>NC_047096.1:35130784-35838199 GCF_902459505.1 Geotrypetes seraphini
TGGCTATTGGTGTTCCATTATGACAGAGCTTATCACCTCACACTGAGGATTCACAACACTAATTAAAAATTAATTTTTTGTGTGACGCAGTATATTTCTCGCCCAATGAGAGAAACCTCCCATATATATATATTGTATTACCATCTTTTGAAGATTATATATGATATTTTTTGGTTTAGTGGAATTTGATAGAGTTTTGTAAATTTTTTTATGTATGTCAGGTTATAATCCGCCTTGTTAAAGGTGGACTATACATAATAAACTCTATTATCTTGTTTTGGAAGGTCACACGCCACTGCACTGTGCTGTCCTAGCCCATAACTCTGTCTTGCGAGAGCAGCGGGAGGGTCCAGGTCTTACACCCACACAGCAGGATGAGCTGGAGCCTCGCAGCAGAGAGCTGAAAGCTTGCATTCATCTGCTAGTGCAAATGGGAGCCTTAGTCAGTAGCCAGGTATCATCCATCTTCATCTTTTGAACCTTAGGATCGCTGCAAAGTTGTCCAGGTGTTAGTCTTGTTGGTAGGGCCAATACAAGAGTACTGGGTGCCCTAGGTGAGCCGTCCTCCATCTCCTTCATATTCAGAGTCCTAGACTTGGTTTCTCCTTCTAAAACTGTGATAATTAAATTATAGTTATGATCATCCTAAAGTAATTCATTAAAATATTTTAATCGGATATAATACTTTAGATATTAAACTTTATTGCAGGTAAAAATGTGTGTGGCTGTCAAGACTATTGCTTTGCTTTGACTGCATCTACTTTTGATGCACCCTAGAAGCTGACACCCTAAGCATCTGCCTAGTCTTGCCTAATGGTTAGACCAGCCCTCTTTGTTGGGTAGGTGGGTTCTAATGCCTGCCTTGGTTAATGGATTCAGATTTCGTTTTGCTTTCTGGTAAAGTGGTCTCCTAAGATGGAACATCCACTATGTAGGGATTATTAGACTCACCCAAAGCCAGGGGAAGCCAGGAGAGAGAGTGGAGCAAGTGTCATAGCATACTACCCGAATCTTGGAAGAAAGCAACCATTCGTCCAATAATCAAAGATCACAAAATCAAACTAGAGGAAAAATCTAATACAGGCCCATTGCCAATATCCCCTTTTTAGCAAAATTAACAGAGAAGGTTGTATTCAAGCAAATTTCAGAATTCGTTGAAAAAAAAACATCTTACACCCAAACCAAACAGGTTTCAGGCAACACCATTCCACGGAACACTCACTAATAGGTATGACAACTTCTATTCTCTACCATCTTGATCACCACAAATCTGTCCTCTTACTTTCTCTTGACCTTTCGTCTGCTTCCGACACAATGGACCATACTCTCCTCTTACAAAGACTGGAAGCAAAAGGTATTACTGATCAAGTTCTCCAGTGATTTCGATCTTTCTTTACCAATTGTTCCTCATCAGTTTCATTCAATAACTCCTCTTCTGAAAACTCCACCATAAACTATGGCATTCTTCAAGGGTCCACCCTCTCACCACTCTTGTTCAGTATCTTTTTAGCTCCTCTTTTGACTCTCTGCCAATCCATTGGGTTTAATATATTCACTTATGCTGACGACATCCAGCTTTTACACTCCATAGATTCTGAGAACCCTCTGGATGCTTTAACAATCAATATGAAATTGGAACAAATCTACCAATGGCTAGACACCAACAGAATGGCTCTCAATGTCATAAAATCAAAGAGAATGTTCTTCCCTTGGAAGGAAGGTCTTAAATTCTATTCTCCTATTACCCTCAAGGGGGATACACTTCAGGCAGTTAATACCATCAAGATTATAGGGGTTACATTTGTTTAGAAGTTATCATACCATGAACACATCAGTAGTGTTAAGTCCACTTTCTTCAGATTACGACAAATACGTTCCGTCTCAAAATCCTTGGAGCCTAATTCAATTAATATTCTGATACACTCTTTGGTGATTTCAAAAATCAACTATTGTAATGCCCTATTCAAGGGCATTACCAAAAAAGAAATAAGACGCTTACAAACATCCAAAATGCCTCTATTAAGCTCATCATGAATGCCAAGAAATATGACCATGTTTCGCCTCTTCTTAAAAAAGCACATTGGCTTTCGGTAGTTCATCGCATTACCTATAAAATATGTCTGTTAACTTTGAAATTTCTTCTTTTTAAAGCTCCAGCATTTATCGATAGACTCTTGGTTCTCTATGCCTCTGCCAGAACGCTCAGATCTAATGATCAACACTTATTGGCAGTTCCTTCTCTTAAGAGGGGAGAGTGTGGTGCAGTGGTTAAAGCTACAACCTCAGCACCCTGAGGTTGTGGGTTCAAACCCACGATGCTCCTTGTGACCCTGGACAAGTCACTTAATTCCCCACCCCTTGTCCCAGATACATTAAATAGATTGTGAGTCCGCCAGGACAGACAGGGAAAACTGCTTGAGTACTTGAATAAATGCATGTAAACTGTTCTGAGCTCCCCTGGGAGAATGGTATAGAAAATTAAATAAATAAATCATTAGCACATATCAACAGTATATTTTTTTCCGTTATAGCACCACAAATGTGGAATTCCTTGCCTATTCATCTAAGAGAAGAACGTCTTATAAACAGATTTAAGAGCAAGTTAAAGTGCTTTCTTTTTAAAGATGCCTTTGACTGACTAGTTTCTTAGGGCTCCTTTTACAAAGGTGCGTTAGGGCCTTAACGCGCGGAATAGCACATGCTAAAATGACGCGTCTGCTAGCCGCTACCACCTCCTTTTAAGCAGGTGGTAATTTTTCAGCTAGCGCACGCTATAGCATGCGCTAATCTTATGCGTGCGCTAAAAACGCTAGCGCACCTTAATAAAAGGGCCCTTAGATTTGATCTGCTCGTTCGAATTTTATGCTCTGTTATTTTTATTTATCCCCTCCTGTTGTTTAACCCCTTATTTTTTATTTTCTATTAATTATTGTATGTACATTGAGTATTGTTTGCATATTTGTTCCCCCTGAAAGTTGTAAAGCTTTTTATTAATGTACATCGCTTTGAAGTTTGATTAAGCAATTAATCAAATTTTAAATAAAACTTGGGTCCAGTTGGAGTCATGGGTCAGAGTTAGGTCTGACATATGAGGCAGGCACTGATTCCTCCCACCGCCGGCCATCCATGCTGTTTGCCAATTGCCAAGAGGAAGGGGGAGTGAGGAATCAGCGGTACCAACTTATTGCCTTCAATCATGCCCTCGATCCCATGTCCCTCGAAACCTACTGGCAATGATGAATACAGAAGCCACGGGGCTTTCCTTCTTGCCTACGTCGCCATAGGCTCTGCCAGTCTCAATCGCGCTCCTCCCCCCCCCCCCCTCTGAAGTTACTTCCTGTTTTTGAGAGGTGGTATCGAGACCGGCAAAGCCTATAGAACGTAGGCAAGAAGAAAGGCCCCGGAGCTTCTGTCTTCATTTTTACCATCCAGTTTAGTAGGACCAGAGCCAAAAGCAGGGCTGATGGAAACCGAATGCTGGTAGAGGTCATGGATGGAGGTGGAGGGAGAGAGAGAGAGAGTTGAGGTGTTGGAGGAAAGAAGGGAGAGGATATGCTGGATAGAGGAGCAAGAGAAGAGATACTGGTTAGAAGAGGGAAAATAGAGGGAAAGAAGAGAGAGAAAGAGAAGATGTTGGCAGGGGGAGAGTTAGCAAAAAACAAAATAAAACAAAAACTAGAGAATAATAGGATGAGGGAAATGCAAAGCTGTAAGTAGAATCAGATGGACATGCAGAAACATAAATGGAAGAAAACTGAAAAGAAAAGGTTAAAGTCAGAGACTGATGTAGTATAGTGAAGAAGACAGGAAGGGGAAAACTGGCAAGTAAATGAAGAAAAGACAGAAGAAAGTAGAAACTGGAAACTGGAATAAACATGAACAAAAGGCAATTGCCAGTGGCAGTGCAAATTAAGTAGCAAAAATGATTTCAGTTTTCCCCTGTCCTTGAAGAAGAAGTAGTGTGAAATGCGTCGGTAAAGGGGATAAACCGTACATAAGTTAAGTTATTAAACTTTATTATATCTATTTAAAAAGACATATATATATATATATATATATATAAATTAAGAAAACATTTGAAATGCCAAGCTTGGACTAATGAGGATCTCTACCATCACGAGTTATGCTACTCGGATGAAAATCCCTCAAATGCTTGAGCACGGATACACTTCTGTGTGGTGAACCACAACGCTATCTGAGGAAGTATTTGTTATCTGTTGAGCTTTAGGACATATGCATCACAGATGTTTTTATTATGTTTAGTGATTTAAGAGATAGCTGATAGAGAGGGAGGGTAAACAGTCTTTATAGACTGGCTCACCATGATAACCCAAATTTCTAACTTTGGTTTATATTTAGGTCAACCTCCCCCCCTTTTTTTTTTTTAAGGGATAAAAGATACCTCGGTTTAATATACAGTATGGCAGGGGTAGGCAATTCTGGTCCTTGAGAGCCACAGGCAGGTCAGGTTTTCAGGCTATCCACAACAAATATGCATGAGATGGATTTGCATGCACTGCCTCCTTGAAATGCAAATCTATTTCATACAGATTCATTGTGGATATCCTGAAAACCTGACCTGCCTGTGGCTCTCGAGGACCAGAATTGCCTATCCCTGCAGTATGGTATGTCTTGCAAAAGCAAAACTCCAGATAGCATAGGAGCACTAGGCAAGAAACCACCCTAAAATGAGATCAAGAGAGAGAGAATATTATTACAATTAATCTTATACTCATCTAGCAGTCTTGGAATATTACTTTGTGTGATGCATGTGATGAATGAGGTATTTCCAAGTTAATTTGTATATGTGTGCATGTGTTTTGTTTTGCCTAATTTGACCAGGATCTTAAAAGCAGCAAAACAGTATTGCATTACGCAGTTCAGGATGCCAATCTCCCTTTGCTGAAGTTCTTCTTGGAACTAGAGATGCACAAACCATCCAAGCTGGTCAACAACCAGGTGGGTGAGCCCCTCCCCCCCAAAAAAAAAATTAAGTTAAGGAACCAGTCAGCAGATAGCATAATTTCTGGTTTATGGCTTATTGTGATTTAGTATACCACATTTCATGCAATACACATCAAAGCAGTTTATAAATATTCAAATCTAAAAGCAGAAGAAAGGAACACCATTAAACTGAACTAGTTCTGGATTATAAATGAGAAGGAATTCCGTAATATCATTCATCCCACACACACACACACATTTATTTATAACGGAACAGTGCTGTGTCTAATTCTGACTATGTAACATTTGCTCATGCTAACCTGGAGTCTGACTAACTGACTCATAAGAGCCAGTTTTTCAAAATGATTGGGGGTATTCAACTCAGCACATTCTATAAGCAACCATCTACATTTAGATGGCAGGAATGCACATAAATCACCTCTTAGAGAGTACCAACCAGTAGAAAAGAATGCACCATGTTTTGATGGTTTGTACTTTCCCAATAGGCTTTTGCTTTGGTGGAGATTGGGCAGAGCATGGAAGAAAATACTTACGTGTTCTATAATTTTCATATGTTCTAGTTAACATCTAGATATGAGCATTTCTAGTAGCCATGGGACTGGTGTATGTGATGGTACCTTATATAAAGGTATACTTTCTGCCACTTGTGCTTCTGTCTTGTAAAGAAAAGTAGATGCCAATTTTCCTCTATTGAAAAAGGCACCTGTTTACCCTCTTATGTTAGGCACCCTGTTATAAGATTACCTTCATGACTTTGAAGGATACAGGGCACTCCTTCATGGTGCCCCGCAAGGCCACATAGATCACACACTCCAAAGTTAGCAGAGTCAGGGGTTGATCAGCAGAGCAGTCTAGGAACGAGACAGGAAGCCAGGGTTCAGTAACTGATTCAAGGGTGACGGGATAATTGCGCGCCAGACATCAGCGTGCCGAAAAGCCAACACTGACAATTCAGCACAGGAAAGAAGCGTGCCGCGGGAAAACTTCATTTTAAAGAGCTCCGAAGGGAAATGTGGGGGGGAACCCCCCACTTTACTGCATCGTGTTTGCGCATAATGCAGGGTTCCAACCCCCCCCCCCCAACAGCAGCACGAACACGATGCAGTAAAGTGCGGGGGGTTCCCCACTCACACCCCGCTTCGGAGCTCTTTAAAATTAAGTTTTTCCACAGTGCACCTCTTTCTTGCGCCGAATTGTCAGCACACGACAGACTATGAACCGATTCAAGAAAAAAACTAATAAAGAAACGCATAGAGTTCAAAGCCAGCATATCCACTGCCCCCTTCCAAACTTCACCCATCAGTCACCTTTTCCTGCTGCTAACATGCTACTTGTATAGGGTTAGGGTTAACAGACATCTGGATTTACCCAGACATGTCAAAGTGAAAATTAATTTAAGAATGGTGTAGCATCTCTACTGTTAGGAACAAGAGTAGAAAATTGAATTCTTTGACATCTTAACTTCTGGGAAACCCTGAAGAATTAAAAATAGGGAATGAGCAATTGTACAATTTAAGTTTGAAACTTTCTTTTTTTAGGAGAAATTTTGAGTAAAGGTAGGGTTGCCAGATTTCCTCTTTAAAAAAAAAGAGGATACCTGTTCCACCCTCAGCCCCGCCCCCACCACTAACCTCCCTGAGCTCAGGGCCACATGCACATACAGTGGCATGATGACATGACGCCCATGTGCATGTACGTATGACATCATCATGTCGACATCCACACAGGCAGAGAGGCCCTCCAGACGCAGCCCCAAGCTCGGGGACTTCCAAAACCTGGACAAACTGCCAGGATTTGGAAATCCCTCCAGGCACGCGGACAGTCCTCCAAAAAGAGGCTATGTCTGGGTTTTCCCGAATGTCTGGTAACTCTACCAAAAGGCTATTAACGGTTTTAAACCCTACTTACAGGAAAAGGGAAAAAGTTCTTTAGGAACTCAAAGGTATTTTTATCTTGCTTGTTTACCAACACCCCCACCCCCATTAGCCCTTAAGAAAGAAAGGATGCTGGAAAATAGCTCCTATAGAATCCTTGATAAAGCCATTTGATGGCGAAACGGGTCCCGTCAGGCTGGCTAGTAACGCTGCATAATAAAGATAAGTTACCCATATTTTAGATATTTTTAACAATTTGTACATCGCCTAGAACTTTGAATAGGCAATTCATCAAACTATATAATAAACTTGGTAAACTTGATAAGTGACAAAACTTACTGTGATAATCTTTTATTGAAGTTTATTTAAATTGGTAACAGTAAGATTTTTGCATAACATCAAGGAGGAGGTGGCCAAAAAGGATGAAGATATCAACCCTTTCAAATTCTAGCATCTGATATATAGATGCTGCCCCCTTCTATAGAGAATTCACTTGGAAGTGGGTTTATTCATATTTGTGGAAGGTTCCATTTAACCTCACTTCATCATCTTTATTCTGTTAGTAATAAAGGGCCCAAATTAAGAAAAGAAGGGTTTTCCCCCCACTCTGAACTTTGAGCGTGTGAAAGTGTGACAGAAGCTGTGTGGGTTTCTGAGCAGCAGCCGCTGACGACTCTACAGAACTTGAAGCTCTCCTTTCGAGAACCAGTTCCATAGTGCAGTCAGGAAACAAACTCAGGAAGGAAATAAGTTAATTTTATTTTCCTAAATACAATTTCACATTTCAGGAGTCCTGATAGGCTGGCTTCCAGCCTAGTGCACATACTCTGCGGGAGGAAGTCTTCTCTCCTTTTATTTTATTTAACAAAGGTGCGCTAAGCATTTTAGCGCGGATTTAGCGTGCGGTAAATCAACGCATGCACTAACCGCTAACGCGTCCATAGGATAACATAGCACACCTTAGTAAAAGAGGGGGTAAGTTTAGGGTAAAAACCAAAGATAAAGCTAAGTCAATAAAGGAGGAGAACCGAAGATCAAGAAATCAGGAAGACTTCAGGAACTGAGGTTCTGGGAACTGTTGGTTCTAAAAAAAAATAAAAAAGACTCCCCACACAAATTTGGGATTAGCCTGAATACTTTGGTGAGCTAGACATTCCAGTATGAACACATTTCAGGAAACACAAATTCAAGCTTTAATAAGCTTTTCTCTTAAGAATTTTGTAACACTTGTAGTTGAAAGTGTTGGTAGAAATAATATTGTCCAAACTTTAGATTGTAATAAGCTGGCCAGTAAGGATTATGTCCTGGATATTTTTTTTACCATTTATTGAAAATATTTTAAAGATTTTATTTTAAATACTTGAGTGCAATAAACTTCATTTGCACTTAACTTGAATCTAGCTGTTTGGATTTGTGGCAATCATAAGAACATAAGCATGGCCTCTGCCGTGTCAGACCAGAGGTCCATCGCGCCCGGCAGTCCACTCCCGCGGCGGTCCTCCAGGTCCATGACCTGAAAGTGTTCCCTACCTAACCTAAAATGTCCATACCCTATTCGCTCAATGTCCTGTAAGGTAAACCTCTATCTGTACCCTGTTATCCCCTTCGCTTCCAGGAAGTCATCCAGTCTCTTTTTGAACCCCAGAATTGTACTCTGTCTTATCACCTCTCCGGGAAGGGCGTTCCAGGTGTCTACCACCCGCTGAGTGAAGAAGAACTTCCTTGTGGAGTGTGTGGCGCAGTGGTTGAAGCTACAGCCTCAGCACCCTGGGGTTGTGGGTTCAAACCCCGCGCTGCTCCTTGTGACCCTGGGCAAGTCACTTAATCCTCCATAGGTACGTTAGATCGATTGTGAGCCCACCGGGACAGATAGGGAAAATACTTGAGTACCTGATTGTAGAACCGCTTAGATAACCTTGATAGGCGGTATATAAAATCCTAATAAAACTTAAAAAAAAAAAAATAAAAAAAACTTGCATTCGTTATGAATCTGTCTCCTCTCAGTTTTTCTGAATGACCTCTTGTTTTAGTTGTCCCTGCTAGTCTAAAGAATCTGCCCCTCTCCGCCTTCTCTATGCCCTTCATGATTTTATAAGTCTGTATCATGTCCCCTCTCAGTCTCCGCTTTTCCAGGGTAAAGAGCCCCAGCCTGATCTTATTCTTTTCTCAAGCTTTAACAAAAGCTCTGTTTCACCCATTTTGGTAATTATTTGGGTGAAGCCTTATTTTGTTGACCAGGTTACCACTTTTTGGAAGAGTTTCCTGTAGACAAGCCCTCGGCTAAACAACTACAGAGAGGCAGCGGGTGATTTTTCTCAGGGGCGAGGCCGCATCACACTATAAAGAAGACAAATGTTTCAGGCACAGGTTCCCTTGATCAATACCTCCAAAACCCAGTCAGAAGACATCAGTAGTTTTTCAGCCTGGCCTAATTTGAAGGACTTTTTATCAGACTTAATACTCCACTTCCTGTCAATGAGGCTGCTGAACATCTTTCGCTGTGCTGGTTTAATAATGACTCATAATTACACCTACAAGTGACAGTTATTTTCAGAATTTAGTTTCACTAAAAGTGAATAAGTGGATCAAATTTTGCAACAATAAAATTGTCGATATAAAAATGTTCAGCAGTGCAGAAAGTGGAAAAGCACAACAGGTCTCACTGAACCAGGACAAATCTTTTATTGGCCCAACACAGGCTGTGATTCGGCACCCAGCGCCTGCATCAGGGGTCCAGTAACATTCTTGAAACATAAACAAGTACACAAGGGCTCTCTTTGACTGAGGTGCGCTAGATGCTAACGTGTGCATGTTAGTCTATGGATGCGTTAGTGATTAGCATGCGCTAATTCGATTAGCGCGGGCTAATTGGTTAGCGCACTTTAGTAAAAGAGGGGAAATGTGTTCCAAATACAGTGGTACCTTGGATTACGAGCATAATCCGTTCCAGGAGCATGCTCGTAATCCAAAATGCTCGTTTATCAAAGCGAGTTTCCCCATAGAAAATAATGGAAACTCACTTTGATACGTTCCTCCCCCCCCCCCCGATAACCGGCATCGCTCCCCCCCCCCCGCTCCAACCGGCACCCCCCCTCCCCGCGTGAACCGCCCCCCCGCCCGAACAACTTAAACTTACCCCCCCCCTCCCCCGTCTAGCGTAGGCACAGATCGTGTGCCTAGAAGATCTTCCAGCTTCCGGCTTCTGCCTGCCTGCCTTGAGCATGCATCTGCATGCTCAATGACTTCTAATTCTCCCTCTCGGCTCAGAATCTAAGGGGTTTTTTTCCTTGTACCTGGGCAATGGAGGGTTAAGTAACTTGCCCAACGTCACAAGGAGATGCAGTGGAAAGAGAACCCTCACACTCTACTACTCTCTGCAAAAAGGTCACACTATTTCAAAGGAGCAGGCACTCTTGATGACATTGCCCCTGAAATGAAAATGAAAACAACACAGGAAATAAAATGAAAGTTTTTGGGTTGCCCATTCCTAATTAAAATATGCATTTACTTTTATTTTTACCCAAGTACATTTGGTCTAGTACAGGGGTAGGCAATTCCGGTCATCGAGAGCCGGAGCCAGGTCAGGTTTTCAGGATCTCCACCATGAATATGTATGAGATGGATTTGCATGCACTGCCTCCTTGAGATGCAAATCTCTCATGCATATTTATTGTGAATATCCTGAAAACCTGACCTGGCTCCGGCTCTCGAGGACCGGAATTGCTTACCCCTGGTCTAGTACACTGCATATTTTTAAATGTTTTATTCATATCTCTTGATTAATTTTGATCCATCATGGTTCACTTAATCTGTCCTGGTTTGTCCTTCTCCTTTGTCAGGACAGAATGGAAAACCTCAGTTGTCAGAATGATTAGTATCAAAAGCTGAATAGAACAGGAATCAGCAAATATCTCTGATGGATCTGTGAGTTAGCTGAGTAGCAAGCTTACATATGTAGCAACTCTTTTGATTGGTTTAGAGAAGATTATTGCTCTTTATGATGGGAACAGGGCACGCTTTTCGACCATGATTTCATCTCACTGTTGTTAGTGAAGTTTTCTAAAATATTTCATATTAGAATAGATTGACATGGTCACTTAATTGCAGAAAAAATATTACAGTGCCCCTGTGCATCACATTAGAGCAAAATGACCATCAGTCTTTTCTTCAGTCCTCTGCTTTTGGAATTGCAATCTTTGCTGGCTCACTGTCATTCTATATAGGCCATGTATTTCCAAAGACTAGTGAATAGCTGGTGGCATTTGGCTCAGCAAAATTTTTTAAAAAAAAAAGACAGAAAGGGATGTCTAAGTGCGTTTTCGTCCAAGTCGCAAGTCGTCCATAGTAAAAAACAGTCTAGGACACATTTTCGAAAAATATGTCCAAATTTTTTTTTGTTTTGAAAATCGTCTAAGAATACGTCCTGCCGATCTGATCGTCCAAGCCACTAAATCGTCCATCTTTATACCACATTTCCATCCAACTTTTCGTCCAAGTCAAAAATGCCTAGAACTATCCCTGTTGGATGTGGGAGGGGTCTGCAAAGTGATGGACTGAACACCCAGACATGGCACCTAAATAGTGTGGCACCTTACAGGGCACTGCTGTGAACTTCACAAAAAGGGTGCCATGTCTTCTCCTCACTACAGCTTCCTTATAGGTGACGGTGAGCCCCCCAAACCACCTCCAGAATCCCCTAGACCCACTTATCTACCACTCCAATAGCCCTTATGGCTGCAGGAGCACTTATATGCCAGTATAAAAGGGTTTTGGGGTGTATAGGGAGTGCACATGTTTCAGTATCAATGCAGTGATTACAGGGGCTTATGGGCATGGGGCCTCCTCTTCATGGGTCCCTAACCCATCCCCAAGACGGCTTAAGACGCCTCTGTGCAGGACGACTAGGCTTTCCTATGCCAGGCTGCCAGGTGATGATGGTCTGGAGGCTGAATTTTAAAGGTGTGATTACGATTTTTATGGGGTTGGGGGTCGGTGATCACTGGAGTAGTGTGTAGGGGTCTATATTATGTGTCTGCAGTGCCTATCTGGTGACTTTAGGTGGGTTTTTGTGACTTAGACCATGTTTTACATGGTCTAAGTCACAACGTCCAAGTTCCGTTGATCCTGGGCTGTATAACTTTCATTTATACATGCTGTAAGACTAAGTCTAAGCCGGCCCACATCCCGCCCAACTCCCGCCCTCAACACTCCTCCTGGAACGCCCTGTTTAGCTTTGGTCGTTCAGCGGCACTATGAAGGCCTAGGTCATTTAGAAATACGTCCTAAACCCATTTTTATTATCGGCACTTGGACATATTTGGACAATGTTCATCCAAGTGCCGACTTAGGCCAGTTTTTGGATGTTTTTCTCTTTCGATTATAACCCCCATAGGCTCTAACGGTGCCCCATGCAAATCTGACATCAATGACCCCATTCTTGTTCAACGGTAGCTACTCTGATGCAGGGTTCCTGTCTTTGATATAGGCAGCATTTCCAGCACAAAATCCCCCTTTCTTTCTCCACCACCTAGTATTCACTACTTTTCTATTTCTCCTCACCTCTACCCAACATCTTTAACCATCTGAACCCTTCCTCTTTCCCCTCACCTACATGATGTAGAAAGGAGAAGGTACCGGCATGGCACAAATCCCCCTTTCCATGCTCAGTGGGTACAAAACGCAGCAATCCGCCTCCTGCACAGCCTCAGCTACCACGACCCCACCTCCCCAGCCCTCCACAAAGAGCACTGGCTCCCGATTAGCCAACGTTGCGCATTCAAGGCCCTGGTAATAGCACATAAAAGAATTTACGCCACCACTCCAACCTACATAGAATCCAAGCTAACCCTGTACACCCCCACCTGCCCCCTCGGAAATGGAGAAATGCCTATGCATCCCCCCAGAAAGGTCTCTCATGTCAGAAATTGCCCGCAAATGCTCCTACAGCCACTTCATCCCCCAACTCTGGAACCAACTCCCCCCACAAATAAGATTACAGAACTCATTGATGACCTTCCAGAAAGCGGTAAAGACCCTTCTCTTCAACTAAAATTACAACTGCGATCTACCTCTTAAACTCCCCCTTCCTTCCCCCCCTCCCCCTCCTTCCTAAACCTCTACTTAAATTACTGTGTAGTCCATTCTTAACCTGTAATTAAATTGCTGTTTAATCCTCGTACTTGAACTACTGTATAATCGCTGTACTGTCCAAATATACTCCACTGTGAATGTTTGCTTGTAGGCCGTTCTGAGCTACTGGGAGAATGGGATAAAAATCTAAATAAATAAATAGATATGCCAAGGCACCCTCCAAAATCCTCACCATATCCTGCTGCTGCTGTTTTTCAGCAGCAGCAGCAAAACAAATACAAAGCCTTCACGGGGCCACTTTCTTCATCTTCACGGCTGTTGGCTCTGCCCCGGATGTGGAAGTGAAATCAGAGGGGGGCAGGGCCAGCAGCCGTGAGGATGAAGAAAGCGGCCCCGTGAAGGCTTTGTCTTTGTATTTCCACTGTTGCTGCTGCTGTTTCTCCAGATTAACAGCAGCAGCAGCAGTGACTGGGGTGTCAGGTGAGAGGGGGTAGACTCAAGATGGAAGGGGAAGATGAAGAAAGACAGACAAGTTTAATGGCCTGGGGAGAGAGAGAATACAGATGCTAGACAGAAGATGGAGAGAGGGAGGGTAAATACTAGATGGAAGGGAGGAAATAGAGAGTGGAGGGGAGAGAGAAATGGGAAGATGCTGGATGGAAGGGGAGGAAAGAGAGAGAAGGGCATATCCTGGATGGGGGGAAAGAGAGAGATGGGACAAAAGGGGGGAGAGAAATGGGCAGATGCTAGATGGAAAGGGGAGGGACAGAAAGAAGGACATGCTGAATGGGAGAGAGAGAGGGGGTAGATAATGAAAAGAAAGGGGACAGATGCTGGATGAGAGGAAGAGAAGGGCAGATGCTGAGTGGAAAGGGGAAGGGAGGAGGCAGATGCTGGATGTGGGGGACTGAAGGAAGGAAACAAACATTGGATGGAAGAGGGCAGACACTGGATGTGGAGGGGAGGATAGAGGAGGCAAACACTGGATGGAAGGAGGCAGATGCTGAGAAGAAGTGAGAGAAAGAGAGAGGGTGCAGATGCTGGGGTTAAAGGGGAAAAAAGAGGAGCGGGATAAGACACTGAATGGAAGAGGAGGAGATGCTGGATGGAAGTAGGAGAGAGAGAATCAAATTCTGAATGGGGAAGAAAAGAATTGAGATAGTGAGAGTCTGGTAAATAAAAGGAAGCGAAATAGGAGACAGAGTGAGAAAAAAAGATGGCAAGCTGTAGATAGACACTGTAAAAAAGGGAAATTGTAGACTGTAAAATAGGAAAGAGTTAAATCTGGACAGAGGCAGAAAAATAAATTGAAGAAAGCTGAGTGAAAAATGACAGATTGACATTAAATCTTGATAAGATAGTTAAGAGGAAGACAAGGGATCAACATGATTAAAAAGGTAAATGAGCAAACAACAAAGGTAGAAAAAATAATTTTATTTATAGTTTAGAATAAAATAGGGTGGCATCTATGTTAATAAATCATTAAAATGGAAATAAAGGGCTCCTTTTACAAAGCTGTGGCAGCAGCTGCTTCTGTGGTAATCATACCGACGCCCGTAGGAATTTAATGGGCATCAGAGCATTTGCTGCATAGCAGCTGCTACTACGCCTTAGTAAAAAGGGGGGTGGGGGAGATGATATCTCTTTATTGGACTAATTTTGATACATTTGTGACCAATGTTTGGAGACCAAGCCCTCCTTTTTCATATCAGAACAGGATACCATAACAGCTGTATACTGCCCTGACTAAGGAAAGAGGTTGTGGCCTTTGGAACCAAATTGAAACATATATTTAGTCCAATAAAAACAAATATTTAGTCCAATAAAATATTTAGTCCAAATTATGTTTTATTTGTATGTTTTAACTTATAGTGTAATGGTTGAAATATCAGTTTTTGAAATTTCCTTCTGCTGTCTTTACATTTTGCAACATACATCATTTTATCTTTCTCCAATGTCACATTGTGCTCAGTTTAGAATTGATCTACATATTTCTATTCTAATTTATGGTTAGTTATTTTTAATTGTGTGAGGGTCTGTTTGTGTTCTGTGTATGTGAAAGAGACGTGGTTTTCTGTTATCATTAACTGCGCAGGATGGACCTGTATTAATCTGGCTTCCTTAGTTTTCTGATAGGTTTATTGATGATCTAATACAGTGGTTCCCAACCCTGTCCTGGAGGCAGGGCCGGATTTTCCTATAGGCTAACTAGGCTAACTAGGCTTCAGCCTAGGGCCTCAAGATCCGTGTCACATTTTTTATAAAGGTTAGTACCAATAACAACATGTTTCATTTAA
The DNA here is from genome assembly GCF_902459505.1 of Geotrypetes seraphini. Classification (NCBI taxonomy): domain Eukaryota; kingdom Metazoa; phylum Chordata; class Amphibia; order Gymnophiona; family Dermophiidae; genus Geotrypetes; species Geotrypetes seraphini. The sequence continues at coordinate 35,146,011 of NC_047096.1, forward strand.
CATATTGATATATCACAGTAATAATGTATTTTATTATCTCTCATGTAATTAACAAACTTAAAAATGGGAGGTGAAAGGGCCTCATAAGTGGAATAGCTTAGGGCCTCTTTTCATCTAAATCCGGCCCTGCCTGGAGGACCACCAGGCAAATCAGGTTTTCAGGCTAGCCCTAATGAATATGCAGGGAGCAGATTTGCATGCCTCTCACTTCCATTATATGCAAATCTCTCTCATGCATATTCATTAGGGCTAGCCTGAAAACCCGATTGACCTGATGGTCCTCCAGGACAGGGTTCGGAACCACTGATCTAATACCTACTGCAGTGTTTGTGGTGCTGTGTTTTTCTAAGTAGGTGTTTGTAATGTGACTTGTGGACATTACTGCTATGGTAGAACTGCTCTATAAGCCCTGATTGTCATTTATAATGTTTTACATAACTTTCACAGTATGTCTGGTACTAGATTTTAGATTTAGATCTCACTTTTCTCATTAATAGCTTAAGACAAGTTACATTCAGGTAGTGTAGCTATTTCCCTGTCCCTGTAGAGCTTACAATTTAACCACCCTTTTCCAAGCCGTGCTGCTGAGCAGCGCAAGCTAAATGTGAAACCACCCATTCTATTCCAGTGAGTGTACCAGCATTTAGCCTGTGCTGCTCAGCAGCGTGGCTTGATTAAAAAAAAAAAAGGGGGGGGGAGAGGTAGTTGATTCAATGGAGAGTTTTCTTCCTGATTTAAAGGAGAGTTAAGTGACTTGTTCCTCTATAATATTACCAAAATCCGACACTTCCTCTCTGAGCACACTACCAAAACCCTCATCCACGCTGTCATTACATTGCACTTAGACTACTGCAATTCGCTACTCTCAGGCCTTCCACTTAGCCATCTCGGTCCCCTCCAATTCGTCCAGAATTCAGCTACATAACTCATGTTCCGGGAGAGCTACTAGACTCATGTTACCTCTCTCCTAAAGTCACTTCATTGGCTTCCCATCCGTTTCTGAATACAATTCAAACTCCTCTTACTGACCTACAAAGGCACTCACTCAGCTGCTCCTAATTATCTCTCTTCACATATATCCCCCTATGCTCCTCCCCCACGAGCTCTGCAGCTCACCTTGGGTTCTGCATCCCCAACCCTATATGTCATGTCTGTCTGTACAAGTTAGCTCTTCCGTTAAATGTCAAAATATACAGCACTGCATACGCCTTTCAGCGCTACATAAGTGAATAAATAGTAGCATGAGTAGGTTCCAGGGAGCAGCAGTGGCTTCCCTGGCTCTCAGCCTGCAGCTCTTTTAGGTACCACTAATACAGATAACATATTATCTATATTACCCAATCTTTGGTAATTCAACTGCTTACTAAAGTCTAGTTGAGCTGGAGCCTGATGGCTATTTGGCAACCTACCAAAAACATGGATAGGTAAATTATTTTATGGTTGACCAAAACCTCAAGATATCTGTTGCAGTGCTGCTGAACATCACTGTTTACATGGTCACAGGAAGATGCTGGACTGGGAAGCTAAGGCTGACTGTTAAAGTGTTAAAGTACCAGCATATATTTCTAGAATATTGCAAATATTTTTCTGTTTTAATATGTTGCATTGTTTTGATTTTTTTGGTACATAATTCCCTGAAGTGTATTACAGTGTGCATAATCCCATCAGTAACGGAGGGAGGTAGCTGGTTGACAATGAAGGAATCCTCCCTTTTTGTGTTCCTCCCCCTTTTTTTAAAGAGTGGTGCTTATACAGGGGAAGCTATGTTCCTTCTAAGCTGCGCTATACATCCAGCAGCTGAAAAAGCAGACTATAAATGATAGTTAATTAAAATTTTCTCTTTATACAGTGTGCTTTCTGTAGTTTAATTTTATGGTTACCAAACACTTACAAGAAAAATCTGATTAATCTTACCATGCTAATGCAATTTTGAAAGTTTTTTGTAATGTCGCTCTCTGTATACACCAGGCCAAGGACTCGTCGCTCAGATGCGGTCCATATATAGCCCGTTCGCGCTTCTGTTGGGTTGCCATGGTGCCTGGGGGTGCTGCCCTTTCTATCACCAATGGAGAAACCTCCGCGCTGCTGCCAGCATGTAGGAATTTGATGTTTTGTAGCGGCTGAAGACGGAGCCTCCATCTTTGTTGGCTTCCATCTTTGTTGGTGATGTCACTTCCTCAGCAGGAAGGTTTAAGCACTTCCTCTGTAAACCGCTCTGAACTGTTTGTGGTATTGCGGTATATAAAAATGAAGTTATTATTATTATTATTATATATTGTTAATAAGATTATATTGCATGTATATGAAGAATGAACGGAAGAAATGGCATTACAATTAGTAGTATTATTATGGGAGTGGGGTCTGGGGCAGGGCTTAGGCACCCCCAAACAAAAAGGTGTTCCGATGCCCCTAGAAGTCTCCTTTCAAATTAAGTTTAATGCTATAGATGTAATCATATTTGACTGACAGCAAAGTTTGTGGATGAAACTTACATGCTAACAGTGGTGACAATGACCAAAAATTAATTGCACTGCCCGAAGGAGATGATTAAACAACTACAAAAAAAATTGCTAGGATTCTCTTGTATTGTATACACAAACAGACATCACATATATATTTCTTTTGAGACTTTTCAAAATACATTTTAAGAAAAATATAGCAATCATTCCACTGAAATAGATTCAAATATAAAAGGAAATAAAAATCACTGAAACTCAGCACCTTAAATTTTCAAGCAATCCATATCATTGCAAAAAAAATAATAATAATAACTTTATTCTTTTATACCGCCATAATCAAAAGTTCTAGGCAGTTTACACTAAAAAGAGCTGAACAATCAGCGAAATACAATAATACAGTAAAAAATAAAAATATTTGTAAAATAGAATTTCAATTAAAAAAACTCACTAATAAGCAATTTGGGAGGAGTACTTAGAAAGAAAAAGGAAAAAGAACGAAGGAACAATCCCCTTCTATCACTTAATCCCTGCAATTACTAGTTACCTAATTATCCCCATCCTTTACAAAGCCGCGATAGCGTTTTTACCACCTAGCCCAGGGGTAGGCAATTCCGGTCCTCGACAGCCGGAGCCAGGTCAGGTTTTCAAAATATCCACAATGAATATGTATGAGATGGATTTGCATGCACTGCCTCCTTGAGATGCAAATCTATCTCATGCATATTTATTGTGGAAATCCTGAAAACCTGACCTGGCTTCTGGCTCTCGAGGACCGGAATTGCCTACCTCTGACCTGGCCAATCTAGGTGCCTAATTAATTATTTAAAAAACTTAATCATCGCAGATAACAAGCAATTAGTACCTAATTGGATGGTAAGTGCCCAATTCAGTAGGCGCCTGCCGCTTTCAGGTAGACATCTAGTCCAAGGCACCTACCAGAAAGTAGCATGGTTAGGGGCAGATCGGGGTGTGTTTTGCATATAGGCACCTGCTTTTGACTTAGACAGTGCCTAACTTTGGCATTTAGGCCAAGAAAACCTTGGCATAAATAGGGTGCACCTAAGATTAGGATGCCTATCGGCACCTAAGTCCACTTTGTGTGCCATTAGGTGCAATTCTATAAGCTAGTGCTTAACTTAAGATTGGCATGCGCTCTGCGTTACATTCCTCGGCGCCTATGTTTTAGCTGCCATTTATAGAATCAGGACCTAAGTGCACAATGTAACTTGGCCAAATGATAGTAATCTATGAGTTGTGTGTATCACTTGGCGACATACCCAGAGCCCACAGATGCTCCACCCATATGCCCCCACGCATTTACATGATAACTGACTTTGGTGTGTATGTTACAGAATAGTACCTAGTGTGCATGTAGCTGCTAATTATTGACTCTTCTGATGTACATAAATGCAATTATTCTATATGTAAGCACATATTTGATGCCTAACACTAGGTACCAAGTTATAGAATGAGGGAGAAAATTTGTACCTAAGGCAACAGAGGGTTAAATGAGTTTCTCAAGATCACAAGGAGCATCACTGGCATTTGAACCCTGGCTTCCTGACTACTCTTATACTCAGTGGTGTAGTAAGAGAGGGGAACGGGGGCGGACTGTCCCAGGTGCCTTTTTGGTAAGGGCGCTGGCACCTCTCTGCCCCAATGCAATGCTTGCTCCCTCCCTCCCCCCATACCTCTTTAAATCTTCACCAGCGTGAGCAACTATTCTGCTGCTCGCGCCGGCCTGACTCCCTCTGAAATCACTTTCAGGTCACAGGACCAGGAAGTGACGTCAAAGGAAATGCCAACGCCGGTGTGAGTAGCAGGCCAGAATAGTTGTTTGCACTGGCAAAGATTTAAAGAAGTAGGGGGTGGGAAGGGAGGGCATGTGTGTGACGTAGGGGTGCTGAAGGAGCGGGAGTGGCACAGAAGAAACAGGGGGCAGAGAGGAGTGCGTAGTGCCCCAGGCACTTTCGACCCTTGCTAAGCCATTGCTTATACTCTTCAAGATCTTCAAGATCTGAACCATTTTCCAATTGTAGAACATGCTTTTCATGACAAAAAAATCTTTATTAAATTATCCCCAACATGAACTATTGAACGTTACTCCCCAAAAGCACACAGAAAGCCTGTTATTGTCTTCAACCACGGTAATGAAGCCATAAAACTCTAAAGAAAGTTGTGTAACATCCACTGTAGGTTGCAAATTCTGAATATTCTGCCTAGAGAAGGAAAATGAGCTGTTCAGAGCTTTTGTCTTTTGGATCATGTTGCTCAGCTCCTTTGACCTCATCTGGTCCCATCACAGCTCTATTAGATCAAATGCACTGTGTACACCGACACATAAACCAAAAGGTATAAAGTAGATTTCCAGACTATGCACTTGCTTTTGTTTCTGGAGCTTTTTTTTAAGAAGATTATTTTGGAGAATATGGGTCAAATAACCCTGTTTAATCCTCCATCTAGCCTCAGAACTTCGGAGTGCAGAAGATGTACACCCCTGCTCACTAAGACTTATGATAAATACTGGGCGGGGTAGATTTAGAGATCATGACCTCAGGGTGGGTGTTGAAAATGTCTCTCTGTTGTCCTGATCTTGGAATGTGAGCTGTGCCGGCATTTAATATCCTGCAGCCTTTGGCTGGTGGTCACACTATCTTGAAGACAGGTGCAGTGCTAATGTCTGGTCATGTGATACACTAGATCACCCTCATATTACTGAACAAAACAGGTGTAAAGGTGAAGGTAGAAAGCAATCAAAGGAAAGATAAAAGAAATACTTGTGTGCATGTAAATGCCAAAATTCCTCCTAAACACTATTCTGTACATACACACGTGGATAGCACATATTTGCAAGGGGACGGACATTTGGAAGGAGCTTTGGTGGGGCACCAATTTACAATCATCAGACAAAATTTGTGTATAGTTAGTTGATTATGCATTTATGCGAATAATATGAATATGATCGGCACTATGCATAGCAGCAGCTTTTGTTAGATATATGGATGATTGGTTTGATGCAGAATTGGGAATAGTGAAACCGGAACTACGGAAATTGGAAAGACTATAGTTGAAATCAGGAGATAGTGAAAGTAGATTGAATTGGAGACGTAAATTAAGAGATTATAAAAAATTGATTATAGAGAAATGTACTAATTATTATGCCCAAAAAATTGGCACACCAAACATTAATAGTACAAATCTTTTTGAACTAGTTAAAAATCTTTATGATATACAAGCCTGTTCTTACCTAACATTAGACTCTTCCCCATCTGCAGATGCCTTGACTGAGTTTTTCAGCAACAAAATTAATAATTTAAGATCCAAATTATCGGCCTCCACAAATAATCATTTGAATTTCCCCGTTGCTCAATATAAAGAGGAACCTAGGGTGGATATGCACTGGTATAATTTTTCTATTCCTAATTGGCAACAATTTTGTAAATAATACATCAAGTACGTTAATTCTTATTGCAGATTAGATTGCTGCCTGCCTAATATTATGAAAGTTGCACCAGTCATTTTTAACTGGTGCAAATCTTTACGGGAGCAAAATGGTACAAAGGATCTGAGAAATATCATTTTGATTATTATAAGCATATCCCTATCAATCTGTCAGATTCTGCATTTTACTCAGTGTACCTAGTCTTAATTTTTTTCTCTCTCTCTACCTCCCCCCAATTCTAGGCTCACGGCAACACAGCTCTGCACATGGCCGCTGCTCTGTACCATGAACCACAGCAAGAAGAAATCATCAGACTTCTTTTAAAGCACGGAGCCGATCCGAGTGCCAGGAATCTGGAAAATGACCAAGCCATCCATCTGGTGCAGGCAGGGGAGACGGGAGATCGGGTAAATCTCACATTAGCAGATAAACTGTAGTTCCTGTTTAGCTTTCCCACAAGAGTTGGCAGTGCTTTCTACTGCAGTTTCAAACACATTGGAGCTAAAGCGCTGGCAGAAAACATGTTGCAAAAGCAGCCAGTGGAATCTCCAGAATGCACGTAGAACATCACCTAAGAATAACATTTATGGTCGCTCACACTCTAACATTCAGTGGATAATGTCGACCTGAATCAAGGCTGCCCAGCAACACTTAACTTTGAAATCTGTACACAACTTTCTTCTTAATTGGCATGGTAATTGACTGCGCCAGTTTTCAGTCAATCAAAAAAATTAAATTACTCATTTAAGAGTCCTACATGGAATTTTTAGGATGCCTAGCAATGCCTATGAATGCCTGCCAAAAAAGTAGGCATGGTTAGGGATGGAGAATAGGTGTGATAAACATAGACATCGCTAGGCATGCGAGATAGGTGCTGGTAATGTACCGGTGCCTATCTCTGCAGCGCCCTGTGATGCCTAAGGCCACTTAGGTGCCACTAGGCGTGATTCTATAAGCAGAGCCTAGCAGTTTTTTGACAACTGCACAGAGTAGCATCTATATGTTGGCGTGCTTTGGCTCTGTTTATAGAATCTGTCCCTGAGAGCTGTTGGCATGGAATCTGTTGCGCAGCAACAGTGTCCAACAAAAAATTGGGTCATAAATGCAACCGAAGAGCTTCTGGGTTTATTCGTGCCACCATATACGCAGGCCTACATGTACAAAACAAGATAGCCTGCATGGTCCAGAAAGCCATCTATGGGGATAACTCCACAGAACTTAGTGCAGGCGCACTCCTTCCTCAATGCAAGGACACACCAACGGTACAAACTAGCCTTCTCCCCCTCCCTTTCATGCATACTTAAGAAGAAGCCAGTCATCTCCTTTACATTAGTCCATATTTAGAAATCATGTGTCCAATAGATGTGACATACCCCGACCCGATCTTATTAAGGAGATGAAAATTTGTTAAGATAAGTTAAATTTTTATAACTATTTATATTGAGCACTTTATATATAAAAAAAATTTTCAACAAATTGACATAATACATATAGAAACATATGGGCAAATGAAGAGGCCACAGCCATAGCCAAAAAGGTGTTTTGTATCGCTAAAAATATCAGCGAACAAACAATGGCATGTCTGAAGCCCTAAAGAAGTGGTAAAAGTGAAAAACAGTGTTCATTAGTCTATTGGACACATGATTACTTAAGAAGAAGCTGCATGAATCAATGTTCGCATACCAGGGACCCAAGATATGGAACAGTCTCCCTCTCCAATTACGCCAACCATGCCAGTATTACATCTTTAGGAAGAAACTTAAGACCCACCTTTTCTCCTTGGATCTATAATGAAATCTCAGGAGCCCACCTCCTATTCTTCATTCAATGTTCATATCCTCAGTTCTTAATGTCGTTGAAACCGCTTTGAATCCTAGCTGAAATTTGTGGTATAGAAGAAAAATGTATAGTATGGTATATTTAACAAATGGATCAGCAAGGACTTTCCAAAGTGCATATGTGGAGAGATGCAATCAATTAACGACATCATAAATGCCTCCCCAAATTTGTACTTTGTGAAGCCATGTGTTCCAAGTCTGTCATGGAGTTCCCCTTTAGGCGTTTGAGCCAATCAGGGCCTTAGACCCCTCCCTGTGCATCACATGATGCACCGAGGAGGGAAAGGCCTGCCATTTTGCAGCGGTGGGCTTCTGCCCTGCTCCAACTTATCTAAAAAGGTACGTGGGGGATTTCAGGGGGTGACGGGGGATGGAAGGGGTGGCAGGGGACCTCCAGTGATAGGAGGGAGTGGGCGTCCCTCCTGCCTTTTGGGGGGGGTAAGATGGGGGAGGGGAGGGGCTGTTTGGGTGGTGCATGGCATAAGAGTGGGCCTTTGGGGGCAGGAGGGATTGGGCATCCCTCCTGCCGTATCACTGTTGTTTGGGGGGGAATCGCATTGGCAGGAGGGAGTGGGCATCCCTCCTACTGTATCGCTGCTGTTTGGGGGAGAGGGGTTCGGCATGGTAGGAGGAAGTGGGCATTCCTCCTGCCGTTTTTGCTGGCTGAGGGGGGGGCAAATGGCAGGAGGGAATGGTCATTCCTCCTGCCATTTTTCACTAGCGCAGTGGGGAGTTGTCTTCCCAGTGCTGTGTTAGTTGGTTCATTGGGGAGGGCCGTCATCGGCGGGGGGGGGCTTTTTTTTTTCTTTTTCTTTTTTAATGGGACAGATCTTGTGCGTGTGTAACACGCACAGCATCTGTGTCCATTAAAAAAATAAAGAAAAAAAAAAGGTTTCCTGCTCGGGGCTTCCTCTGCCTCTCAGCTGTTCGGGTTTCCCCTGCCAGCTCTGCACCTGTGTGAGAGTCACTCTCACAACAGTCAATTGCACAGCAGTCGGAGATTACAATGAACATCCGTGTGAATAATTTGCATGCAAACATTTTAGTGCATCAATAGCACTTTCTGAATCGGCCAAAAAATCGGATTGGTGCAGACCCACACGTCTTACCGATCCTCTTAGTGCATCTAGCCCTCAGTACTGGGTTTCTGCAACCCTATCTTGGTCCATTATGGGACCTGAAGTGCTGGTTTCAGTTGATGGAATCAGAGATTACAAATAGAATACTGAATTTGGGTAAAGTTCAAAAATAGGAATCACTAAAAAGTCTCCCTCCTGGAGCTGGGTAACTTGGCAACTCTGCAGCAGCTGGCTGAGAATCAGGGAAGCTGGGTAAGTTATTTTCTCTCTCCATTGTCTCTGGTTCATGCCCAAGATTAAGGGCGGACTGCTTAAGAGTGGGATTTAAGGATAATGTGTTACAAAAGCCCTACACAACATGGGCCGCATGTGGCCCAAAATGGCTCTCACTGCGGCCGCGCCCAATACGGCTTTCACTCCACTCTCCTGCCCGTGGGGGTTCGGCTACAGCGCCAGCACCACCAGCATCTCCCACTGACAGGAACCAGCCCCAAAGCTTTCCAGTGGCTAAGTTTCACTCCCTCTGCCGCAACTTCCTGTTTCCAGCAGGGCGGGACGCGGCACATGGAAAGAAGTTGTGGCAGAGGGAGCAGGATGTTGGAGAAGCAAAATTTTGGGTGTTGTTGGAAACTTCAGAGACACAGGTAGGACGCGGAGATGGAGCATTTGAGAATGAGGGAGAGAAGGGCCGCGGACAGGGAGACTGGAGAGAAAGGAAGAAAGATGAAGAGATGCCAGGCCCTGGGGAGGGGAAAACAGAGAGAGTGAGAGAGACAGAAAGACCTGAAACAAAGGGGAGGCAGAAGAGAGGGGGGCAGATGTTGGACTTGGGGGTGTCTAGAAGGAAGAGAGAGAAAGAGACTGCAGAGAGGTGGAAAGATTCTGGACCAAGGGGGGGGGGGGAGAAAGGAAGGAGAGAGAGAGAGGCAGAGAAAGACCTGGAAGAAAGGAGAACAAATGGTGGACATGGGGGGGGGGGGGGGGATAAGCAGAAGAAAGACAGAGAGAGAGAGAGAGAGGCCTAGACCAAAGGGGAAAGACAGGAAGCAGATGCTGGACTATGGGATGTGCAGACAGAGGGGGGGGGGGGGAGACCCTGAGGAAGAACAGAGAGATGCAAGATCATAACAGAGGAGAGAAATGGACCCAAAGGGGATGGGGCTGGATTGTGAAAGAAATATTGGATGCACAGTCAGAAGGAAGTCCAACCAGACATGAATTAAATCACCAGACAACAAAGGTAGGAAAAATAATTTTATTTTCAATGTAGTGATTGAAATGTGTCAATTTTGAGAATTTATATATGCTGTGTATATTGGGTGTATATGAAAATTTCAGTACAATTAGTAAAGGGGGCAGGATCTGGGGTAGAGCTTAGGTGAGTTTAGGGCAGAGCTTGGGAGGCCTGTGGTTGGGGTAACTTAGCTTGAAGTAGTTGAGAAACACTGCTGTAAGCCATCAGCCTCTCCTCTCTCCCCCTCTTCCTTGATGGCACCCCGTACTGGCATCTCAGGGCCCATCTGGAAGGCCTTTGTGCATGCGCATGATGTCATCACGGCAACGTCCGTGCATTTCTGGGTGCCTTGAGCCATGGCCACTACCTGCGGCCCTCGCTACATTTTCCAATTTTGTTGCGGCCCCAGATCATTTTTGAGTTGTGCAGGCCTGGTGTACAAGTTCACAAATAGGAAAAAAGCAAAATAAAATATTTAGCAGTTTTTTTTAATGCTTCTGAAAGGATATAGGCAATGTGGAGGTAGTATTTGGATACTGTTCAAGGAATTTGCCAATGTAATTTAATAGTTAATAGGGTAGATTCCTTGGGTTGAAAATTTCCTTCCTAGGGTTACCATATTTATGAAATGAAAAAAAAGAGGGCACATAACCCCACCCACCCTGCCTATGGCCCCGCCCCTCAGAAATTAGGTTGGCAGGGCCGGCTCGCATAAAATCTGGTAGCTTTCCCACTCTTACCTCCTCGGTGCTGGAATTCAATTTTTTCAGGCTGCCAGCTGCTCAGTGAAGTGAGCCTGCTGCCGTTGGCATGCCCCGAAAGCCACCTCTCTGCAGCGACTCTCTGTTCCCACTTAGGCAGGACCTGCAGAGAAGCGGCTTCTGTGCAGGCCAATGGCAGCAGGCTCACCTTGCTGAGCTGCCTGGAGAAAATTTAATTCAAACGCCAAGTAGGTAAGAGGGGGAGAGCCGCTGGATTCTGTGTAAGCAGGCCCTGTCAAACCCAGACAGACTCCCACAATTTAAAAAAAAAACAACAACAAAACATCAAGACACTTGGACAGTCTTCCAAAAAGAGGACATGTCTAGGTTTTCCTGGACGAATGGTAACCCTACCATAGAGTTAACTGGTTATGTCATCAGCCTATCAGAATATCACTTCATGAGTACTTTCCCAGTTCTACACAGCAGATGGAATAACTCCCATCTCTTTTATTATTATTATTATTTATTGAATTTTCAAATTACAAACAAGCAAACTTTACTTGAGTACAGATTTAGAAAATGAAGTTCATTTAATGTGAAATCAAACAAAAAATATTAAGAAAATTACACTCATTATTTAGGCCACTAATTAAAAGATCCAGGAATTAGAGAAGGAAAATAGAAATCAAATAAATCCAAAGGACAGCCGTAGAAAACAATTTCCGACAGCTGGTTCGTTACACTGTGGGTGATGTTATTTGACCGATAGTCACTCCCCCTCCCTCTTTAGCCACAATAAATTACTACTACTGCTATTCATTATTTCTACAGCACTACCAGACGTACGCAACACTGTACAGAGTCACAAAGAGTAAGAAAACAGTCCCTGCTCAAAAGAGCTTACAATCTAAACAGGCAAGACAGACAAGTAGGAAGTCATGGATACAGTTAAGGGGAACGGTTAATCTGTGGCTGGGTTGGTGGACAGTGGGGAGTACAGGACAATCAAGCCATTGTGACATCACTGATTTATTGTACATCGCTTAGTAGCTGGCTCTTATTGGTGGAAAGAGGCATTATGACATCACAATCTCAGCTCTGCTTCCCAAAGACTGAAACTCTTCATACTACTATGAATTATTTCTATAGCGCTACCAGACAAACGTAGCTCTGCTCCTAAGAACTTACAATCTAAACAGCCAAGACAGGCAAACAGGATGTCGTGGATACAGTTAAGGGGAATGGTTAATCAGCTGGCTGGGTTGGAGGGCAGAGGAGTAGGGTTAAGGATTGAAAGCTATATCAAAAAGGTGGGTTTTCAGTCTGCTTTTAAACAAGGGAAGGGAAGGGGCTTGACGGACAAACTCGGGTAATTTAACTCCTATGTCTTTTTAACAGATCAAGAAACTGTTGAAGAAAGGAAGAGGCAGCCTTGCCCAGTTTTGCCATTACCGCCATAGCAGCTGTAACCCAGAGTCAATACATCCCAGTTTCTCATTTTCCACAGATGGCTGGCGTGGCATATCTTAGTGCATCCATTAATGTGACTGCCATAACTAGAATCAACCGTGGTTTCTTCTGCATGTGTCACTGACACCCGACCTGCTGTGATAATATGGGTATCAGTAGCTGTCAGTCAGTGCCAAAACTCCTGGTCTTTTCTTAAAATAGACAAATGCCTCCAGATTGAGGTCAATGACAAGTCAACGACTCAAGTCATATTTGCAGCACTGGTACACCAACAAATCCGCTCACGACAATTACACCCCGACAAACGTGCCCCGACAATTGCACACAGGGACAAAGTGCGCACAGGGCAATGCCGCCCTGTGAAATGAGAAAGGTATACATACATTGAAGGCCTTGATTAGCTCAAACTCCTCAGGCCCCGTCCCAGCCCCTCCCAAGGGACGGGGCCTGAACAGTCTGAGCACATCAGGGCCTTCCAGATATCCAGTTATGTAAAGGGTTCCTAACCCTAATCCTTACCCTAACACTAGATAGGAAGTTAATGTTTTAAGTGTAGTGGGGGGGGGGGGGTCCCCCCACCTCCCCTCAAAAAAGAGGGTTACTTTGTAACCTTCGAAAAGACAAAATAGTATCCAATTGTCAGAGTGCATTTGACGGGTCACCTCGCATTTGTCGTGTGCACAATTGTTGGGGTGCATTTGTCGTGGCACGCATTTCACGGGTCACCTGCAGCACTTCAGCCCTACAGCAGATCATCTTTCCCTTCCCCCTTTTCCATTCAAAATATTTCACACTGGTTTATTGACTGAGACGAGGCAATTTTGCGGCAGGACAAGACCCTAGACTGCACCTCTTATTAAGAGCAGAAAAGTGTATGCAGCGGGCGATGCGGTCTATAATGAACGGAGGGGATGAACGCACCTGCTTGGCATACAGTGCCAACACTTGATCAGCAAACCAACATGGTGTTTCGTAACAGGTATCATATAATTCAACACAAGAGTTTAGAAGCCATTGTTCTCTGCGAACAAATGCATCTAATTAATGTTGTTGTTTTTTTTGTGAAACAGAATATCGTGCAGCAGAGTGTATTAGCTTGCGCATGCCATTACTGAAGTATGACTCACTGGGAACCTGTTTAGGTTATTGTTGCATTAAGACTCTTCCTACTCTAAAGTATTCTGTAGAATGCCTGTTCTACATGTTCTGGCTGTATCAGGAAACTATGGGGCCCTTTTAGTAGTGTCCAAATTGCCATGTGATAACTGCAAAACCTCTGTGATTGGTACACCGACAAATCCGCGCAGGACAATGGCGCTCCGACAAATGTGCCCCGACAATTGTGCGCACGGACAAGTGCATGCAGGACAATTGCGGCCCGTCTGAGACTGAATCTGCCATAAGTGGCTATGTGGAAGGCCCTGATTTGCTCAGACTCCTCAGGCCCCTCCCAAGGGACGGGACCTGAGGAGTCTCAGCAAATCAGGGCCTTCCAGATATCCGCTAAAAGGGTTCCCATAATCATGATGTTAAACCTAACCCTGACACTAGTTAGGAAGATAATTTTTTAGGTTCCCCACCCTTCAAAAAAGAAGGTTACTTTGTAACCCTCAAAAAGGCAAAATAGTATCCTGTTGGGCCTCCCATTCAGTGTGCACATTTGTCATGGGAGCAAATTCAGTGCACCATTGTCCTGCACGCATTTGATGGGTCACCTCTATGATCACTGTTGGGTGCATTCCCAACATCTTCCCACAGAGGAAAACCTGACAATGTGTGGCAAATTACTGTGCATTCACTGCAAGGCACAATCCATGACTATCCACTGCCCAAAATTTGCCCATTCCATGGTATGTAATTAGTGCATGAATTAGTGTGGGCTGTCATACCAGTGAAGTAACTTCATGCACTAATTCACACCATACAGTGAGCCCTCCGAATCTGTGGTTTCAGTATCCGCAAATTTGGTTATTCGCAATTTTTTTATTTTTTTTTTAAATAAAGCTGCTTTCCGGACCTTCCCCGCCTCCCTCCCGCCTTCCTCCCGGCATCCCAGATCTTACCTGGTGGTCTAGCGGGCTTTCGGGGCAGGAGAGATCTTCCCAAGTTCTTGCCCCTTGCAGATCACTCATAGCAAATGGCTGCGGAGAGTTCCCATCATAGTCTCGAGAGACTACAGGAACTCATGGCAGCCATTTGCTATGAGTGATCTGCACGGGGCAGGAGCGTAGGAAGATCTCTCCTGCCCCGAAAGACCGCTAGACCACCAGGTAAGGTCTGGGATGCCGGGAGGGAGGTGGGAGGGAGGGTGGGTCAGAGCCGGCCCAAAAGTTATTCACGAATATTCAATATTCGCGGGCTGGCTCTGCCCCTAACCCCCGTGAATACGGAGAGGGAAGTGTAATTGCTTTCTAAACTTTAGTGAAAGTTGCCTATGTTTTATTAAGAAAGGAGGAGCAACATTTATTATTTTATCTCCAGAATTAAAATGATAGCCTGTAGCTGGCCTGGGAACACCAACATCGCAAGAAGGCCAAGCGATGACAAAACTGACTCCTTCCTCCAGAGTATTAGACTAATGTTTTATATAGGTTGCGTAAACTCAGTAGAGTTTACAATCTAATCAAACAGACAAACAAGAGAAGTAGGGGTTAGGGAGTTTCTCAGACATGGGTGCTTTACAAGCGTGTAGGATTTAGTTATCAAGTTCAAGTTTAAGTTTCAAGTTTATTTTAATTTCAAGCTTAATTTAATTTTTACTAAGTGAGTTACAACATTGAAAAAAAAACACATTTATTTTAACTTAACGTTTAAAAATTTTAAAACAATAGTTAAGACCAACAGACTTACAGACCAACCGAGACACTAGGTAAAAAAAGGGCAGAACTACAATTCAATATTTTTAGAGTGCAGGAGAGAACCATAAATGGAAAAACATTAGGGGGGGGGGAAGAGGTGGAAACCTGGAAGAAGGTAATGTAATATTTTTGAAGAAATTTAAAGATTAAAAGCCTCTTTAAAAAGAAAACTTTTAAGTTACTTTTAAAATGACTCAAATTATTTTCCTCTCTCAATTGTTGAGGTAAAGTGTTCCAAAGTTGTGGAGCCATCACCGAGAACATATCTTGTCGTCGAGTTCCAATAATTTTCAGGGAGGGAACTACTAAGAGCTTTTGGTTAGTAGACCGAAGGGAACGCGACGTACTATAAGGAATAAGTGATTTATTGATAAATTGGGGTTTGTTAGTGACAAGAGTTTTGAATACTTGTAATAAAATTTTAAAAGTGATGCGGTGATTAATAGGAAGCCAGTGAGATTTGATCAGAAAAGGAGTAACGTGATCATATTTTTTACCGTTATGAATAAGTTTAACGGCAGTGTTCTGGATTATTTGTAATCGCTTCTTTTCCTTTTGCGCAATATTTATTAATAATGAATTACAATAATCAAGTTTGACAATAATTAAAGAATGAATTAATATATTTAATGATTTTGGCTCTAGAAACTTAGAGATTGAGCGGATCATTTGTAATCTATAGAAACAAGATTTTACGATGTTACTTATATGCTCATGGTAAGAAAATTTGTCATCGATGATGACACCAAGTATTTTTAAGGATGAGTGAGTGCTATCATGGGTGAAAGGGGCACTCAAGCTTATTCCCTTTTTTCATGGAAACAGTAGAGCTTTTGTTTTTTTGTATGTTTAGAGCTAACATGTGGGAACTAAGCCATCGTTTAACCTTCTCTAGCTTTGTGTTGATCTCAAGTATTTCCTCTTTATTTTCTGGGTTTAGTGGGTGAGAGAGTTGAATATCATCAGCGTAAGTAAAGGTGGTAAAGCCTATAGATTGACATAGAATCAATAGAGGAAACATAGAAACATAGAAATAGACGGCAGATAAGGGCCACGGCCCATCAAGTCTGCCCACCCTACTGTCCCTCCCCTCCCTTTGCCCTGTGAATAGATCCCATGTGTCGATCCCATTTGGCTTTAAAATCAGGCACGCTACTAGCCTCAATCACCTGCAGTGGAAGACTATTCCAGCGATCGACCACCCTTTCAGTGAAAAAGAATTTTCTGGTGTCACCTCGTAGTTTTCCGCCTCTGATTTTCCACGGATGCCCTCTTGTTGTCGCGGGACCCCTGAAAAAGAAGATATCTTCCTCAGTCTCGATGCGGCCCGTGAGATACTTGAACGTCTCGATCATGTCCCCCCTCTCCCTGCGCTCCTCGAGCGAGTACAGACGTAATTTGTCCAGCCGTTCCTCGTACGGGAGATCCTTAAGTCCTGAGACCATCCGGGTGGCCATTCTCTGAACCGACTCCAGCCTCAGTACATCCTTGCGATAATGCGGCCTCCAGAACTGCACACAGTACTCCAGGTGGGGTCTCACCATGGACCTGTACAATGGCATGATGACTTCCGGTTTACGGCTGACGAAACCCCTGCATATGCAACCCATGATTTGTCTAGCCTTGGATGAAGCCTGCTCCACTTGATTGGCAGCCTTCATGTCCTCACCGACGATCACCCCCAAGTCTCGTTCTGCTACCATTCTTGCTAGGATCTCGCCATTAAGGGTATAAGACTTGCATGGATTTTGGCTGCCCAGATGCATAACTTTGCATTTTTTGGCATTGAAGCTGAGTTGCCAGGTCCTAGACCAGCGTTCCAGTAGGAGTAGGTCGTATATCATGTTGTCGGGTGTCAAATCTTCGTTCGTAGTGCATTTGCCCACAACATTACTTAGTTTGGCGTCATCGGCAAATAAAGTTATTTTCCCTCGAAGCCCTTCTGTCAAGTCCCTTATAAAGATGTTGAATAGGATCGGGCCCAAGACCGAGCCCTGTGGTACTCCACTGATCACCTCCGTCATTTCGGAGGGGGTGCCATTCACCACTACCCTTTGAAGCCTACCTCCAAGCCAGTTCCCAACCCATTTCAGAGGAGACATTGGGATCATCTGGTTGGTGCACCTTTTGCAGTCCCATCTCATAACATATAGATTGAAGATCATTTTAATTTGGTCCATCTCCATCGTAATACTATTGGGATTTTAATATTTGTGGGGGGTCAGAATAAGGACTTCGCTTAAACATAAGCCACATTCTATTCTAAATTTCAAATAAGATTTTATTCAAGTAAACACTTAACTGAAATATAAGCATGCCCTGGCTTATTCTTTATAGAATTTAAATACAAAACAAGAGCTTTCAGATTCTAAACAACTTAAGCAGGTTTGGTTACAACACTCACAATCCAAATCCTATTCAGGCCAGTTTTATCCAGTTATAAACCGTACTTTGATACTTCATCTTTAAAGACACATACACACTTTCTTGTGGACTCAAGACTTCATGGGTCTTCTTTGGGTTCTCACAGCTTGACCCTTTTGCCTTTGAATTACCAGGAATATCCCAGCACCCCTTTCATCAAAGCCCTGTAAACCAATCTGGTCTGTAGAGACAGAGTTGTGGATTTTGTCTGCAGGCTGTAAGCAAGGGACGGGCAGCACACACATTTTTTGTTTTGTTTTGTTTTTTATAATTTCCCATTATTGGTTTTGCTTTGAATTGTCTTCATTCAGGGGTATCTTTATTGAGGGCATGCTCTTTGCAAATAGTCAGGGGCTTTTACTAAGGCGTGCTAGCCGATTTAGCGCATGCTAAATGCTAACGTGTCCGTAGAATATAATGGGCATGTTAGCATTTAGTGCGCACTACATCGGCTAGCGTGCCTTAGTGAAAGACCCCCGGTGTGCACTATTTTTGGCAAATAAAAAAGAATGTGATGATTTTTCTGCTCCTCTTTGATTATTAATGATATGCAACAACATGGAATATCACTCATAAATATTAGCACCAACAATGGAGCAACACTCCTTCTCAAATAATATACTTATATCACTACTCCTTATATATAAGTTTCTTAAGGAGTAGTGATATAAGTATATTATTGCAACAACATGATATGCAACAACATGGAATATCACTCATAAATATTAGCACCAACAATGGAGCAACACTCCTTCTCAAATAATATACTTATATCACTACTCCTTAAGAAACTTATATATATATAAGTTTCTTAAGGAGTAGTGATATAAGTAAATTATTTGAGAAGGAGTGTTGCTCCATTGTTGGTGCTAATATTTATGAGTGATATTCCATGTTGTTGCATATCATTAATAATCAAAGAGGAGCAGAAAAATCATATATATATATATACACTGCCTTCAAATCTTATATAGTTTTTAAATCATTGCAATTTCTTATTTATCTCACTTCTAGTTCTCATCAGATTCAAAAGTAGGAAATGCATCTGAGCTGCTTCAGGATTGTCAAAAGGAATTTATCCAAGCTCCTTTTATTTCTTTCATCGGCATAAAAACCTACCTTCCGGCTCCTTGATTTTTGAATTTATCACCAAACCCTTATTGCTAATACTTGCTGTGATCCCATATGCAATATGCTTTTTTTCTTTTAACGTCTTTTAAAACAGCTGTATACAGTCAGACGCTGGCAGCGTTTCGCGGCCAGCAGGGCCGCTGCATCAGGGAAATTGCTCAGTTTAAACAAAGTCTTTCAAACAGTCAACTTCAAAGAGCCACAGCAGCAAAAAAAGGATTTATATTACTTCAGAAAGGAAGATGCCAGAGGGTAGGTTTTTATGCCGATGAAAGAAATAAAAGCAGCTTGGAGAAATTCCCGTTGTGACTCCCAAAGCAAGTCAGAGGCTTTTCCTACCTCTGGACCTGATGAGAACCAGAAGTGAGATAAGTAAGAAATTGCAATGATTTAAAAACTATATAAGATTTGAAGGCAGTATTTATATATATATATTTCTTTATATAAGTTTCTTAAAGAGTAATGATATAAGTATATTATTTGAGTAGGTATATTGCTCCATAGTTGATGCTAATATGTATGAGTGATTTTTAATCTGCTACCTAGTTTTTTGGTTCTTCACAACATGGGATATGTCATTGCAAATGACAGCCCAGTCCTACTGCAAGCCTGCCTTTCTAGCTTACTTAGCTACAACATACCACAACCACTTAGGGCCCGATTTTAAAAATTGTACCCTAAGTTAGACAGCGGTAGGCGTCCTCCCACTGCCTTACTTATTTGGGTTTAATTGGCATACTATTTGGCTGTGCCGATTTAAAAGCAATTAGAACATTATTTATAAAATGGTACTGTAGGTGTGGTTAACGTTGGAAATGGCATTAAGCATTGTAAGGCATCTCCGTAGATGCGATTCTCAGAGCTTTATTTTTTTTTTTCATGTGCAGTGTTCTCAGGCACATGTTGCATCAGCAAGTTAATGCATGAAGGACTAGGTGACTGTAGAATCAGAGAAAAATAGAGGTAGATAAAGACCATATGGCCTATCTAGTCTGTTCTAGGGCTCCTTTTACAAAGGTGCGGTACTGGCTTTAGCGCACGCTACAATGCCACACACGCTAGCCGCTACTGCCTCCTTTTAAACAGGCAATAATTTTTCAGCTAGCGTGCGCTATAGTGCGCACTAATCCGGTGCATGAACTAAAAACGCTAGCGCACCTAATGGCATGTACTCATACTCCTGAACAGAATCGGCAATGTAAGGTACTCTTTCTATGAAACGAATTGCTGATTGCCGTGCAATCACGCACTTAAATCTCTAAGACCATTTCTTTGACAGGTTTAGTTTCCTTAGGTGGGGCAGATGCCATTCACCCATCTACTAATTAGTCATCAAAAAGATATTCTTACACCACTTAATGTAATACGCTAATTTATGTATGTGCAAAAGTATTGATCCCTGCCCAAAATCAACAATTTTCCATGTTATATTGTGCATCGGCTGTGGACTTTGGCAGGGTGCAGGTTTTCCTGATGAAATGACTTGATTGTACTTTATTGTGAAGAAACATTTATTCATACCTGCAAGCAATTCAATTGTAAATTCAGTGCTCAAACATAAACATGGCAATTATTGTTCCAGCATGGCTTCAGACAAATCGCAAGACCTCTGAGTATATTCTGCAAGACCCTATCTAAAACTATGCCATGCAGACCTTTCTTTCAGTTGACATCATTGATTCTTTGGGTTGTTCCACTCTTTGTTAACACCGCCGAAAATATTACTGCTGTCCTCAGGTTTACATAGTGCTCAGTGGCGAAGCAAGGGTAGGAGGCGCCCTCCTCTCCACCCCCACTCCTTCTGCGCCCCCCCCTGCTCCTTCCCCGCACCCCCACATCAAACTCGCGCCCTCCCTTCCTCCCTGCACCTCTTTAAATCTGAGTCAGCACGAGCAGCTTCTCCAGCTTACTGCTCGCGCTGGCGTTGACTTTCCCTCTGATGTCACTTCCTGGTCTTGTGACTGAAGTGAGGAGCCAAACCGGAGAAGTTGCTCACGCTGCTGAAGATTTAAAGAGGTATGGGGTGGGGGAAGGGAGGCTGCGAGTGTGGCGGGGGAGGGTGGAGAGGTGCTGCCAGCCACACCAAGACGGCGCTCGGAGTGGCCCTCTCCCCCCTTATTACGCTACTGATAGTGCTGCACTTTCCATAGTCATTATGCAAAGTCATTTACACCCGAATAGTTCTATAACTGCTATTAAATATTGCTAATTTGTATTTATATGCATATTTATTAGGAGAATACAATTGTAAATACAAATACAGTTTTCTCTCCCTGCAATAAACATTTCTGAAGAATAAAAGCTTAAGTAAGTTCTAAAGTGTCTGTGGTTTTGTACTTTTAACCTATTAAGACCACATTGGGAACCTATAGAAGAGTCATGCTACATAGCCAAAACCAAAGCTGAAACCCAAACCATCACCCCTCCCCTCTCTTCCCATCCTCCTGGGCCAGCCTTCCCCCATCAGACAGCTCATTCCCTTCCCCCCCCTCCCCCACTTTGCTGTCCTGGTGGTCTAGTGGCCTCTTTGGGGCAGGAGGAATTTCTCCTGCCTCCCCCAGTTCTTCGGTTAAAATAAGTGCCATAACTTCCAGCAGCAACCTCACAAGACTGTGAGCCCACCTGGACAGACAGGGAAAAATGCTTGAGTACCTGAATAAATTAATATAAACCGTTCTGAGCTCCCTTGGGAGAATGGTATAGAAAATTGAATAAATAAATAATGATAGCTATTTTGCAACTGGAACCAGCATGGGCAGGATCGACCCTAACCATCTGGGGATGTCTCCTGCCCTGAGGAAGCCACTGGACCACCTGGACTCCAAAGGTAAGCCTGAGGAGAGCCTGCAGGCAGGGTGAAGGTGGCATGGGGGTGGGGCTCTAGAATCAACCAGATACTCTGCATTTTTCTTCATTGTCTGGAGTACATCTGCATATGCACAGACATCGACATGATGACATCATGCACATAGAATTCCTCTAACCCTAATTCCACTAGATCCTCCCAAAAACTGAAACTATCATTCCCCTCTACAAAAGGTATATCCCGCGTAGGAAAACTAGGAACATCCCTCCCCTTTAGAACCACAGAACTCTGGAACAACCTCACATCCCCGCTCAGAGATTCAAGTTCCCTCCAATCCTTCCGCAAACACCTGAAAACTTGGCTCTTTTCAAAAATCTAACACTTCCCGCTTTTTGGTTCCCTGTCCCTCTTTATCTTCCTAGCTCCTTTCCTATAACCCTTCATTGTAGCTCCTTTTCAACCTAACCCTGTAAACCGTGCCGAGCTCTACGCTTGTGGAGATGGCGCGGTATACAAACCTAAGGTTTAGTTTAGTTTAGAAACATGATGGCAGATAAAGGCTAGTTTGCCCATCCGCAATAACCTTTATCTCTTTCTCTCTCCAAGAGATCCCACGTGCCTATCCCAGGCCCTCTTGAATTCAGACATAGTCTCTGTCTCTACCACCTCTTCCGGGAGACTGTTCTTCATATCTACTACCCTTTCTGTAAAAATGTATTTCCTTAGATTACTTCAGAGCCTATCACCTCTTAACTTCATCCTGTGCTCTCTCATTCCAGAGCTTCCTTTCACATGAAAGAGACTCGACCCATGTGCATTTACATTATGTAGGTATTTAAATGTCTCTCAAGCAAAAAATCAGAGTAATAACTAAATCCAAAAACACAAAAAATATATATTATTCACCAGAGATGGGCTGAACACCCCCGATAAACATTTCATCAAAAAGTGGAGAAAAAGCCTCAAAATTAATATATGTCAGCAGCCAACAATCAAAAATGATATACGTTCAAATCTGTTTCATTTACTATCATAAGCAAAAAACTCCACCACCACTGAAAAGTGATTATCAAAAGGGTAAAAAATCCATCACTGTGCACAGGAAAAGAAAAACAAAAAAGTTTTTCTTAGCTTAGGATCCAACACCGTGAATGAAAAAGTCTGGCCAGACAAGATGACAACCTCAACGGCGCTCACAAGTCGAACCGTCTCAAGACCATGTCCGTGTCCAACAAGTGCCTTGTTTTGCTTCTCCAGGGGCTTCTTCAAGAAATGTAATTCAGCTGAAAACTCTGCTCCCGTTCCGTGCACGCTGGCCCAAGAAATAGCCGTTGCTTAAAAAGAACACAAAAATTCCACTTCCGGAGGCACTTCCGGGTCATGGCAGCCGCAACTGATCAAGGTAAAACAGAACAGCTGATGGCATAAACATACTCCATACTGTCAGTCATCCAAAAAACGCGACTCATTCTACCCGCTGATTAAGCCCGTTGGGCCATAAAGTGTCCAGTTAAAAAAATCCAGCGCTGATATAAAAGCATGAACAGAACTGGATTTTTTATCTGGATGCTTTATGGCCCAACGGGCTTAATCAGCGGGTAGAATGGGTCACGTTTTTTGGATGACTGACAATATGGAGTATTTTTATGCCATCAGCTGTTCAGTTTTAGCTTGATCAGTTGCGGCTGCCATGACCCGGAAATGCCTCCGGAAGTGGAATTTTCGTGGACACGGACATGGTCTTGAGACGGTTCATCTTGTGAGTGCCGTTGCTGTTGTCATCTTGTCTGGCCAGACTTTTTTATTCACGACGTTGTTCAGACCATGGATCCTAAGCTAAGTAAAACTTTTTTGGTTTTCTTTTCCTGTGCACAGTGATGGGTTTTTTTACCCTTTTGATAATCACATTTCAGTGGTGGTGGAGTTTTTTTTGCCTATGATAGTAAATGAAACAGATTTGAGCGTATATCATTTTTGATTGTTGGCTGCTGACATATATGAATTTTGAGGCTTTTTCTCCACTTTTTGATGAAATGTTTATCGGGGGGTGTTCAGCCCATCTCTGGTGAGTAATATATATGTTTTGTGTTTTTGGATTTAAATGTCTCTATCATATCTCTCCTCTCCCACCTTTCCTCCAAAGTATACAGATTGTGATCTTTAAGTCTGTCCCCATACGGTTTATCACGAAGACCATGCATCATTTTAGTAGCGTTCCTCTGGACAGACACAGTATGATACATACATTTCCTGACAGAGAAACGGCTCATTCTGTTTTACTATTTAATCTCAAAATGTCAAGCAAAAATGCAAAACATTTCAAATTGTCTTCTCCGCTGCAGGAGGATTTGGTGCTACAAGTCAGTGCCAGTCAGTATCTGTGAACCTTGGATTTACCGTATACACATTTTCTCACTCCAGCCTCGACTCCAGAACACCAAGGCTCTTATTTTAGAAATAGCATGTTAAAATGGGGACCCCTCAGACCTCAGAAAGCCAAGTGTGTCCAGAAGGCATGGGGGATTGGGGAGGAAAGGGAGAGAGAATGGTCTAGGCAGAACTATAATCCAGCCATTGTGCTTTTAATCATCAGTTCTTTATAGGTAAATTCTACATATAGCAACTAATACATAAACTGTATTTAAAGTTAGGTGGTTAGAGAATAGCATTTACACCCAGGGGTAAGGTTACCATATTTGTGAAGAAAAAAAAGAAGACACATGATCCTGCCCACACTCCACCCACAGCCCCACCCACATTCTGCACACAGCCCCACCCACACTCCATCCATTTCCTTGGTGCCCCCTTCCCATCCAATGTACCCTTTTAGTGCTTCTCTCTCTCTCTCTCTCTCTCTCTCTCTCTCTCTCTCTCTTCCTCCAACCCTCCTCCCGTACAGGTTTTTGTTTTTTTTTTTCTCTCTCTCTCTTTCTCCTTCCAACCCCACTCTCCTTCCAGCTCCTCAAGCTACCTCTTCCCTGGACTGGCCACTGAAATTGGATCTTCAGACAGGCGGCAGCAGTAGCAGCAGCAGCGAGGTAAGCCTGCTGCCACCAGCCTGCCCTAGAAGTCACCTCTCTGCAAGTCTATGTGGGAACAGGAAGTCGCTGCAGAGAGGCAGCTTCCAGGGCAGGCCAGCAGCAGGCTCATCTCACTGCTGCCAGCTTTCCAAAGCTTTCCAAAGCTGGGCCCAGAGAGGAGGTAGGCGGGGGAATAAGGAAAGCTGGCTAAACCCAGACAGATTCCCCAATTTTTTTTTAAAAAACCATCCGAGCATCCAGACAGTCCTTGAAAATGAGGACATGTCCAGGATTTCACAGACATCTGGTAACCCTACCCAGGACCCCATTTACAGGATTCCCTTTATTCTCTAATTACATGTGTAAATTTGAGGTATGTCCCCAATCCACTCATGACCCTCCCACTTCCACACCCTCTTTTTGATGCTATGTGTAAATTTACATGCATAAACATAAATTCAACAACTGCACTAGCCGAAAGTGGATTGTTCAATCAGATAAAAAGTTCCTTAAAATCAGGCCAGGCTACAGTATTATTGATGTACTAGTTACATTAACGGTTGCTAGAATATATGTGTGTCTGTCTGTCTGTGTTTCTTTATCTCTCTCTCCTTGGCCGCTGTCCGTGTCCTTCTGTCTCCCCCTCCCCCGAGCAAAGCTGTCTGCCTCCAGCACACCCCTCCCCCCAAAGCAGCCCCTTTCCCTCTCCCTCTGGCCCCCTGTATTGATACCCCTGCTTACCCTCCCTGCATCCCGGCGTCTTCTGGCCTGCTCCAGGCCGCGATCATGGTGGCCAGCCCCAGCGTACCTCACAGGCCGCTCCCCAACCCGGAAGCATGCTCCCTCCCGATGCGATCCCGTGCATCAGAGGGAATGTGCCACCGAGGCCGGAAAGAGGCCCGCCAAAGCCGGCCACGATCGCAGGCTGCCCAGAAGAGAAGGAGTAGCGGCAGCGGCAGCAGCAGCGGTGAGCGAGGGCGGGAGGTGAGGTGCTTGCTTCCGGTTGGTGAGGAGCTTGCTTCGGATTGGTGAGTGAGGAGGGGAGTGGCCAGAGTGATCCCTGGCCACGTTCTAAAATGGAACGTGGCCACGGATCAGAAAACACGGCGCCAGGGATCACGATTTTTCAAGAGTGCATGCACGCTCTAGAGTTTTATTATATAGGATAATTCTTGGATCTGGAACAGCCCTTCTTGTTGCTCTTCCCTGAGACACATTTCCCCCTTCCCCAGTCCCCATCTCTTACCTCTTCCACCCTTTTCTTTCCCTTTCCTTATTCCCATCATTGATTAACATCTAAGCAATGCAACAAATAAGCATGACAGTCAGATAGGCCGCAGGTTTGTTTATTACCAATAACATATATAGATAACCATTAAATTTATTACAAACTGAGGCAACTCCAAACTTTTTCTCGTGCCAGCGTCGGTTCTCCCTCTGAAGTCACTTCTGGGTCCCGCGCCTAGGAACTGTTGGTGATGCTGCCCGCGCCGGGGAAGTTAAAAGAGGTATGGGATAGAGAAGGGGTGTGCGCGCATCAGGGAGGGTGGGGAAGGAGTGGGGGGCAGAGAAGAGGGTGCCTCTCACCCTTGCTACACTACGTTGTTCTTTGATGGTGCAATCTTGCAATGGAGCGTCTATGTTTCTGACCTTGTGGCTGCCACATGGCTAAAGGTCGAGCACGGGGGAGAGTTTGGTGCAGTGGTTGAAGCGACAGCCTCAGCAACCTGGGGTTGTGGGTTCAAACCCATGCTGCTGCTTATGACCCTAAGCAAGTCAGATAATCCCCCATTGCCCCAGGTTTATTAGACAGATTGTGAGCCCACCGGGACAGACAGGGAAAAATGCTTGAGCACCTGAATAAACTCGTGTAAAACTGTTCTGAGCTCTCCTGGGAGAACACTATGGAAAATTGAATAAATAAATGCACTGTGCATGGACGAACTATCCAACAGGCAATATACAAGTACATATGTTGCATTTCACTAACTCTGTTCCAGTTATCACTAGAAAATAAACTTAACAATTGCCTTTAATTTTTGATTCATAAGAACATAAGAACATAAGAACTGCCATCTCCGGATCAGACCTTCGGTCCATCAAGTCCGGCGATCCGCACACGCGGAGGCCCCGCCAGGTGTACACCTGGCGTAATTTATAGTCCACCATATCTTTATATGCCTCTCTTAAGGCATATAAAGATATGCTCTCATAGCAAATGCAACCACATCATTTTCAGAACATTAAGAACATAAGAAGTTGCCTCCACTGAGGCAGACCAGAGGTACATCTCGCCCAGCGGTCCGCTCCCGCGGCGGCCCATCAGGCCCATTGCCTGAGCAGTGGTCCCAGACTATCCCTATGACCAACTTAAAGAATTAAGAAATATTGAACACCATTTTTCTGATGTTGTATCTGCAGGGAAAATGTTTTAGCATAGTTATCAAAAAGAAGCAGGAAAGTCATACCTCACGCAGTAGAAGCACAAGCAGAGACAATTCAGGACAAAAGGATAGTCCTTCCTTAGGAACACACATACTTTATTGGAGAATCACATAAGACGGATTACTGCTTTACTCGACACATCATGTATTTCGATACATAAATAATGTGTCTTCATCATGAGTCATTATAAATCCTCTCAAAGGCATGAGAATGAAAAACAGTAGGCAGTAATCTACAAACAGAGCAATTTGCAGAGCAGCAGGACTCCTGATGAAGACATTATTTATGTGTCGAAACAATGGCCGTGTCAAGCTGAGCGGTAATCTGTTTTATGCGATTCTCCAATAAAGTTCATGTATTCCTAAGGAAGGACTATCCTTTTTGTCCTCACTTTTAGCATAGTTATCCCCAAACCTGATCCTGGAAACATCTCAGCCAAGGAGTCCTGTGTAGGCACCCAACTATCCAAAAACCCAATAAAGTAGATTGGCATATGTCCACTGAAAACTCTGGTAAAACAGAATTTATACCACCTACAATTGAACTGTAGCAAAACTCACGTTTTAGTTGTTTGCTTTTATTAGCATAATATTTCTAGATTTGTATAAATAAGAATGTATAAATCCAGACCAGTGGAGGATGTGTTGAGTTTAGATCTGTGGTAGGCGTTTCCTCTTGACCTATGCCAAAATCAAGTGGCAATGTTACACCGAACCTATCTTAAAACATATTGCATAACTGCTTGGGACCTCCTTCGAAATATGTAAAAAGGTTAAATCTTTGCAGAGAAGACACAGAATATTATATCTTTTCATTCCATTCATGATTGACAGTGTGACAAGAGGATGAATAAGTGAACTAAAGACAACATTGACTACTTGTTAAAAGGCAGGCTCGGTGCATTTGATACTTAGTTTACTTAATGCCATGATGAAAAGTTGATGAAATAGTTGTTTTGACATTTATCTTCTGGGATTGTAAGATTTGTTTTGATAATTTGGGAATTTGACTGACCCCAAAGGTTTGCTGTAGGTCTGTCTAACTTTCCCACATCACTTAAAGCATCAAAATGCTGAACACAAATAGAAGGAAGCTATAACCAGCTATGTCATAATATCCATGATGCTGCCTCTTAAATATGCATATACAATGGTAAACCAAAAGGTAAAGGCAAAATACATTTGAACACATCACTTTTCCACATAGTCCCCATGCAAGACGACACATTTGTTGTATCGATCAAGTAGCTTCTGCAGAGAAGTTCAGATACTCCTGAAGCTAGATTAGCACCGCTTCCTTTACTTCATCATGCTTTGTCTTTTGCTCTCTGGGTCACAGTGATGCACCCATATCTCGTCACCGGTGACAATTCTCTCCAGAATACTCGGATCTTCTTCATACCATCTCAGGAACTGGGTTGCAATCTCCACCCGCTGTTGCTTGTCCTAAAGGGCCAATAGCATCAAGCTCCTCATAGACGCTTAAACAGCCACCAAATTATTGCCCATATCAGCTTCGGCACTGTCTCTGATGCCACTTCCTGGGTGCGGGTCCCGGAAGAGATGTCAGAGAGAGCGCCAAAGCTGACACGGGCAGCAGGTTGGTGGCTGCTCGCGTCAAATTAAAAAGGTATGGGGGGGGAAGGGAAGGTGCGTGTTTTTTGCAGGGGGAGGAGTGGGAATGGGTGGTGGAGAGGAGGAGGTGTGCCCTCCCCTTATTATGCCACTGCTGCCTACACAATGGGTGGTGGTAAGTGCTCACATGCTCATTGTTATTAATGGCTGCATGGCCATTAATACAAAATAGAAAATCAGCCATTTTTTTGGTTTTAGGAAGAATGGCCTTAGCATGCAAGAAAAATTTATGTTATGTAAGTGTGTACTAAGGCCAATTTTTTGCCAATTGAAACCTGGTATAAATCCTAAGAACATAAGAATCGCCTCTGCTGAGTCAGACCACAGGTCCATCGCACCCAGCAGTCCGCTCCCGTGGCAGCCCCCCAGGTCAGTGATCTGTAAGTGATGCTTTATTTAAGACATTTTGTCCTGTGTAGTACCCCTCTAACTATACCCTTCAATCCCCTTTTCCTTCAGGAACTTGTCCAACCCTTTTTTGAAACCCAAAATCGTACTCTGCTCTACCACCTCCTCCGGAAGCGCATTCCAGATATCCACCACCCTCTGCGTGAAGAAGAACTTCCTAGCATTCGTTCTGAATCTGTCTCCCTTCAATTTTCTTGAGTGCCCTCTTGTTCTTGTTTCCCCCACCAGTCTGAAGAGTCTGTCCCTCTCTACCTTCTCTATATACTTTATGATCTTGTAAGTTTCTATCATGTCCCCTCTAAGTCTCCGTTTTTCCAGGGAAAAGAGCCCCAGTTTCTCCAGCCTCTCAGCATATGTTAGGCACAGAGCCCCCAAACACTATAATACTGCCTGTATGGAGCTACTACCTGTTCTTCTCCTCAACTTCTCTTGAATTCACCAATGATCTTCTATTGTGACCCACCATTTATAACTCTTTTATAATCCGCCTTGAACCGCAAGGTAATGGCGGAATAGAAATCTCTAATGTAATGTAATGCCCGCAACTCTAGTGAAACCCCTAACCCGCCCATGACCATGCATCCTTTCCAGTTATGCACTAAAAAATGTGTGCACATATCTTTATAGAATGGTGCTTAACATTGTAGCCAATAATTGATTGCTAGCAGCCAAATACTGGGCTAATTGGCTCATTACTCAATTAAATCGAGAACGCATCCGCATCTGCATGCACAGTTTTAAGTGTCATATATAGAATCTGGGAATACAGAGGTCATTCTCTATAGATTGCCTAAAGACAGGCACCAGGACGATGTGGGCCATGCATAAATTCTATATTGGTAATTGGGTGCAATTACCATTCTAGAATGCAAGTATGTCTATATTTACAAAACTAATTTTAGGAGTTAGGCATGAGCAAATGCTCATGCCTAACTGCAGACATTTAGGTGTATAACTGCTATTATTCTATAAGATGTGCACGTTAAGCACGAGGCACGTCCTTGACCCATCCATGGCTTCCCAGTTGCATTCTATTCTATTGCAGTTGCATTCTATGGAGTTTGCGCACACAATTTTTGAATCCCGACTAAGGGCTAGATTCACAAAGCAAACTGATTGTGACCCCTTTGCGACCAGATTTCCCTCGGGCCCCATTCACTAACCTCTTCTGCGATCCACTTTGAATCCGTTCATGCAAATGAGGTGAAACGCATGCAAAGTAGGCAGGGACGCGATTCACAACATAAAATTTCACATCCGACTTGGCTGGCCGATCAACTCAAGAAGCGACTGCTGGGGACCAGTCGAAAATGCCTTTCCAACTCTGGAAGCCCTGTTCTCTGCCCTGCACGCCACCCTCTCCTGCCTGCTCGCCCTGAATCGCTTGCATCGCCACTCCAGTTTTCTCCTGCCCTGACTTCCCCGATTCTCTCCTGGCCTTCCCCGCCCTCAGGCTCGCGGGACTAAAAACTAATAATAAAGGTTAAAGTTAAAAAAAAAAAGATCGCAGCTCCGATGGGCATGCACAGACCATCTACAGATAGTCTGAGCATGCATGGAGATCGCAGAAAAGCGATCCGTGCCGGCATTCCTCCGATCGCCCCCATCTGCATATTTTTGTTTCCTGAATTCGTCGGACCTGCCCGGATCGGGCCTGATCAGGTAGATTAGTGAATCTGGCCCTAAGGGCAATTATGCACATAACTGCTACTTAATGCCAATTAGCACCAATTAACATCAATTATAGCTAATTGGATGCTACGCTATTAGCAGCTATTTAATATGTTGTTACATGAGCAACTGACACTATGCTATAACTTGCACATGCAACTTTACACACTAATCCCCAAGCAAATTTGGGCATACATGCAATTTGTACGCACAATTTAATTGCGCAATGAGCCAATAACTACCAATAATAGGACACTAACAGCCAATTGATTGGTAATTAATTGGGGCCAATTAGGATTTGTGTGTGCATCTTGCTAAGTGTTCATGTTTTATTAACATTTGATATACTGCTTAAGCATATTACAGATCTAAGTGGTTTACAGTACAATACAGATACATTAGGAAAGGACTGGAACTCCATTAGCGATAGGAAAGCTAGAGATAGGATATAGCTAATAATATAGAAAATAGAATGTGCACCCCCAACCCCCTCTCAAAAAAAAAAAATAAAAACACCCAAATCTGATCACTGCCTATACCAAAAAGCAGAAAAGTAAAATACATAAAAAGTTGAGGGTATAATATTTATGTAGTGTAAGTGAAATAGGTCAAGTTAACACAATAAAAAAAAAATGATATAAGGATTCAGCATACCTTAGCAAAATAAAATAAACTCAAATATAATTGAATAAAGAAATATAGGAGAGTAAAACAATATTAAGATTTAAAAAAAAAAGAAAAGATAGAGCGGTACGGAAAGACAAATAGTAAAAAAAAAGGCTATTCTATAAAGATGTGAGGGTAAATTTTTTAGTATGGAAGTGAAAAGAAAGGGCATAGCTATGGGAGGGGCCTAGATGGGTCAGGGTCATTCACTCAAGATGCGCGCAGTATTGTAGAATTTGGGAGATCTGCGCCTAATTTATGCACACCAGATTTCAGTTGGTGTAAATCCACATGCCCAAAGTTAGGTGCAGATCCCGGCGCTATACGCCATTCTACGAGGGTGGTTTGAAAAGTTTGGTTAGAAAAAGCAAGTTAAACAACGTAGTCTCCATCTAGGGCTATACACTTAAGGGCAAATTCTATAAGAAGTACCCAAAAGGTAGGCGCCTATATAGGCACTGTTCAGCGCAATTCAAGTAAAATTGGGTGCTGTTTAGTGAATCGTACTGAGCGGCACCTATTTTGGAGGCGCCCAAGAAATAGGCCAGCTCTAGGCACAACTAAATTTTAGGCGCCTAATTGAGTGCTTAAGCACGCTTAAGAGCAGTGATTCTGCAACAAGGCGCCTAACACGAAGCCACGCCCACACCTAACATGCATAACGCCTATTTTTTTGAAGGCCGCCTAAATTTTTAGAGGCACCTTGTTACAGAATTGTGCTTTCCTGATAGGCGCCTATGTTTCAATTAGTGTTGATTAAAAAGCTTAATTGAGCTTGTTGGTCAATTTAGATAGGCGCCTATCTAGTTGGGCGCCTCCAAAATAGGTGCCTAACTTTAGGCGCTAGTTACAAAATTTGGGCCTTAGTCCAGCGAGTTTCAAGGTTTTTTTTCATAAGCTATTTTTCCTATGATACGAAAAAACTAGAAACTTGCTGGACTACATGTATAGCCCTGTCACATATAGAATCACATATAAAATAGCCCTAATAATCTTTACAATCAGAGCATCAAATCTGCCTGCCTTTCTTGATAAGTTATTAATTCCCTACAGCCCGTTGAGGTCTCTGAGATTAAATGAACACCTATTATCTATCCAGGGCAGGATTAACCAATAGGCCAAGTAGGCACATGCCTAGGGCCCAAAATGGTCAGGGGGGCCCGATGAAGGAGTGCATCAACATTGTTTTTTCCAAACGGCAATGGGCCCATCCAGCATCGATTGGCAACACGCCCCCCCCCCCCCGATCAGCAATGTGCCCCCCCCCCATCGACAGAAAGTAAGACAAGCAAGCAACGCGGGTAAGAAAGGCAACGGGAACTTGCCCAAAGCTTCCCTCTGACGCAGCTTCCTGTTTCCGCCTGGGTGCATGGTGGGGTTGGGCGAGGCAGGGGGCCCAGTGTACTTGTGTGCTTAGGGTCCCTCGACGAATTAATCCTGCCCTGTATCTATCCCCTCTGTAAAGGTTATTAACACACGACGTAATGACATTTTTTCAGTTACAGCCACCCAAATTTGGAATTTATTACCTATCTATCTACGAGAGGAAACTTCATTAGAAAGATTTAAAAGTTCTCTGAAGAGTTTCCTTTTCAGAGACGCTTTCGGAGCCTATAAAAATTACTTTTTTGACAGCATTTGTCTCTTTCTTACTTAATCAGCCAGGTTTTTATGATTTTTTTTTTTTTTTTTAGTTCAAAACTGTTTATTGAGTTTTCAATGTACAGAAGAGAACAAAAACAAAGATGAGTACAAATACAAATACAGTTCATGATGTAAATCACATCCATGTACAAAATATACTGATGGTTGTGCATATCTTTTTCCCGCCCTGATGTTTTTACCTTATATGTTCTCTGTCCGATTAAGATTTGTAGTTCCACCCTTTATCCTTATGTTTTTGGTTAGTTAATTGTTTTGTTTTTGCATAAATTAGACTATATATTTATATTATTATGTTTCCTTTATATTTGTACATCGCTTAGAAATACTAATAAACGTTCAATCAAATTTTAATAGAACTTGAAAACTATGTTGTTCAACTTGCTTTTTTTACCAAACTTTTCATACCAACTTCATATTATAAACAGTGCTCAATTCGAAATTCCATTCATAAAATAGCGCTCAGCGTTCCTTTGTTTTTTTAATACCCAAATATGTGCACCATTTTCTGAATCCAGTCCGAACCGTACAGTTGTGCATGCAAGTTTATTGGATTAGGGGGGTAAGCCCTGATTAGTTCATATGCTGATGAAGAGAGCTGATGAACTTAGCAGTGGGTATGCAAATATTCATTTGGGGTTTTGTTCATAATATCATAGCGAGCTTTATGCAGCATTTATGAATTTTGATTGAAACACTTATCAGAAAAGACCAAGGTGTGTTCTCTGTATTTGTTGAGCTTTTCACCCTGAAACCTGTTGCCACTTGCATTGCATACCACGTGCAAAGTCTGTTGACAAGGCAAATAAAGATATTGTACTACGTGACTTTTTTGAAAAAATACTTGTCAGTTTCAGAAAGGCAAAAAAAAAAAAAAAAAGGAAACAGGAAATCATACTTGTGGTGGAAAAATTTGGTACACTCCTAATCCAGTCATAATCTCCACTGAACAAGCAAGCAAGAGACAATATTTGAGGGACAATTTCAAAGGATCTCCCTGAGTAATTTAGAGAGTTGTGTACCTATTTGAATTTTGTCCCTCGCTTACCCCCCTTTTACAAAACAGTAGCGCAGATTTTAGCACTGGCCATGGCGGTAACAGCTCCGATGCTCATAGAATTTCCAGGAGCGTCAGAGCTGATACCACTGTGGCCAGCACTAAAAAATGTGCTACAGTTTTGCAAAAGGGGGATTAATGAGTAAAGGGCTGAATTCTTTAAACAGCACCCAAAAATTGGCATTGCCTACAAAACATGCTAAGCGCTATTCTATAAGCGGCTATCATAGCTAGGCACCATTTATAGAACATTGTTTGGTGCTGAGAACAACACCTATCTTTAGGCATAACCATTAATTTTAGGCATAAGAACATAAGAATTGCCGCTGCTGGGTCAGACAAGTGGTCCATCGTGCCCAGCAGTCCGCTCACGTGGCGGCCCCTTGGTCAAAGACCAGTGCCCTAACTGAGACTAGCCCTACCTGCGTACGTTCCGGTTCAGCAAGAACTTGTCCAACTTTGTCTTGAATCCCTGGAGGGTGTTTTCCCCTATAACAGCCTCCAGAAGAGCGTTCCAGTTTTCCACCACTCTCTGGGTGAAGAACTTCCTTACATTTATACGGATCTATCCCCTTTTAACTTTAGAGAGTGCCCTCTCGTTCTCCTTACCTTGGAGAGGGTGAACAATCTCTCTTTATCTACTAAGTCTATTCCCTTCATTATCTTGAATGTTTCGATCATGTCCCCTCTCAGTGTCCTCTTTTCAAGGGAGAAGAGGCCCAGTTTCTCTAATCTCTCAATGTACAGCAACTCCTCCAGCCCCTTAACCATTTTAGGCGCTCTTCTCTGAACCCTTTCAAGTAGTACTGTGTCCTTCTTCATGTACAGCGACCAGTGCTGGACCCAGGTGGGGGCGTACCATGGCCCAGTACAGCAGCATGATAACCTTCTCCGATCTGTTCATGATCCCCTTCTTAATCATTCCTAGCATTCTGTTCACCCTTTACTCTGCTGGCACACATTGTTCGGACGGCTTCATCAACTTGTCGACCAGTACTCCCAAGTCTTTTTCCTGGGGGGTCTCTCCAAGTACCGCCCCGGACATCCTGTAATCCTCATACCTAAATTAGGTATGGATTCCTCTTATTCTATAATAATGCATATAAAATACAGGAATGCCCCTGATCCACCATGATTCTCCCATCCCATAGCCACGCCCCTTTTTGGGCCTATGTAAATTTTATGTGCGGATCTGGGCATATAAATATGCACGTGTAACTTTTAATTGATTCCAATTAGTACTTCCAAGTACCTATCTTTACTTACTTATTATATTGTATCTTAATGTATCTTTACTGTAAACCGCTTAGAACCTCACGGTATAGCGGTATATAAGAAATTAAATTAAATTTAATTTAATTGTCAGTGCTAATTGGCTTGTTATTCAATTAAATTACACAGGCAAATTGGGTGTGTGCCCAAATTTGCACATGCACTTTTTAGCACCATTTATAGAATTTGAGGCATGTGGAAAAATTACTTTATTAAAGCAATGGGAGGAAATATATTTTTCGCCCAGAGAATGGTCAAGCTCTGGATCACATTGCCAGAGGTTGTGGCAATTGGTTTTAAGAAAGGTTTGGACAACTTCCTGGAGGAAAAGTCCATAGTCTGTTATTGAGAAAGACATGGGGGAAGTTACTGCTTGCTTTGGATCAGTAGCATGGAATGTTGCTACTCCTTGAGTTTTGATCAAGTACTAGGGACCCGGATTGGCTACCATGAGAATGGGCTACTGGGCTTGATGGACCGTTGGTCTGACCTAGTAAGGCTATTTTTTATGTTCTTACGTGAGCCAAGTATAGGACAATTAAGCCATTGTAACATCACTGATGAGGTTGGCTCTGAGACACTGTGGAATGAGGCATTATGACATCACAATCTCAGCTCTGGAATGTTGCTTTCATTGGGGTTCCAGAAACTTGCTATTCTTTCAGATATTGGAATGTTGCTACTCCTTGGGTTTTGGCCAGGTACTAGTGACCTGGATTGGCCACCTTGAGAACGGACTACTGGGCTTGATGGACCATTGGTCTGACCCAGTAAGGCTATTCTTATGTTCTTTTGTTTAACAGGAAATTACTGTTCTGTAATTACACAAACACACATATGAGTACATATTGCATTTATTTACTAAAGGCAACACATGCACCTCATGCTTTTTTTAACATTACCCCAGGAAAAGAAGGTGAACACATACATCTGCTTTGAGTTGGGTGTAATTAGTGGGGAGTGTGTGGTGCAGTGGTTAGAGCAAAAGTTGACATCATTGGAAATTAAGGGCTCCTTTTACTAAAGTGCGCTAGCGTTTTTAGCGCACGCAGCAGATTAGCACATGCTAACTCCACGCTACAGGACTAGAACTAACTCTAGCTCAATGCTGGCGTTAGCGTCTAGCATATGGGGCATTGTAGCGCGCGTTATTCTGCACGTTAATGCCCTAACGCAGCTTACTAAAAGGAGCCCTAAATTAATAACAATTTACATTGTGAGAGAAGGACCCAACATTGGCCGTGTTTCGGCAAAACATGTCTTCCTCAGGGATCCTAGTTATTGATTTTAATCCAGAAATTGCAGATGTAGATAAAACAAATCTATTTAAAACCTCTATGTTGGATGCCACTGCAGAAAACTACATTCCATATGTATGATTATACGGAATGTAGCTTTGTGCAATTGAATCCATCAGAGAGGTTTTAAGTCGATTTGTTTTATCTACAGCTGCAATTTCTGGATTAAAATCGATAACTAGGATCCCTGAGGAAGGCATGTTCATCGAAATACAGACGCATGTGAATTATTATTGATTTAATTTCCGATTATATTAACTTTTGATGTAATAAAGCCTGCATCAAGAATATCCTTTTTCACAATCCTGTTTGTTTTTGGATTCGACTTTCACTGTGGAAATATTGGGTCTTCTTTTTTTGTTGCTGAAGTGGTTAGAGCTAAAGCCTCAGCACCCTGAAGTTGTGAGTTCATATCCCATGCTTCTCCTTGTAACCCTGGACTGCACCTGAGCGCGGCGGGAACTAGATTTCTAGCAAACAATGTCAAGAGAGGAATAGAACAGGCTTTAAACTAAGAGGAAGGGGAAAGCCGACAGTCGACCAAGCATCAACGATTCGGAAGAAGGTATCCCGTGAAGATACTAAGGGGAAACAAGGCTGGGAAGAAACGAGGGACAAATTATAGGAGTCGACTAATCATGAAGAGGAGGTTAGAAAGATTATAGCAAAAGAGAAGAAACTAAAGACCAAAGCACAGGGAAAGGAAATGAAGACAACAAAATACCAGGATCTAAATTGCATATATACTAATGCAAGGAGCCTAAGAAACAAAATGGGGGAATTAGAAGCCATGGCCAATGCAGAGGACATAGATATCACTGGAATCTCTGAAACATGGTGGAATGAGGAAAGCAAATGGGATACAGCACTGCCGGGGTACAAGCTCTATCGCCAGGATAGGTTATGAGTAGTGTTCCGCTGGGCTTAGTGCTCGGGCCGCTGCTATTTAATATATTCATAAATGATCTAGAAACAGGGATGAAGTGTGGGATAATAAAATTTACGGATGACACCAAACTATTTAGTGGAGCTCGGACTAAAGAGGACTGCGAAGAATTACAAAGGGACTTGAACAAACTAGGGGAATGGGCGACGAGATGGCAGATGAAGTTCAACCTTGAGAAATGTAAAGTATTACATGTGGGAAGCAGAAACCCGAGGTACAACTATACGATGGGAGGGATGTTATTGAATGAGAGTACCAAAAAAGGGACTTGGGAGTAATGGTGGACATGACAATGAAGCCGACGGCACAGTGCGCAGCGGCCACTAAGAGAGCAAATAGAATGCTAGGCGTAATCAAGAAGGGTATTACAACCAGAACGAAAGAAGTTATCCTGCTGTTGTATTGGGAAATGGTGCATCCGCATCTGGAGTACTGCATCCAATATTGGTCGCCGTACCTTAAGAAGGATGTGGCGTTACTCGAGAGGGTTCAGAGGAGAGCGACACGTCTGATAAAAGGGATGGAAAACCTTTCATACGCTGAAAGATTGGAGAAACTGGGTCTCTTTTCCCTGGAGAAGAGGAGATTTAGAGGGGATATGATAGAGACTTACAAGATCATGAAGGGCATAGAGAGAGTAGAGAGGGAAAGATTCTTCTAACTTTCAAAAAATAAAAGAACAAGAGGGCATTCGGAAAAGTTGAAAGGGGACAGATTCAAAACGAATGCTAGGAAGTTCTTCTTTACCCAACTTGTGGTGGACACCTGGAATGCGCTTCCAGAGATCGTAATAGGGCAGAGTACGGTACTGGGGTTCAAGAAAGGATTGGACAATTTCCTGCTGGAAAAGGGGATAGAGGGTATAGATAGAGGATTACTGCACAGGTCCTGGACCTGTTGGGCCACCGCGTGAGCGGACTGCTGGGCACGATGGACCTCAGGTCTGACCCAGCGGAGGCATGGCTTATGTTCTTATGACAAGTCACTTAATCCCCTATTGCCCCAGGCGCATTAGATAAAGTGTGAGCCCGCCAGGATAGCTAGGAAAATTGCTTGAGTTCC
The DNA here is from genome assembly GCF_902459505.1 of Geotrypetes seraphini. Lineage (NCBI taxonomy): Eukaryota > Metazoa > Chordata > Amphibia > Gymnophiona > Dermophiidae > Geotrypetes > Geotrypetes seraphini. The sequence continues at coordinate 35,184,597 of NC_047096.1, forward strand.
TGAATGCAAACCACTTAGGCTATAAGTGGTATATAAATACTAAAATAAATAAATTATATACTTGTTTGTACCATTAAGAATAAATGCTTTTGTGTAAATTTTGTAAAATATGAGGGGAAGGCTGACAGTCCCACCCAACTCCACCTACCCTCCATCCCTAGAGCTCATTTGCAGAGGGAAGAGGCCTTTATGAAATAAGGCATCAGACACACATATAAAAATATGCATCAGCAGCAATGGCTTACCTAGGGTATGTGACACCCAGGGGCCCATCATTTTTGACAAACCCCCCTCTTCATTTTTTTGACACCCCCCTGATACCCCATGTAAAAAATATTTTTAGTAATGTTCCCCCAGGTGCAAGCCATGAGAAGGGTGTTCCCGGCCTTGGAGTCAGGGTCCGGGAAGTTCCCTACTCACAGCCCGGTCCCAAGTCTCTGGGTAGTCCTCGTGGCCCAGCATGTTCCCAGCCTTCTCTCCTATCCGGTCCAATGGCCCTTTACGTTCCGTGAAGCTGAAAAAACTGCCAACCTTGGCAGTGATTCAGCTATGTCGCCCCCGACTCCCCTTCCTGCTTTCCATCTGCCTCTGCCGCGATCCACCCGGGAGGAAACAGGAAGTTGCGTCATTGGCAGACGTGGAAAGCAAGAAGGGGAGCCATGGGCGATGCAGCTGAATCACTGCCGAGGCCGGCAGTTTTTTCAGCTTCATGGACTGGACAGGAGAGAAGGCTGGGAACATGCTGGGCCACAGGGCCTACCCAAAGTCTTGGGGCCAGGCCGTGTGAAGGGAAGTTCCTGGACCATGACTCCAAGGCCGGGAACACCCCCTGTCATGGCTTGCACCCAGGGCAGACCGCACCCCCCTTGGTACGCCACTGCTCAGCAGTGATCCTATGCATATTTTTCAATATTTTAAGTATCTGTTCTCCAAAGCACAGATGGACACGGTTCGGTGTTTACAAACTGGAAAGTAAACATGTAATTCTCAACAGAAATTCCCATGTAATTATGCCTCTTCCAAAGGAGGTATAAATATGTGTGCCTGACATGTATAATACACAGTGTCCGGACAAAAAAAAAAACAGGACCCCCAACATTTTTCAAATTAACCCAACTTCTGCCTGAAATTCGAGCTCACAAATTAATAAAACTCCAGAATTCACCGTGCCAACAGCTCAGTGGCATTGAAGACTTTGTCTTCAATGGAGGAGGAGGAGTGTGTGGCGCAGTGGTTGAAGCTACAGCCTCAGCACCCTGGGGTTGTGGGTTCAAACCCCGCGCTGCTCCTTGTGACCCTGGGCAAGTCACTCAGTCCTCTGTAGCCCCAGGTACGTTAGATAGATTGTGAGCCCACCGGGACAGATAGGGAAAATGCTTGAGTACCTGATTGTAAAACCGCTTAGATAACCTTGATAGGCGGTATATAAAATCCGAAAAAACCCCTTGTAAATGTGTTAAGGTGGATGGAGGACATTTTGAATGCAAGTTCTGAATTAACTAGGAAAAAAGGCCCATTATACTAATCTATTTTCAAAGATCACACACACACACAAAAAAAAAAGGAAATAAGGTGATACCTTTTTTATTGGTCTAACTTAATGCATTTTATGATTCATTGAGATAGCCCAGTAAAAAAGGTATCACCTTATTTTCTTTTTTCTCTTTTGTTTTGTTTCTTTATATGCTTAAATGATTGCAAAGTATTTTGAAACTCTGTATTGGGTCCTGTTTTTCAAAACACTGTGGGCCTGATTCTATAAATGGCACAGTTCGACACAGTTGTCATTCAACCACTAGGGTAGGGGTAGGCAATTCTGGTCCTTGAGAGCCAGAGCCAGGTCAGGTTTTCAGGATAGCTACAATGAATATGTATGAGATGGATTTGCATGCACTGCCTCCTTGAAATGCAAATCTATCTCATGCATATTTATTGTGGATATCCTGAAAACCTGACCTGGCTCCGGCTCTCGAGGACTGGAATTACCTATCCCTGAACTAGGGCATCATTTAATAATAATAATAACAGTTTATATACCGCAGGACCGTGAAGTTCTATGTGGTTTACAATGGTTACAAGATGTTACAAATTAATTAGAATTAACAAGGTTAGAAGCTATTTATTAACAGCACTAGAGATCAATTATTGTGGAGTAGGATTGTACAGGTTAGTTGCCTAAATACTTAAAGAACAGGTATGTTTTTAGGTGTTTCCTAAATTCCCCATAAGTAGTATGCGTGAGCAATTGTTCCAGATCTTTGCCCCATAATGCCGCTTGATGTGAGAGAAGATGTGGATGGTGTTTTTTTAATTTGCATCCTTTAACCAGTGGGGAAACAAAATTCAAGTGTGAGCTTCTCTTATGTCTGTTGTTTGAGAAAGAGAAGAGGTCAGTTATATATTTAGGGGCTAAACCGAATAGTGCCTTAAAGCAAGAGCATCCAAACTTAAACTTCACGCGTGCCTCCATCGGTAGCCAATGTAGAAGTCGGTAGGAAGGTGTTATATGATCGAACTTCTTCAACCCCAAAATTAGCTTGACTGCCGCATTTTGCACCAATTGTAATCACCGCATATTCTTCTGGGAAATTGCCAGGTAGGCGATATTGCAATAATCTGGTTGACTCGGTATAAGGGATTGTACTAGGATTCTAAATGATGAAACATCAAAATATGCTTTAATGGACCGAAGCTTCCAGAGAGTTAAAAAACTCTTTCTAACTAAGGAGTCCAAATGTTCTTTCATGGTTAGACTCTGGTCCAATGTTACACCCAATATCTTCATAGTGGGTTGGATGGGATAACTACGTTTATTGATGCACAGTGATGTTTTAGTGTCAAGTGAGTGTGGCGAAGCTACAAAAACTTTTGTTTTTTCTGAATTAAGCTTCAGTTTGAATTCAGTCATCCATTGCTCCATTGAGTTTAGTACTTCTGTTGCCTTAGGAGTGTTTTCCGAGAGAGAGGTAGCGAATGAGATACTGATTGTAAAGTTGTCTGCATAGCTAAATAATTTTATTCCCAGCTGGGTTAGTTGTGCACCTAATGACGACATGTAGACATTGAAAAGCAGTGGGGACAATGGTGACCCTTGTGGCACACCAGATGGATTGCTTCAGGTATCAGAGAGATCGTAATTAAAACGTACTTGATGGATGCGGGACATAAGGAAGCCTCGAAACCAGTCTAACACTTCTTCTCTGATACCAATTGCATCTAAGCATTGTAACAGTTTCCCATGGTCCAATAAGTCAAAGGCAGAGCTCATATCAAATTGCAAGACCGGGGCATTAAGGCCCTTACTAAACAAGAACCGTAAATTATCCAAGATAGCCGCAATTACTGTCTCAGTGCTAAACAAAGGTCTGAAACCAGATTGAGTTTCATGTAGGAGAGAGAACTGATCAAGGTATTCCATCAATTGGGCATGTACCAATCCTTCCGTGATTTGTACAATAAAAGGGATGGATGCTACTGGTCTGTAGTTGGTTACTAATGCTGATGATTCTTTACAATTCTTTGGAATTGGGGCTATTATGATATGACCGTTATTAGTGAGGAATTTTCCATTTTTTAAGTTATTGGTTAAATAATTCAGCAAAGATAGTTTAAAGTCTAATGGAGCTGCTTTCATAATTTCTGGGGGGACATGGGTCCAAAACACAGTACGATTTAGACTACTTGTTATATAATCATACCCAGCGGTGCTTAATTTGACTTAGATTCTGGAAGGCATCATAATGTTAAGAACCAGTATATTAAGCCAGAGTTTTCCTGGCTTCAATTACCAGCGCCTGACACAGATGCCTACTGATGCCTAAGTTGTACTGTGCCTATTCTGCACCCCAAGCCATGCCTATTTTTCAAGCAAACGCATTGAATGAAACTTTAATTGATCATTTTTTAATCATTTTGTGACTCAATGGAATTTTCAATTATCACACCATTTAAGCCAATTATTTATTTATTTATTTTTAACGTGGAAATAGGAGCTGCCGATCTAGGCATTACTTCTTGAATCAGGGCCTGTGTACATGTGCAGTTGGCAGTTTTAAAAGGAAACGTTTCCCTTCCAAAAACTGCTGCTCTTTATCCATATTCCACCTGCATCCACTTAAATGACCCTTCATGTGTCAGCATGCCTACTTTATATTCACTGTTAAAGTGCCCCTTGAACATGTTAAACACTCTTATCCATGTTTATGGCTGTATAAGCTACCCCCAGCATACATATTTTTACCCACAGTGAAAAGGTTTGTTGCTATGGGCAAGTTTCACTCCAAGAAGCAAACAACAAGTATAATTGAATTCTCAATTGTGCCAAATATAATTTCCTCCACGTACCTCACTTATTTATTTATTTATTCATTCAATTTTCTATACCGTTTTCCCAGGGGAGTTCCGAACGGTTTACATGAATTTATTCAGGTTCTCAAGCATCCTGTCTGTCCCGGCGGGCTCACAATCTATCTAATGTACCTGGGGCAATGGGAGGATTAGGTGACTTGCCCAGGGTCACAAGGAGCAGTGTGGGTTTGAACCCACAACTTCAGGGTGCTGAGACTGTAGCTTTTACCACTGTGCCACTCTAGAAATCAAAATGTAGTAGAAGTGAGGCAAGTATAGAACAATGAAGCCATTGTGACATCACTGATGAGGTTGGCTCTTAGGCATTGATGGAATGAGGCATTATGATGTCACAATACCAGCTCTGGTTATCAGAGAATGAAACTTTTCCCACTATACATTTATTCCGTTTTCTATATTGTTCTCCCAAGGAAGCTCAGAACAGTTTACATGAATTTATTTAGGTACTCAAGCATTTTTCCCTGTCTGTCCTGGTGGGCTCACAATTTATTAATGAACCTGAGGCAATGGGGGGATTAAGTGACTTGCCCAGGGTCACAAGGAGCAGCATGGGTTTGAACCCACAACCTCAGGGTGCTGAGGTAGTAGCTTTAACCACTGCGCCACACTCTCACTTCACCCTAGATGAACCTTCAGCCTTACACCCCACAACCCCTATTAATTTCTAGTCCCTGGCCCCTTGTCTTCCCCCTCCAAGATTTTGACAATTCTATAAAAATGCCTAATGGAATATCATGTTTTTTTAAAAAAATATTAAACTTTATTTTGCTGGTAAAGGTGGGCCATGATGGTTCTTTGAGTTTCTGTGGCTGTCGGAACTTATTCTTTTGCTGTCACTGCACCTGCTTGTTTTTGCTCCCCTAGAAGCTGCCGCCCGAGGTGACTGCTTAGGCATGTCTAATGGTTGGACCAGCCCTGCCCACTGGTACAAAATGCAGAGATACCTTTTTTTTTTTTTACCAAACTCTGAACCTGATCTTCAAAGCAAAACTACTAAGATATGGAAACATGGCATTTCTGAGGGGGGGGGGGGACCCTGTATTTTACCTGTGGAAATGCAGATTTTGATTATTGTTCAGTCGCAATGCAGGACGCTGTTCTACAATGCAGGTAATTTTCCGACATAGTGAAGCAAAATTTCCAGAGGGCGAAGGGGGGTGTCACATTGTGCATAATGTTCTATAATCATAATAGTACACATTGCTTCTGACAGAAAAATTATGGGCAGATACCCCCCTCCCTCCCCTCCCCCCCAATTCTATATATGACGCTTAGTGTGATCCCATAAAAGGTACCCGTTATATAAAGAATAGCACATAGGCCTGGATTCTCATCAGGACACTGAAAGTTCGGCAGCGGAAGGCATCCTACCACCACCTAACTAGTTTTAATTGGTGCTACACAACGTAGCAACTGAGCACGCCATTTAAAACCAATTTAAAAATATTTACAAAAAAGAAGGCGCCGCTACGCAGCCTCCAAGATCAGCGCCTAGGTCCCTGGTGGCCAGCGGCACATAGTGAAGCCGAAGCCCAGAAGTGAGCGTGGGTGGAGGCAGCGCCAGACTTTGGCGTCACTGTGCGCTGCAGGCCAGGATTCTTTTACAGTAATGTGTTGTACATTAGCTGCAAAACCTTAACAACAGCATAAGTAACTAGATGGCTAGATGTTCTAACAGTACTTTCTGGAAATAATACTTTGAAAGCACTGAAGCAGGGCTGCAAAGGGGGGTGGGGGAGCAAGGAGAGCAATTACCCCGGGCCACATTGCCACAAAGGGGCCCTAAGTCTGCTCAAAGCTGAAGGTGGTACGGTGTCAGGTCAAAAGCGCGCTGGGCCAAAGGCGCACGCAGACAATTGAGCACAGTGCGGAGGCACGCGCCGCAGAAAATTACTGTTTTTAGGGCTCCGACAGGGGGGGCGTAGGGGGGTGTAGGGGGGAACCCCCCCCACTTTACTTAATAGAGATCGCGCTGCGTTGTGGGGGCGTTGTGGGGGGTTTGGGGGGTTGTAACCCCCCACATTTTACTGAAAACTTCACTTTTTCCCTGTTTTTAGTAAAATGTTTACAGTAAAATGTGGAGGGTTACAAACCCCCAAACCCCCCACAACGCCGGCGCGATCTCTATTAAGTAAACTGGGGGGGGCTCCCCAACAAAACGCCCCGTCGGAGCCCCTAAAAACTGTAATTTTCTTCGACGCGCAACTCCGTCTTGCACTCAGTTGTCGGCGCGCGCCTTTGTCTTTCGCGGGGTTGTCTATGAACCAGGTGGTACAGGTTTTGGGGCCCGCAGCATATCTACCATCGACCTTCTACTAAAGACAAAATGATATTTATTTGTGTTGGTGGTACCTGTCAGGCAGGAAAGGCTGATGCAAGTTCTTTAAAATACATGTAAACATAAATGATTCTTAGAATGCTATAAAAGTATTTTTTTTACTTATAAAAATGGCAGTTTTGTTCATTGTACAAAAGAGAAGAATTACATTCATTCACAGAAATGAAAGCACAGCATACAGTCTGTATCAGCGTTTCTCAACTCGGTCCTGGAGTACCCCCTTGCCAGTCAGGTTTTCAGGATATCCACAATGAATATGCATGAAAGAAATTTGCATATAATGGAGGCAGTGTTTGCAAATCAAGTTTATGCATATTCATTGTGGATATCCTGAAAACCTGACTGGCAAGGGGGTACTCCAGGACCGAGTTGAGAAACGCTGGTCTATATAACACATACAGTAACACAGAATAGACCATTAGACAGCATGACAGTACCAAGAGGTCTGAAAGACTGCTGAAGTTAAGGCCTACCAGATATGAGTAACTAAAATCAGCATTTACTGATTTTTACCCAAACATTTCTAGGAAAAATACATTTACTATAAAGGAGGTCAACTATTGACCTTCAAATAGCTTTTGGCACATTTTTTAAAACCCTGTGCATTTTCTTCGGTTTTTAAAAGTCAAGGGTAAAGGGGGATGGGACTTGAACACCGATTTTTCTGTTTGGTTTTACACAATCAAAGCGTTTTACATATTTTTACTGGTTATTCTACTGCAGGCAATGAGAGAGTTAAGCAATATCTGTCAGCACAACCCACAGGAGGACACAAGATTTTGGAATTTAAAAGAGGAGAAAGTGTTTGCAAAAACTGGTCAACGAAATCCTGCTTCATTGCTTCATTTCAAAAATGGGAAAGCATTTAACTTTTTCTATTCATTTTCTGTGACTTTCTCTACAATAAAATTATTCTGCTATGAATTCCCAGCAAAGGCAGTTAAAAATGGAGAGGGTGATTTTTTTTTTTTTTTTAAAGATTTTTTTCCAGCAACTAAGCAGATACCTTAGGTAAAATGAGGTGCTGAAAATGCCCCCTCCCTCGGTAAAATTATTATATAATACAGTTATCCCCTCCCCTTTTACGAAACTGTAGCGTGGTTTTTAGTGCCGGCCACGGTGGTAACAGCTCCAATGCTCATAGGAATTCTACGAGCGTCAGAGCTGTTACCGCTGCGGTTAAAAACTGCGACAGTTTTATAAAGGGCGGGGGTAATTCTACCCATGTTGCATAGGAGCGTGGCCATGGAGGGTGATGCCAGAACCAGCAGACAATGACCAGGCATGTGATTTAGAGTGCAAAGTCCTTGGGTACAGAAGTATCTGCAGTGCTCCACCAGCCCACAGATATTCCTTTGAAAATTCATGTGCAGGCCTGCCTGCACACCCTACAACAAATCTAAAATTTGTCCCCCAAATGAAACGGGAATCGTATTGCTTTCTCTAGAAATATACACAATAAGAACAGTTATATGAAAATGTAGATTGTAATAGGGAGGTATGCTTTTTAAGCTCTGTTCAAGACTCCCCCCCAAAGAACTGTACTTAAACATACAAAAATGAAGGACTATTTAGTATTAGCTGTAACACATATCAAAACTGTTTAGCTCTCTTCTGAGGAAATCATCTGTGGTGACAGGAGAAGGGTGATATTCCACACAGTCTATGCTTGGATAAGGGAGATATTCTGTTCCTCTAGTGTTGTTGAAGTCTTGGGAGCCATGGCAGGTGACACAATAACATGCGGATGGGTTGTACTGCACCTGGTAACTGTATTCCTCAGAGGCTGTGAAGCCACAGTTCTTCACCTCCAGGTGAGCAGGGGAGCCATGAGCTACTACAGGCTGCTGATGTGGAGGGGAGTAGCTATAGTCAAAGGATCCTGAGAGTTCAGAGGAATCTGTAGGAGATTCTGGATCCTAGGGGGGGGAGGGGAAGCAAAAGGAGAATGTTCTTATTTCCTCTTTTGAAATAGGAAAAGGCAGGTCTTAGGGCCCTGCTCAACAAAAAAATAACACAATCCGAACCATTTTAGGGGTACCCATTGGAACAAGCTCTGTGGGTGCTGTGGGTGCCACCAATATTGAACCAATTCCTTGACTGTGTTCAGGGAGAGAGAATTTCTGTCACTTTGAAATGTTGGCTCCCATGGGGGTACCTACACTCAGTGCTTCTCAACCCAGTCCCTTGAGCACATCCAACCAGTTGGGCTTTCAGAATATCCATAATGAACATGCAGGAGAGAGATTTTCATGGATTGCCCAGTCGGTATCCATGCATATTCGTTGAGGATATCCTGAAAGCCCAACTAGCTTGAGTTGCCCCAAAGACTGGGCTGAGAAGCATTGCTCTAAGTCAAATCAATTGATCTGAATGGTTCGGTTCATAGACAACCCCGCGAAAGACAAAGGCGCGCGCCAACAACTGAGCGCAAGACAGAGGCGCGCACCGAAGAAAATTACAGTTTTTAGGGGCTCTGATGGGGGGTTTTGTTGGAGAGCCCCCCCCCAGTTTACTTAATAGAGATCGTGCCAGCATTGTGGTGGGTTTGGGGGGTTGTAACCCTCCACATTTTACTGTAAACTTAACTTTTTCCCTAAAAACAGGGAAAAAGTGAAGTTTTAAGTAAAATGTGGGGGGTTACAACCCCCCAAACCCTCCACAACGCCCCCACAACATGGCGCGATATGCCCCCCCCCCCCCGTCGGAGCCCTAAAAACAGTAATTTTCTGCGGCGTGCGCCTCCGCGCTGCGCTCAATTGTCTGCGCGCGCCTTTGTCCCGGAGCGCTTTTGACCTGACACCGAATGGTTCACTGGTTTCATATTTGCTTAAGCCTCCAGGCACCTTCTTCCTGAGACACACTTCAGATGTCAAGCTATGAACAATATACAATCAAGGGATACTTAACTCAATAATAATGGATAGCTAACTGAATTCTGCACAGATCTGTGACACCTTTGAGTAGGCTAGCCTGAAAACTGTTGAGAAACAAATGTGCCTGTGACCTAAGATCACCATCATTTTTGAAATAAGCAGTAGAGGGGCAAAGAGCAACAGGGCACAACATTGCCCTTAGAAGATAGCAAATGGACAAGAGATGTCTGGAGCTCAAAGAGAGGTTGATGGGAGTTGTTTAAAACTAATTTCAGTGTTGGCTGCAGTAGCTTTATCGGAAGGGAAAGTCAGTCACTGAGTGGCCAATATTTCAAAAATGGCAGCCAAAAGCAAATGAAAGAAACATTTTCTTAAAAAATGAATTTAAGAAATAAAATAGGATATGTAGCTGCTGACCCATTCCTTATTTCATAATGAACAACAGCATATTCTCATACAATGTGTGTGGGGTAGGGTGGGAGGGTGGAGCTAATGTCCTGCCATCCAACCTTATCTAGGTCAATATCATGTTATGGCCATTACCAAAGCAGGCAGATTAAATCTCTTGTTCAAAATAAATATATGACACTAACCAAGTGAAGAGGGCGACTTGCAACCAGATGGCTGGATACATTGAAAACAACCATGGGGATAACGATGGAGGCCCTTACCAGACTAGCACAAAACGGTTTCTTTCTTAGATCTGTAATTCATCAAGTCGCTAGGACCTGAACACAAGTTGATGGCATCTGACTAACCCCCCCACCCCCACCCCCCAGCTCCGATGCTCATAGAATTCCTATGAGCACTGGAGCTGTTACTGCTGTGGCCGGGGCTATAAACTGCGCTAAAGTTTTGTAAATGGGGAGGGGGAGGTAAATAACTATCCAGAGAAGTGATCTATGTGATCCTGAAGGGTCATATACATTGCATGCCATTATCGCATGATGATTTTTAGTCAGTCTAACACAGGGGTTGGGAACTCTGGTCCTCGAGAGCCGTATTCCAGTCGGGTTTTCAGGATTTCCCCAATGAATATGCATTGAAAGCAGTGCATGCACATAGATCTCATGCATATTCATTGGGGAAATCCTGACAAACCGACTGGATTGCGGCCCTCAAGGAGGGACTTTGAGACCCCTGGTATAGACCGTAAGCTCTTTCAAACAGGGACTGTCTCCTTTGTGACTCTTTACAGTAGTAGTAGTCGTAGTACATGTTAGAACAGGGGAAGGGAACTCCGGTCCTCGAGAGCCGTATTCCAGTCGGGTTTTCAGGATTTCCCCAATGAATATGCATTGAAAGCAGTGCATGCAAATAGATCTCATGCATATTCATTGGGGAAATCCTGAAAACCCGACTGGAATACAGCTCTCGAGGACCGGAGTTCCCCACCCCTGGTCTAACATAAGGTGGAAGTTTCCAAAGAAAATGGTTTTCCCCAGAGCTTCTAACTAGAGCTCTCCAATATGCTGAATTGAAATAAAAAGACTCAAATTCTTAGTTACAGATTCATCCGGTAATACAGCATTTCCTTGCATCTAGAGCAGGGGTCTCAAAGTCCCTCCTTGAGGGCCGCAATCCAGTCGGGTTTTCTGGATTTCCGCAATGAATATGCATGAGATCTATGTGCATGCACTGCTTTCAATACATATTCATTGGGGAAATCCTGAAAACCCGACTGGATTGCGGCCCTCAAGGAGGGACTTTGAGATCCCTGATCTAGAGCTAGACAAATATTAAAGGCATCATGAGTGGAAATAAAGCTGTACCAGGCTTTGGTTGAAGTAGAATGGAGGTGGCTGGTAGCTGCTGGTCGGGGAGCATGGTGAGAAATCCTGCAGAGGAGAGAAGTTGTCTGGGAGCAGCTCCTGCTGGAGGTAGGTCTCCAGAATCTGCTGTTCCAAATGGCACGCATTTCCTTCATTAGCTATGTAACAAGGAAACTGTCTGGGTGGAAAGTAGCTGGGAGCGGAAGGAAGGGGATCTGGATCAAAACAGAGTTCTGAAACAAGCAAAGAAAAGAAAACCACATATTAATTTCAGCCACCTTAAATACTCCTATATTTGCATAAATACAGTAGAAATGCAAATTTTTTTTATTTAGCTATCTGAAATTTGGCACACAGCAAGAAGTTTAAACAAATTATGGGCTCCTTTTACTAAGCCGCGTTAGGGCATTAACGTGTGGAATAGCGCACGTTAAATTGCCACACGCACTAGACGCTAATGCCAGCATTGAGCTGGCATTAGTTCTAGCCGTGTAGCGCGGGTTTAAGCATGCACTAAAATGCTACGTTCACTACAAACGCTAATGCAGCTTAGTAAAAGGAACCCTAAAAGTGTTTCATAAAGGGGGTTCATGTATTTTTGAAACATGGTGTGTGGTTGTTGTTTTTTTTTAATTCAAAATAAGACATAGCCCACTCTACAAGAGAGGGGGGTCATAGCATGTAAACTGGAAGGAAAAGACCTGCTCTCAATTCTGGGAACTATCTTGAACCTGCGGCCTTTCAAAATTTGCACTGCTTGATATTAATATTGGTTAGATACACCAAGGGCTCCTTTTACGAAGGCGCGTTAGCGGTTTAACGTGTGTTAATAGCGGGCGCTAAACTGCCGGCCGCGCTAGCCGCTGCCGCGGCTTCGTAAAAGGAGCCCCAAGAATCAGATGGCCATTCCCCAGCTATTTATTTCATCATATCTCTTCTTTTCTTTGGTTTATTTATCTTTACACATCCAGGGGGGTGGGGGGTTGGAGGGAGGGGAATAAATATTGATAGTGATATTTGGGTAACTTTATTCTTTATTTGTATTGTATATTAGGATATATTATGATAGTATTATATGCAGGAAAATGAAATTATTGAATGATATTTATGTTACCTGTATAGATAATAGTGGAATATGTGGAATATCTTTTGTTCTTTCATTTGTATGACACTGTTTTTGATTAAAAATCAATAAAGAATTTAAAAAATATATATCTTTAGAGATTCTTGGTGTATCTAACCAATATTAATATCAAGCAGTGCAAATTTTGAAAGCCCGCAGGTTCAAGATAGTTCCCAGAATTGAGAGTAGGTCTTTTCCTTCCAGGTCTTTTTTTTTATTATTATTATTATTTACCGCAATATGGTATATTTAAAAAAGCAAACAAACAAACAAACAAAAAAGAACAGCATACAATGACCTAAAGAAAATGCCAGCAAATTTGAATCGGTAACATTAATCTGATGTGATCTGTAAGGAAATGTTTCGAAACAGCCTCTCTCACAGTCATAAAGCTAGGAGGGGCTGCTGAAAAGTTCTCAGCCCAACCAACAATGTAAGGGCCGTCTCCATCAAGGGCTCTACACTTATAGTCCAGTGATTTTCCACTTCTTTTTTTTTTTTCCCCCCTCCCGTCAGAAAAATACAGAGCGAAAAAAGACTAAGGGCCTCTTCTATTAAACCGCGTTAGCGGCTGCTGAATGGTAACAACCCCAAAGCCCACAGAGATTTAAAGGGCTTCGGAGCTGTTGCCGCGTAGCTTTGTAGAAGAGGGGGGTGAGTGTAAAGCCTTTGATGGAGACTGTCCCAAATTTGTTGGTTGGGCTGAGAACTTTTCAGCTGCCCCTCATAAAGCTGAGCTACGTATATATAACCGCCTAATCATCCGTATATTTATGGGGAAGTCTGTGTACTATTTTCTTAAGAATTAATTACACCTTGGAGATGAGATATCTCCTGAAAATATCTTCACAGGGGTACCGAATGCCAGCAGTTACTATCTAATAGCATTATGATTATTAATAATAATTCAGTTTTGTCACTATGTTTTACAAGCTTTAATGTGAAATTTTTCCATTTCTAAACGTTATTTAAAATGTGGTATGATATATTTTTATATATTAGTAGCTAAAAAGCAAGTAAGATTGCATTGCATAGTTATGTTTCCTAGCAAATTAATGTGTAAATGCTACATTGACTTTTTCATGCTTATCATTATTTACCTGTATTCCTAAAATCCTAGCTAGGGGCATTCAGGTCCAGTCAGACAGATTTGGTTATATAAGATTTACCATATGTGACATATTCCCTGGTAACCAAACCTAATGTACTTTTACTTTAATTTTTTATATCCATTTCCAGTCAGTCTGCATCCTGGCGAACATACATTATTGTATGGGGACCAATGTTTGACTATTTCAATCTTCTAACAAAACTATAATTTGGCATTAGGTAGTCTGAATAGCTTGCATCTACCTCCCAGTCGTTTACAACCTTGGTTTCTGTGCATTGAATGAAGACAGGACTGACTGTGGATGTTATAGGGCTGTTCTGAACAGGTCTTGGCTTCTGCAAAATTGCCTTCCAGGGGAAGAAGAGCTGAACGCTGAAAACTCAAATCTTTTAAGAAGCCTACTTAATAGCTTCAGAACACTTAACATCCCATTTGGTAGTCATAAAGACCTAGCACCAACCAGAAAAGAGAGAGAGAGAGAGAGAAGAAGAAGATCATATAGATTAAGGCAACACAGACTGCAGGTAAGAAACCCCTTCAAAAACTCTTTTAAGAAGCCTACTTAATAGTTTCAGAACACTTAACATCCCATTTGGTACTCATAAAGACCTAGCACCAACCAGAAAAGAGAGAGAGAGAGAGAGAGAAGAAGAAGATCATATAGATTAAGGCAACACAGACTGCAGGTAAGAAACCCCTTCAAAAACTCTTTTAAGAAGCCTACTTAATAGCTTCAGAACACTTAACATTCCATTTGGTAGTCATAAAGACCTAGCACCAACCAGAAAAGAGAGAGAAAGAGAGAGAAGAAAAAGAAGATCATATAGATTAAGGCAACACAGACTGCAAGTAAGAAACCCCTTCAAAAACTCTTTTAAGAAGCCTACTTAATAGTTTCAGAACACTTAACATCCCATTTGGTACTCATAAAGACCTAGCACCAACCAGAAAAGAGAGAGAGAGAGAGAAGAAAAAGATCATATAGATTAAGGCAACACAGACTGCAGGTAAGAAACCCCTTCAAAAACTCTTTTAAGAAGCCTACTTAATAGTTTCAGAACACTTAACATCCCATTTGGTAGTCATAAAGACCTAGCACCAACCAGAAAAGAGAGAGAAAGAGAGAGAAGAAAAAGAAGATCATATAGATTAAGGCAACACAGACTGCAGGTAAGAAACCCCTTCAAAAACTCTTTTAAGAAGCCTACTTAATAGTTTCAGAACACTTAACATCCCATTTGGTAGTCATAAAGACCTAGCACCAACCAGAAAAGAGAGAGAAAGAGAGAGAAGAAAAAGAAGATCATATAGATTAAGGCAACACAGACTGCAGGTAAGAAACCCCTTCAAAAACTCTTTTAAGAAGCCTACTTAATAGCTTCAGAACACTTAACATCCCATTTGGTAGTCATAAAGACCTAGCACCAACCAGAAAAGAGAGAGAGAGAGAGAGAAGAAGAAGATCATATAGATTAAGGCAACACAGACTGCAGGTAAGAAACCCCTTCAAAAACTCTTTTAAGAAGCCTACTTAATAGTTTCAGAACACTTAACATCCCATTTGGTACTCATAAAGACCTAGCACCAACCAGAAAAGAGAGAGAGAGAGAGAGAGAAGAAGAAGATCATATAGATTAAGGCAACACAGACTGCAGGTAAGAAACCCCTTCAAAAACTCTTTTAAGAAGCCTACTTAATAGCTTCAGAACACTTAACATTCCATTTGGTAGTCATAAAGACCTAGCACCAACCAGAAAAGAGAGAGAAAGAGAGAGAAGAAAAAGAAGATCATATAGATTAAGGCAACACAGACTGCAAGTAAGAAACCCCTTCAAAAACTCTTTTAAGAAGCCTACTTAATAGTTTCAGAACACTTAACATCCCATTTGGTACTCATAAAGACCTAGCACCAACCAGAAAAGAGAGAGAGAGAGAGAAGAAAAAGATCATATAGATTAAGGCAACACAGACTGCAGGTAAGAAACCCCTTCAAAAACTCTTTTAAGAAGCCTACTTAATAGTTTCAGAACACTTAACATCCCATTTGGTAGTCATAAAGACCTAGCACCAACCAGAAAAGAGAGAGAAAGAGAGAGAAGAAAAAGAAGATCATATAGATTAAGGCAACACAGACTGCAGGTAAGAAACCCCTTCAAAAACTCTTTTAAGAAGCCTACTTAATAGTTTCAGAACACTTAACATCCCATTTGGTAGTCATAAAGACCTAGCACCAACCAGAAAAGAGAGAGAAAGAGAGAGAAGAAAAAGAAGATCATATAGATTAAGGCAACACAGACTGCAGGTAAGAAACCCCTTCAAAAACTCTTTTAAGAAGCCTACTTAATAGTTTCAGAACACTTAACATCCCATTTGGTAGTCATAAAGACCTAGCACCAACCAGAAAAGAGAGAGAAAGAGAGAGAAGAAAAAGAAGATCATATAGATTAAGGCAACACAGACTGCAGGTAAGAAACCCCTTCAAAAACTCTTTTAAGAAGCCTACTTAATAGTTTCAGAACACTTAACATCCCATTTGGTACTCATAAAGACCTAGCACCAACCAGAAAAGAGAGAGAGAAGAAGAAGATCATATAGATTAAGGCAACACAGACTGCAGGTAAGAAACCCCTTCAAAAACTCTTTTAAGAAGCCTACTTAATAGCTTCAGAACACTTAACATCCCATTTGGTAGTCATAAAGACCTAGCACCATCCAGAAAAGAGAGAGAAAGAGAGAGAAGAAAAAGAAGATCATATAGATTAAGGCAACACAGACTGCAGGTAAGAAACCCCTTCAAAAACTCTTTTAAGAAGCCTACTTAATAGTTTCAGAACACTTAACATCCCATTTGGTACTCATAAAGACTTAGATCCAACCAGAAAAGAGAGAGAGAAGAAGAAGATCATATAGATTAAGGCAACACAGACTGCAGGTAAGAAACCCCTTCACTGCTGTCCTGGAGTGAAACCTTGTATATACTGTACATATCAAAGCACTCTGTTTGGATAAGATCAGCATATGCAAAAATGGGGGGGAAATACCCTTAACAGGTATGATTGGTTCACCCTCATCTGCATTCAGTGTTTTTCCTAATCCTGATTGGCCAGACCTATAATTGAGTGTTGCCTGACTGACGTCTTAAATCAGGAGCAATAAAATCCCAGAGAGGTGGGCTTTTTGAAAAAAAAATTTTTTAAAAAAAGAGAGCGAGAATAAATCAGAAGTGTTCCTGGGGAATTTGTTGTGATATACTGTACCAACCTGCACAGGAGGATACTGGTTCAGAAAACTGGTCGCTTTTGCTTCGAGATACCTGCTAAAACACACACACACACATACAAATACATAAGCTGTGAGAAACCGATATGCCATGCACAAATACTGTACTTTATAGATTTACCTACATCAATGTTTGCTAAAAGCCTGACAGGTCTCGTACTTTAAGGTAAGTCGGGTACTTTTGTTCTCAATTTTACTTTACATCTTGGAAATACCTTTTCTGTGCACGGGGCTTCTTTCTCAAGCTTGCAAATTTGGACGCATATCAAAAGAAAGCATTCAATTGATGGTGCGGTATCAGAGGATTTTAACTCCTCCCCTTTTCCCCGGGAGAATCTATTTTAGTTTTTAATTACTTCAAGACACGAAGCAAACAAGAAATGTTTGATGCTGCCTTTAAACGTCAAAGGACAGGACTTCTTGGCGATCACATTGGGTTTTTGCTGCATCTGAGACCGAACTGCACTTCATCACACCACGATAAGCAGGGGATGTGTGTCTTGGATCTTCCTTTTAAACAGGATCAGAGCCGATGCTTTCGCGCACGTTGTACAATTAAAATAGCTTTTCTACACATTTTCATGTTTAATTACATCTGGACGTCTACAAGGTATCAAAAGGGTGCAGCCTACGATCAGTTCTGTAAAAGCCTCGAAGAGTTAGAGAAAAATCCACACATTGTAGAAAAGCTTTCTTTGGTTTAGGTCTGACTCCTTGGAGCAGAGACTTCACACATATAGAACGCAGTTTTTGAGGACTATAAATTTACTTTGTAGCCTCTGGTCTCTGATCGTCAAAACCCTTTTCAGATTAAATTCTTTCAAGCAGGAGATACATGCTGCGTTAGTTTCCGCCTCGCGTTATTTAAGCGCCCTTGAGCGAAGATGTGCGTGGTATAGAAGAACAAAAGTGGGAAGCCTGGAGGGTTGGGGGGGGGGGGGGTCATCTCTGCTTTGTTTGCTTACAAGTTGCAGAGCTGCCAGCCGCAGGTTTGAGGTTGTGTAACCCTAGGCTGGAATTAGGAGGCGGTTTCATTGAGCCCAACCTTTAAAGTCACGAACCGGGAAGCACTAATGCAATACCAGCTCTGCATGCAAATACTTCTGATCCTTTCCAATAAAATGTTTTTTTTTGTGGTTTTTTTTTGGGGGGGGGGGGTGTCGGGGGGAGGGGGTCTGTCCTAGCCTTTTAAGTTATCTGCTTCCCATTAACCCTTTTCCTTCTTGAAAATCTTCCCATAAACTTAATATAACAAGACTTTTTTTTTTTTTTTTGGTCTGCTTGCATTACAGGAAAAGAACCCTGAATCCGATTGTTTTACCAGTGCTGGGGTGATATTTTTCCCAGCAGCTTTTGCATTGGGGGGAAGACAAGTGTCTGATTTTAATTCTCTCTAGAAAATCAAGGCTTCTTTTACAAAGCTGTGGTTATAGGTCTCTACCTCAGCCAGGGAGGTAAATGTTCTGATGCCCTTAGAACAGGGGTAGGGAACTCCAGTCCTCGAGATCCATATTCCAGTCGGGTTTTCAGGATTTCCCCAATGAATATGCATTGAAAGCAGTGCATGCAAATAGATCTCATTCATAATCATTGGGGAAATCCTGAAAACCCAACTGGAATACAGCTCTCGAGGACTGGAGTTCCTTACACCTGCCTTAGAATTTCCATGAAAATGGGCCTTCCCAAGCCAGCGTTGCAATAGATTGGTGTTACCTGATCAAGTCAACATGTTTGAAATTCTTGTAGAACATTAAGGAGCCTTTTTACAAAGGCTTAGGGTGCTAACAGAATTAGGGCACAGTAGAGGCTCGTTTTACAATAGTGCAGTAGCCACAGCAAATGCACTGAAGCCCTGTTCAATTCCTATGAGTTTTGCTGCATTTTCCAGGGAAGAATGCAACCCTGGTTTTGTAAAAGGGGCCCTAAATGCAGTATAATGGGTTTCTTAGCAGTCGGCCCAGGCAAATGTCCCTTCGCACATGCTAAGCCAGGGGTGTCCAACCTTTTGGCTTCCCTAGGCCGCATTGGCCGAAAAAATGTTTCTGGGGCCGCACAAATGCGCAAATACTGCAGCAAGACAGAGGAGGGAGCCGACAAGATGGTAAACACCCGGGGACAGCAGAGGAAAATACTGCATTGCCCTTGACCGGGGCCACACAAAATACTTCATAGGGCCGCATGCGGCCCTTGGGCCGCAGGTTGGACACCCCTGTGCTAAGCTTTAATTAGATAATAAAGGCAAATTGTCCTGCTCTAGCACACAGCACCCAATGATCCTTGTTAAATATAGGACAAGCGGTATTACGCATCTTTTCCATGTACAAAATGGGAAAAAAATCGTATACGCCTGCTCTTTTTAATGTAATGCTTTGTGGATGACTTTCCTCTGCAATGATTTCCAAACTGAAATTAGTTAGTTTATTTATTTGAAAAATGTATATTCTGTTTATTTCAAGTACCGGATTACTAT
Organism: Geotrypetes seraphini; assembly: GCF_902459505.1. NCBI lineage: Eukaryota > Metazoa > Chordata > Amphibia > Gymnophiona > Dermophiidae > Geotrypetes > Geotrypetes seraphini. Next base: position 35,203,934 of record NC_047096.1, read on the forward strand.
TGAATGTATTGTAAACTGCTTTGGGTGAATCTTTTCATAAAAAAGGCAATTAATAAATTCCAATGAATAAATTACATAAAAAATACACAATTAAGAATGACAGCATAAAATACAACATAGAGCAGGGGTAGGGAACTCCGGTCCTCGAGAGCCGTATTCCAGTCGGGTTTTCAGGATTTCCCAATGAATGTGCATAGAAAGCAGTGCATGCAAATAGATCTCATGCATATTCATTGGGAAAATCCTGAAAACCCGACTGGAATACGGATCTCGAGGACCAGAGTTCCCTACCCCTGACATAGAGCATAGCATAAAACATAAGAGCTTTATCCAAACTCCAAAACCAGGGTCCTTCCAGGATAAATTAAATAGGCTGTCCTGATTATTTTTTTCTGAAACAAACAGGTCTTAAGATGTGCCCTAAATCAGTGGTTCCCAACCCCGTCCTGGAGGACCACCATGCCAATCGGGTTTTCAGGCTAGCCCTAATGAATATGCATGGCACAGATTTGCATGCCTATCACTTCTATTATATGCAAATCTCTCATGCATATTTATAAGGGCTAGCCTGAAAACCCGATTGGCCTGGTGGTCCTCCAGGACAGGGTTGGGAACCACTGCCCTAAATATTATATTGGCTCCCTATGTAGGACAATGTATTCTAGCAGTGCAAGAAGATAAATGTACCATGCTTCAATTTAAATGATCAAATATTGGTGCATGCCCCTGTATAGAATCTGAAAATTGTGTAGGTATCAAATTAATATGCAAATTTTGAACAAATATGATAATTGTTAGACCAAAGACCAGTTGTTTGTTTTAAAAAAAAACCTCCATCAGCTGTTTACATCTTATCTGAAGTGGATTTCTTTTAAATTGTATTAATCTGGTAGAAAGCTTTTAAGAAAAGGCAGCTCCCACTTTCATATTTGCATTAAGGAGTGGCTTCCTTCCACTAACCTTTGTACACCTGAATTGTAGAAAGGCTTTCTGCACTGCATCTTGCCAAATAACAGCGTATTTTGGCAAACTGGGTTGGGGTTGGCTTGACTCTAGAGAACCACTCTTCAGTATTGGCTGTTGGTGAGATGAGACCTAACTCCTGGAGGGCCAGGTGGCTTTCTTTTCCAGTGCTCCACAATTTGTACATTTCTTACTGAATGCCCCAAGGGGAAAGCATTCAGGTGTCCCAGTGTTAACTGTGTAATGCTCAAACAGCCTTTGACTTACCACAAGTACTTAAACAAAGAGCTCAGTTACTGCCTTTGTATTCAGCCTGGGGCTCTCGCCACGTGCATTGCAGAAGCTAGGGCTAAAAGGACCAGGCAGCTGCAGGGCCGAGGAGCTTATGAGGGCAGAACTGCAGAAGGATCTACTCAGCAGGACGACTTGCCTTCCATGAGATGCAGAGGCAGGCTTATATCAGTCCCAACTTTAGGCACAGGCAACTGCCTAGGGTTCCACCTGCCTGAGCCTACATCTGTTTACTTTGGGATTAGATGTGTATACTGCTTGAAAGGGGGCTGCTGTAGCCCTATGGCCTTCCTCTACTTCTCTTTATCTTTGGGACTTCTGATACCCTCCTGCTTCTCCTCTCCCCTGCCCCCCCCCCACCCTCATTTCCAGGGTCTGATGTCTGGTTTTGCTTATAGGCCCCCAAATCTTAAATCTAGAATAGAGCTGAGACTCTAAGACAAAAGATAATTTTAAACATCCTCTAGGAAACTGTTCATATAGGGAGGGGGGAAGCATATGACTTACTTTGTATATTTTGAAAAATTGTAGTGGAGTTTTGTTTTTTCTTGTTAGTTTGGGGGTGGCATGTGAGAGTATTCTGGTTGTGGAAAAGAAAAGAATAGTGCAGTGGCATGGCAGTGTTAAAGTAATAAATTATCTTAATAGTACTAGAGCTCCTTGAAAATAACCTGCCTTAAATATTTAAATATTAGAAACTTGTGTTTTCAAATGATGATACCTTCCTCCCTTTCAATCCTGGGGCATATATTTATTTATTTTTATTAAACTTTAAATTTAGCAAGTGTGGTGGTTAGAGCATAATGTAGCAGTAAAGGAAAGGAAAAGTCTTTCTTGTCCCAAAATATAGACCTGATTAATACCCTTTTAAGCCATTGTAACTGCAGTACACATGAAGGGTATCTTTGAAATCACAACATAAAGGAAGACACATCTATTTGGAGATTATACAGCCCCAAAATGAGATTACTCCATTTTAAAGAGGTGCTGATTCCTCCAAATGTATATATACTGAGAAGATTTTGAAGGGGGGACCCCCCCCCCCACACCCCGAGAGGTGAAATACTTACTATTGCTTTGGTTTCTGCTTGCAGCGCCCTCTGCTGTTGTAACATTTCTTTCACAGTGATTTTAACTCTAACCCCTTGATATATCTTGGGTTTTTCTGAAAAGAAAAGGGATCCGGAAGGATGGGGATGAAGTGATTGTCACCAGAATTAAATACTAAATAAAAACTTTATTTTTATGTGTATTTTTTAATTTGCTGTGTTATTATTGTGATCAAATGCCTCCTTTATTATAGATCCACCATTCCCAGCATCTATTACATTACAAAAGGTTCTATTTTCTGTCCCAGGAGGAGAAAGTATATGTAGGATGTAAGAAGAAGATAGCACTTATAGGGGATGGAGGAAGTAAAGTTAAGGGTACATCTTCCTTCTTCCACAAATACGAGGGGCTTCTGAAAATTTCTCAGCCCGACCAACAAAGTTGGGGCATTCTCCAATGAGGGCTATACATTAAGGCCAGTGATTTTCCACTATTTTCATTCCATATTTTTCCAAAACACCAAAAAGTGATTTTGCACTTTTTTCATTCCGTCAGAAAAATATGGAATGAAAAAAGTGGAAAATTGCTGGACTAACGGCCTCTTTTACAAAGCCGCACAACAACAGCCCTGAAGCTCTTTAAATCTCTATGGGCTTCGGGGCCTTTAGCACAGCACAGCCGCTAGCGTGGCTTTGTAAAAAAAAGGCCAAAAGTGTATAGCCCTCATTGGAGAGTACCCCAACTTTTGGGGTTAGACTGAGAACTTTCCAGCGGCCCCTCGTAATGTTGATTTTATGTTATGTATGTTTTATATGGAAACCATCTAGATATAGACTGTAAATATATTTTTAAAAATAATAACCCCTTCCCCCCTTGGCTTTTTTTTTTTTTTTTTTAATCACCGGCCATGGCGGTAAAAGCTCTGACACTCATAGAATTCCTATGAGCATCAGAGCTAATACTGCCGTGGCCGGTGATAAAAAAAAAAAAAAAAAAGCCAAATGCAGCTTCAAATATAAATAATCTTTAGTAAAAGTCCCACTTAGGGCCTCTATTTTCTATGGCCGTCCATCCCGCCAACATCCACAACCCCCCCTCCTTAAAAAAAAATATCTCCTTTCTGAAGTGCAATTTTAGCGGCTTATTTTGCATGTGTGCTCTACATGTACTGTATATTAATATGACATCTGTGAGGCTCTGGTGGCCTTTTATGAAGGCATGTCAGCGGTTTAACGCGTGAAATAGCGCACGTTAAACCGCCAGCTGTGCTAGCCGCTACCGCCTCCTCTTGAGCAGGCGGTAGTTTTTCCAGCTAGCGCGGGGGTGAGCGCGTGATGGAACATCGCACGCGTTAAACCCGCTAACGCGCCTTCGTAAAAGGAGCCCAAAGAGGACATTTTATTAGTTGCAACTGCTGAATTATTGAAAAGTTGATGCTTTTAGTTGTTTTGGTTTTACAATTCTGCTGGCTTATAATGCGCTTCATTCTGATTCCTCCTTTGTAACTATTTCTACAGAAACAGATTATCTCGCAGGGGGAGAATTATGACTTTCCCTAATATGCACTAGGTAGAAAATCTTCACAATCCATTCTATTATATTTATGAAGATGATTGTGGGTTTAAAAAAAAACTTCAAATAGTGCAAAGGGTTCAGAGCTGGGCAGGAAGTCTCAATGGTCTGTTCTATTTATTCTGACATGTCAGACTTTTATGAATTGAAAGATATTTCTGTGCTATAGTTGCATGGGGTGCAGGGGGCTATTCTAGCATTTTTTTTTTTTAATATATAAGGGAAAGCATGCATGTGTTAACTCCTTGACGCTTTCGACCAAATTTGGTTTTGAATGGAAGAATTTTCATTGAATCCAACATGTCCACACATTCAATAGTTGGGAATGAAAAGCATCTCTAAAATGACCACCTTGTAAGCAAGCTTAGATGCAACAAGAGCTTTTAAACTCTGAATTGCAGAGTTGGGGGATCTGAAATGTAGGATCATTCCCTCAATCCCTTCCACCACCCCCCTCCCTCCCCCCCACCCAGCGACCATGCATATTTTGATCATCTTGGATTAGGTTAAGCAGAACTTCCATTCTTAAAGACTCACACTTATCTACATTTTAAAATGCAAGTATCAGCCTTATTCCATAGTGTGTGCAGTCATGAAAATGAACCAGGGTCGGGCAGAGCTACGCGTTACCTGCCCCGAAGTGTCACTGACAAAATGTCACAGTAATAGGGCACAGCGCGCCTAGGAAAAGCTACACCTTATTAACCTACACCCCACCCCCACCCTCTGAAAATCGAAATATAGAGTCACAGTCTAGTGCAAAATGAGATCAGCTCCTCAAATTTGCTCCGATTGGGTTGGGGCGTGGGGGGGGGGGAGTTTGCTCTCGTTAACCACGCAGCAGAACTAAGAACTACCCCACTGCGGAACCTGGGCTCCCTCCAATTATTCCACAAGCAACTGAAAACCTGGCTTTCCACTAAAATGTAATTCTATCCCCCCTTACTCTTCTCTTCTATTTATAAGTTCATGTAAACCTTTTTTTTTTCTTCTCTTCCTAGATTTTAAATTGTTGTAAACCGTGCCGAACTCCACAACATCCGTGGAGATGATGCGGTATATAAACTTAAGGTTTAGTTTAGTTTAGGATGGCAGTTTCCCTGCTTTTTTGCTCCGCGCCAGTTCAGTGGGTCCTACAGCACCTCCAGTCCGGCCAAACTCCTGCAGTGGCACCGCGATCCCCTTTCATTTCAACACCCTAGAAATTCTCAGGGTCAATTCGTTTTAAAAGGGCCTTAACCTCTATCCGTCCGTCCACGCGTCCCTCCCACCAATAAAAATGAACATCTGTATTATTTTCTGCACTTAGGCATCCAACTTTTCTTTGCAAAAAAAGGGGAGTTTTGTCTACCCTCCACCCTCAAATAAATAGACAAAAAAGCAATACTGAACCTCAGAGACATGGTAAAGTTCATCTTTGCCCAGTTTCGTTTAATTTCTAAACATATAGTCAAAAAAGCAACTTGTTTTGTAGGAATTCAAAGCAATGGGATAAAATGTGAAGGCTGCTTCTGCCAACACCTATTTGCACAGGAGAACTCCCCTCTCAGAGCCGTAAATAACCCTTGGGTGGTGTTTGTTTTTTTTTTTTTTTTACGACACACTTTCCCCCTTTCTTTTGCGCTAGGAAAGTCAGCTTTTCATTGTGTTAAACTCACTGGGATATTGCTTTCTGCCTAACGAATGTTCAGGGGTGAAAAATATGTAAAAATGCATATAATGCTAAAGGACTCGCTGCTTTGAAATTCACCTGGGGGTGGAAGAAGCCTACCCTGTAAGTAGACGTCTAGATTTATGTTAGAAAGAGAGAGAGAAATGTTTGCGAGCGAAACCAAGAGAAAAATGGATCCAGGGCTTCTGCCTGCTGGAAGCCCGGCAGATCTGCAGCTCCTGAAGCTTTTACAGTACGCAAGATTGCAAAAGACAAAAAGAAAGCTCCCCCCCCCCCCCTTTGCGATTTCCCCGAGTAAAACCATAAATCGCTCTTTAAAAACTTGCAGTGGCTTAACTTGTATGTGGTATCTCCCCCCTACCCTTTGTTTTGTTTTTTAGAGAAACTATTCGTAGGGAATGGGTATAAAAATAAGAGAGGGGGGGGGGGGAGAGAAAGAAATGCAATCAGACAGCAAAAATATGGAAAAAGTGTGTAAGGGGGGGGGGTGAGAAACACGCAGCTCAGTGTGGAGGGAGTATTTTGCCATTTAAAAGCACTCCGGTTAAGCGTACGAGGGACGGCTGATGTGGAGCCACGAAACTTACACACTTTTCCTGACACATTTCCCTTTATTTCATACGACTGAAACGAAAAGTGTGTTGGGCTGAGAACTTTCCAGCGGCCCCTCGGGAAGGCACTAATAGATCTGTCCTTTCTGGGGGGGGGGGGGTTATTGTAAGTTAGACTGCACTGCCCACGGAGGACGATCGGCCAGTCCTAAACCCCCCTCCCCCCACCCCCCCCCCCCCGCTCCCAACTCTAGCGGGACCTACAGGTAGAAGCAGCCGATTCCCAGGAGGGAGAGCGCGGGCAGCGAACCCGCCAGCTACGGTCTGTTGTAGCAGCAACAGCGCCACCTCTGGTCATGGCCGGAGCCCAGCGATCGCGATCAAAATCCCAGTCCACGGCAGAGGTCATTCCTAAATCATTTAATTTAACCCAGTTGTGCAAGTAATATAACCAAGCGAAAATATGGCGTCTTTGCCGCCCACTCCTCAACTCGCTTCCCCAGCCACCGCAGGGAGGGGGGAGGGGAAGCCTCAAGTTAAACCCGCCGCCTTCTTTTAAAAATAAGGGCAGCAGGTTGGGATCGCGCAATGGACGGTACATCGGGGAAGAGCTGCGGTGCTGGAAACGCGCAGCTTCAGAAACGCCCATATTTTTAACGGTCAGACAGACTCAGGGAAAACGCTGCTTTCTGATCGGCACCGGTTCGTTTCCGAACTGAACGTGAGGGGAAAATCTATAGTCCAGTCTGTTTTGCTAAGTCCACATCACAGCTTTTTTAGTGTAACCTTCAAAATCCCTTTTTTATTTTTCACCTGCTCGTACTGTCCACGGCTAAAAATCGCAGTGTAGCACACACGCAGGGAGTTAATCCTTCTGTCCAAAACACAGTTCACAATGCATCTTGTTTTTTTTCCTAATAAAAACAGCTTCTTTTAATGAGTGAAAAAGTTTCCAAGTGATTTACAAAGCGATTTCGCATTTAAAAATAACTTCTTGAACAAATGGGCAACTTTCCAATCTCCTGCTAACAATTTCGTGTTTTTTTTTTTTAAATGCAATGCAATGCAATTTATATTATTATAAATAAATATATTAATCGCATCTATGTTTAAATATAAGATTAATTCTTTTTCCAGTATAATTTTTTCTAGATTCCATTAGTTAAACAGTGAAATGATTCAGTTTGCTCATGTTTTTTTAGATCTTGAAACACTCATGCTTCCTTTTTTTTTTTCTTGAAATTAAAGGCAAAAAGTGACAAAAACCATCAAGACAATTTAAGATACACATGAATTCTAGAAGAAAAGGAAAATATGAACTTACCAGACATTTTTAAAAGAGCAAGAAAGAAGAGACAACTGATGCTGCAAAGGAATTCACCAGCAGAGCTCCCTAAATTTGAAAAGAGACAAGTGTAATGTTTTTAAATTTTAGAAGCACAAATTTCATTGTCCAAATTCAAGCAGCAGGCAAACAATACTTATGTATTTTACCTACGGATATAAGTTTGAGGTTCTCTTTCCCCATTGCCAAGTATTTAAAACCTCTAGAATCCAATGATTTGACAATCAATGATTGCGCGATACTTTCAATTTGAATATTCAAAGGCTTAACAAAAAGAGAGATCTTTTTCTGAAACACAGCACATCCACATCTATAAGAGGGTCTTGGGGAATAGGATTTGATGTCACTGCTTCTCTGGGACCCTGCTTTTTTGACATTTTTAACATTTTATCCACCTTTCCAGAAACAAGGCAGATGTGCCAGAAGATGCTCAGTATTTTCATTACAGAGGGAGAAACTTTCTCCCTCAGTGCTTTCATATCATAAGACACCTGTAAAGGAAGTGCTGCTGTGGAATAGGGTAATTTTTAGGCATTTAGGGAGATTTTAAATAGAATTTTGAGGATTTTTACAGCAAAGGTGACACGTGGTGGGCGTGGCATGAAACAGACACAGTTTGAGGCATCCCTACAAATTCAGCTGATCACCCAAAACATTATTTTACCCCATTTCTTTCCTCTTTGCCAATTTTCATCGTGAATGTTTTTTGGGGGGTGTTTTTTTTTTTTTTTTTAACTTTTTATTTATTGTGTGCCTTTTCCAAGTAATTATCATTTCAGCATTCTTGACAACCCTCTCCTGTTTGACAATTAGCCCTATATCAAACACTGGAAAATTACAAAATTGGACAGATTTTTCCTGCTATGTTTGAATATATACCTCTGACTAATTTTTCTTTACTTTTCCCTTTAATTAGAGGTTATGTTCCATGCACTACAGATCCAATAGGGTTTCCTTAGCTGGAAACTGCTGTTTGAGAAATGGATTTACACATGCTATAAACACAAAGCACAGAGAAATAGTTGCTATTCCTATTATTCCGCCAGGATTTACCCAGATATACAACACTGACTCTGATAAGTTAAGGTAACGGAGAGGCCCAGCCAGTGAAATGCTAGGGCCTCTAGGGCAGGGGTGTCAAAGTCCCTCCTCGAGGGCCGCAATCCAGTCGGGTTTTCAGGATTTCCCCAATGAATATGCATGAGATCTATTTGCTTGCACTGCTTTCATTGTATGCTAATAGATCTCACGCATATTCATTGGGGAAATCCTGAAAACCCGACTGGATTGCGGCCCTCGAGGAGGGACTTTGACAGCCCTGCTCTAGGGCCAACATGTCAGTCTTCGGGCTTCAAACTTTCCACCCTGCCCTATTTTGTTGTTTAATGAGAGCAAATGTTTATTCTAATCCATGAAATAAAAAAAATATATATCGAGGCTGCCTGTAATCTTTTAAAGGATTTCACATTTTCTTTGATCCTAGTCCTAGCTTCTCCTCTCCTACCCTCCATTTTTGTGCCATGTATAACTGTGTGCTACCTGCTCTGCAAAATAGATGAAAAAAAATGTCACAAGAGATTTTAATAAAAGGGTTAGCTCAATATGAGCTAAGGTGGAATTGTGCAGCTGCCAGAACTAACTGTGGTATCCGCTCAGAACCACTTTCCTTAACCAGACACACGGACAAATGACTTTTTGGAGGGAGACAAAGCCAAAGCCAAAGTGTGGCAAGAACATCAGAACGGCACATGGTCATGTTTACAGACTACAAGTTTTGTACGTTTGGGAAGACAGAGATTAAAGTATAAATCTTCAGTACTTCTGCGAAGGAGTTCAGCTTGATGGCCCTAATTAAAAGGGGATGATTTAAGGCAAGCCAGATCTAACCGTTCCTTTTGCTCAATCCGAACCAGAACTGCTAAGCTGTCAAACCTACTTCTGCGTGGCTAGAAGGGTTACATCAAGGCATATGTGTGTGTATTGCTTTCTACCTGAATATTTTAACAGGCTGCGGTGGCAGGGCGTACAGCAGGATTTTACCTTGAGCTAATTTGGCAGGATGTAGTTTTGAGCTTATTCTGTAATGGTTACAGGTGATTAAGTGGTGGATAAATTTTTGAGTGGATGGATTCCAAGATTAGTGAATTAGTGAGTAATGTTCTGGGTTAACCATATGTTAACACTTTTAACAGTGGCATTTAAAAAAAACAATCTTTTAATGGAGAAAATTCACTCTTTGAACGTGTTTAATCCGTCTCTTCATAGAGTCATCATTAAGATTGTCCAGCTTTCGGTTTCTTTCTTTCTTTCATGGGAGGTTTAATTCTCCCAGTTTGGTCACTCTCCAGTTCCTTGATCCCAGTGAAGTCCAGTGTCATCTTCCCTGTTATTATACAGATTGTTTAGGTGTATAGAGGTATAGAAATTTTAATGTTAATTCTCAGTCTCAGCTCAAAGGCTCCTGGGCTCAGGATTCAGTCTTTACATTTGGCTCTAGACCAGGGATCTCAAAGTCCCTCCTCGAGGGTTTTCAGGATTTCCTCAATGAATATGCATGAGATCTATGTGCATGCACTGCTTTCAATGCACATTCATTGGGGAAATCCTGCTCTAGACAAAAGGAGGCTGAGAAGACAAGCGAATGAACATTTTGTTATAGGTACATAATTAGAAGCATTCTTTATTAGCCATTCAGATGGTAACACGAAATTGGAAGAGCTCTGATCGTCTCAGTTTCCCTTTCTGGTGGGCAAGCTTACAAATACGAAAAAATGAATGTGGAATTGTTAGGGAATAATAAGACATTTAAATTAGTATGGGGCCCGTTGGCAGTGTTTATTGCATCTATATAAGCATGTAATCTATATAATAGATATCTCTATTTACTATAGGTTTGTTTTCCATGCACATCCAGAATGGGTACGGGAGGGGGGGGTTGTATTTCATAATATGTTTACATCATTGACTAATGGAAGGGATGGGGGGTAAAGGATGATTTTAAATTCTGTAAATTAAAGGTACTTCTTTTTGTTGTTGTGTATTTAAAGATTTATATATATTGCATTGTTCATACTTGAAAATTAATGGAAAAAAATTTTAAAAAAGAAGCATTCTTTATTCACTGCAGATAAGAAGGAATTGGCAGCAGCTGGCTTTCTGTTCAAAGTGACGGCTTAGACCAGTGGTCTCAAACTCAAACCCTTTGCAGGGCCACATTTTGAATTTGTAGGTACTTGGAGGGCCGCAGAAAAAAAATTGTTAATGTCTTATTAAAGAAATTACAATTTTGCATGAGGTAAAACTCTTTATAGTTTATAAATCTTCGCCCCACCCCCAAAGACCTGCATGTTCCCCTCCTTCTTTGCAGCATCCTCTAGTTTCCCCCCTAGCCTCCTGGTCTTAGTTTCAGCTAATTACCGTAGCCTGCAGAGAGGATCGCCCGTGCTGTAGCGCTCCTTGCAGGCTGCCATCGGCCTACGCAGGACGTTCCCTCTGCTACGGTCCCGCCCCTCCTCTGACATCAGGGGCAGGATCACGGCAAAGGGAGCGTGCTGCTGAGGACGACGGCAGCCTGCAAGGAGCGCTACAGCACGGGCAATCCTCTCTGCAGGCTGCAGTAATTATCTGAAGATAAGAGTGGGAGGCCAGGGCGGAAGCCATAGGACGCTGCAAAGAGCGGGCAGCACTAGTACAGACCGCGGGCCGCAAAATAGTACGTGGCGGGCCGCATGTGGCCCCCGGGCCATGCGTTTCAGACCACTGGCTTAGACTGTAGGGCAGCCAGATGACCAGGAACGCAGACTCCTTCTCAGCCTCACAGCGCTCCAGAACTTGTTCATTTGAAATTCCTCTTAACTCCAACCAGCCCTCGTTCCTCATCCGGATCAGCTGTAAATTCGGGGACTCATTACGGTACGATGAAATCTGGGCTTAGCGTGTTCTAACATAGGACTTTCCCATGTGCTAAAACCAGACTTACTGTAGCATACAAGTCAAGTTTGTTTGTTTGCAGGTCATGTGCTAATATTCTTACTACACGGCATCTCCAAATAATAATAATGTGGAGGCACTAAGGTCCTAATTCTATAAATGGTGTCTTCTGGTAGGTGCCTAGATCAGGATCCCTACCAATGTAGGCATCTATCATGGGAGTAACGCAGTGGAACAAATTAACTGGACTGCTAAGGGCGCTATTTGATACCTTATGTTATTCTTTGCTGTAAGGTAGTTAGTTGTATGTATTATGCTTGTGATACCCATGCTTGTAAATGCCACTTTCTTTTTTTTTTCAATAAAAATTACCAGTTCAAAAAAAAAATACTTAAAACTACACCATATTTAGAAGCTTTTCAATGAAAGATGTGTTGTTTAATGCTGGTTTTAGGATGATTTGTACTGTGAGGATCTATTAAATTACAGCTCCCTGAGTTGTAACTATTCATTTGTAATTTAAGATAAGCTTGGTCTATGTCATTTTGTGTATGTTATTTCTGTAGTGCCGCCTAAGATAAATTTTGTAAATAAATAAATCATTTTTTTAATTGGTTCAACTGGTGCTATTAATTGAACAGCACCATTAAAAAACAATTAAAAAAATTAATTTTCAGGTAGGCGTCTAATTTGGAAGGCGCCATGTAGGTGTCTAAAGAGAGGTGCCTACCCAAAAAGTAGGGGTGGAGTTTGGACGTGGATTGCCGTAGGTGTTGAGCTTAGGTGTCGGTAAATTAGGCCAAAAAAAAGCCCTAACCTAATATACCAGGGTCGAATATTCTGAAACCTACCAGTGTCTGAGTTAGGCGCTGCTAGGATTGATTCAACAAATGGTGCCTAGCAGTTGATTGGCAATAACTCCCCGCAGCGCCCAGCCACTAGGTGCCATTATAGAATCAGCGCCCAAGTTCGCCCACATTAACCCTGTGTTTACCAGCTAGCACGTGCTAATGTGAACCTGCTAACCGGTCAATGCTTCAACACCCCACTCTCTGCCCATACCACAACCTCTCCAAAAATATATTTTTTAAAAACAATATGCACCTAGCACATGCGAACAGGCAAAATAACACAAAGGGCCGGATTCTGTAACTGGCACCGATATTGGTGGCTGCCTTACAAGGGGCTGCTGATCTTGTATCAATCATCACATCGGCGCCAGTTTCAGAATCGCATTTATGGGAAAGATAGAACATAAGAATTGCCGCTGATGGGTCAGACCAGAGGTCGATTGTGCCCAGCAGTACGCTCATGCGGCAGCCCTTAGGTCAAAGACCAGTGCCCTAACTGAAACTAGCCTTATCTGCGTACATTCTGGTTCAGCAGGAACTTATTAAACTTTGTCTTGATTCCCTGGAGGGTGTTTTCTCCTATAACAGCCTCTGGAAGAGCATTCCAATTTTCTACCACTCTCTAGGTAAAGAAGAACTTCCTTACGTTTGTACGGAATCTGTCCCCTTTTAACTTTAGAGAGTGTCCTCTCATTCTCTCCACCTTGGAGAGGATGAACAATCTGTCTTTATCTATTAAGTCTATTCCCTTCATTATCTTGAACGTTTCGATCATGTCCCCTCTCAGTCTCCTCTTTTCAAGGGAGAATAGGCCCAGTTTCTCTAATCTCTCACTGTACGGCAACTCCTCCAGCCCCTTAACCATTTTAGTCACTCTTTTCTGGACCCTTTCGAGTAGTACCGTGTCCTTCTTCATGTTCGGCGACCAGTGCTGGACACAGTATTCCAGGTGAGGGTATACCATGGCCCGGTACAGCGGCATGATAACCTTCTCCGATCTGTTCATGATCCCCTTCTTAATCACTCCTAGCATTCTGTTCACCCTTTTCGCCACCACCCAGGATTTTCTGGGCCTACCTTTCCAGCATGGATTGCACCTACATAGACACTTTAGGCCACCTAAAGCCACTTTGGGCATTGGTCACGCCTCCTTTGGCATTCGGTGATCTTAAGTACCTATGTAGGTATGTTTCCAGCTCCTTTTATATAGGCACTGGTAGGCGCTTCAACCAGTGGCGTAGCGAAAGAGACAGGCACCTGGGGTGGTGGTGCCCCTCACCCATCCTCTTCCCTGCCCCCCCCCCCTCCGCCATGCACGCCCCTTCCCGTACTTTTTTAACTTTGGCACGAGCAGCAACGAACTTGCTGCTCGCACCGACTTTGGAGCTCTATCTGACACTACTTCCTCCTCGCGCCGAAGTTCAAAAGGTACGGGGAAGGGGCTCGAGTGCGTGCGCATGGCAGGAGGGAGGAGTGGGAAGGGGCAGAGAGGAGGAGGGGTGCCAGCGCCCCAAGGAAGACCACACTTGGGGTGGACCGTCCCCCCTTCCTACGCCACTGGATTCAACCTAACAGCATTCTTCAATTAACTTAGGCACTGGTTTTAGAATTTCGCCCCAAATGCTTTAATGTTTTGTGATATCTTGTTTTTCACAAGATAAGCAGGTGCTAGGGTTTAACTCCCTTTAGTAAAAGGGCACCTGGGCTTGATGATTGAATGTCCTTATTCTGATGGCTAAGATGAAGATTACAAGACTGATCAGCCTCTTCAGTAACATAGGCAGGTTGCACCTCCTCGTCCACCCAGCCCCTGGCATTGAATGCTGGAAGCATGGAGAAAAAGGCCAATGCTCCCAAGCGTTCAGCCTTTGAATTTGCCGCTGCCGGGTAGCTCTTACCCCTCTTTCCCGACCCACCCAATGCAAGGGAGCGAACTCCCCCAATGTCAGAGATGACGTTGGAGGGTACAGGGGAGAGCTGGGGAAAGAGGGCGGAGCGAAGGCCGTGCTCCCACCGGGCAGCCGCCATGTTACCAGCGGCATGCTCGGAGGGCCATCGCTGCCGGCATTAAAGACATCAAAGGCACAGCTTATGGAGTGTAACCCCGTTTGTGATCTTTTTCCCATTCATTTGGTCCTGAGCACTTTGTACACTTTGTAAGATGGTGTTGCAGTCATTAGTGGGTGATTTTTTTTTTTGCAACTTGTATTTCACGTATTACCCATGTGGTATTTAATCTATTTTCCCCAAGTTTTGTTTTTGAGTCTTCAGTAAAGAGCCTGAGACTATGCTGGATGAGTCTGCAGCGTGCGATTTGTTTGTTGATTGTCATTGTCTATTTTTGGGGAGGGGGTAGTTTTCATAGTTTTCTTCTATATCCTCTCCCAACTGGTTTTAGTGTAGTCACTGGAGTGATGTCTTAGCCAGGGTCCCTCACCAGGGCTCCTTCCAGAACTTTACGGTGATGGGCCCTGAAACCTGCCCCACTAGCCCCTTAATTCTGTATACTAGAATGCACTATTTTTTGCTTAGTGTGCAAAGTTGAAAGCACAAGTTATAGAGGAGTGGTAGTTAGGTGCATTATTTAATAATTAGCCATAATTGTCATTAATTCATACTAACTAGCCGTTACATATATAAGTACCCTTATTCAGGATTCTACAAATTGTGCCTACAAAATCCATAGCGCACAACTGCAAGGGGATGTGGACTAGAGGTCTGCATGGGAACGGGGATCACGGGAATCCCCCCTAACCCACGGGACTCCCACGGGGACCCCCTCTAGCCAACGGGACTCCCACGGGGATGGAAGGCTTTGGAAGCAGGGTTCGTCCATATAATATAATTGACACGTCAGCCTTAGTAAAAGAGGGGGTTTATAAGTTAATTACCTGAACAGAAACCAAAAAAAGGGTTCCACCAAAGAGATTCCACAAGGAAAACAGCAGCGCAAACACAAAAGAAACTGTGGAATTGATGATCCTGTCAGAAGAAATTGCTGCTTTTTATGGGGACGGGTGGGGATGGAGGTGATTCCTTGCGGGGCTAGGTGGGGACGGAGAGGATCCTGGTGGGGACGGGCGGGGATGGGTGGGATTTCTGTCCCCGTGCATCTCTCTAATGTGGACCTCAGAGGGCTAAGGGCATAAGTCAGGGGCATTCCTAGCACTTGCATGTGCTGGGTTATAAAATGTCAGCCGTTATGCAGCGTTAGACCAGCCTTCCAGCTATAGTGGAAGCATAACTTATAATATTCTATAACCCAACTCATGCCTAATTGCCAATATAGAACTCATGCTTAGCCTGCATCATTCCAGCACCTATGTTTACACAACCTGTAGAGAATTACCCCTTAGGCGCTGCCATTGCACAGGGTTATGACTCTATCTGGGCATTCTAGAATATATAGTTAGGGGGGCAAATCTCAGGGCCTGCTCAACAGCTCTCCTCCAAAAGAGGGAGCTGAAGATCCGGGCTGATAACTGACCTTCCCAAAGAGACACCAGGCCTTACCTTTCAGTCTGTTATAAAGCTGCTCTTATGAAAAGAACAGGGGACCATATTTTAAATGGTTTTGAGCCATGGTGGTGTGTTTTTCTCTTCCTCTCACCAGCGCTTTGCGGTTGATGGCACAAATTTCTTCTACACTTCTCCCTTTGTATTCGCGGTTTCAGCAATCGCGGTTTTGATTATTCCCATTTTTTAGCTTGCTGGCTCCTCCCCCCAAATTACATCAGCTTGCGTAGAGAAATCGCTGATTCCCAGCACTTTCTTCACCGTGTTTTGCCTCTCTTTAAGGAGCAGGCCGGGTCTCCCACCGTGTTATTCGCGGTTTCACCATATTCACGATGGTTTTTAATAGAAAACAGTGAATAACATGAAAAAGTTATTCACAGTTTTTCTGTATTTGCGGTTCTGTTAATCCCCTATCACAGCGAATACGGAGGGAGAAGTGTACTGATGTTATGGAGCAAATCTTTCATAACCCTAAGAGAGGATTAGTTTCTCAGTAAAGTTCTGGGAGGTGAGAGTGGGCAAAATAAAATGCAATGCAGACATACCGTGTTAGTTTGCCAAAAATAAAAAGCAGTTAAGCACAAAACCGACCATGTAGCTTTTTTTTTTTTTTGCAGACTTCTTGGACTGAAAAGTTCAAATATTAGCAAACCAAAAGTGTTACTTCGGGCCCACTATTTTGTAACCAAGTCAGGGACAGTGGATGAGAATGTGCGTGCTTTTATCTATAGCGTCTTAGCCTCTGAAATAACTGGACCCCTAAAAAACAGATCTTAGTGAAACTCTAACTTTATCCTAAGGCAAAAAGGCAACTGTTGCTGTATGATCCAGCCGACTTGAACATTTCCGAAGTCAAGAGCTTGAGAACCGCAAATGAAAACAGTACAACAGGTGGAAAGAACTTGACGATGTTACTGACATGAAACTTAATAAAATCTAAAGCTCTTCAAAGTTGCGGTTTCTTACAAGTCTGAGCAGGATTTTTGAAATCAACGCGTTTCATTAGGCGTCTTGCTCTGGATACTTAGTAATGGTGGTTTAGAGAAGACCCATTTTCCTTGAATATACAGCGCCATCTATTGTCCGAAAATGAGAATGTCTTGTAAAAGCACCAGCCAGACGATCAATTTGTTGTCCCCTCAATGCTACCGTTTGTAGATGTTTGGTCCAATTTAAAGCTAGCTACTGAGTAAAGGTATAAGCCAGCCTTATATAAAGATACGGCGGCCTGATTGATCAACAGTCAGATAAAACCCTCTCTAGAACGAACCTATGCAGGTGTGAATACTCTAGGTGTACACGGTGTACTGTTATATTTGCAACCGGCTGCCAATTCTGTCAGCTGTATTTGTGAGGTACGACAAATTGCTCACATTTACTATGATAAAGGTCGTAAATCATTTTTAGATTAACTTTATCTTAGGTAAATTTAAAGCAATTATATTAATCTGGCGTTGCATGTGGCTAGCAGTGGGCAACTTTATTACTCCAAAGCAGTTAAATAGAACATCGGAGAGCACAGGATGTGCGCCCTTCCCCATCCCATCCGCAACAGCACAGCTGTGCATGCAAGAGATTAATGAAACAAAAAATGTAACTTTGAAAGGATGTTTCTTTTCAAAGCATGTGAAATTATTCAGGCATTCCTTTGCCACTAAATCTTTTTGCCTAGATTTGTATTTTACATTGCTGCTTTATGGTTTGTTTGTTGTTGTTTTTTTAAGAAGAAAAGAGAAAGTTAAGGCCAGTAACAACCCCACTAGCAGAGGTGGCAGAGGCCTGTAATTTAAGGGATTTTGGACTCCTTAGTGATAGGAAAAGCGCTAAAATAACCCAGCTTGTTGCAAAAGAATCTGACTATAACAGTAGCCCACGTTAGTAACTTCACCTCTCATTGTGTTACTATGTAACTCCAGTTAGAAAACGTATTTGGGTATCATTCAGTAATTACAAAGGGTTGCTTGTCAATCAAATAGCCTGATCTAATCTTACTTGTATTCCCATAGCATGCATGGGTTTGTAGCTCTGATTTTTCTCTTTGAGTTCCCTATGAAAATCAGAACTACAAATCCATGGATGCAACAGGGCAGACACAGGACTGGTTCAACCGGTGGCAAGTCAAATGCACGTGGACAATTGCGTGCAGACAACTGAGCGTAAGACAATTCAGCGCAAGGCAAGTGAGCGTAAGACAACTCGGCGCAATGACAATGCATCAATGTAATGTACGTCATTGTCATACGTGACTGTGTTTTGCCAATGCATTTTTAATCAATATGGTTACCTAGCTTCTTGTCTTACGCGCTTGGCTTGTGATATAAAGTCCTGTGCTCACTTGTCTTGCTTTGCATTTGACTATGAACCATTCGCACTCAGCTGCCTTGCGCTCACTTATCTTGTGCTCAGATGTCTTGCGCTCACTTGTCTTCACGCATTTGGCCGCGCGCATTTGTCTTGTGCGCATTTGACTATGAACCAGTTCAACCTGTTTGGATGACCTGGAGTAGAGTTACCATATGGTTCCAGAAAAAGGAGGATGGATTGAGACTTCTGGGTTTTACTTCTATTGGAAGCAGTGGAAGTAAAACCCGGATGTCTCAATCCGTTCTTCTTTTTCTGGAGCCATATGATAACCCTAACCTGGAGTGAGGGGGTAGCCTTAGCATTGTAATGTGCATGCCATGGCATAGATGTTTATCATTGAAGGGCCACCTCACTACAGCAACTGAATGTGTATTGCAGAACAGGGTCAGAAGCCGCATTTTGGTGAATATTCCACAAACATGTATTTAACATATACATATTTTTATCATGGTTCGTGGCTTGTTAAAATGTCATATACCAACCTTCCTGACCCCATAACAGGGTGGTTTATAAATAATTTTTTTTTTAATGCATAAAAAAGGAACTCCATTGGTTGAGAGAACTAAACCACACCTACAAGTATTTGAAAAATGTTTGTGAAGTGAAACACAAGAAGGATTATTTCTAGATCACGCTTGTTCAGGTAGAAACTGATGTTTTAGCCATCATTCTGTGCCTTTTTTCAGGGATACCCTGAAGAAAGCCACGACATGATGGCTGAAATGTCGGTCTCTACCTGACAAGATGCAACGAGACACAGAAACCCCCAACAAGCATGGTGCCAGCTGCAGAAGCCCTGAGAGAACATGTTTCTAGACCACTTTTCTAGTTTAGCTCAAAGCAGTTGACAATATTTTCTTCAGGTATGATGAATCCATTTCCCAAAGAGCTTACATTAAAAGCAATGGGAGATAAAGTGATTTGCTTAAGGTCACAAGGCATGTCAACAGCAGAAATGGGATTTGAACTAGAGAATGACAAGGTGACAAAATTAATCACCGTTCCCGTCCCCGCGGATAACCGCGGGAAATAATCCCATGTCATTTTCTAGTGTCTATTTCAACCTCGGTCCTTCTACACCAGCATTCTTCAAAGCAAAGCTTGCGGGTCAGTGATTGTGGCCATTCATACTCTGATTCTTATGTGTGCCAAGGATAATGAAGCCATTGTGACATCACTGATGTGATTGACTCTTAGGCACTGGTGGAATGAGGCATTATGACATCACAATATCTGCTCTGGATACCAGAGACTGTCATTCTTTAGTGTCTGTTTCAACCTCAGTCCTTCTACACCAGCATTCTTCAAAGCAAAGCTTGTGGGTCAGTGGTTGTGGCCATTCATACTCTGATTCTTCCCTCTCTCCTTAAAGAATGACATGAAGATGGTTTCCCGCGGTTATCCACGGGGACGGGAACGGTGATGAATTTTGTCACCGTGTCATTCTCTAATTTGAACCCTGTTTCCTCTGGTTCTCAGTCATTGCTCTTAGTGGTTACAGAGAGATTTCTAAAGGACTCAGAATTTGCTTCTCAAGTAGAAAAACGAAGGGTTGTGGTACAATAAGGGAAAACTGAGCAGAATGTAGCATCATATGGCATGTGATTATGCTTTTCTAGCAATAAAATTATATTTTCTTTCCTCATGGATTCATATTCATAAGCTAAAACTGCAGCAGAACATTTTGTGGCTCAGCAGCAGCTTTGCAAATTAAGGGCCCCCAGAGCAGGAAGGATATAACCTTAGAAGATATGGGCTCCCTCATTCCTGCATTATAGGGGCTGCTTGGGTGGAATATATGCCACTAGATGTGGGTCAGTTCCCAGCACTGTTTCCTCTGAGTAGGAGTCCTCCAACTACATTGCTGCCAGTGGGGGGGGGGGGGGGGGGAGTAATGCTACAATATTGTATTTTCAGTCACTAGGGACAGGAGGGTAGGATTTCTGCAGAGCTTGCCTGTCCCTCACTATTGAAAATGTGATGGTGAAATAGCACCCCCCACTGGCAGGACTGTAGGTGGAGGACTCTCATTCAGCTAAGGGGGAACAGTGCTTCCCAGCTCAAATTTTCCACTCCCTGAAATGCTGCAAAGGCAGCACTCACAGCCCCTAGAGGCTAGATTTAGGGTAGTGCTAGTAGATCTACACAGCACTGTAAACATTATATGCAGGTACTTTCTCTGTTCCTAGTGGGCTCACAGACTAAGGGCTCCTTTTACAAAGGCGCGCCAGCGGTTTTAGCACGTGCTAGCCGCTACGGCCTCCTTTTAAGCAGGCGGTAATTTTTCATCTAGCGCGCGCTAATCTTGTGCATGCGCTAGAAAACGGTAGCGCACCCTAGTAAAAGGAACCCTACGTTTTTGTGCCTAGGATAATGGAGGGTTAAGTGACTTGCCAAGGTCAAAAGAAGCTGCAGTGGGGATTGAACCCAGTTCCCCAGGATTTCTCTCTGCTGCGCTCACTGTTGGGCTACTCTTCCTATGGTGTCATTATTCTGGAAGACCCCTGCCATCGTGGGATTATCATTGGAATGATGGACTTGGTAAGCAGGGACAAAAATTCCCAGCTAGCTCTAAATGAATGCTTATGGTACCAGCTCTGAGCCCTGATTCCAACTGAGCCAGAAGCTAGCCAATAAACAAACAAAAAAAAAAAAAAAATTAAAAACACTGAACAAACAAATTATTAAGATCCTTTTTTTTGCAACTTTAAATTGCCTAGAGATTCTGGCTTGATATAAAAACTTGATAACACTTAATGAGTCTTTTCATTCAGGGTGCAGCCAGGGGAATTTGCCGAATGCTGTGGACAAGTAGACCCCATTCAAAAATCCACATTGCCAGTGCAGATTAGAGAATGACACGGTGACAAAATTCATCACCGTTCCCGTCCCCGCGGATAACCGCGGGAAATAATCCCATGTCATTTTCTAGTGTCTATTTCAACCTCGGTCCTTCTACACCAGCATTCTTCAGAGCAAAGCTTGTGGGTCAGTGGTTGTGGCCATTCATACTCTGATTCTTATGTGAGCCAAGGATAATGTGATTGGTTCTTAGGCACTGGTGGAATGAGGCATTATGACATCACAATATCTGCTCTGGATACCACAGACTGTCATTCTGTAGTGTCTGTTTCAACCTCAGTCCTTCTACACCAGCATTCTTCAAAGCAAAGCTTGAGGGTCAGTAGTTGTGGCCATTCATACTCTGATTCTTCCCTCTCTCCTTAAAGAATGGCATGAAGATTGTTTACCGCGGTTATCCGCGGGGACGGGAACGGTGATGAATTTTGTCACCGTGTCATTCTCTAGTGCAGAGGCTTACTTTCTATTTCCACAGATACTGTGCAACTGTGCCATTGATCAGTGAACCATGAAGCATGGCAAACAAGCTGCCTCACACAAGGTCACACAGAGAGACTAGGGGATAAAAGTTGGGGGTTAGAACTAACACATTGGTCAGGGGATTCAAGAAAGTGGCCACCCAATACCAGCTCAATTGAGCCTTTGGTTTTGGGATTAGTGTAGATTATTTTTATTCTTTTTTTTTTTCTATCAGTTATGGTAAAAAAAAAAAAAAGGCAGAGCTACAATCTTTCTGTCTAGGCCTCTGCGACTGTTTCCAGATCTATGTGGCAACTGAGTATTACTGTTATCAGATTCCTTTTCCCCTTTTAAAACATTTTTAAATCTAGAATATGTGCCTTCAGATGTGCGCTGTTACCTTGTGTCACTGTACTAGGTATTTGTGGTTTCAGCATTCAAAGTTTCGATTATTCACAGTTTTTAGCTTGATGGCTCCTCCCCCCAAATTACATCAGCTTGCATAGAGAAATCGCTGATTCCAAGCGTTTACAGAGAAAATCGCTGATTCCCATCACTTTATTCACAATGTTTTGCCTCTACAATGCTCCACTAGCATCCATAGAACTACGCTGGGAGACCCATATCTCTAGCAGACAAACCCTGCTGGTTTTAAGGGGTTTGGTAGCAGGTATTGGTGTATTTCTCTGAAACCTTTTCCCTCAATTTCAATCAAGAATAAGAGTAAATTACAATAAAAAATTTAAAAGGCCCCACTTGGAGTATTGTGTTCAGTTTTGGAGACCGTATTGGCGAAGGATGTAAGAAGACTTGAAGGGGTCCAGAGGAGGGCGACAAAAATGATAGGAGGCTTGCGCCAGAAGACATATGAGGAGAGACTGGAATCCCTGAATATGTATACCCTAGAGGAAAGGAGAGACAGGGGAGATATGATTCAGACGTTCAAATACTTGAAGGGTATTAACGTAGAACATAATCTTTTCCAGAGAAAGGAAAATGGTAAAACCAGAGGACATAATTTGAGGTTGAGGGATGGTAGATTCAAGAGCAATGTTAGGAAATTCTACTTTACGGAAAGGGTGGTGGATGCCTGGAATGCGCTCCCGAGAGAGGTGGTGGAGAGTAAAACTGTGACTGAGTTCAAAGAAGCTTGGGATGAACACAGAGGATCTAGAATCAGAAAATAAGATTAAAAATTGAACTAAGGCCAGTACTGGGCAGACTTGCACAGTCTGTGTCTGTATATGGCCATTTGGTGGAGGATGGGCTGGGGAGGGCTTCAATGGCCGGGAGGGTGTAGATGGGTTGGAGTAGGTTTTAAAAGAGATTTTGGCAGTAGGAACCCAAGCACAGTACTGGGTAAAGCTTTGGATTCTTGCCCAGAAATAGCTAAGAAGAAAAAATTTAAAAAAATGTAAATTGAATCAGGTTGGGCAGACTGGATGGACCATTTGGGTCTTTATCTGCAGTCATCTACTATGTTACTATGAAAGGCCCTCTACTGAGATGCCTAGGAGATGATCCTAACATGGTATATTGTGCCAGCTCTTCCACCTCTCATTTACCCTTTTCTCTCAGCTTCTCTCCTTTATTTATTTATTCAATTTTCCATACTGTTTTTCCAAGGGAGCTCAGAATGGTTTGCATGAATGTATTCAAGCATTTTTTTCCCTGTCTGTCCCAGTGAGCTCACAATCTATCTAATGTACCTGGGGCAATAGGGGGATTAGGTGGCTTGCCCAGGGTCACAAGGAGCAGTGTGGGTTTAAACCCACAACCTCAGGGTACTGAGGCTGGAGCTCCCCCTAGTTCCCTTCCTTCTCCCTAGCTCAAGCTACAGGAACTGAACATAAGGGTTGGCCAAGATGGGGAGAAGCTGAGAGGTCATGGATTAGATGGGGCAAGACGGTATCAGCATGCCATACAGCTTTTTGTTTGGTTGTCTTTTTCTGCAGACCATAGTGTACTCAATAGGGCTGGCATTAGGGATTGGTAACCAGGTCAATTGCTATGAGCCCCCATGTCCCAGTGTGTCCCAAGCCTGTCTGACGTTAAAGGAGGGACAGATAAGCAGCCTTTGCTCTGGGATCCATCAAGTCTAACTTCTGATGCTAAGTCTTTGCTATCAGCCACAATGTCTAGTTAGCTTTATGGTGTTGGTGAGTTCAATTTAATTGTGACTGCTTTGGCAAAATACTTGAACCAAGAGGTTGCTTTTGATTTATTCCTTTGCATAGGAGAGGAAATGACATTATTATTTGACTGGTATCTTTATGAACATCTGTGAATATGCTGAAATAGAAAGTGGGATCCAGTCCTTCTCTTCTCTGGGGAGTATAATATACTCTAGCTTGAAGTGGAGGCATGGTTCCTTCCCATAGGCCAAAGTTAGAGCACACGACACATCCTGCTGAAAGGAAAAGAAGTAATGGCTTAGCTTGTCCAGGCATGGTGAGCTACTGGCATATCCTCAGGTATCGATAGCCTAGCTTCGAGCATGGCATGGCATGTTTTTGTTCAATAAAGTCATAGCCGCTTTTTTCTCTACAAATAGTGTCTTTATTGTGTTCAGTGCTACAATTACAGGTAGGCAAAGGGAAGAAGGTACAGGAATGGTCATGATTGTCACAGGGAAACATAGAAACATGATGGCAGATAAAGGTCAAATGGTTCATCCAATATGCCCATCCACAGCATCCACTATCTCCTCCTCTCCCTAAAAGATCCCATGTGCCTGTCTCACACTTTCTTGAATTCAGACAAAGTCTTTGTCTCTACCACCTCTACTGGGACACTATTCCACGCATTTACCACCCTTTCTGTAAAAAAGTATTTCCTTAGATTACTCCTGAGCCTATCACCTCTTAACTTCATCCTATGCCTTCTCATTCTGGAGCTTCTTTTCAATTGAAAGAGACTCGCCTCGTGGGCATTTATGCCACATAGGTATTTAAACATCTCTATCATATCTCCCCTTTTCCACCTTTCCTCCAAAGTACACATATCAAGATCTTTAAATCTATCTCCACACACCTTATAATGAAGACCACAGACTATTTTAATAACCTTCCTCTGGACTGTCTCCATCCTGTTTAAATCTTTTTGAAGGTGCAATCTCCAGAATTGTACACAATATTGTAAATGAGGTCTCACCAGAGTCTTATACAGGGGCATCAATACTTCCCTCTTCCTATGCACTCAAACATCCTTCTAGCTTTCACCATTGCCTTTTCAACCTGTTGGCCACCTTAAAATCAGCACATACTATTTTACTCAAGTCCCGCTCCTCTTTCATGCACAAAAGTTCTTCACCTCTAAACTGTACCGTTCCTTCGGGGTTTTGCAGGCCAAATGCATGACCTTGCATTTCTTAGCATTAAAGCTTAGCTTCCGAATTTCAGACCATTCTTCAAGCTTCACTAGGTCCTGTCAATGTTAATGTTTTATTAATGAGATCAGTACTGTTATATTAATTGATAGAAATGATAATGGTTTTATGCATATTTTTTTTTTCAAATTCATTGTTACAGTATTGACAAATAATGCTAGTTGCTTTATTGAAAAACATTATTTCACATGCCCTTGATAAAATTTAATCATTTTACTAAGGATGTGATTTTCTTTTACAGTTTTACCTCGGTTTACGAGTGCACCGGTTTGCGAGTGATTTGCAAGACGAGCAAAACATTCGCAAAATCGGCACCTTGGAAACCGAGCTTGCCTTGATTTGCGAGTGGCGCCCCCCGCGATCCGGCACCCTCCCCCCTGCGATCCGGCATCTCCCTCGCTCGTGTCGCACCCTCACCCCTACCCCCGCCATGATATGGCATCCCCCAGCACCCACCCGAACACACTGTTTACCCCCATCTGGCAGCGGCACCGGCACCAACGTACAGGACATGCCGGTGCCGGTGCATGAAGATTTGCGTCTTCTTGTTTGCTGAGCCTTGAGCATCTGCGCATGCTCAAGGCCTTCAAGTTCACGCTCTCTCTGAGATTTTCGGAGATCTCCAAGAGAGCGTGAACTCGAAGGCCTTGAGCATGCGCAGATGCTCAAGGCTCAGCAAACAAGAAGATGCAGATCTTCGGGCACCGGCATGTCCTGTGCATTGGTGCCGGTGCCGGTGCCGGTGCCAGATGGGGGTAAGCAGTGTGTTCGGGTGGGTGCTGGGGGATGCCAGATCACGGCAGGGGGGGTGCAACGTGAGCGGGGGGGATACCGGATCACGGGGGGAGGGTGCCAGATCGCGGGGGGATGGTGGATCACGCGGGGGGCCTTTGTGTGCGGGGGGGAGCAATGCCGGTTCTCGAGGGTTAGAGCAGCACCGCTGGCCTCGGGGGGTGGGGGTGGGTGGGAACATATCAAGCGAGTTTCTCTTAGTTCCTATGGGGAAATGCGCTTTGATATTTTGGTTTACGAGCATGCTTCTGGAACGAATTATGCTCGTAAACCAAGATACCACTGTATTTTGATTTTTTCAACGTCATTATTAAGACACTATAGGAAAACCAACATATTTATTAAATTTAATTTGTGAATGGAATACGATTTGCCTTAACTTTGGGATTTAAATCAGTTTTGTGACTTGGATTTCTTGCACTTTGAGAACTTCCCAAGATGCGGAGCATCTCTGTCCATTCTGGTGTGTTAGTTTTTATATTTTGCGATCACAATTTTGTGTGTTAACGCCATTTCCATTTTAAGAATGTTTTTGAAGATACGGTAAAATAAATAATCTTTATCTAAAACAAATAGTTTAAAGGTAGGAAAATATAGAACTGAGACAGGAAGATATAGCAGCGCATACTCAACTATGGTTACTTAAATTGAGGCATGGGGAATAAACAGACTTGTGCAAGATCACAGAAAGAGACAGGCTAAAAGTTGCTTAAAGTTGGGGGCAGAGATGGGGATTAGGGCTAACACATATGAAGGTACCATGTGCTCAGGGGTCATAGAGAATAAGCATGAGGCACAGATCTCATGTGTGATTCCCAATTCCTTTAGGGGTCCTTTTACTGAGGCGCACTAACCGATTTAGCGCATCCTAAATGCTAAGGCGCCCATTATATTTTATGGACGCCTTAGCATTTAGCATGTGCTAATTTTTAGTGTGCATTAAATCAGTTAGCACGCCTTAGTAAAAGGACCCCTTTAGTGAATTATAGCAGAGGTGGTGCAAATTCTGTAACATTTTCTTCCCGAAACAAAAGCAGCATTCACTTCTGCAGAAGGAGAAAACTGTATTTTTCCAGGCATGGTTTGGTCCTGTTTAAAAGTTAGTGCTTTGCAAAATAACTATAACTTTTATTTAAGAAGATCCTGTCGCTGTTGAAAGAATATTATTTGAGTTGACTGCATACTTCTGAGGCGGTGAACCATATTAAGAGAGACACGAGTTGTGTGTTGTCATAGTCTCATAACAGGTAGAACCTGTTCCATGCGTCACAGTACAGTAACAGTTCACTTTAGGAGGACCCTGTCTTCAGAAAGCTGTACTTCCTGCTTCATTAGGAATTGACCTTGCTTTGCACCCGGGCTGTGACTGTGTGTCCTCCATGCAAGCTGTGACTTCTTTTCTCTGTTTCAAGACCTATTTTGGAGATATAGTAATATTGCTAGCAACTAATACTGATCACAGTGATTTCCTAGAATAAAACATGTGGTACAAGACTTCCATGTCCCAGGTACTGGGATATGACATTTTAAATTGTAAGACCTTCAATTCAACAATACCATTAAAATTACCACTAGGAAGAAAAAGAGACCTCAGCAGCCAAATAAAGGACCCTTGTTTCAGCCCTTTATGTAAATGGTTTCTATATCATTCATTGGTCCTCTTAAAAACTCCCAACCTATTAAATGTGCTTATGTGCAAAATTAATTTTAATATTTTTGTGATTTGTCCAGAAAAATGAATAATCGCAGCTCACTTTCATCACCAAAGAGAAAAAGCAGAGCACTTATCTTGTAATCCCAATGCGGGCCACCATTTCAATCAAACTGGTTGGCTTATCATTTCTATAGCTCTACTAGATATACTCAGTGCTGTACATCAAAATATAGAAGAGACAGTCCCTGCTCAAAAGAGCTTACAATCTAGTACAGTGGTTCTTAACCTGTGTTCGACCGAACCCCAGGGGTTCGGTGAGTCAGTCTCGCGGGTTCAGCGGAGGTCAAAACACACCTCCGACTCATATAGCGCGCAATCCTTTTCGAGGATGCTGGACATAAAAACGAAGAAAAGGAACAGACTTTGTTGCGAAAATGACATGAGAGTGGCACTTGCCAAGGTAAAGCCGCGCATTTCTGAACTGGTCTCTGAGAGGCAACAGCAGAAGTCACACCAATTTGCAGTAAATTTCATTATTATGTTATTATTATTCGAAATATAGGAGAACTTTTTTGTTTTCAAAATTGATATTATTTTTTCCCTCACTGTATACCTATGTTTTGAATTTGTAAAAATCATATTTTATTTTTCCAATAAAGAAGGGTTTGGTGAACACGCATATGAAACTGGTGGGGTTCAGTACCTCCAACAAGGTTAAGAACCACTGATCTAGTAGGACAGACACACTGGACAAGAAGGTGCATCCATACACAGTGCTCAGGTGGGAGAATTACAGAGGGAATGATAAGACAAATATTGGTGCTTAGCAAGTGGGTTGGAGTTTGGAATTGAAAATATTTTCACAGCTTTGAGTCTGGATTTAAATACTGCCAGAGATGGAGCCTGATGTATTGAGTCAGGCAGTTTGTTCCAGGCACATGGTACAACAAAGTAGAAAGGGTGGAGTCTGGAGTTGGCTGTAGAAGAGAAGGGTACAGATAAGAAAGACTTACCCAATGAGCGGAGTGCCTGGGGGAGAAATGAGAGAGGAGAGATACTGAGGAACTGTAGAGTGAATACACTTGTAGGTCATTAAGTGGAGTTTGAACTGTATGCAGAAACAGATAGGGAGTCAATGAAGTGAATTGAGGATAGGAGTAATTAATGTGGGCTTAACGACATTGGTGGAATATGAGGCACGCAGTAGATTGAAGGAGAGAGAGAGGGTTTTGCAGAAGGCCAGTGAGAAGCAGGTTGCAGTAGCCTAGACAAGAGATGATTAGGGTCTTAGCAGTGCGCTCAGAAAGAAAGGGCCTGATTTTAACAATATTGTAGAGAAAGAAATGACAGGTTTTGGCAATCTGTTGAATATGTGAAGAGAAGGATAGAAATGAGTTAAAGATTACCCCGAGGTTGTGAGCCAGTGTAGCAGGGAAGGTGAGGGCGTTCACAGAAAAAGAGAATGGAGGAAGAGGAGATATGGGTTTAGGTGGAAAGATAGAAGCTCAGTCTTGACCATGTTTAATTTAGATGGCGTTGAGACATCCAGGTAGCAATGTCAGACAAACAGGTTGAAACACGAGATTGAATGTTTGTTGAGATTTCAAGTGTAGAGAGATAGATCTGTGAGTCATCAGCATAGAGGTCATACTGAAAGCCATGGAAGGAGATTAGAGCACCAAGGGAAGAAGTGTAAATGGGAAAAATGTAGTCCCAGGACAGAGCCCTGAGAAGCACCAACAGCAGGATGGCGGTGGAGGAGGATCCACCATAGCATATGCTAAAGGTGCAATGGGAAATATAGGAAGAAAACCATGAAATAGCAGAGCCCTGAAATCCAAGCAAGAACAATGTATCAATGAGTAGGTAGTGATTTAATGTGTCAAAAGCTGCGGATAGATCAAGAAGGATGAGGACGAAGTAGAGGCCTTTGGATTTGGCCAGAAGCAGGTCAATCTGCACACAAAGTGAAAGCAAAATGAAGTCAATAAATGTGTTCCTTGAAAACTCTAAATATAAAACAATTGTCAGTATTTAAAAATCTGAAGTATTCTCACTGTTCTTTTCAAAATGGCGATGATTATGTCAGATGCACTCATATTTAAAGGTACAGTACTATGTAGGTCATTTCTTCACAGTCTTTTTTTTTTTTTTTCTTTGTTGTAATTTTAATATAACTTCACAAGATATCTCTTGTTCAAGCAAAGCAGATAGAAAATTTTTAACAAGAAACCAATACATTTGTAGTTGAAAACAAACTTAGATCTTTCTTAGACCACAATTAGAGTGGAGGAGAATATTAAGAGTGAGGAGCAACTGAAATATAGCAAAATTACAAAGGAATAGGCTTTTAAGTAAAAAAATAACTATTTATTTTCCCATTTTATAACTATCTTAACATCTTACTGAACTTTCCCGGCTGCCATTTTCTTCAAATCCAGGAATAGTCGGAGTTGTTCTGGCATAAAAAAGACATGGAGGGGCATATTCGTAAGGGACGTCTAAGTCCATTTGCATATAAGTCGCAAGTCATCCAAAGTAGAAAACAGCCTAGGACACATTTTCGAAAAATACGTCCAAAATTTTTTTTCTTTCAAAAATCGTCCTGCGATCTTATCGTCCAAGCCGCTAAATCATCCATTTTTATACCACATTTCCGTCCAACTTTTTCATCCAAGTCAAAAATGCCTAGAATTATCCCTGTTGGATGTGGGAGGGGTCTGCAAAGTGATGGACTGCACACCCAGACATGGCACCTAAATAGTGGAGTACCTTACAGGGCACTGCTGTGAACTTCACAAAAAGGGTGCCATGTCTTCTCACTACAGCTCCCTTATAGTTCATGGTGAGCCCCCCAAACCACCTCCAGAATCCCCTAGACCCACTTATCTACCACCCTAATAGCCCTTATGGCTGCAGGAGCCACTTATATGCCAGTTATAAAGGGTTTTGGGGGTGTATAAGGGAGTGCACATGTTTAAGTATCAATGCAGTGATTACAGGGGCTTATGGGCATGGGTCCTCCTCTGCATGAGTCCCTAACCCACCCCCAAGATGGCTTAAGCCGCCTCTGTGCTGGACGACAAGGCTTTCCTATGCCAGGCGACCAGGAGGCTGAATTTTAAAGGTGTGATTAATATTTTTATGGGGTTGGGGGGTTGGTGATCACTGGGGTAGTGTGTGGGGGTCTGTTTTATGTGTTAGGTGGGTTTTTGTGACTTAGACCAATATTTTACATGAGTAATAGCTTGTTATTATTTGATGATATCTGACTCTTTGCTCTCATTGACATACCAAATAATACAGTATCATATGACAATGCCACCGGGTTTTCTAATAAACAATTAATTTGGTCCCAAATTGATTTCCAAAAAGTCATAATAAATGGAGAAACTTTTTTTTTTTTTTAAACCAGTCCTGCCTGCCTAAAAGTAAAAAAAAAAATCAGTTCATTTATATTCCTTCTCAAATAACATAGGGGTCCTTTTACTATGGCGTGCCATCAGTTTGGACTAAGGGGACCTGCAAAGGAAGTGGAAGTAGTGGGACCGTTGGGAAACAGCGATCATAATATGATCAAGTTCAAGGTTGAGGTAGGAATGCCAAAAAGAAAGAGAACCATAGCAACAACTTTTAATTTCAGGAAAGGAAACTATGAAGCAATGAGGGGAATGGTAAAGAAGAAACTTAGGAACACTTCCAAAAAATGGCAAACGGTAGAACACGCCTGGTCTTTTTTCAAAGACACGGTGAGCGAGGCACAAAATCAGTATATCCCCCGATTCAGAAAAGGGTGCAAAAAGAGTCGAACAAAAGACCCGGCGTGGATAACTAAAATAGTGAAGGAAGCGATAGGCAATAAGAGAAATTCATTCAGAAAATGGAAAAAAGACAAAACTGAGGAAAACTGGAAAGAGCACAGGAGGTATCAAAAAGAATGTCACCATGTGGTTCGAAAAGCCAAGAAAGAATATGAAGAGAGACTAGCCAGGGAAGCATGAAATTTCAAACCGTTCTTTAGATATGTTAAAGGGAAGCAGCCGGCTAGGGAGGAGGTGGGACCGCTAGACGACGGAGACAGGATGGGAGTGGTGAAGGAGGAAAAAGAGGTCGCAGAAAGACTTAACATGTTCTTTTCAATGGAAATCAAGCACAAAAGTTAACATCCATGGAAGTGAGCCTTGAAGATGTGCGCAGGCAGATAGAAAAACTAAAAACTGACAAATCCCTGGGTCTGGACAGAATCCATCCAAGAGTTCTGAAGGAACTAAAGGAGGAAATAGCGGAACTACTACAGCAAATTTGCAATCTATCTCTGAAAACAGGTGAGATCCCGGAGGATTGGAAGATAGCCAACGTTATGCCCATTTTAAAAAGGGATCAAAAGGTGATCCGGGAAACTACAGACCGGTGAGTCTGACCTCGGTTCCAGGCAAAATGGCGGAAGCACTGATAAAAGAAAACATCGATGAACATTTTGAAAAAAACTTCTGATAACCAGCCAACATGGATTCTGCAAGGGGAGATCGTGCCTGACTAACTTATTGCACTTCTTCGAGGGAATTAACAAATAGATGGACAGAGGAGACCCCCATAGACATCATATACCTAGATTTCCAGAAAGCCTTTGACAAGGTGCCTCATGAACGTCTACTCCGGAAACTGAAGAACCATGGGGTGGACGGAGACGTGCATAGATGGATCAGAAACTGGTTAGAGGGTAGGAAACAGAGGGTAGGGGTGAAGGGCCACTACTCGGACTGGAGGAAGGTCACGAGTGGTGTTCCGCAGGGCTCGGTGCTCGGGCCGATGCTATTTAATATATTCATAAATGATCTAGAAACAGGGACGAAGTGCGAGATAATAAAATTTGCAGATGACACTAAACTATTTAATGGAGCTCGGACAAAGGAGGACTGCGAAGAATTGCAAAGGGACTTGGACAAACTAGGGGAATGGGCGACGAGATGGCAGATGAAGTTCAACGTTGAGAAGTGTAAAGTATTGCATGTAGGAAGCAGAAACTCGAGGTTCAATTACACGATGGGAGGGATGTTATTGAACGAGAGTACCCAAGAAAGGGACTTGGGGGTAATGGTGGACATGACAATGAAGCCGACGGCATAGTGCGCAGCGGCTGCTAAGAGAGCAAATAGAATGCTAGGTATAATCAAGAAGGGTATTACAACCAGGACGAAAGAAGTCATCCTGCCGTTGTATTGGGCGATGGTGCATCCGCATCTGGAGTACTGCGTCCAATATTGGTCGCCGTGGTCGCCATACCTTAAGAAGGACATGGCGTTACTCGAGAGAGTTCAGAGGAGAGCGACACATCTGATTAAAGGAATGGAAAACCTTTCATATGCTGAGAGATTGGAGAAACTGAGTCTCTTTTCCCTGGAGAAGAGGAGACTTAGAGGGGATATGATAGAGACTTACAAGATCATCAAGGGCATAGAGAGAGTAGAGAGGGACAGATTCTTCAAACTTTCAAATAATAAAAGAACAAGAGGGCATTCAGAAAAATTGAAGGGACAGATTCAAAACGAATTCTAGGAAGTTCTTTTTTACCCAACGTGTGGTGGACATCTGGAATGCGCTTCCAGAGGATGTAATAGGGCAGAGTACGGTACCGGGATTTAAGAAAGGATTGGACAATTTCCTGCTGAAAAAGGGGATAGAAGGGTATAGATAGAGGATTACTACACAGGTCCTGGACCTGTTGGGCCACCGCGTGAGCGGGCTGCTGGGCACGATGGACCCCAGTACTGACCCAGCGGAGGCATTGCTTATGTTCTTATGTTCTTAGCGCGTGCTAAACGCTAACGCATCCATAGACTATAATAGATGTGTTAGCATTTAGCGTGGTCTAATATTTAGCGCGTGCTACAACAGCTAGTGCACCGTAGTAAAAGGACCCCATCGTTTTTATGCGTTTTCTAAATTGCATCACATCTGAAGACTGCTTAATTTCAATTGGTAACAAATCCTACAGTACTGCTCCTTGTACTGACCGCACAGACTGTCAAATTCTTCTTGAGCTCACCACGTTGAATGACAGAATTTCAAGTTTCATCTGATTCTCAGGGTGCAAAGTTCTCTCCGGCTGATAAAAATGAAACGGCGAATTCAAGACGAAAGGACCGTTATCATTCAGCACTTTGAAAATCAAGCACAAAGTTTTGAATTCAATACACAGGACAGGGAGCCAGGGTAAGCTCTATAAAACTGGTGTTCTATGCCAGTAAATTTATAAAGTCTGCCCAAGCTCCTGGTGGGTGCAAGATTGGCATTTTGCCTAGAGCGCAAGATACCCTTGCACCAACCCTGTTCACAGCATCTCCTGCTCCAGCTAACTTGTGGAGCAGCACGTCCAACTCACACAATGAGACCATATGCCGTCATCACAATAGCTCACGTTGATAACTTCCCCACTAACCTTTGCTCCTTTACATAATTGTGCAGTTCATCATTATGTTGCATCGCATTGCAATTCCCAGACAATAAATTGTGTGCAATAAAATTGGCTGCCAAATTTTGTCTTGGCTATTCAATGCCCGGGCCGGATATGGTCCTGGCATTCAATATCCAGGATCGCTGGCTCCCTCTCACGGGACGAGTATCGAGCCCTAATTGCTTATATTTAGAGAAAACAATGATCGGGATACGCCAAGCTCCATAAGGTATGTAGTGCTATTTACGTATCCTTCTTTAAGCTTTCGTATGCCTTAGAATTCTCCTTCATGTTTGCCATTCGAGTGACTCTGCTACAGTACATCTTCTCAAAGCAGTGTCTTCTAGAAGCAGCAGCAGAGAAAGCCTAACACTAGCCACCCAGTACTCAGCGCTATTTAATTGGCCAGGAACGGCTACTGGCTGGTTAAATAGCACTAAGCCTGCTAAGCACTAATACTCAGCATAGGATGGCCGTTGAATATTAACACTTAGGGCTCCTTTTACAAAGGTGCGTTAGGGCCTTAACGCACAGAATAGCATGAGCTAAAATGCCCCGCGCGCTAGCCGCTACTGTAGGATCATGAAATGGTTAACTGTTGTTTAAAATATTGCTCTGGCCTACATAGCTGAAAACAGTGTACAATCTATTGACTTCATCTGCCTAAAATGTATGTCCCTGCCTTACCACATTGTAAGCTAAATAGATAAGAGTTTGAGCCATGATGTACCCTGCCCTTCTGTACATTTAACATTTAGAACTGTAAGAGTTAGTTAGATAAGTGACCTGCTAGTGTGAGCTTAGGACCAATAATAATTGTAGAAAAGTTATAGAAGTAACAAATGAAAATTGTAGTTTTTGCATATATTAGTTTGCGAAAAGGGTATAAAAGTCCATGCATTTCCTGATTCTAACATTCTAGTAGGCAGGCTATTAACTGCACTAGAGTCTGGTATGCTGTGAATAAACCTCTTGTACTTTCTTCACGCCTCTGACTTTGTGTGTCCAAGTGACCTTTCACTACCGCCTCCTCTTGAGCAGGGGAGCACGCTAATCTGCTGCTTGCGCTAAAAACACTAGCGCACCTTTGTAAAAGGAGCCCTTAGTGGATAGTGGTTAGTCGGCTATGTCAGCTATGTTTAGTGGCCAAATGAGGTAGCTTAAATAGCTGATCTATCTTTGACTGCTATAAACTTAGTCAGCCAGCACTTAAAATTGACAGCCCACTAAGTTTCTAACATCTGAAAATAAACTGGATATTCCATGTCAGTCACTGCCAGTCACTGCCTTGAATACCTGGGTTCAGCACTGACCATGGGAGTCAGCCCAGTTATCTCCTATGGTCTGAATATTGGCCGGTCAGTCTTTACAACCACACATACTCAAAGAACTACCTGGGCCAATCAGAGCCTTAGGCCCCCCTCCCCAGCGCATCCCAAGATGTACTGGGGAGGGGAAGGCCCACCATTTTTAAGAGGTGGGCCTGCTGGCCGGAGGAGATAGGCATCCCTCTGGCTAGCCATCATAAACAAGGTAAGGGGAGGGGACTGGGGGTCATCAGAGGCACTGAGGGTGTCGGGTGGGGGGCATTACTTGGCAGCAGGAGGGAGTGGGTATCTCTCCTGCAGCCAATGGGTGTTAGGGGGCGTTGCTTGGTGGCTAGAATGGTCATTTCTCCTACTGCCAAGGGTTTTTGGGGGGTTGCTTGATGTCAGCAATGGGAGGGAGTGGGCATCTCTCTTACTGCTGTGGGAGGAAGTGTCGGGGGGCCTTTCTTAGTGGTGGGAGTGAGTAGGCATCTCTCTCACTGCTGGGGGGGAGGGGCTGATTGAATTCGGCGGTGGAAGGGAGTGGGCAATCTCAGGATGACTACAATGCAAACATTCCCCAGATAAACACAGTATCATTACTCTGACTTCATTCCTGATGCTTTTATTGAAGTGTTCAGATTATGAAATAAACTTTTTAAGTATGTGTAAAATATATCTAAGATTTTTAGACTATGTTCAAGTGTTACTGAAAATTCATTGCTTAAAGTTTATTTTCTCTCACATTTTTTAAAAATCTACCAGTTAAATCTATATCACTTGTCAAAAATTGGGACTGATCAGTGGAGATATAGGACTACCAACACCCAATTGGGAAATATATAATTGACCTTAGTAAATTAAGCTCATTAGGAAGTGAAGCTTCTGGGCCTAAGAATGTTCCTATTTAAAAAAAAAAAATTTTCAAGATGAATAATTAGATTTTCCATAAAATAAAACTACCTTGATAAGCACATTTGTAACATTACCATGAATATAACGAAAATAATTACAAAAGATAATATTTTTTCACCAATACAAGATCCCATCCTACTTCCCCAAAAAACAGAAATTCTAGCATGATCCATATAGAAGGTGGAAAAACCAACTAGTTGGCAGAAAAGCAACCAAGTCCCCCATGTCAGTAGTTTCTTCTGAATTCATAGGATCCCCAAATAACATTTGCATCTTCCTTTGCCCAAGAAGTGCTGTCCTGGAGGGCACTGGCCTCTGACGTCTCATCGGAAGGAAGATGAGCCATCTTGGAAGGTAACTCATTTGCAACAGTCATGAAGGAGGAGAAAGAGTAGGAGGACGAGGTGGGACAACTGGAAGTGTAATGTGCATCATCAAAGGCATGCAAGGAGTAGGACGGGGTACCCGGAACTGCAGAATACCGAGGTGGAGCTCTGTACTGGGATGCATTACTTGGTTCATGGTGCACAAGGCAGTTTGCCATGGATGAAGGAGCTGTTTGCAAGGCATCCGGACATAAGGTTTCTGACTGGTTGATTCCATCGGGTCCTGATTGGTCCCATGAGTCTCTCTGTGAACAAAAAAAGACAAGATACAGTAACCAAACACAAAATATGGAAAAGCAAATCAGCCACCATTTGGAACTGCAATATTCTTCTCTGGAATTCTTTGGTGTTCTGCTTTATTTACTAACCCTCAAATTCTGTATATGGCACTTTATGTTGTGTGCACAAATCTGTGCACACAGCTGATTTGCATGCACAACTTAAATTGTTTAACTAACCTAATTGGCACCGATAATTGGCCATTAATACCACACAATGTCAAATTCCAGCTGACCTCCTTCCAGTCTGCTCTTTCACTTGCCAAATAAGACTACTACACCCATGTGACTAATTCTCTTGGCTCCAACCCTCACCATCTCTTTGCCACACTCAAAGTGTCCTCACCTCCAATCCCTCCTTCACTTTCTCTTTTCTTTCACTCTCTTCTACGATAAGGTTCACAAGATTAACCTTAAGTTCAAAACCAGGTCACCTCCACCTTTCCTTCCTCCTGTCCATTCTGTCAACCTTCCTTCAACCCCTGCTACCTTTTCTGAAATCTCTGAAGAGGAAACTGCACAATTTCTTTCCTCCTCCAAACTCACTTCCTGTGCCTCTAATCAGATTCCCACCCATCTACTCAGCACTGTATCTCCTATTGTCATCCCTTCTATTTGTCATATTATCAGTCTTCCACTTTCCACTGCAACTGTTCCTCAAACAATCCATAGTTACACCCCTCCTCAAAAAACTCTCACTGGACCCTACCTGCCCCTCCAACTATCACCCCATCTCCCTCCTTCCTTTCTTCTCCAAGCTACTTGAACGTGCTGTTCACCGCCATTATCTTGACTTTCTTTCATCTCAAGCTATTCTTGATCCACTTCAATCAGGCTTTCGCCTTCTGCGTTCTATGGAAACTGCCCTTGCTAACTTCTCCAATGGCCTGTTCCTGGCCAGATCCAAAGATCTCTATTCTGCTGCTTCTGACACTGTTGACCACCACCTATTTAGCAGTCTGAAAACCCAACTTTTTGATACAGCCTAGAGAATGACACGGTGACAAAATTCATCACCGTTCCCGTCCCCGCGGATAACCGCGGGAAATAATCCCATGTCACTTTTTAGTGTCTACTAGCTGATGCCCCGGCGTTGCACGGGTATTTAATTATAGCAATAACACTGTAAATGGATTTAAATAAAGATACTTTATAGTGGTGAATGAAATAATGTTGTTACAGATTTATAAAAAGTAAAATATTAAAAGTATAATGTGAAATATTTGACAAAATGAATACAATTCAACTAACATAAAAATTGATTATACACAACATTTTTAGTTTCACCTCCAGGAGCAAGAACATATACATTCTTGGGTGAACCCACCCTTCCCACGTGTGCAGGTGGGCCGCGAGACCCCCAGAACATATCACCCCAGGTAGTGAGGGATCTGCATACCAAGTTTCGTTCAAATCGGTCCCACAGCTTCTTACATTTTTTCCATTGACTTGAATGGGTGAAATCTGAATTTCTGTTTGTAGCTCCGCCCACGTGTGCAGGTGGGCCGCGAGACCCCCAGAACATATCACCCCAGGTAGTGAGGGATCTGCATACCAAGTTTCGTTCAAATCGGTCCCACAGCTTTGTACATTTTTTCCAATGACTTGAATGGGTGAAATCTGATTTTCTGTTTGTAGCTCCGCCCACGTGTGCATGTGAGCCGCGAGACCCCCAGAACATATCATCCCCGGTAGTGAGGGATCTGCATACCAATTTTCGTTCAAATCGGTCCCACAGCGTTTTACATTTTTTCCATTGACATGAATGGGTGAAATCCGATTTTCTGTTTGTAGCTCCGCCCACGTGTGCAGGTGGGCCGCGAGACCCC
This sequence comes from Geotrypetes seraphini, assembly GCF_902459505.1. Lineage (NCBI taxonomy): Eukaryota > Metazoa > Chordata > Amphibia > Gymnophiona > Dermophiidae > Geotrypetes > Geotrypetes seraphini. Next base: position 35,242,363 of record NC_047096.1, read on the forward strand.
CAGAACATATCACCCCAGGTAGTGAGGGATCAGCATACCAAGTTTCGTTCAAATCGGTCAAGCCGTTTTTGAATTAATGTGAGAATGGCATCTTTTTACATTTTTTCCATTGACATGAATGGGTGAAATGTGATTTTCTGTTTGTAGCTCCGCCCACGTGTGCAGGTGGGCCACGAGACCCCCAGAACATATCACCCCAGGTAGTGAGGGATCTGCATACCAAGTTTCGTTCAAATCGGTCAAGCCGTTTTTGAATTACAGTGAGAATGGCAGCTTTTTACATTTTTTCCATTGACATGAATGGGTGAAATGTGATTTTCTGTTTGTAGCTCCGCCCACGTGTGCAGGTGGGCCGCGAGACCCCCAGAACATATCACCCCAGGTAGTGAGGGATCTGCATACCAAGTTTCGTTCAAATCGGTCAAGCCGTTTTTGCGTGATCGCGGCACATACACACACACATACACACATACATACCTCCGATTTTATATATATAGATTTCAACCTCAGTCCTTCTATACCAGCATTCTTCAAAGCAAAGCTTGAGGGTCAGTGGTTGTGGCCATTCATATTCTGATTCTTCCCTCGCTCCTTAAAGAATGACATGAAGATGGTTTCCCGCGGTTATCCGCGGGAATGGGAACAGTGATGAATTTTGTCACCGTGTCATTCTCTAATACAGCCTTCAATCCTTAACCCTACTCCTCTGCCCTCCAACCCAGCCAGCTCATTAACCGTCCCCCTTTACTGTATCCATAACATCCTGTCTGTCTTGTCTTGTTTAGAATGTACTCTTTTGAGCAGGGACTGTCTTCTTTGTGACTCTGTACAGCGCTGCATGCATGTGGTAGCGCTATTGAAATAATAGTAGTAGTAGATATCCTGTGCTCACTTGGATGTCAGGGCTCTGCATATAGACCAGACATAGCACCCGTACTCATCCCAAGGAATAGACATGTTCAAGAGATAAAGGGCTCCTTTTACGAAGGTGCGCTAGCATTTTTAGCGCACATAGCGGATTAACGCGCGCTAATCCGAAAAACTACCGCCTGCTCATTTTAGCACATGCTATTCTGCGTGTTAAGGCCCTAACGCGCCTTTGTAAAAGGAGCCCAAAGTGCTACTTATGCATAGGATAGCATTCCAGTATAGCACCTGCAATTCCAAATGCCAATTTGTGTGGTGCAAGATATAGCTGCCACTAGTGCAGACCTTGTATCCACATATGCCCAGTGCACTCTCCCATATTAACATATGTTTTTTTAATTGCACAGGGCAAATTTGCATATTATTCAATTACTACACTAGGGAGCAAAACTTTGGTGTTAGTCTTGTGTTAAGGAAGCCATGTGCTTAGCGTTAGCGCAAGGCTCTAACACAAGGTTTCTGCATCAGCCGTGTGTGTATACACATGCACACACATAGGGACAGATTCTATATATTGGTGCTCAGCACAGTTCTACAAGGCACACATACCTTTTATAAAATTGTGCTTAACACTGCTGTGTAAAGCATAAAATCAGGCCTAAATGCCTGTGCTTGCTATGTGTGCACTGGGTGTATTCTATAACAATGTGCTTAAATGTATATGTGTTGTGCCGCCAATATATTATGAACTAGCTTTATAGCCCGTTACATTAACGGGTGCTAGAATATGTGTGTGTGTGTCTGTCTTTATTTCTTTCTCTCTCTGTCTCCTTAGCCGCTTTCTGTATTTCTGTATTTCTGTCTTTCTTTCTTTTGGCTGTCCACCACCACCCCTTGCGTGCTCCCCCTGTCCATTCTTCCTTCCTTTTACCTCCCCTGTGTCCATCACCACCCCTTCACTGCTCCCCTTATCCAGCAGCAGCCTTCTCCCTTTGTTTTACCTCCCCCCTGTCCATCAGCACCTCTTCCTGCTCCCCCTGTCCAGCAGTAGGCCTCCCTTCCTTTCCCCCCCCTGTCCATCAGCACCTCTTCCTGCTCCCCCTGTCCAGCAGTAGGCCTCCCTTCCTTCCCCCCCCTTTCTCTATCCCCCCAACAGTCCAGCATCTCCCTTCTCTCTATCTCCCATCCCCTCTTCCTCCTGTCAAACGCTGCCATGGTGTCCAGTTCCAGCGCGTTGCTCAAAGGCAGAGCAGCGGGAGCAGCGCCACCAGCAGCAGCGCTGCCATCTCCGCTTCCGGACACTGCGGGAGCCCTTCTCAAGGGGGCGGGACAGGCTGCTGAGGAGCTTCGGAGGCTGCTGTTAGCCCTGGAAGAGACGTCTTCTGATAGCGGATTGATTTTTACATATCACCGCTGAGCTGGCGGCAGTGCCAGCGCCGCTTTCCCTCTCAGCGGGCCGGACCAGAAAAGGAGGAGAGTTACAGTTGTGTGCAGTCTGTCTGATATATGGTGACATATAAGTGCACATGCGCACTCTTGTGGCCACATCGCGATGGATCAGGGAACACGGCTTTAGAGTGCGCATGCGTGCTTACCATTTTATTATATATGATAAGCTGTCTTATTCCTTATCTATATCTCTAGTAAAACGTGAATGTACCCTTAGTCCTAGGCATATGTAATGTGAATGTACCTCATTCGTAGGCCTTAGTGACTGCAATATGGTGTGATGCCTTAGGGCTCCTTTTACTATGGTGCGCTAGCGTTTTTTAGCGCACGCAGCAGATTAGCACGCGCTAACCCTGCACTACATGGCTAGAACTAACGCTAGCTCAATGCTGGCGTTGGTGTCTAGCGCACGTGGCATTGTAGCGTGCGCTATTCTGCGCGTTAAATCCTGAACGCAGCTTAGTAAAAGGAGCCCTTAGTGAATGTGATGTAATGTGAATATACCCTATGACAATGTAATGTGAATGTTCCCTTATTCGTACGCCTAAAAACATTGTGAATGTATCGCTGTAACCCGTTCTAGGCTCCTGGGAAGGACGGACTAGAAAACTAAATAAATAAAAATAATAAAGTGGTGGAGAGGAAAACAGTGATGGAATTCAAAAAAGCGTGGGATAAAAATAGAGGATTTCTAATTAGAAAACGAAGGATGTAAATTAAAGAACCAAGGCTGGTAATGGACAGACCTGCACAGTCTATGTCCCATATATGGTGATTCGGTGTAGGATGGGTTAGGGAGGGCATCAATGCGAGCTCCACTAATTTGGAACATGAGGATGTTACTGGCCAGACTTTACGGTAGACGTCCTGCAAACAACGGGATGGTTGGATAGGCTGGAGAGAGCTTGGACGGCAACTTCAGCATTTGGAACCTAGGACAATATCAGACTTTACAGTCTATGGCCCAGAAATATCAAAGAAGAGACAAGTTAATCTAATGTATTTTTTAATGGGTATAACATGGGCAGCCTGGATGGTCCATTCAAGTCTTTATCTGCCGTCATTTACTATGTTACTATGTAAATAAAAAATAATAAATAAATTTTAGAAATGCTCCTGGTCACACCCCCTTTTTCAGATTCACATACTGCAGCTAGTTCATACTTTTTACAGAATTGTGCTTTCCAAGTTGTGCATGTAACTTTTAATTAGTGTCCATTAGTGTCTAATATGAGGTGGTAATTGCCAATTAGGCCAATCAATAAAGTTGTGCATGTACATGGGCTACACACACCAATGTATGTACACGTTAGATATTATTTATAGAATTGGGGGGACTGTGACTAAGATTTACAAAACGTTTACACAGGTTAAGCCTGCCCCGTCCTTGACTTTATGGAGCCTCATATTTATCTGCAAAAATATTTTTACTGATTTGTAACTCAGGAGACAAATTTAATTTCACATATTTCTTGGTTCCAACAATTGCTTGATTTATCTTTTAATAAAAAGGGTTGATCTTGTTTGTTGACCTTTAACTCCACATAAATTAGGTACCTAACATGGAAACCACATGATTTCACTGACTTATCTTGAAAATGTTACTTTTTCCATTTGGGGTTGATATTTCTTTTTCTCCCTTTTTAAAAAAAAAAAAAAAAAAAAAATTATACTGTCAAATTTTGGGCAAGCCAAGAGAAACCAAAATGCACAAAACTCTCATGAGGACCAAAGTTGATCTGGGGCACTGATATTTTACATCAGGGGTGCCCACACTTTTTGGGCTTGCGAGCTACTTTTAAAATGGCCAAGTCAAAATGATCTACCAACAATAAAATTAAAAAAAAACACAACGCACACTGTACGCATAGAAAATGTTAATTATCATTCCTATTCCAGGGTTTTTCAAAGAGGTCAAAGCAGATGACTCTATGCACTATCACCTCAGTAACAACCATACAAAAATAGACAAATATACCCCCCTTCCTTTTTACTAAATGACGATAGCAGTTTTTAGAGCGCAGGGAACTGCGCTGAATGCCCAGCGCTGCTCTCGATGCTCATAGGCTCCCTGCGCTAAAAAAACTCTATTGCGGTTTAGTAAAAGGGGACCTTAGTGTAAAATATAGACAGCAGATATAAATTCAGACACATTTTGATCACTAAATTTAAAATAAAATCATTTTTCCTATCTTGTCTGGTGATTTCATGAGTCTCTGGTTGCACTTTCTTCTTCTGACTGTGCATCCAATCTTTCTTCCCTTCTTTTAGCCTGTATGCTTCCTCTCCTCCAGACCTCGTTCCCTCCCCCAACTTTTCCTTCCTCTCTCCCTGCCCTTTCTTTCTCTCTGCCTCCCTTTCTTTTTTTTCTGTTTTTCTTCTTTCCTTCTGTCTCCCTGCCTGCCCTTTTTCTTTCTTTCTCCCTGCCCTCCCCCAAGCCACTGCCATCGGGGACCAGGACCCAAACCGCCACCAATAACAGGCCCGAAAGCCGACGCCGCCCCAAGCTGTCCCTGCTTCGGCCGACCAGCATTCCTCTCCCCGACGTCAATTCTGCCATCGGGGAGAGGAAGGCTGATTGGCCCAAGATCGCGATCGACCTATTGGGGGAATTGCTGCCGGGTCCTGCCTTCGCGGAAACAGAAAGTAGGCAGGACCCGGCAGCAAGAAGAGCAAATGCTTCACTAACCTGTCTCCCGCCTTAGCCCATAGCGAACGCTTGCTTCAGGGCTCTCAACATGTGCGTGCCGGCTTCCCTTCTCCCCCCCCCCCCGGATATAACTTCCGGTTTCGGAGGGAAGAGAAGGGAAGCCGGCACGCACACGTTAGAGCCACGGAGCATAAGTTCGCTACGGGCTGAAATCTCCAAGCCGGTTTTTTTTGTTGTTTTTTTTAATGTTCAGCAGCGGCAGCAGCAGCATATGACAGCTGGGCGGACCGCCCAGCTAAAAGGCCCTAGAGAGAACACTGGAGAGGAAGGCTGATCGGCCCGGTAGATCAGGACGGCAACACGAGTCTATCACAGAGCCCGGGATGGGCTCCGCGATCGACTCACGTTGCCTTCCTGAGCTACTGGTTGATCGCGATCGACGTGTTGGGCACCCCTGTTTTACATGATTTTCAATTGTGCGTAGATGTTTGAATTTGTACATTTTTAAGTACGTCTTTTACATTACACTTCTCCCTCCGTATTCGCTGTGATAGGGGATTAACAGAACCGCAAATACAGAAAAACCGCAAATAACTTTTTCATATGTTATTCACTGTTTTCTATTAAAAACCATTGTGGATAAGGTGAAACTGCAAATAACATGGTGGGAGACCTGGTCTGTTCCTGAAGGAGAGGCAAAACACGTTGAAGAAAGTACTGGAAATCAGCGATTTTCTCTGTAAATGCTTGGAATCAACGATTTCTCTATGCAAGCTGATGTAATTTTGGGGGAGGAGCCAGCAAGCTAAAAACCATGAATAATTTAAACTGTAAATGCTGAAACCATGAATACGGAGGGAGAAGTGTATGTATGTGAACTTGTAATCCACTTACTTGATAAATGGACTAGAAATTTTTTAAATAAATAAATAAATATTTACAGTTCTCCAGAAACAGATGCAGAAAGACACCAGTTCAGTGGCTGACCTGTCTTTTCCTAGCCAAAAATCCATTTTTATTTTTTTTTTTAAAGAAACATCAAGCAATGTACTCCATGTCTTCACCACAAGACAAATGGAAATAAATGTAAATACCTACTAGTAAGAAATGGGCAGGGTCTCCAGAGAAGTGGGGCAGTAATGGAGGCAATGTGGTTGCACTGAACAAGGATCCCGTGCTGGATGTGGTTAAGGGCGTGGCCCGGTATTCTCCAAAGGGTTCTGTGAAGCATGGGTCCAGCATTGGCGGGTAGCCCTGTGCTGATGAAGCTTCACAGGCTAAGGGTTTTGCACTCAGGGCTGAAGCATACACATCACTGGAGTACTGCTTGGCATTCTGAAAGTCCGAGTCCGAGAGGAATGATCTTCTCATGCCATAATAACATGAAAGCATGGGAGGGGAACCTGTATATAATAAAGAGATTGGGCCTTGTTCAATGTTTTTGATAAATTTAACATATGAAATGCCAATCTAGTATTATTTTAAGAGTGCCTTTGAGCAACGAAACCCGTTTGGTGCATACCAGTCATGAATTGGAGAGCCTTGGCTAGGCTTAAAGCCAATAATTTAGCCAGGAGTTTTCCAGTTCAATAATTTTTATTAAGTATTTTAAAGGATACAAGAATCATTTAAAGTACATAGAAACAAAATAAAGCTTTCTGTATATAAAATATATAAATCTATGTTTAACTGTATAGGAGCAAAGGCTCCAATTATTAAAAATGTATGTAAGGGATATATAAGATAAAGATGAGAGAGAGCAGAAAAGAAAAAGGAAAGAAAAATGAAAGAGAGAAGAGAGGAGAAGAAAAGGATAACAGGAGTGTCTAAGAAGATGAGCGTACATAGGAGTCTAAGAATGACCATGGAGATTTGTTGTATTTCAAGTTCATGCAGGTTCGGAATGTAACTCTCTTCTCATATGCATAGGATTCAAATCTATGATACATACTCAGAGAGTTCCACCAAAAGGTATAATCTAATAGCGAGGGTGATTTCCAATTTTTTAGAATGTGCATGAGAGCAGTCACCAACATGGTATCAATGAGTTTAGGTGGACAATTTGATTGTGTGAAACATGGGTGTTGAGATCGAAGGATTACAATGTCTATAGAGATTTCTTCTGAGCAGTTAGTAATAGATTGTATGGTGTTCCAGACATAGGTCCAAAAAGAGCGGACTAGAGTACAATGAAATAACATATGATCAAGAGTTCCTTCCTCTTTCAAACAATTCCAGCAAACAGAGTCTTGCTTTAAGTTAGCTTTCCACATGCGAAGTGGGGTCCATATTGCCTGCCACATAAGAAAGTACATTGATTGTGATACTCTAGAAGATAAAAGCGGGCGATTTGTTGATGACCAGAAAAGCTCCCAATCAATGTCAGAAAGCGGAGTGGTAAGTATAGCGTCCCAGTGCTTCATAGAGTGAGGTGAAAAAGTGAAGGAGTGATCTCTTAAAATGCTGTAGAAGGATGATATCGCCTTGCCTTTTAATAGAGACAGAGAAGACCAGTTGTAAATAGTATTTTTGGAAGTCATATAGTCAAATCGTATATGCAAAGAAGGCAACACTCCAGTGAGAGAACGCCATTGTGAATAAGTAGAAGGAGGCAGCGAGTATGTAGAGCACAGTATATCGAATGGAACTAACGAGTTGAGGGTAGACAATTGATGGACAAACCATATACCTGCCCGCTGCCACCTTTTCCATGATAGAGATTTATTGTGATTTTGAATTTTGGGATTGTTCCAAAGGGACATGAGTGGACTAACATTAACTGAGATTTCAGTCAATGTATCTATAAGATAAAAAGCATGCTGCGTTGCACCCAATAAAGAGTATCTCTTTAAGTGCCTTGGTATTGACACCGTTAGTAAGCATGAGATGTGTAAAGGCGTACATAAAAAACATTCCATTTCAAACCAGGCAGGAAGATCTTGAGTGGGAAGATTTTGAGTGGTGGAGTTAGTGAGCCAGTAAGCTCCATATTTGGCTAATGAAGCAATATAATAGTGATAGAAATCAGGAAAGTTGAGACCACCGTTGATCTTAGAGGCTTTCAGTTTGGCGAGAGCAATTCGAGGTTTTTTCTTGTTCCAAATGAATTCAGATATTTTCATATTTAGCCAATTAAATAATGATTTCCGGCATAACAGAGGGAGCATAGAAAGGATATAATTAATTTGAGGGGCCAGAGTCATTTTGATGGATGCAATTCTACCCCACCAGGATAAAAAGAGTGGAGTCCATCGAGATGTAGTGTTTAGAACTAGATTTTTGACTTTAGATATATTAAGATCTTGAGCATGAACCGAATCTTTATGTATTAAAATCCCCAAGTATTTCACAGCTTCATGTGACCATGAGAAAGGAAAATGAGCCAAATCTGATGGAAGTATATTATCATTTAGAGGGAAGATCTCTGATTTCTCCCAATTAACAGAGTATCCGGAAAGGAGGGAGTATTGAGTGATAATGTGAATAAGATTGGGAAGGGAGAGTAAAGGGTCTCTCAGAAAAAGTAAAACATCATCAGCATAAGCTGCTAATTTGAAATCTCGATCAGAGGAGGGAATACCTTTAATTGAGGGACTTTGTCGTATAGCTGAAAGGAGTGGCTCTAACACTAAATTAAATAGCAATGGTGAGAGAGGACAGCCTTGTCGAGTACCTCTATGGAGGGGAAATTTATTAGATAAAGAATTGTTAATCCTAATACGAGCTGTGGGTTGATGATATAGTGTTTTTATCCAGTTTGTAAAAAATGGGCCAAAATTATACCACTTCAGGACATGGAAAAGGAAAGGCCACTCCACTCGGTCAAAGGCTTTTTCAGCATCAATAGCTAGGCCTATTACAGGGTCTGACATTGTTTTAGCATGAGCGTTAATATAGTGAAATAGGCGCAGGTTGTCTCCTATATATCTTTGTTTAATGAACCCTGTTTGATCTTTATGTATAAGCAATGGGATTATTTTGGTAAGTCTTAATGCAAGTAATTTTGCCATTATCTTGTAGTCTAAATTGAGGAGAGAGATGGGGCGAAAGTTTTTAACTAAAGTGTCATCTCTGTCAGGTTTAGGGATTACTACAATGGTGGCCTCGGTGAAATTGAATTGCTTGTCCGGAGTGGAGTGGAGGAAGTCATAATATTTAAGGAGATGAGGAGCTAGTAGGGTGCGAAATTGTTTAAAGAATTCGTTCGTGAAGCCGTCTGGGCCAGGGGCTTTCCCAGCAGGTAAGGAAGATATGGCAGTTTCAATTTCTAATATAGTTATTGGAGAATCAAGTTCCAATTTAACAGATTCTGGAATGGTCGGATGAGTTAAGGAGGTAAGAAATGAGTCTATATCTGCTTCAGGAGTGGTAGATTCGGATTGGTATAAAGAAGTATAGAATTTTTCAAATTGAGAGGAAATTAGAGATCTGGTTTTGACTAATTGACCTGATGAATTCTGAATAGCCGTTATATGTAGTCTTTTAGATTTATTTTTAAGGTATCTGGCCAAAGGACGACCCATTATATTATCTCCCATGTAATGACCAGAGTTAGAGATAAAAATATCACGCCTAGCTATATGTGAAACTAAAGTATTGTATTCATATTTAAGATTTTGAATACGTTGGAAAGTATTTGGGTCATGTATGTGGTTAGACATATGTTGTAATTCTAAGGTTTTGATGGAGTTTTCTAAATCTTTTTCCTTTCTCATGGACTGTTTCTTTTTCCAAGAGGCAATTTTAATCAATTCACCTCTAAGGGTTACTTTGTATGCTTCCCAGACAATGGAAGGGCAAATTTCAGGATCTTTAGAATTATTTTCAAAAAACTCCGCAGTGAAAGAATTGATTTTTTCAATAATTTCCTCGTCTAGCAGTAAGGCGTTGTTTAGCCACCATGAGGGGGATTCCTTATGTGGGGCTGAGATGGATATATATAAAGAGATGGCAGCATGATCAGTGAGAGAGATTGGATGTATAATGGTATTGGTGAGATCTTGAATAAGATCTTGAATAAGCCAGGAGTTTTCCATCTACATTAATTAAAGATATAGGCCTGTAATTTGAAACCAACATGGAATCTCTATTTGGCTTCGGCAAACCAATGATTAAGGATTCAGCCATAGCACCTGAAATAGAACCTTTGGTAAGTTGTGAATGATATAAATTTAGCAGATAAGGTAAAAGAATACTTTGGAATGATTTGAAAAACTCCACTGTAAAACCATCACCACCCAGAGCGGACCCAGCTCTGAGGGACTTCAATGCTTTCTGAAGTTTTTGAAGTGATATAGGTGCCTCAAGATTTTGTTTTATATGCTTGGGAATTTTTGTCCCCTGAATTAGCTTTAAAAATTCTAAACCTTCAATTTCTTAATCTGGATAAAGCTCAGAAGAATATAAAGCTTTATAAAATTCCAAAAACTGCTTCACAATATTTCCAATTTGAGAATGAGTGTTACCCTTCTCATCTTTAATAGCCGCTATTTTTACTTTCTTTTTTTTTTTTTAGATAATTTGCTAATAATCTTCCCGCTTTATTCGAATTTATATAGCCTGCTGAGTAAACAAATCTTTCCTGGCCAATTGTGAGGAAATCTCATTGTATTTATATTTAGCTTTCAAAAGGGCCTGTAAGGTGGATTGTTCCCATTTCGAGGCCAATTGCGATTCTAAAGTCCGAATATCTTGTGCCAAATTAGAGAATTCTACTTTTAAGATCTTCCCTATGTGTGCCGAATATAAAATTATTTGCCCTCTCATCGTAGCTTTAAAAGCATCCTAAATAACTTCCAAAGAGACTTCCTCTGAGGTGTTTAGCTGAAAATATTCAACTTTCTTCTGAATTTCCTCATGAAAGTTTGAATCTGCAAGCAATATATTATTAAATTTCCAAACAGGTCTATTTAAATCTGTTTCTCCAAAATTATATTCTATCCAAATACCAGCATGATCCGTCAAAATAATCGGATCTATACTGGCCTTTGTAACCTGTTGAATTAAATTATCTGAAACAAAAAAGTAATCTATTCTTGAAAATGACTGATGAACATGGGAGCAAAAGGAAAATTCCCTAACATTAAAATGCAAAAGTCTCCAAATATCTTTTAGACCACATGACTGTACAAAATTATCCAGACTGAGTGATTTCAGCTGCCTGCTAGGTTGTTTATCCAACAGCGAGTCCATAACTGCATTGAAGTCTCTAGCCACTATTAGATCTGATGTAGCCAGTGATAGAATTAAGTGTTGGAGTTTTTTTAAGAATTCGACCTGATTTGAGTTAGGAGCATATACATTAAAAGGGTCAGGGTATTTCTTCCTGAGGTCATATCCACTTGAAGCCATCTTCCCATGGTGTCAGCTTGAATCTTATCAAATATCACATTACATTTCTTATTGACCAGGATAGCCACACCAGCCTTCTTACCCACTGCCGGTGCATTAAAACAGTGTTTCACCAAACCTCCTTCAAGTTTGACAGCTTCATTATGAGATAAGTGTGTTTCCTGCAGAAAGTAAACATCTGCCTCTTGATTTTTCAGAAAATTCACCATGTTTTTGCTCTTTATGGGGTGATTTAGCTCATTGACATTAAAATTCAATAAAACATAGTTAGAAAATTCTAAAACTAAAATCGCATCCAGTACCCCATCCACCCCATTCCCCCCCCCCATTAATAAAGTATTTCATGATGAACTCAGACACAGTTAGTTAGACACGCAATCACGCCCCCACACCCCCTCCCTATCGCTATACAATTTCCATTTCATATAAAGTAAAACATACATCTTATTATAATAATCCAATATGTTCAATAGTTCACATTAATACTTTGTAATCAATCAGACTTCAAATTATTTCATTAAAATTATGAACTAACAAACATCAATAATTAAGAAGACCCATAACCCCATAAAATGAAATAATTCAGAAAGTTCTTCTTTGATGTTAACCGCCTGGAACTTTGTGGATGGGCAGTATACAAGAATAAATCTTTATTATTATTATTATTATTATTATTAATATAAGTGAATTTTTTGATGACAATATAGTAATGTTTTTTCACTACTGACTCTATCAGCTACGTGGTGAACAGTTCTGAAAAATTTTGAACAATGTACTAGACTGTTATCTATAGTGTTGAAAAGAATTTTTGATGTATATAAAAGAAAAATAGATCAGTTGGGTAATAAAATATAAATATAAGCGGTACTGGGGAGGTTTTTACATCAATGATTGCAGGAAACAACATAGCTCCATAATCTCTGAGGCTTTTCCTACCCCAAATAGTCACCGCAGGCTAGAATAGGGGTGATACCTTTTTCTGTATATGTTTATTTATATATATATATATATATATATATATATATATATATATATATATATATATATATATATATATATATATATATATATATATATATATATATAAGGCAGATTTATTGTAGCACCTTTTATGTGGCTGGAGAAATGATAAACCTGGAAGACGGATTGTCTAGGAACTGGATTCAGCTTTATTAAAGTTTTCAAAAGAAAAGAAACAACTGAGAACATGTAGTTACTTTTGCACACTCTCCAGAGCCAAGTATATGCTCAAGTCCTTGTCCTGCCTAGAGCTTCCAGGTCTAATAAACAAAGCAAGCTCACACAAAACCAAAAAGAGGAAAACAAAAAGGTTTGGGAATGCCAAGCTCCCCGTCATATGCTTCAGTCACTGGAAGTCATCCCCAGAGAAAAACAAAATCAATTACCTTCCTTTTACAAGTCCTCTGGAGGTAAGGCAACTTAAAGTTTCTTATAGTGACTTCTCAGAATTGGACAGGACTGCCTCTGCCCTGCTTCAATGCCTGCTTGTGTTCAGGGTTTTAATTAACCTGGTCTGGATTTCTGGGAGAGTCAGCAGGCCCTACTATAACCCACTCTCTCCTACATCCATATCCTCCCCAGGTTCACTCTCTCCAGTAAGACTGTTCATTTCCCAGTCCTTAGCCCCATAGCACCGGCTGTCTCTCCACCCGGTAACCTCAGGTTGTTCCTCCCAGCCCCCTCCTTGCCTGTGGGTTAGCTCTTGGCTAACCTGACTTCTTCCTTGTACATCTCTTGGATCACCCTCCCAGGGTTTGTCCGGCCCGGCGAGATACCTCCCAGGGTTTCCAATTTCCCTCCTGCTGGGCTGCTTCTGGGACAAGGTTCTAGCCCGGGGCTCAGGCACGCTGTGGTAGCTGCAATCCTTCCTGGCTGTAGGTTGATTGGGATTAGCCACAGCTGAGCCTCCTTGCTGTCTCCCTCTAGTTTGTATTTGAGGCTTTTTTCCTGGCACACCCTGGGGACTAACCCCACCCCCTTCTGGATTGGTTTTGGGTTTGAGAGAGGGAGGAAAGGAGTAATAGGGGGAATAATTAGGTTCTAGTGCCCTCCCCCTCTGATTCTTAGGCTGAGCTATCACCTGTCTTTTCTGTACCCTTCCGGGCTGTGCCGGCTGTCCCGGCTCCATGCCGGGTTTTCCTGGGACCAGGGCAGAGTGCATGCTGGATTTCGTGGTTCTTTTGGCTGGGACAGGAGCTTCCCTGTCACTATATATATATATATATATTTTTTTTTTTTTGTAGTTTATTCTCTAATCACAGAATAAACTGGATATTCTTTTTAATCATAATTTTCCTTGTTCCATCCATTCTTATTGAATATGCATGAGAGATTTGCCTACTACCTCCATTGTATGTAAATATCTCTTATGCATATTCATTAGGAATATTCTGAAAACTAGATCCACTTGAAGACAGGAGCTGAAGCACTGATCCTTCTAAGCTGAGTGAGAACCCTCCACCTACAGTACTGCCAGTGGGAGGTGCAGTTTCACTATCACATTTTCAATAGTGAAGGATAGGTAAGCTCTGTAGGACATAAAAACAGATTGTTAGGAATCATGACTGGGATAGCCATTCAAATGATCAAAACAAATTGGAAGAACTTTGATCGCTTGAATTTTAATTTTTGGTGGCACTCACTATGTCTTTGTTATAGGTTGGAAAAAATGATTACTGATCAAAGGGAAAATATTAAGTTATTTCAATTAACATGGAGTCCATTGACTAACTTTATTAATAATAATTGACTGATTATAAATTACATATCCAAGGGGTGGGAGGGATGGAGAGTTCTTTGACTCTTACAGATGTTAACATGGGGAAGGTTATTAATGGAATCTATATTTAGTTATTTGGGTGGGAAGGCGGGAAGGGTAAAAGTGATTGCTCATGGCTTTTGAAAGTTGAAAGTGTTTTATCTGGATTTATTATATGTACATCTAATTGTTAATGCACTAACATAAGGAAGTTCTTCTTCACCCAGAGAGTGGTAGAAAACTGGAACGCTCTTCCGGAGTCTGTCATAGGGGAAAACACCTTCCAGGGATTCAAGACAAAGTTAGACAAGTTCCTGCTGAGCTAGTCTCAGTTAGGGCACTGGTCTTTGACCAGAGGGCCACCGTGTGAGCGAACTGCTGGGCACGATGGACTACTGGTCTGATCCAGCAGCGGCAATTCTTATGTTTTTATGTTCACTGTTGATAGTTTGGAAAATCAATAAAGATTTTTTTTTTTTTTTTTTGAAAAAGGAACCTACCTGTCCCTAGCAATTGAAAACACAATGTTGAAGTACACCATCTACTGGCAGCAATGTAACTGGAAGACCCTCACTTGGCTTAGAGGGAACAATGGGCTAAAAACTAAGTCCCCGATTCTATAAATGGTGCCAACAACAGGCGCCAAGGAACGCAGTGCATAGGTCATTTCAATCTTAAGTTAGATGCCATTTATAGAATTATAGAAAAAGATGCCCCAAAGATTACTCATAGCTTAAAAGACATAATAACAAAAGGAAAGGCTTGTCTAAGGTATTAAATGTCATGTGAAGATCTTGGCACCTCTAAATTAAATATATAAACATTTTAAATATATATATATATATATATATATATATATATATTTAAATGGTGAAATCCCACAGTGTGGGATTGTAAGCTCTGAAGAACTACTCAAATTATATTTTTGCCTCTTTCTATGATCTTTTGTAGTTTTTGCCTCTTTCTATGATCTTTTGTAGTTTATGAAAGCTAACCTCTTATTCCTTACCTTCTCAGCTACTAATTTTGAGAACCAAAGCGGCCTTCTTTTCCTCTTACTTATACTTACTTGCCTCATAAAAACGGTTTTTTGCTCTTACAAATACTTCTTTCAATTTTGCCCACTGAATTCCCACTCCTTCCAGACAACAATTCCATGGTATAATCCCCTATCCGAACAAAGTTAGTTTTTTAAAAGTCTAGAATCTTTGCTTTTGAATGAGCCCTCTATACCCATCTTAATATTAAACCGTATCATGCATTGATCACTGGATGCCACTGTAACATCAGAAACACTTTCCCCGTTTGTAAGCACTAAGTCCAGTATGACCCCATCCTGCATGGGTTCCAATACCAACTGCTGTAACAGTTCTCCTTGTAGAGAATCCAGGATCGCCCTACTTCTAGAAGACCCCACTATAGGGATACCTCAATCAACATCCAGCATGTTAAAATCACCTATTAGTAAAATTTCTCCCTTTTTAGATATATTCTGACTGTCTACTATTAAATCTCTGTCCACTTCTTCAGTCTGAGAAGGAGGCCTGTATATCACACCAATGTAAATATATTCACCATTCTCTTTTTCCAAATTGATCCATAGTACCTCTTCCTTGCCCTGCAGATCCTGCAATTGTGTGGCCTTAATATGATCTTTAACATATAATGTTACTCCCCCTCCTTTTCTTCCTACCCTGTCTTTCCTGAACAGATTATAGTCCAGTATAACTACATCCTAGTCATGGTTCTCCATGAACCGTTTCCGTGATCATCAATATATCTAACTCATCTTCTTCCATCATAGCTTCTAGATCCAGAATCTTGTTTACCATACTTCAAACATTAGTATATGCTGCTTTCCAGACATTGTCCCCTTTTCCCATTTGTTTAGATTTACTTACCTAAGGGTTTATACCTAAGAGCTTATACCTAAGGTCTTTGATCATCCTGCCCCATCACTTCTAGTTTAAAGCCCTCTTCAGCAGATTAACCAGCCTGCTGCCGAAGACATTTCTTTGATAGATGCACAACATCCCTGCTCAGCAGCCCTTGGAAAATCATACTATGGTCCAGGTAGTCAAAACGTTCTCAACGACACCATCCACGTAGCCACACATTCATCTCCAGGATGCAAGTTTCTCTGCCCTGTCCTTTACCCTCGACAGGGAGGATGGACAAGAAAACCACCAGCGCACCTGCCTGCTTCACCTTCTCTCCCAGAGCCATAAAGTTGCTTTTGATACAGTCACATAGTCTGGTATTTATAGTCCTTGATTCTACAAAGAGAAATCAATATGTCCTACAATGCATCAGGATAGGGTTGCCAGAAATCTAGGACTGGCCTAAAAGCTTCTTGGAACTAGGTAACTTGGCAGCTCCGATGAGGTACATAGAAAAGGGGGCTACACAGTGTTATGTGTTGCGAAGACAGAGAAGAGGATATGAGACAGTGAAGAATATTGGAGGAGAGATGGCAAGAGGGTGTCCAAGATAGGGCAGCAGAGAGAGAACATGATAGTTCACAATGCCAACCCTACATGTGAAACTTTCTTCTTCACACCTTCACGGCCAGTCCTCCTTCCAGCACGCACTGTCACTGCTTGCATGCCTGGTATTTGTTGATGGGATGCTTACATACAAATCACTGCATGCGGCTCACCAATCAGCCCTCCCACTCTCTCCCCACATAACTTCCCAGACCAAGAACAGCTGGTGCCTTACAGCATCCTACTTTCAAAAACAAAAAGGAAAACACGAAGAATTGCCAATAAAGCAAATATTTGCATCATCTCTGGGGCTAATTGTCTGGGATAATCCTTGAACCTGAGGCAGTGCCAGAATTGGGGTGGGCGGGGATGAGGTGAACAGAGCAGCTGCTGAAGGCATCACACTGCAAAGGGAGTGATCAGTTCACATGGCACAGCAACTCTACATGAGAACGTAAGAATCATTATATGGAGTCAGATCAAAAGTCCTGCTTCCGACAGTGGTCAATCCAGGTCACAAGTACCAGGTAGGATCCCAGAAATATGTAGCAAGATTCCATGCTACTTAAAATAGATGGCAGGGTCTAACCTACCTCTGTACACTAGGGAAAATGATTTGTAACACGTTCTAAGCTCCTTTGGGAGGACAAGCTAAAAAATCAAATACATAAATATTGTCATCTGGGTTGATTCCTGGGTCAAATCTTACTGGGGAAACAGCATTTACAAGCCCTGTATGAGGGAGTCTGAAGGTTCCCCTCCTCACTCCCTCATACAGGGCTTGTAAATGCTGTTTCCCCAGTAAGATTTGACCCAGGAATCAACCCAGATGACAGTATTTATATATATATATATATATATATAACTTCTAGATGCTATACTTAGGATCCATCTCTAAGGACCATCTACAACTCGAATGCCTCCCTACTTCCTGATCAACCTACATATAGCCAAAGGAAACCAGCTGCTATCCAATCTCCACTCTACCTTCAATGTCATCCATGAGAGATGGCCGGGGGGAGGGGGGAGGAGGGAAATGAAAAGTGCCCCTCCTCACCCAGCTTGAAAGCACATAACTTGACCTCAATACCCTGGATTTTCCTAGGTTTCTAAAAGGTATGTGATGTCAGCAGACTTGCATGTTACCTGCCACTCGAGTTTCAGTGAGTTAATGGTGCTGTGCAGTAGAGCTGCCCAATTCAGGGAAACATATTTCGTTTTGATTTGATTTGGCCTATTGAATTGATTTTTCGATTCAATTTGATTCACCTTCAATGACATAGCTTTTTAAAGTTGAAGTTTTTAAGTTTAAAGTTTATTGTAAAATTAAACAAGCCAGACAAGTCAGGGATGGCTCTTGTGAGTGTCCCCTGTCCCCATGTACCTCCTCCAGTGCTGGAAGCCTTCACTCTGAAGCGCCCGCCTAATCGTGAAAAGGAAGTGCTGCAGAGCGAAGTCTTCCAGGGAAGGCTGATGGCAGCAGGATCACTCGCTAATGCTATCGGCTGCCTGAAGTTTTGAAACAGCAGCACCGGAGGAGGTACGTAGGGACAGGGGAGATTCACAAGAGCCATCCCTGACTCCAAGGTGGGGGCTGGACTGGAGAGAGTGAGTCCAAAACCCAGACAAACTTCCTCCAGTCCAAGAAACCATCCGGGTAAATCCAGACATCTGGTAACCCTACTTAGGGCCGCTTCTATCAAACTGCGCTAGCAGATTTTAGCACAGAGAGCCGCGCTGAATGGCCCGCGCTGCTTCCGACGCTCATAGGAACTCTATGAGCGTCAGGAGCAGCGCGGGCCATTCAGCACGGCTCACTGCACTGCAAACTGCTAGCGCAATTTGATAGAAGAGGCCCTTAATGCCCATCTGCTTGTCAGCATATATGTCAGCAAGATATTTTGCATAAAATATCTTTTTATCATTATTTGTTGACACAAGAATGTTTTCCAATTTTTTGGTGGTTATAAAACTGTTTTAATGGGGTTCTAAGGAATCTGACTCCACTTGTTATAATAAGCATATTGGAGACTGCAGTGTTATTTTCGTACTGATTTATTGTTCTTATTCAGTATAACAGACGACATAAAATGTCTTTTTATCAATGTATCATTGCTGAGTGTGATACCATAAAAATTATAGCTATAATATCAAGAAATTTATTCCATGAGCTCTATGTGATCAGTGGCTTTGAGGGACCCCAGGATGGGCTTAAAAATTATTATTTTTTAATTACTTTCTGATCAAGCACAATTTCTGATCAAGCACAATCAAACATATGAACATAAGAAGTGCCTCTGCTGGGTCAGACCTGAGGTCCATCGTGCCCAGCAGTCCGCTCACGCAGCGGCCCAACAGGTCCAGAACCTGTGTAGTAATCCTCTATCTATACCCCTCTATCCTCTTTTCCAACAGAAAATTGTCCAATCCCTTTTTGAACCCCAGTACCGTACTCTGTCCTTTAATGCCCTCTGGAAGCGCATTCCAGTGGTCCACCACACGCTGGGTGAAGAAAAACTTCCTAGCATTTGTTTTGAAGCTGTCCCCTTTCAACTTTTCCGGATGCCCTCTCGTTCTTGTATTTTTCGAAGGTTTGAAGAATCTGTCCCTCTCCACTTTCTCTATGCCCTTCATGATCTTGTAGGTCTCAATCATATCCCCTCTAAGTCTCCTCTTTTCCAAGGAAAAGAGCCCAAGTTTCTCTAATCACTCAGCGTATGAAAGGTTTTCCATACCCTTTATCAGACGTGTCGCTCTCCTTTGCACCCTCTCGAGTATCATGGGAAAAACTTCAATTCGCACAGTTTTTCCAACTTTACCTCCCCTTTTACAAAAACCTAGAGCAGTTTTTAGCGCCGGCTACGGCGCTAACAGCTCCGACGCTCACAGGAATTCTAGGCTCAACTATGGTCTGAATTGAGATGGAGGCGATCTGAGGGAGTTGTAGCTGCCTCCTACAAAACACTTCATTACATCAATACATTTCTTTATTTTTCTTCCACATGCTAGGGAGGCAGAGTGGAATGTGTGAAAGAATGCAGAATTTGCTTGTGCCAGAATCCTTTGGAAGATGCTATTCTCCACTCCAAAATGAGGGAAAATTTTACATGAACACTGGCTGCAGGGATGTCAGCAGTCTCTCCCAGCTTTTGCACCCTTTCACAAAAGGTAAACACAAACTTAGAATTTCCAGTTTGATGCTAAATCACTAGTTCAGGAAATCTAATACCCACCTTCCTTGCATTTCACACCCTCTCTCCTCTCTAAGTTTACCATAAGTCCAGGAAAACCTGGACATGTCCTCTTTTTAGAGGACTGTCCAGGTGCCCGGACGTGGGGGATTTTTTTAAAATGGGAGTCTGTCCTGGTTTAGCCAGCTCTCCTGACTCCCCCACCTACCTTCTCCCCGGCCGCAGTAATTCAACCTTTGGGCAGCCAGTGCAGCCAGAGGTGAGCCTGCTGCTGCTGCTGCTGTTGGCCTGCCCCGGAAGCCGCCTCTCTGTAGGTCCCACTTACACAGGAACAGGAAGCTTTCCAAAGAGGTGGTTTCCAGGGCAGGCCAGTGGCAGTAGGCTCACCTTGTTGCTGCACCAGCTGCCCAAAGATTAAATTATAACAGTCAGGGAGGAGATAGGTGGGGGATTCGGGATATAAAGACGTCATGAGGGGAAGTAGCATTGGAGGTTGGAGGAGGGAGGGGAGGGAGGGCTGGAGAAACTACATGGAGAGAGAACGGAGAAACAGAATGGAGGAAGGCATTATGGAAAGGAGAGAGTGCTGAAGAACAGCATGGAGTAGGGTAGTGCTGCATTGGAGGGGAGAGACAGAAACAGCAGGAGAGGAGGTTGAAAGGAAAGAGAGAGAGAGAGGTACCTGTGGGGGGAGGAGGAGCTGAGTTGGAAGGAAAGAGAGAAAGAAAGAAGTATCCATAGGAGAGATGGGTTGGAAGGAGAGAGAGAGAGAGAGAAGTTGGGGAAGGAGGGTTAGAGGGAGGGAGAGAGAGAAGAGCACTAAAAGGGTACAGAGAATGGGAAGGGAAACCAAGGAAATGGGCAAAAGGTGGGTGGGGCTGTGGGTGGAATATGGGCGGGGTCACGTGTCCTCTTTTTTGTCTTCACAAATATGGTAACCCTACGCCTCTCACACCAAAATCATATTCAGAACAGTGTCACAAATGATCTCCCATGGAATGGTACGGGCAATGAGTGATGTCACTTGTTTTGTGACATTTCCAGACCATATCCAGTTAGTATTAAACTTGTAACCATGACTTTTTCCAGAATCATTTTCTCCAAATGCTTACAGAATTGAATAAAATAACAATTTAACATTTTGAAAGAATATATCTGTGCTTCTTTTAAATTTTTTAATGCATATATTTTCTTGATTTTATTGGGTTCTATCAATCACTAAACTTATCTCTTAACTTACTTACGGATCCTTTTACAAAATTGTGCAACTGAACAGCACATGCTAAATGCCCGAGCTGCTTTTTCTTTTCTTATAGGCGGCTCGGCATTTAGCGTGCACTGCTCGGCAGCACTGCTTTGTAAAAGGACCCACTGACTTTTATTTCCATATCTATAAGCAGACTAAAGAGAAATTACCTGACTTCATTGATTTATTAAAGCAAGAGTCCTACATATGGGAAGATAATTCAAGCATTAACATTGAAATGCTTACAGCTGCAGGGACAATACAATTTCATTCTAAATTATTTAAATGAGATAAATATAAGGACAGATAGATGGATATAGATATATAATGGAAAAATTTTAATGGCAATTAAAATCATGGTACTAATGCAATTCTAATTATCTCAGTCCATATTCAGCCCACTGTTGTCAGCATTTACTACCATGGGCTCAACTAAGCATCCACCTTCTCTTGAAGCCATCCCCCCCCCCCCCTGAGAGTACCTCTTTCTGAAGAGCATCAACCCTCTTCCAAACATCACCCTCAAGAGCAATCCATCCTCTTCCTGATGCTCCCCTCCTGAAGACACTCCCATGGAAGAAGAACCCCCAACCCGAAAACTCCCTCAACCCCCCTATAGGCACCCCCAAGGCCTACCTTAAGGATGCCCCAGTGGTCTAGGGTAGGGCAGGCAGGAGCAATCCCTTGTCACTCCTTCTGCTGGCTCCAGGTTCAAAGTGGCTGCCATGACATATAGTAGCAGTGGCGTACCTAGGGGGGGGGCGGGGGGGGCGGGCCGCCCCGGGTACCAGCCCTAAGGGGGTGTTCCCGGCCTTGCCGTTCAGTCCCCCGCCACCCCCGAAGGACCGCTCGCCCCCCTGGCCTCCCCGTACCACCTATGAACAGCCGCAGCAGGATCGCGAAGTCAGCGTCAGCATCCCTGCGCTGCGATCCCGCCCCTCCTCTGACGTCAGACGTCGGAGGCTGGGGCTGGCGGGCTCGGAGTGGCGCGCGGAGTTACGGTGCAACCCGGCTCCCACTGTCCTCGAGCTCTCCTCTGCCCGCGTTTTGCCGCTGCCGTTCCGTTCCCCGTCCCTCCTCCCCTCCCCCGCCCCACTCCGACTCTCAGCCATGGTCATGGCGGATGGTCAGAGGCACTTGCAACGGGGGCCCGTGCGGGTGGGCTTCTACGACATCGAGCGCACCCTGGGAAAGGGCAACTTCGCCGTAGTGAAACTGGCCAGGCATCGCATCACCAAGACCGAGGCAAGTAGAAGCGGCGAGCCCCGGCGGTAGGGGGCGGAGGGCGGAAGCAGGTCGCCCCTGCAAAATGCGTTTGGGGGTCAGGAAGTTGGGGCGGGCGGGCAGGCAAGCAGGCTTTCAAGGGGGAGGGGGTGACAGGCAGGCAGGCAGGCCTTCAAGGGGGGACAGGCCTTCGGGGGGGGTGTAGGCCTTTGGGGGGGTGCAGACCTTCAAGGGGGTGCAGGCCTTCAAGGGGGGAAAGGCAGGCAGGCCTTCAAGGGGGGGATAGGCCTACAAGGGGGGGGGACAGGCCTACAAGGGGGGGGGACAGGCCTTCAAGGGGGGGTGCAGGCCTTCAAGGGGGGGGACAGGCCTACAAGGGGAAGGGACAGGCGTTATGTTATGTTTGGAATAATGGTTACATATATGAGGTTCAATAAAAGAAAATTTTCACTGCCTGTTTCTATTCTGACCATTTATTCCATTTCATGGTTATTGCAAAAAAAAAAAAAAAAAAAAAAATTTTTTACATGGGGGGGGGGGGGGGTGTCAAAAAATGATGGGCCCCGGGTGCCACATACCCTAGGTACGCCACTGTATAGTAGTCTGTGGATCACTTCTTCTCCCCCATTCTAGGCCTACAGGATGGTTTCTGGAGGGGGGTAAATGCTTTTGGGTTTTCTCATGGAGCTCTGTGGGAGAGGGGATGCTTAGGGACAACCATTCAGGAGGGGGGGACATATGCTTTTGAGGGCTCCAAGAGAGGGTGGATTCTATGAGGGAGGGGTTTTGAGAGAGGGGTGGATGCTCTGAAGGGGTTTGGGGGGAACTGACAAAACTAAACCCTCCTCCCAATATTTAGCCCACTACCTAGTTGACTAATCAGGTTGAATATCACCATTGTCTGATCAAGGGAGGAAAATATCAACAAGGGCTACCATTAAGAAGTTTAATTTACTGTTGACCCCAGTTATTACTTTAGCAGGTCTCATTGCATAAAATGGAACTTGTGCTGCATGGGAGGGGAGAGACAGAAACAACAGGAAAGGAGGTTGGAAGGAGAGAGAGGGAGAAATACTTGAGTACCTGATTGTAAAACCGCTTAGATAATCTTGATAGGCGGTATATAAAAACCTAATAAACTTGGAAACTTGGAAAGAGAAAGAGAGAAGTCCCTGGGGGTTGAAAGAAGTGCCTGGGGGTTGAAAGAAGAAAGAAAGATAAGGAAGCATCCACAGGAGAGAGGGGTTGGAAGGAGATAGAGAGAAGTTGGGGAAGGAGGGCTGGATAGAGGGAGAGAGAGAAAAGCATAAAAAGGGTACAGAGGATGGGAAGGGGAACCAAGGAAATGGGCAAAGGGTGGGTGGAGCTGTGGATGGGGTGGGTAGAGTTGTGGTAAAATAACTTCTTTTAACAGTGGCTCACATGGATAACTCCCTCCCTAAGAGGCTCTTTCACTAAAAATTAGCACATATGATCTACAAAACGGCCCATAGGATTAAAATGGGTACTGAGGCAGAGAACATGTGCTAGTCTTTAGTACAATATCCCCTAAGTGTGTTATTGTACTTTCTAGGACTGCAATTAAAATGCAATTAACCATGATCAAAAATTTTTATTATCTGATTGATCACAATTAAAATTTTTGATCAATCAACAGCTATTAATATAGGCCCCCTTTTAAAAAAACGTAGCATGGTTTTAAGCACCGGCTGCGGCGGAAACAGATACAATGCTCATAGAATTCTTGTGAGCATCAGAGATGTTACCACCGTGACTGTCGCTAAAATCTATATTACGGTTTTGTAAAAGCGGGGGGGAGGATATATAGTAGGTCTCATTTATGTATTTCTTTATTTTTGCAATGTTTCACTATGCCTTCCTATCAGAAACCCAAAAACCTGGAGGGAATAATTCTGTTTGCCAAATTTTACACCCCCCCCCCCCCATTTTTTTTTTAAAGCTGCATTAGGGGTATTTATCGCAGGGCATGACGGTATAAGTTCTGATGCTCTTAGGAATTCTATGTGTTGGAGCTTTTACTGCTGTGACTTGTGATTTTTTTTAAAAAAACCTAATGCAGCTTCATAAGAGGGTGGGTTTAATTCTGAAAATTCTACTATAGTTTAGTGGGAAAATACTTACCTGATATCTGGCCAAATGGAGCCTGAACAGGACTGACACTGCCCTAAAACAGAAAGACAAGACCTCTGTAATTATTTTTCAGGGAGCTCAAGCACACAGTTTAGAAGTTCGTTCAGCAACATACAACTCTAGAATCTGAAGGAAGTAGAAAAATGGGGCGTCATGAGATGATTACAAACCTTGTAAAGGAAAGAAGCATTTCTCAGAACAGAGGGGAAGCAGGTATAAGCAGTGTGGTTCAAAGTACTTGGTCAAAGAACTTAAGTAAAAGTAAATAAAGACATTAAAGAATGTACTTAAGTGAAAGGAAAAAAAAAAAGTAATTGCCTAATCTAGAGGTCCTTTTATTAAGATGCGCTAACTGATTTAGCACACGCTAAATGCGAAGGTGCCCATAGAATATAATGGATGCCTTAGCATTTAGCATAGCATGCGCTAAATTCTTTAGCACGCCTTAATAAAAGGACCCCATAATTTTTTTGAGCAAAAAGTAGCATAACTACAATGAATGCAACTATTGTTAATGTTTTTATCCCATCAACTTTATTGCTCTACAATTCAATCCACTTTGCTTTTAGTTCAACTAAATTTTGAAAATGACTATTACTCATGCAAGAGTGGTTGTGAGTCATTTTTTAAACCAGCACAGCTAAAATAGTATTCAATAACTGCACTGGTAGAAAGTGGATTGCTCAGTCTGATTAAAAAGTTCCTTCAAATCAGACCAGGCTGCAAAATTAGTGATATTTTTTCACTGGGTCTGCGGATAATGATCAAGAGAATCTCTGTCTGGATCACTTGACTTCCATATAGCAGAAAATAGTTTATCATCATCATTGGCATTTATCATCCTCTTTAGAAGCAGTGTGTTTTAATTCATCACTTGCATCTTCATCTTCATTATCATCATCATGCTGGCCAATTACAGAGAAGGCTTTTACAAAGTTGGAATCATTGTCTGTTATTGTTCTAACAATTTTTCATTTGATAGCAAACTCTAATTGAATATCTTCAAGAACTGATGCAAGAACATCAAATGTGTGGGGACCCTTCAGTCTTGGAGCCAGACAAGCAGACGTCCTCTCTAAAGACTATCAGGCTAGCGGACAATCATCCCAATGTAAAATTTTTCCATTGGATGACCAGCAGTCTGTTGTGGTAGAGACGTATCTGTTCACCAAGAATTGCAACCAGTTTCAGCTTTCTCCACTTCAAAACGGCCTAATTCATCCCTGTTCTGTTTGGCTGGAGACAAGTAATTGGTTCAACAAACAAAGGCCACTTCACTTTTCTCATAGGCTATATTCCCTGAACTGCAAAATTTAAGATGAAATGATCCACTGTTTGTGTGATGAGGTTTGCAATAGCAAACAAAATCCTGTTCCAGGTTTTGCTGTTTCATTTGCTTTACTGAAGAATCATCATATACATTTTACTTCCACTCTTACTTTTTCACTTTTAGCTGCAAGCACCAGATGTAACTAGGTGAAAGTAGTGAACTTTGGTGAAATTATTACTTCAGTAAAAGTAAAAGTAACAAATGTTATCTTTTTGAGGCCAAAGTATTTTTTGAGTTTGGGTGTTTTGGTTTATTACCTTCCTATTTGGTATCTTACCTGAAACATAAGAACATAAGAAGGTGCCTCCACTGGGTCAGACCAAGGTCCATCTCGCCCAGCGGTCCGCTCCCACGGCGGCCCATCAGGTCTGCGACCTGTGGAGTGGTTTCTGCCTACTTCTATAACCTACCTCAAGTTATATCTGTACCCCTCTATCCCCTTATCCTTCAGGAACCTATCCAAACCCTCCTTGAACCCCTGTACAGAGTTCTGGCTTATCACATTCTCCGGAAGCGCGTTCCATGTGTCCACCACCCTCTGGGTAAAAAAGAACCTCCTAGCATTTGTTCTAAACCTGTCCCCTTTCAATTTCTCCGAGTGACCCCTAGTGCTTGTGGCTCCCCACGGTTTGAAGAATCTGTCCTTATTCACTTTCTCTATGCCCTTAAGGATTTTGAAGGTTTCTATCATGTCCCCTCTAAGTCTCCTCTTCTCCAGGGAGAACAGCCCCAGCATTTTTAACCTGTCATCGTATGAAAAATTTTCCATACCTTTTATCAATTTAGTCGCCCTCCTCTGCACTCCCTCGAGTATCGCCATGTCCTTCTTGAGGTACGGCGACCAGTATTGAACACAGTACTCCAGGTGCGGGCGCACCATTGTGCGATACAGCGGCATGATGACTTCCTTCGTCCTAGTTGTAATACCATTTTTGATGATGCCCAGCATTCTGTTTGCTTTCTTGGAGGCTGTCGCACATTGCGCCGATGGTTTCAGTGATGTGTCGACCATCACCCCCAGGTCCCTTTCAAGATTACTTACCCCTAGCAGTGTTCCCCCCATTTTGTAGCTGAACATCGGATTCTTTTTCCCTACATGCATGACCTTGCATTTCTCTACGTTAAAACTCATTTGCCACTTTTTTGCCCAGTCTTCCAGTTTAATGTTTAATTCATTAAAATGTACCAGAAATTCAGGTATGTTCCTCTTCCCTACCCCAAGGGCCTGTCGCTACAAGACTTTTTTGGACAGGACATTGGAATATCAGGCGGGGAAGTTGAACTCCTGGATGAATCCACTGATTGTTCAAGCCTATACTTATCTTACATTTAGGAAATGATTGACAACTCACCTATTTGATAAACAAGAAGGTTGATATTTAAGAAGGCTCTGTATTTGAAATGTACTTTTTATCTGATGCTGTATTTAATGGATGTAGCAGTTATGATAGTTGTGTTTTTTAACTGATGTGTTTCAGTTCTTCTGTTGTGAACCGCCTAGAACTGCTGGTGGGGCGGTATACAAGAAAATAAATTATTATTAGTAAAAGTAAAAAACTTTTACTTAAGTATGGTAACTACTTAAGTACTAGGTATAAGTTTACCCTTCATGAAAACAGGTTGTTCCCAGCATCATATACTGTATAGTTTTATTATCACAACATAGAAAAAAATGTTGATAGGTGAAAAGTACAGAACAAATATCTGATATGATCAGTCAGCTTTGTGAAGTCATATCAAAGTCATATTTTAAAAAGCATCATCATGTGCCCGTACAATGATACTTCCTGTACAGAAAGTGGAAGGAAAATTTTCACATCCATTTAATCATTTTGCTGAACCATATGTACAAGCATGTGAAACTGCTGACTCGGTCTGTGATCATGTGATTCACAGTACTGTATATGCAAACCATGTGATCACGCAGAGAACTCAACTGGCAGCCAGGCCATGTTGGAACATGAAACTACTGCAAAAGCACTGGCACCCCCAAATCTTAAAATTTTTAAAAAGCGATGCTCTATAATTGTAAAGGGACAATTTAGTATGTGAAAAGACCCAAGACGTTACAACAGTAAAATTTATATTTATTTATACATATCATATCATGCATTCACGCACACCTTCTTCAGAAGTCACAGCAAACCTTTCTAGAACATGCTGAAATTAATTTTAAGAGCACTGACCACTTTAGACCTTGGCAAAGGACACATGGTTACCAGTTTGCATAGTGCAAACAACAGGTTCCTGCAGCACAGGGCAACCAAATTCAGAGGTTAACATTTGAATGAAATTTTCCAGCCGTAAACTTCCTTTTACTAACACTGAAGCTTAACAGGTGCGCAAAAGACTCCTCTAGGGAAATCAGCTCATTAGCCCTAATGGATCACCCATTCTGGAAAACCAGTGCAAACCCATGCCGAAAGCCTCAGTGTGGTCATGCACACCCACACACTGGCAGTTTGTGTAGGGATTGTGATAGATTTTGGTGCCACAGCCCTATCCCTTCTTTGGAGACACTACGATTAACATTGGCACAAAAGGGGGACGTGCAGGAAACAGGCTCTTTGAGAAGACATGTTCATTCAGTACACCATCTTTGTCTTACAATATCACTACATGCCAAGCAGCTACAATAAATATATTTATCCTTTTCTTCAACACTGCAGGCAACCCACCATTATGCTGTGTGACATCCATAGTTAATCCAATTACACAAAATAAAAACCATGGGCCTTTGTTGTGTGGTATTAAAATAAGACAGGAAACACAGTAATGGATTTGGTTAACCATACTATAGTGGCAACTTCTATAATCAGCTTTACAATCCGGCCCCACCCTTTTTTTTTTTTTTTTTTTAGAATAAATACATTTGCGTCGTGGTTTTTGGTGAAAAGTGTGTAGGCAGTGATTCAGTCAATCTTTCCAAAGACACAAAGACTTTCTTCAAAATAAACATCACAGTTAAATTTCAACATAAGTCTAGCCAAGGGCCTCAGATCAACTACTTTGAAAATGGTTGGTTTATGTTAAAATATGCAGGAAAAGTCATGCATATGCATAGCTTTCACTTCCTTTGTTTGTCATTTCAAATGTATGCAAGGCCTATCAGGACTTCACAAAATGTGTACGTTAATGTACTGGAAGTGGAATTCGTTACCAAGGTCCATCTCTGCTAGACAGGGCAGGATTAATTTGTCGAGGGCCCCTAGGCACACAAGTACACTGGGCCCCCCGCCCCACACCACCATGCGCCCAGGCGGAAACAGGAAGCTGCATCAGAGGGAAACTTTGGGCAAGCAGCACCGCTTACACAATTACTGTTCCCGTTGCCTTTCGTACCCGCCTTGCTTGCTTGTCTTACTTTCCGTCGATGGGGGGAGCCGCGTTGCCAATCAGGGTGGGGCCTGCGTTGCCGATCGGGGGGGGGGGGCTGCGTTGCCAATCAATGCTGGATGGGCCCATCGCCGTTTGGAAAAAACGATGTTGATACCCTCCTTCATCGGGCCCCCCTGACCATTTCGGGCCCTAGGCATGTGCCTACCTGGCCTATTGGTTAATCCTGCCCTGCTACTAGAGAAGCCCTAGCTTGGTAACATAAACGTGCTTGCACAAAGACACCAGAGGTACTGTGCTGGAGTTAAGGAGCTGGACAGTGAAAGTTCATGTGCTGCAGGCTTTCCTCCCAAGGAGAACTGAAGAGGAAGAAGGGATGTGCCTTCCGTCTCCAGATGGACAGTAACATTTGGACAAAGGAGCTGATGTTATGTCTTACTGAAATCTCTTCAACTGTAGTCAGTGGAGCGTTTCATTCTATGCTGGTGTCCTAAAATCTGCAAATGAAATATTCTAGGGCTCCTTATCTTCCCATAGCTGGACTTATCTTCCCATGTGTGGCATTGAATGAGTGGGGATTATACCTTGCAGTTAATGTGGAGAATGAGAGCATGCGTTAACTGCTAGTGTGGCAGATAACACAGTGCAGAGGTGAACCTAACTGCATTCTGTATCATCAGTCATACCATTAACATTCATTAGTAATTATTTCTGTATGTTAATGACAAGGTTGCCTTCCTTGAAGTGCTGAGGTACACATAACAGTTAACGCACCAGTTTTGCACCTAATGCATATTAACTTTTTCGCTATTGATGTGCCTTAAGTGCAAACCTTTAGCGCACCTTAGTAAATAGTCCCCTTAGTGTGAAAAGCAACTACCCAAAATTCATCCTGTAGCAGTAAGCAGCATTTAAGCTGTTCACAGCTATATGCTGAACTGACCCCAAATATTCAATACTAGAGCATAAACAGCTCCCAATATTGAATATCTGGGTCACAGTGGTCATAGAAACATTAAAAATGATGGCAGATAAAGGCCATATGGCCCACCACTCTCCTTATTCATATCATCCACTATCTTCCTCCCCCTAAGAGATCCTACATGCCTGTCCCATTCTTTCCTGAATTCAGAATCATCTCCACCAGGAGGTTGTTCCATTCATCCACCACCATTCCATAAAGAAGTGTTTCCTCAGATTGCTTTTGAGTCAACCGGAACTTAACCAAGTGCCAGCTGATATCCAAACCATTGCCTGGTTATCTTCACCGCAGAAAATCAGAACAGCCTTTTTGTGGTTCTAAATTTATGTGGCTACTTAGCCAGTTAGCAGACTAACTGGCTAAGTTTATGCTCTGTCCATGCTCCATCCCATCTGGTCCCTAACCTAGTCACTAGGGGATAGCCCTTTAAATCGCCTGTTCAGAACGTAACCAGTTAGCGCTACTGAAAATAACCAATTAGCATAGAACTCAAAACTGGCTATTTGGGGGGACATTCTGGGGGTAAAGTCAACATTTGGGCGGTTATGTGCTAATATTCAGAACTTAACCAACCAAATTAACTACATAAAAGGACCACATAAAAGTCAGTCCTATCTTTGAGGTTCTTTTGCTAATGGATTTAATGTGTTCTAATAAATTAATGCACATTAAGTGACATGCAGCCCATAAGTACAGAATGGGCTGCAATGCATTTAGTTAGTTAGTTAGGTGTTATCGACTCGTGCTTGAGTCCTAGCAACTTGATGAATTACTGATCTAAAAAGAGATTGGTTTTGTGCTAGTCCAGTAAGGTCCAGCCATCTGATTGCAGGTCACCCTCTTTGCCTAGTTCCTTCGATCTTCCCAAACATAATGTCCTTCTTCTAACAGCGTGACCAAAATAGACAGTCGTAACTTCATCATTTGGGCGTCAAGTGACAGCCGGTTTGATCTCTTCCAGAATTGATTTGTTAGTTCTTTTGGTGGTCCATGACATGCATAAAATTCTTCTCCAGCACCAAAGCTCAAATGAGTCAATCTTCTTTCTGTCTTATTTCCTTAGTGGCTAGCTTTTACATCCATAATTGACCACTGAGAAAATGAGTGCATGGATAAGTCTGATCTTTGTTTGGATCGTTATTTCCTTGCCTTTGAATACTTGGTCAAAAGTCTTCATTGAAGATTGATCCAGTTCTATTCTGCGGAGTATTTCTTCCCTACTAGTTGCTTCTTTGTTTACGAGAGAGCCCAGGAGATTGAAACCCTTTACAACTTCTATTCTATTGCCTTCAAACTCAAAATCTTCATCATTTTCCGTGTTCATGATCTTCGTCTTGTTTTGTTCAGTTCTAATGAAAACCAAAAAAAAAAACCTCTGTGGAGTGACGATGTTCCTAAATGGACTTTATTTGAAAGTGTCAAAGTTCCAAAGGTACACTGAAATCACTTCCGGTTCACCACACAATTGTTTCCCACGTACTCACCTTTATAGGACCCCCAGGGACCCCTGAAGAAGACTTTTTGTCAAAACACAGACCGTTTTGGGTCCTGTATCACTAGCGGACTAGGTCCTTTAAGGCTCTTATGTGGATGATTTATTTTTATGTGGATGAAATTATTTTATGTGGATGATTTCAGTGTACCTTTGGAACTTTGACACTTTCAAATAAAGTCCATTTAGGAACATCGTCACTCCACAGAGTTTTTTTTTTTTGTTTTCTCTGGATTTTCTTTTTTGTGGATATTTTGGGGGTCAATTCCTTTTGTTTTTTGCTTGTTCAGTTCTAATCCCATGTTATGACTTTCGGCTTTGACGTTTCTCAGTAGATACAGCATGTCTTCTTTGTTGCTGGTGATGAGCATTGTATCATCTGCATAGCGCAGGTTGTTTATATTTCAGCTACCAACTTTGAAACCAACACTCTCTTCTTCCAAATTTGCTTTGCCATATAGGTTGAACAGGTAAGGTGACAAAATGCATCCTTGCCTGAAGCCACATTTTATTGGAAATCAATCAGTGTTGCCATAATCTGTTCTCACTGCAGCTTCCTGATTTTTGTAAAGGCTCTTTATCAGCTGAGTGATATGTTTGGGTATTCCCATTGTGCTAAGGTTCTCCATAGTTTATCATGCATGGCATTTAGTGCGCACTAATCATTAGTGCATGCTAAATCCATTAGTGTGTCTTAGTAAAAGAACCCCTCTATGCTGTAACCCATAGACAGTTAAGCACTGAACAGCATGCTTAAATGGTTATGTGTTAGCTTAGTGGTCTCAAACTCAAACCTTTTGAGGGCCACATTTTGGATTTGTTTGTACTTGGAGGGCCGCAGAAAAAAGTTAGGGGTCCTTTTACTAAGGCACGCTCCTGCCCACTGTACCTCCACCGGGGATAAGCAGATGAGGTATGAGCCTGGGTCAGGGAGGGATGCTGGGTGCAGAGCCTGACAGAGGAGGGAGGGAAGGATGCTGGGTGCAGTGCCTGGCAGGAAGGGAGCTGGGTGCAGTGCCTGACAGGGGAGGGAAGGTGGGCTGGATGCAGAATTTGGCAGGGAGGGGGCTGGGTGCAGAGCCTGACAGGGCAGAGCACTTGAATATTAAGCCGTCCGACTTATATTCAAGTCAACCATTTTTCCTCCTTTTGAGGGGAAAAAGGGGGGTATCGACGTATATTCAAATGCATACGGTAACTGGCAAGATCCCAAGAAGAAAAACAGATTTCATGCTGCTTATCTTAGAAACAAAAGCAGTGAATTTTCCCAAGTCCATCTTAATAATGGCTTATGGAGTTTTGTATTAGGAAATTATCTAACCCTTTTTTATGTCCTGCTAAGCTCAATGCTTTCATCACATTCTCCAGCAACAAATTCCAGAGTTTAATTAAATGTTGAGTGAAGAAATATTTTCTTTGGTTGGTTTAAATTTACTACTTATTAGCTTCATTGCATGCCCACTAATCCTAGTATTTTGGAATGAGTAAACAAGTGATTCATATCTACACTTTCCACTACATTTATTTATCTATTTATTATATTTATTTAAGTGTGTACTTGCATTTTCAGTGCTTTTTTTAATCAGCTGTTTATCTTTGTTCAACATTCTCAGCGTTTTCACAATTTGTTGATGTTTTATAAGAAGATTATTACAAAATAGACTCTTGATAAAGGCTATTTTAACCAAAACACTGTGCCGGGTCTACATTCGCTGTCATCAATAAAGACTGTTTTAATCGATCTGGACTTTGGCTCTGGACAACTCTGCCTTATGACTCTTGTTTGCTCTGGTGTTTCTGTCGTAAAGTTTCCCTTCCGGCTTTTTCTTCAGTGTCAAGTACTTTCTCTCACTTGCACATATTTATGTTCAAAAAGAAAGTTAGGCCTGTTCTTTTTTAACATTTTTATAAGCGATATTGTTGAAGGGCAGTGAGGGTTGGTTTGTTTGTTTTTTGGGGGTGGGTTGGGGGGGTTAGCATTAATATGTGCAGGTGAGAGAAAGTAATTTAAATAAATATAATAAACAGATAAATAAATGTAGTGGAAAGTGTAGATGTGAATTAGGTCGATATTTCACTAGCAGCAGTAGAATCTTTTAGCTGTCATTAGCATTATCCTAGGATATTCAGTCCCAAGGAGGCCAAGTCCAGACACCAGCATTGAATATGCAGTTATACATAGGCAGATAACACTTACCCAGTTAACTATGATATTCAACATTTGACCAGATAAGCCCGTATAAAGGTAGGACTGTGTTTTATATGGTCCTAATTATCCAGTTAACTTATCTGGTTAAGTGCTGGATATCATCAACTAACCAGATAAGCGCTGACACTGCCCCCCGGACGCCCACAAAATAGCCAGTTTCGAGTTAGGCAGTAACCGGGTATATCCAGTGGCTCTGTCCATTTAAGTGCTGCAAAATATATCCAATTAGCCCTGGACAAGTGATTTAAACAACCCCTTAGACTGTGAGCCCTCAAGGTGGGTATATAGTAATAGAAAGCCATCTTTGAAACAAATATAGTATCACTTACAGTATATGTTATATGCAAACTATAAATTTCAGGTCTTTATGTCATGGGCAAGATCCAAGTCTCACAATCCAGCCTTTCAAGATATACTGTCCACACCTAAACCAACCTTTTTTAGAGCTACACATGGTAGCAATCATCTGGAATGTGAGAGGGAGAGATGGCTGACATCTCAGTATCTCCCTGGACGTGGCTCAAAGTGTAAAACCCTAGAGGAATCTTGGGAAATGTTCAAGCAAAGAAAATTCATGTTGACTGACAATGTCAAGACCTTTTGGAAAGAAAGAAAACCTGCAGCACTTCCAAACATCAGACAGCAGCCAGGTGAAGGGGTGAAGGTAGGTTACGTGCAGTGTCCTATTGAATTTCTGGCAAAAACAGATAGGAAAAACAGCACATCAA
Organism: Geotrypetes seraphini; assembly: GCF_902459505.1. Classification (NCBI taxonomy): domain Eukaryota; kingdom Metazoa; phylum Chordata; class Amphibia; order Gymnophiona; family Dermophiidae; genus Geotrypetes; species Geotrypetes seraphini. The sequence continues at coordinate 35,276,834 of NC_047096.1, forward strand.
GAACTGATGGAGTCTCAGAATGACCTGATACAACCAGCCTACAGAAGCCAGCCTAACAGTCATCACCTCAGCCTACAGAATAATGATGGCAAATAACGATTTGTATGCACTGGCATAGTAAGGGGGCGGGGGTGGGGGTGGTCTTTGTAAAGGGTATAGGCACCTGTCCTCCTCTCCACCCCCTCCTTCCCCCCCCCCCCCCCGCAGTACATATGTGCCCCTTCCCCTTCCTCACACCTCTTTAACTTTTCCTGCACAAGCAGAATTACAAACTTGCTGCCCGCATCAGGGTCACCTCTTCCTGATGTCACTTCCGGGCCCCACGCCTTGAAAGTGAAGTCAGAAGGAGAGCCGGCACGATGTGGGCAGCAAGTTTGTGCTGTTGCTCTCGCCTGTAAAATAAAAAGGTATGGGGAAAGGGAAGGAAGCGAGCGCACGTGGCGGGGGAGGGGGGTCAGGAAGGAGGGGGCGAAGAAGAGGGCAGGGGAGGGGCAACCCTGCCCCGGGCGCCAGTTACCCTCGCTACGCCACTACCTGGGTGGTTCATCTAGTCTGCCCAACAAGACAGCCTGAATTGTACCTGCCAAGCCATACAGGCTAAACTCCTGTAGGCCCTGTTTAAAGTCTGAAGGTCATTTACGTTTTGCTTTGGTTCCAACCTCTTTCTACATTGGGACCCTCACGTGTTTATCCTAGACATTTTTTTTTAATTCCTTTACTGTTATTGTCCCCCGTCACCTCCACCGGAGGGCATTCCAGGCATTCACCAGCCTCTCTGTAAAAAAACATTCCTTGATGTTACTCCTAAGTCCACGAGCCCTCAACCTCAATTCATTTCCTTTACATGTACAAAACATTTTGAAGCCTCATCTCTAGCTAGATTGCTCCAAAAATCAGCCTGCCTGTTCCTGCGTTCTTTCTCTGCCTTGTGAGCAGACCACTGCTCTGACCCAGCAGCAGCAATTCTTATGTTCTTATGTTCCTGTGTTTTATCATGCAGCTGGATTTCTCTGTTTGCATGCTTTTTTTTAATGTATAGATAGTGGCACTTTAACTTTGATTAATTAGTCTTGCCCTTATTTTAAAAGCTTTATTCATGTTCTGGACATCTCAAAACTGACATTTAGACATCCATAATGCAAAGACTTCCAAATCCCAATTTTATAAAGCCAGGAGATGGAGGTGTAAAACTGCAGCATGTCCTTGTGGCAAAAAAAAGTGTGGTCTGAGTGTGTTTTGGGTGGAACTAAAAAAAAGGCCAAAATACAAACACTCAACTCTGATTTCGGAAGGGGAAGGGGCATATTTGTCTAAAAAGAAATGGACATTGTTATTTAGATCTGATACTTGGCATGTGCAGATTACAGAACAGTGCTCTGAGCAGATGGATTAAGGTAAATCACCCCTTCCATCCCCTCAGGTACTAATGATGGGCATGGTAATAAAATCTTTTTTTTAAATTAACTTCTTAAGAGACATCCATGCAGATTTGGGAAGTAGAGGATCTCAGGTTCAAATCCCACTTAGTAGATATTTTTCTGTCACTGGAGGGCTCACAATTTAAAAAGAAAGGATAAAAATCACGCACAGCTCAAGAGAGATTTGAACTTGAATCCCAAGGTTCTTAGCCCACTGCTCTAACTGTATTCTGCTTCATTTTTTCAATCAAGTTCCTTATATTCAACTTGATGTATTTTATCTGTTCTATGTATTACTTCTTTCCCTGCCATGCTGGTATTTTCTGAAGTATATTTCTGTAATGCTTTCTGTCTTTAAGTCCATTATTCTAATTTGTATCCCATGTATTAGCTCACCTTGTGAACCGACTAGAACTTTTTCAGTATATAAGAATAAAATTATTATTATTATTATTATTATTAACCATTAGGATACCCCTGAACAGATATATGTGTGGCTATTTTATAATACAAATGTTCCAATGCTGACACAAAGCTATCCATGACCCTATTCATGACCTGTTCAAAATTTGGACATTTCAGTTTGTAAAATGGATGTTCATGATGAACATCACCAGCACATGTGTATATCATCAGATCTTGTTCTCAAATACATGAGAAATGGACATCCATATGTGATGTAGACTTGGGTGTCCATATTCTCAGTTGGTTGCTCTTTCCAAAATGTCATTCCACTTGTCAGATTTTTACATGAAGAGCATATTTAGAGTTATAGGATGTATAATAAAACTGTTACAATCCCCTCAGGCAATTTTTATCCTTTCTTCCCCTTCCCCCCAGCTTTGTACCAAATAAGCTAAGCAACACTACAAAAAGCAAAAATTCAGGTATAGTAAATGTGTCCTTGCCCCAGAGTATTTACAGTCTAAGGCAGTGGTCTCAAATTCGCGACCCAGGGGCCACATGCAGCCCGCCAAGTACTATTTTGAGGCCCTCGGTATGTTTATCATAATCACAAAAGTAAAATAAAACAGTTTCTTGATCATATGTCTCTTTAGCTATAAATGATAATATTATTAATAAGACTTAGCCAAAACGAAAGATTTATAAACTATAAAGAGTTTTACCTCATGCAAAATTGTCATTTCTTGAATAAGCCATTAACTATTTTTTTCTGCTGCCCTCCCAAGTACCTATAAATCCAAAATGTGGCCCTGCAAAGGGTTTGAGTTTGAGACCACTGGTCTAAGGGGTCCTTTTACTATGCTTGTGTTAGGCTCTAATGCGTGCTTAATGCAGCAAAAATGGCCTAACGCAGGACATGCTAAAAACATCCTGCATTATTTTTTGCATTTGCAGATTTATTTATTTTTTGAGGAGGGTGTCAGGAGGGGCAAAATGTTCATAGATCCCATCTTGCCAGAAGTTCTCAAAAATTAAAGCTTACATTTCCCTCTCTCAGTGGTAAAAACAGAACCTTAAGAGATTTAATCTTTTGCTTTTAAATTAACCGAATTCTGGAATGCTTTACCGCTTACATTAAGAAGTTTAGGTTCTTTTGATTTATTCCAGAAAGTTCTGAAAACTTTTTTGTTTGCTAAACATTTTGGAAATTAACTATTTCAGTCTCCTTTTCCTTGTCAAGTTTATGCATTATATATTACATTATTGTTAACTAAGTCGAGCTCCACTTGCTTGATGACTCAGGGGTAAATTCTCTATTAGTACGTCTACCTTAGGCGTGCTTTAGACGGCCGGTAAACGTAATTGCCAATCAAACGGTACTTAGGCGTGCGGTAGACGTCCCTACAACATATTCGCGCAAGATAGACGCAGGTTTCTGAAACGTCATTAAGACGTCTCCAATGGACCCGTGATAGACGTGGGTACGTTTTTTTTTTGTTTTTTACATTATACTTTATTTATACTCTTTATTATCACTCATTCAGCATTGTAAGTATAGGATGATGAAAAAGATAACTAAAACACAGTATACCATTTTGTAAACTATATATTAGTTAATCTAGCAATATCAGTGAGGTAGGGAATGGCAGACAGAGAACACTGCTGTGTTGTATCTTTTTCCTCTAGGATATCAGAATTGTACAGTTTACCATTAATACAAGGAAAAAAAATATGTTATGTTTCAAAGGAGAACTAGAAGATGAAACGTACCAAGTGGGTGTTGAACTTACATTATCAGTATGGAAAGTGGGAACCGGTAGATGTATGCTACACAGAAAGCTGTACAGAAATGTCATACTCACCTCCTATTAGAAGTGGAAAGGATAGGACTTTCAACACCATATAAACTTCGTTTAAGTTCCACAAAGACTGGCAGGAAAGGCACCCTTAGTCATCCAATAAGCTTTCTCTCGATTTCCCAGAGACATTATTTCAGAGAGGATAGTTTAGAAGTGATATCTTGCTCGAAAGAACACTCTCCTGGTCTTAAAACATTGCAACAATCAGCTCATTCTTCAGAACAAAGGTAAATCCCATAACTTACACTGGCCCAACTTAGAAACAGAATCAAAACACAGATTAGACCTGAATGTGGCTTCCAGTTCACAGGAAGAGGAAGTAGCAAGCAGCACAATGCTGATCTCATTGTGACATCATCAAGGTGCACCTGGAAGGTAGATATGCCACAAGTAAAAGACAAGCCGGGAGTTGAACTCACAACCTACAGATGATCAATATAGTGCTTTTACTCACTGACCTACACCTGTGTCTCTGGTTCCCTTGTCATAGCATACCTTAGTGATGTGCTAAAGTATATTCTACTTAGCTATCATATCACAGTCAGTTGAGGCAAAAGACTGGTAGCTCAATGGTGTAAAGCACCGTTGTCACAGATGCAACACCCATATTCTTAAGTATGGTTCAATAAATGTAATACAGAGTCAAAATTATGCTGTTTATTTTATCAAACCCAAGCTCAACTTTGTAATGTATTGTGTATAGTCTCGCTAATGTGTTTGTGATGAAAATGAGATGCGATAGGTGTATATCCTATATAATAAAACCCTAGCCGCGCGTGCGCACATACCTGCGTGCTTCTGTGATCTCTGCTCTGTGATCAGTAGGTCTGTGGCCAGCAGGAGTGCAGATGCAGCAGCCAGGTGACTCCCCCCTCCCGCCCTCACTCACCACCAAAACCACCACCGCCAAAGCCTCCTCCTTCTGCCTAGCCAGGAGGAGGGCTCCGAGTCGCTGAAGACTGTCCCAGATCAGCTTACACGGTCCCTAAAAAATGAACCTTTTCATCTGAGGCGCAAGGCTGCGGTGACCTCCCTCCCCCGGCTCACTAAGGTTTCGTCTTAAGAAATTCAAATGCGTTGTTGAAAACGCAAGTGACTGTTCTCTGTCATCCTAGACACCCCTGCAACACCCCAACAACACATGTCCGAGCCATGGTAAGTTGAAAATAGGTTTGCCTGGAAAGGAAAATGTGCACCTTACAAATGGCAAAGTCCACCATGTAGACCCTGTTATAAGAGATAATAGGAAAAAAATAGGACCTTATTAAAATGAGCAAAGGTGGGAGTCAAACCGGGGAGTTTCAGAGGTCAGAACTCGGAACAGGAGCATTACCGTGTTGAGCTACAAATGCTTTCTTGTGCTTATAGCAGTTTGGTGAGACAAAACACTGCAGTTATATATTATTGTTTCTTCACCATTTCAGAAATGTATACTTTACCATGATATAAACTAACAAAGTATGCCATGTTTAAAAGGAGAAATATAAGATGAGTTGAACTCAAATTCTTAGCATGGAAGGGGGAAAAGTTTATTTTTCTGCTACACAGCAAAGTTGTACAGTAATGTTATAGTCAACTCCTATAAGAAGTGGAAAGCATCATCAAAGTGCACCTGGAAGGTAGATATGCCACAAGTAAAATACAGGCTGGGATTTGAACCCTGAAAGGCCGGAAGATTGGTAGAGAGTGCCTTTCCTCACTGACCTACAGCTCCAATGCCTCTGGTTCCCTTGTCATATCATATCTTACTGAAGTGCTAAGGGAAAAGGAGTTTAGCTATAATGTCATAGTAGGCTGAGACAAAAGAGTGGTAGCTCAATGGTTAAAAGCGCTGCTTTCACTGGGCCCCAAACTCATATTCCCAAGTGTGCTTGAATACATGTGAGGTGGAGCTCTGTTTTTCTCAACGCTAATCTTCATTCTAAGCACTGTACTAATGCATATATGACTGTAAGTAATCTGTTCCGTTTAGGCATCATACCGGAAAAGTGGTGTTTTTTTTGCCCTTGCCGATCAGCGTCATTTGTGCTGCAATTCTTTAATACATAGTTGATATTTGTTTTCTACTTAAAAACCTTCCAAATCTTTAGGCATTCCTTTGCTTAAACTTATTTGAGTTCATCCTGATATGATCGCTAATGAGCATAGACAGCTCAGTCAAGTATGATATGAACGGGTGGTGAGATGGACCTTAGTAGAAGTAGCTGTAGCTCTATGTGTTAGGCGCCAGCCTGTGCTCCTAACATCCAGAGGTTGTGAGTTCTACACCCAGCACATCTTTTAATTGTGGCATACTACTTTGAAGGTGCAGATTGATGAGGTCACAATGAGGTCAGTTTTGTGCAACTGAAGACCTCCATTTTGCAATGAGGGAAGCTGAATGTTAAGGTGTGTATCTGTTTATTCTCTTTTTAAGTGCTGATAATGTGTGCTGTTTTTACTTTGCTTTCAAAAGAGAGCCGATTGCAGTGCTGTTTGTTGAGAAAAAAAAGGGGGTTGTAAAAGCCATGTGTAAATTATATTATTGTTTGGGCAGAAATGTGGTTTGTTATCCATGCAATATAATGTGTTCCATTGTTATGGTGTCATTATATTTATTAGGACAGAGAAAAGATGAAAATTACCTATTCAAACTCACTATTGGAATTATTGATGAAAAAACACAGCGGACGTCTGCCTCGCGTGTAACAAAGAGCCGCAATTACGATAGTTGAAACGGCATTGAAATCCAAGTTAGACCAGGGTTTCTTACGTCTACATAATACTCGATATTTAGACGCAGTTGCTCGCTCAGGTAGCGCTCAGGTAGCGTCCCCATTTGGCACGCCCACGGAACGCCCACATCCAGAGCTGGAGACGGGACTATGCTTTCGATAGACGTCAGTTCGTCAAGTACCTCATAGGGACGTCTATGTGTCATTAATTACCCAATTAACATTAATTAAGACCCTTAACTTCGTAATTATTCACTTACATCGGACGTCCAAAGCACGCCTAAGTTAAACGCAGTAATAGAAAATTTACCCCTCAGTGTATAAAACTAAGTTTTAGTTTAGTTTACAGCTTAACATAGCGGAGAATGGGCAGAGCATGGACATGGAAAAGGTACCGGTAACCAGTTAGTGTGTGTACATTAGGTTGCTAACTGGTTATTGCAGGGTTAATGCAAGAGCCTTACCACCTCCTAAATAGGAGGTTTAAGGACTCTCATGTTATAGAAACATGATGGCAGATAGAGGCCAAATGGCCCATCCTGTCTGCCCATCTATATCATCCACTATTTCCTCCTCTCCCAAAGAGATCCCACATGCCTGTCCCATGCTTTCTTGAAATCAGATACAGTTGTCTCCACCACCTCAGTCAGGAGACTATTCCACATATCTACCACCTTTTTCTATTAAAAAAAAGCATTTCCTTAGATTACTCCTGAGCCTATTAATTCTTAAAATCATCCCATGCTCTCTCACTCTAGAGTGTCCTATCAATTGAAAGAGACTCACCTCATGTGTATTTATGCCACATAGGTATTTAAACATCTTTATCATATCTCTCTTCTCCTGCCTCTCCTCCAAAGCATACATATTGAGATCTTTAAGTCTGTCCCCAAACGCCTTATGAAGAAGATCACCGACCATCTTAGTAGCCTTACTCTGGACCAACTCCATCTGTTTACATCTTTTTGAAGGTGTGGTCTCCAGAATTGTACACAATATTCTAAATGAGGTTTCACCAGTCTTATACAGAGACATCACCTCCTTTTTCCTACTGGCCATTCCTCTCCCTATGCACCCAAGCATCCTTCTAGCTTTTGCCATCGCTTTTTCAACCTGTTTAGGCACCTTAAGATCAGCGCATACTATCATAACCAAGTCCCACACCTCTTTCATGCAAAAAAAAGTTCTTTACCCCCTAAACTGTACCCTTCTCTCAGGTTTTTCCAGCCCAAATACATGGCCTTGCATTTCTTACCATTAAATCTTAGCTGTCAAATTTCAGACCATTCTTCAAGCTTTGCTAGGTCCTTCCTCATGTTATTCACACCATCAGGGGTGTCTACTCTATTGCAGGTTTTGGTATCATCCACAAAGAGGCAAATCTTACCTGACAGCCCTTCAGAACTATCACTTACAAAAGTGTTAAAAAAGAACAGGCCCAAGATCCAAACCTTGAGGCACACCACTGGTAACATCCTTTCCTCAGAGAGATCTCCATTGACCACTACCCTCTGTTGCCTTCCACTCAATCAATTCCTGACTCAAGTCTTTTACTTTGGGGCCCATACTAAGGGCACTCAGTTTATTTATTAGACCCCTTTGTGAAACATTATTAAAGGCTTTGCTAAAATCTAAATATACCACATCTAGCGTACTCCCTCTATCCAATTCTCTGGTCATCCAGTCAAAGAAATTGATCAGATTTATGTGACAAGACCTGCCTTTAGTGAATTCATGTTGTCCCTCGGGTCCTGTAATCCACTGGATTCCAGAAATATCACTATTCTCAGTTTTAAAAGTGTTTCCATTAATTTACTTACCACAGAAGTTAGACTTACCGGACTGTAGTTCTTTACTTCTTCCTTACTTCCACTTTTGTGGAAATGGACCACATCTGCCCTTTTCCAGACCTCCGGTACCACTCCTGATTCTAGAGAAGCATTGAAAAGGTCAGCCAGTGGAATCGTCAGAACTTCCCTAAGTTCCTTCAGTACCCTCGGATATACACCATCCGGCCCTATCTCTTTGTCCAACTTTAGTTTAGTTAGCTCCTCACAAACACAATCCTCTGAAAATTGATCAGGATCTACCATACCTCCATCCCTATTTGCATTTGTCTTCTGTGGTCCCACTCCCGGCACTTCAGCATGTGAATATTTGTTAAGCAATTCAGCTTTATCTTCTATATATTTCTCCCCTTCACCGTTGAGTCTCACAATGCCACTTTTGCACTTCTTCCTATCACTAATATACCTAAAAAAATGTCTTGTGCCCCTAATTTACCATGTTGGCTATTTTTTTTCTTCCATTTGCACCTTTGCTTTCCTGACTATTAAACTAGCCTCTCAGCTTTTCCAGATATTTTAGCCTGTCTTCCTCTTTCTGTGATCTTGTGTAATTTATGAAAGCTAACCTCTTATTCCTTATTTTATGGCTACTACTGGTAAAAACCCCAAAATGTTTGAGTACCTGAATGTAAACTGCTTAGACAACCTCCATTAAAGGCGGTATATAAATAACTAATATTAAATAAATTAAATTAGCACACAGCAATAAATGAAACAAATACAAAAAGTCTTTTTCATGGCCACAGTAAGGGTGTACTAAGTCCATTTCTTAACACAGCTTATTAAATGAGCCCTTAAGTTGGTACTTAAGGCTATAGCAGGCAAATTGAGTTGCCCAAGTGCACAGGGGAAAAATAGAATTTGAACCCAAGATCCTTGGGCTGTAACAATTAGGCCACTCCTCCATTCTAAACATAGTAACATAGTAGATGACAGCAGATAAAGACCCAATAGTACATCCAGTCTGCCCAACCTGATTCAATTTAAATTTATTTATTTATTTATTTCTTCTTAGCTATTTCTGGGCAAGAATCTAAAGCTCTACCCGGTACTGTGCTTGGGTTCCAAATGCTGAAATCTCCGTCAAAGCTCACTCCAGCCCATCTATACCATTCCAGCCATTGAAGCCCTCTCCAGCCATTCGCCACCAAACAGCCATATACAGACACAGACCGTGCAAGTGTGCTCAGTACTGGCCTTAATTCTTCAATATTTACTATTATTTTCTGATTCTAGATCTCTGTGTTCATCCCAAGCTTCTTTGAACTCCGTCACCATTTTCCTCTCCACCACTCTCTCGATAGCGCATTCCAGGCATCCACCACCCTCTCCATAAAGTAGAATTTCCTAACATTGCTCTTGAATCTACTACCCCTCAGCAAAACTCAGGAAAATCAGTTTTAACATTCTGTACATCAGCACCATACAGTGTATCTCAGGACTGCTGGGGAAGTAGTGACTGAGTAAAGCCAGAGCAATTGGAAAATAAATTTCTGTAATCTTTCTCCTTCCAATTCATCAAGTCTTGTATATACCAAGAATCTTATCACATGGCATTTTGCTGCTCTGCATTATTGACTAATGAGTACAGCTTAACATAGTTTTGAATTTTTAATAATCTCCCAGGCTGGTACACCATGTTTGCTTTGGCGATTCATCACCAGATGTTTACTAGGGCCTATAACACTGGACTGTTCCTTCCCATTTTTCCATTAAATTTCCTCATTTATTCCGACGTTAGGAGGCAGCTCAGCAATGATTAATTTCTTATTACACCAGAAATGTTGACTTTTCTTGCACTAAAATATGAGTAGCCTTGGGGAAAAATTTATTGCTTTACTCTGCTGGAATCAGCGAAACTCAGGAAAATCAGTTTTAACGTTCTATAAAATGATCTCACCAGCACTAGCCTATGCTTCTTGAAGATTCTGTACAATGGTATAATTGCGTTGAAGTGTGCTAAATCACACAAGGGGCAAATTCTATGTGGGCACCAAAACATAGGTGCTCATTTTCCATGGTTAGTACACCTATTTCTATAAGCACACTTGCATGTATGTGTGTTTATAGAATTCTTCTTTTTCTTAGGTATTTATCAAGGTTATCTAAGTGGTTTTACAATCTGGTACTCAAGCCTTTCCCCTATCTGTCCTGGTGGGCTCACAATCTATCTAATGTACCTGGGGCTAAGGCAGACTAAGTGACTTGCTCAGGGTCACAAGGAGCAGCGTGGGGTTTGAACCCACAACCCCAGGGTGCTGAGGCTGTAGCTCCAACCACTGTGCCACACTCTCCTCCAATGCAATATCAGAAGTGAGCCAAGTATAGAACAATGAAGACAGTGTGACATTACTGATGAGGCTGGCTCTTAGGCTTTGGTGGGATGAGGCATTATGACATCACAATATGAGCTCTGGAATGTTGCTAGTATTTGGATTTCTGCCAGGCATTATGACATCAGGGAAAGGGATCTGGACTTGTATACTGCTTTTCTGAAGTTTTACAACCACACGCAAAGTGGTTTAAATACAGGTACTTAGAACATAAGAACATAAGAATTGCCATCTCCGGATCAGACCCTGGGTCCATCAAGTCCGGTGATCCGCAAACGCGGAGGCCCCGCCAGGTGTACCCTGGCATAGTTTTAGTCCCCATATCACTGTATGCTCTCAAGGGAGATGTGCATCTCATTTACCCTTATCCGTATCACTCTATGCCACTCTTAAGGAGATGTGCATCTAGTTTACCCTTAAATCCTAGAACAGTGGATTCTGCAATTACTTCCTCTGGAAGAGCATTCCAGGTGTCCACCACTCGCTGCGTGAAACAGAACTTCCTGATATTTGTCCTGGACCTGTCCCCCCCCTCAGCTTCAGTCTATGTCCTCTTGTCTTTGTCACACTGGACATTGTAAATAACTGCTTTCCCTGCTCCATTTTGTCGAATCCTTTCATTTTTTGAAAGTCTTTATCAGATCCCCTCGCAGTCTCCTCTCCTCTACTTCAAGCATATTCCCTATCTGTCCCGGTGGGCTCACAGTCTATCTAACGTATCTGGGGCTATGGAAGACTGAGTGACTTGCCCAGAGTCAGAAGGAGCAGCACGGGGTTTGAACCCATATATACAGTAGAATCTGGGGGATAGTGCCGAGGTGCAAGGGGGTGTATATCTGGGCTAGCATGGGAGAGCATTGAAAGGGGCAGTCACTTATACATGCAACTTACAGAATATTGTGAGTTACATATGTCTTAGCTACATTTAACACAGGGGTGCCCAATACGTTGTTCGCGATCAACCGGTAGATCGGGAAGGCAACGTGAGTCGATCGCAGAGCCCATCCCGGGCTCCGTGATAGACTCGTGTTGCCGTCCCGATCTACCGGGCCGATCAGCCTTCCTCTCCCCGACGTCAAAAATGACGACGTCAGGCATCCACTTTAGTCTGGTTTTTGTCATTTTGGGGTGGGAGGGTGGTGGCGGAGGCAGCAGCCTGAAAAAGAAATGATCCTGACCGGGGTCGGTGTCATGCTTCGGAGCTTCTACCTCTTCCAGCAGCCTTCCTATCTGGTCCTCTCCCTTCTACCTGCATCAGGTCACACCCCCTGCTCTACAGCTCTCTTTGGCAACTCGTCAGCAGCAGCGATTGACACAAGCTTCTGACGTCGGGGCCTACCCTCTGCGAGTCCCGCTTGTTTCAACTTCCTTTTTCCACAAAGGCGGGACTCGCAGAGGGAAGGCCTCGATGTCGGCAGCCTGTCTTGATCTCCGTTGCAGACGAGTTGCTGAAGAGGGCCGCAGGGCAGGGTGTGTGGCTGGATGCAGGTGGAAGAGAGAGGGCCAGATGCAGGACTCATGGGTGAGGGAGGAGAATGAGAGAAAGAAAGAGAGAGGGGAGGGAAACAAAAGGAAATATTTCATACCGGGCTGGGCCGGAGTGGAGGGAGGGTGGAAAGATTATGGCTACAGGGTGCAGTAACAAAGGAAAAGGGGGGAAAAGCTGAAAATGGAGATAGTGACACAAAGAAAAGAAAGGGTAAGCAGGACCTACTGAATAAGGATAGAGATACAGAGGGGACATGCTGAAAGCAGGGGTGGTGGTGGTTTAGCACAGTGGGAGAAATCCTGAAAAGGGGTTACATGGGTTTACAGAGGGAGGAAATGCTGAACGAGGCTAGATTGGCACACAGAGGGAATAATACTGAAATGGAGGGTTGATGGGGATACAGATGGAGCAATGTTGAAAAGGGGGAGAGGAGATAGGGACACAGAGAGGGAGCAATGCTGAAGGGAGGTAGTGCTGAAAAAGAGGAGGTGAAATAGAGACAAAGAAGTAATGCTGAAAAAGGGGGGGAGATAAAGACATTGAAAGGGCAAATGGTGAACATGGGGTAAAGACAAGGACAGAGACAAATGATTCTGAAAAAGTGGTGAGATAGGGATATAGGTGAGATGGACAAAAAGAAGGGTGATACTGGAAAATAGGTGGAATGGTAATTCTGACAGACACAGAAGGGAAATGCTGGATCTAGGAGAGATGGGGCTCAGGCTGGATGGAATGGGGAGAAATGCCTGGTTGGCCCGGAACTTCCTCTCCTATGTCAGAATTGACATCAGGGAGCGGAATGCTGGTCAGCGCGATGCTTCTGCAGGGAGAGCTTGGGGTGGCAGTGGCTTGAGGGCTATTCCCTGATGGCGGCAGCGGCAAACAGAGTGGCTTGCGGGAGGGCAGGGAGAAAGAAAGAAAGGGGGCAGGCAGGGAGACAGAAAGAAGGGGGAACAGGAAGACAGAAAGAAAGGGAGGCAGGGAGACAGAATGAAAAAATTGGGGGAGAGAATGAGGTCTGGAGGAGAGGAAACAAACAGGAGGCTGAAAGAAGGGAAGAAAGATTGGATGCAGTCAGAAGAAGAAAGTGCAACCAGAGATTCGTAAAATCACCAAACAAAAAAGGTAGGAAAAATTATTTGATTTTCAATTTAGTGATCAAAATGTGTCTGTTTTGAGAATTTATATCTGCTGTCTATATTTTGCACTATGGCTCTCTTTTATTAAACCGCAATAGCAGTTTTTAGCGCAGGGAGCTTATGAGCATCGAGAGCAGTGCGGGGCATTCAGTGCAACTCCCTGTGCTAAAAACTGCTATCGCAGTTTAGTAAAAAGGGAGGGGGTATATTTGTCTATTTTTGTATGGTTGTTACTGAGGTGACATTGCATAGAGTCATCTGCCTTGACCTCTTTAAAAAAAAAAAACGGAATATGAATGATAATTAATATTTTCTCTGCCTTTCAGTGTGCTTTGTGGGTTGTTTTTTTTTTAAATTTCATTGTTGGTAGATCATTTTGACTTGGTCATTTTAAAAGCAGCTCACAAGCCCCAAAAGTGTGGGCACCCCTGATTTAACATTTAGGGCCCCTTTAACAAAGCCATGGTAGTGAGTCCCAGCACGGCAACTGCAACACAGCCCATAGGAATTGAATGGGCTGCCTTGCATTTGCCAGTGAGAATCACAAATGCAGCTTTGTAAAAGGGGCTCTTAATTTTACATTTAATTTAAATGTTAAATTTAATTTTAATTTAACATTTAAATTTACATTGACCCTCTTAAGAGGGATAAAGCAGGTTATAGGTCCCTTAACATAACATAATATGTACAATTACAGTTATGCCTTTTATATTCTGCTAATTCCTATCTATTTATTTATATATTTATTTTCCAGATTGATAGTCTGCTCAATCTAATATCCTTGGTGAGTTACAATAAAACATATGGAGGGACATAATCAAAAGAAATGTCTGTCCGTTTTGGAACTAAGTCGCAAGTCGCCCAAAGTCGGACATGGGAAAAGGTCCATTTTCAAAAAATATGTCCAACATTTTTTTTTTTTTTTTTTTTAATCGTCCAACTGTATGTCCAGTCATCTGATCACCCAGACCGTTAAGTTGTCCATCTGTATGCCCCATTTTCATCCAAAAATTCATCCAAGTCACAAATGCCTAGAAAAAGACCTTTTGGGCATGGGAGGGGCCAGAAAAGTGATGGACTGGACACACAGACATGGCACCAGAGTAGTGGGGTACCTTACAGGGCACTGCTGTAAACTTCACAAAAAGGGTTCCACATAAACATCTCACTACAGTTCACTTATAGGTCATGGTGAGCCCCCCAAAACACCCCAGAATCTACTAGACTCACCTATCTACCAACCCAAGAGCCCTTATGGCTACAGGAGCCACTTATATGGCAGTACAAAAGGGTTAGGGAGGGTTTTTTTTTGGGGGGGAGCACACATTTTTCACTATTAATGCAGTGATTAGAGTGGCTTATGGGCCTGGGTCCTTCTCTCTATGGTTCACTAACCCACCCCCAAGACCACTTAAGCCACCTCTGTGTAGCTCTACTAGGCTTTCCTATGCCAGGCTGCCAGGTGCTGATGCTCTGGAGGCAGATATGTAAAGTTGCTATTACAATTTTTATGGGGGGGAGTCAGTGATCACTGGGGCAGTGTGTTGGGGTCTGTATTTTGTGTCTGCAGTGCTTATCCGGTCACTTTGGATACCTTCATGTGACTTAGACCTGGTTTCAGATGACGTAAGTCATAACATCCACGGTCCATCTAGGCCAGGGGTGTCAAATTCAATCACATAAGGGGCTGAAATCTAACACTTAGGCTGTCGCGGGCCAAATTTTTTATTAAAATACTTAGGGGTCCTTTAATTAAGGTACGCTAACCTATTTAGCGTGCACTAATTGCGCACCTTAATACAAGTACCCCTTAGTCTTAGTAGAGGGTTATAACACCAGCTCTGGCAGGATGCACATTTCAAATCTGACACACTGTAATTGCAAAACAGAAAATAAAATTATTTTTTCTGCCTTTTATTGACTGGTCATTATTCAAATTATTGGGCAGATCAATCTTGTTGCTGCATTTTATAAAAGTTGTATATCAAATTACAATAATCCAAGTATGTTAATATAAAGGATTGTACTATTAACTGAAAGACATCAGAGTCAGTCAAAATATGATTTACAGTAATTTTTCTCAATTTCCAGAGAACTTTAAACACCCTATTTGACACCTGTTTCACTTGATGTTCAAAAGATATATTGTCAATTTTGACTCCTAGGATTTTAAATTAATTTTCTGATTTGTAGGGAATACCTTTAATAAGTTCCTTACTAGGTAGTTGACAAAAATTGCGATCTATCACCATAAATTTGTTTTTTCCTATTAAATTTTAGTTAATTTGACATGCCCAGTTCTCCATTATTGTTAATCCATTGCAAATTGTATTGGTTACTTGGGCAATATCACCTTTAAAAAGTTTATTAAACATGATATCATCTGCAAATATAAATGGGTTGAAGCCAAAAGAATTCAGTTTAAAGCCCAGTGTTAAGATAGGCGATAATGGTGAGCCTTGACGAACTCCATAAAATGAAATTAAAGCCAATGAAATAATTTGATTTGTCTTTACCTGATATGGATGGTTTTTAAGAAAACCTTGTAGCTAACTGATTTAGGCCAGACACTGTTCCCTTCGGCAAAGATCAAAAGCTGGCCGCCAATCTACCTACCAGTACTCACTGCAGGGTATAGGCTCATACTCACTACAGCGTTGACTCACTCCCAGTAGCGTGCAACCGCAACTCCCAGCAGCGGCTCCAGCCCCATTGTCTTCTCACTCTTCCCCTTTCCGGTTCGACCAGCTGATGTGGCGCTGATGGGTAAAAAAAATGTCTGCTGCTCACCGCAGGATCAAAAATTGGTCGCCAATCTGCCCGTACTCATTCCAGCGTCAATTCACTCGTGATAGAGTGTGACCGCAATTCCCAGCAGCGGCTCCGGCGGGCCAGCTTAAGTGCAAATTGCTAATTGTTGGGCGGGACAAATTTTATGACACCGCGGGCCAGAGGTTGACATGTCTGGTCTAGGTAGTGTTGTAAAACTTTCGGTTATACATGCAATACGACTAAGTCTAGGATGGCCCATGTCCCACCCAAATCCTGCCCTCGATACTCCTCCTGACACCCCCCTTTTAGCTCTGGTCGTTCAGCAGCACTGTGAAGGCCTAGGTCATTTTTAAATACGTCTAAAACCCGGTTAGATTATTGGCATTTGGATGACTTGTCTTTTAGATCGTCCAAGTGCCGATTTAGGCCGGTTTTTAGACGTTTTCTGTTTCGATTATGGGCCCCACAGTACATAAGCTTGATTTGCCCAATGATTTGTCAGTGGTTCTACGTGAATTACAAACAAGAAGACTAGATTAATTATCTAGGAACTTACAGGTTAATCAAGATAAAAATGACAAACCAATAGCAAACCAGAAGATACTTTCAAAACAGGACAGTTTGGATATATTTTTTTTAATAGCACAGCTAAATAAGAATCTCATCTCACAAAATTGTTGTTATATCCAGATGGATACAGCAATGATTTTGGAAACATCTCTTAAAGATTTAGTTAAACCAACTACTTTATTAGTCACGGTGGCATTGGCACCTGACAAAAATTGGATTCTGAAATTGTACTTTAAACACAGGCAAAGGACAAAAAGTTCAGATGTTCCCAGACGTGACAAAGGAAACCCAGAAACGTTGACGACAGTTTTTGCGTCTTAAATCAGGGGTAACAGTGATGGGTGGAGTATTTTTGCTACGGTATCCATGTAAATGCATTGTTAAATATAGATCTCACACATAAGCATTCTTTGAACCGTCAAAGTTAACTGAGTTTCTCTCTATGAAAAAACTTGAAGGGGAGATAACAAGTTAATGTGTTATTAATGCTCCTGTAAACACAGTCAGATAAGTGGGTGAAAAACCATGATTGCCTTATTTTGTTTTTCACTCATTAGATTCTTGGATCTAAAATTTCAGACTGTAAATATTGATTAAGTAACATAAATTTCTTTTGTAGTTTCTGTTTTATTCATTGTATCTTTTTCAATAATCTGTACAAGAAGGCGTTCTTTATAATATTGTTTAAACTTAATTAAATAAATTTTTTTAAAAAAAGAATCTCATCTCACTAGGTAGAATAGACCAATCACTAGCAGCTAGGTAAGATTAAAAAGAGGAAAACAGTTTCACAGATAAAATATCTTTAGGATTTGGAAACGATAAAACCACAGAATTATGTGTTATGTGATATTAGTTGACTACTGGTCTGCAGATAAGTAGAAGCATAAACTTTAGCACTATGCCAAGAAAGATTTTAAATATCAGACAGTGAAATTTGTGGAAAACACTGGTTTCTAAGGAGAGCCAATGCAGTAAAACAAAAAAGGAGGTTATAATAATAATAATAATAACTTTATTCTTGTATACCGCCATACCCAGCGAGTTCTAGGCGGTTTACATCAATTAACAAATGATCTGCATTGACAATCTTATTTACAACAAGTTACAAGCAGATTTACAACAAATTACAATCAGATTTACGATAGATTACAACAATTTACAGCAGTCAGCGAGGAAGTTACAGCAGTTTACAATAGTCTGCAATGAAGGGAAAATGTACAGCAATTTAAGAAATTGCAGCTTTGATCGAACTAGACAAGGGAAGTAGAGAGTGGGACAAGGGAGGATCTGGTGAGGGCGAAAGGGGGAGGGGTGGGGCCGGTGTTATGTGGGGTGAAAGGATTAATTAAGGGTCATGTTTGCTGAATAGGTAAGTTTTTAGTAGTTTTCTGAAGGCAAGGTAAGTGGGGGCCTTATCTTATATTTTTAAGAGAAAAGATTAACATGCATGTTATCCTATGGACACGTTAGCGGTTAGCGTGTGCGTTGATTTAACGTGCGCTAAACACGTGCTAAAATGCTTAGTGCACCTTTGTAAAAGAGGGCCTAAGGCCCCCCTTTAATCAAACCGCAGTAGAGCTTTTTAGCATGGGCTGGCGAGGAAAAAGCTCTGAAGCGCAAAGGAATTTAGCCTCCCTTTGACGAAGCTGTGCGGCAGACGCTCATAGGAATTTTGTGAGCATCGGAGCTAATACCGCCATAGCCGGCGATAACAAAGCCAAACACGACTTCATAAAAGGGGGGGGTGAGGTTAATTAGCATTGGAGGTCTGCTGTTCAAGACCCTGCCTATGTTACCTAACCAACATGGCAGTCAGTGGCATGCTTCAGCCACCAGATTGAACTGATCATGCGCATCGTGCTGGCTCAGCCTCTTCATATTTTCCAGAGAATTATGAATCTGATTTTTTTCAGGAAAAAAAATATACTGCAAGTATTTCACTATTAAAATCATGAACTTTTTTCCTGTAGGACTGGGAGATAGTATGACAAGTTATTTACAACTCTAGAAAGCTCCTTGAGCCAGCAAAATAGTTCAACAGAAACAAAGTCTTCTTGTCTAACAGAATCACATTTTTCCATCTCCTTGGTTAATATTTTATCTTAATCAGAGCATGTTTGGCACCACAGTTTTTCCAGTCATTGATCAACCTGTTTCAGGGATCTCGATTCCTCTGAAAACCACAGCACAGGTTTAGCAACAGAGGTTTTTAATAGGGGGTGACATAGCCAAATGAAATGGAGGAGTGGCCAAAGTTAGAACCAGGAAAGAAAGGCTTCCATGTGCATAGTGAGGAGAAGACAAGAGGGGGTATTTGCCCCTCTCCCTAGGGTTACCAGGGGTCTGGACGGCTTTTCAAAACCCGGCACTTTCCTTCATGCAGGAGGGCATCTGCACATGCGTGGATACGACGCCATGATGTCACATGCACTTGAAGTCATTGCGTCTCATCCACGCATGCGAGGACAGGCAGCGGGAGGCGGGGCTGGGGTGGGATTGGAGGCGGAGCTGGGGCAGGCTTGGGGGTAGGATCGGGGTGTGACAGGACAGAACCGAGGTGTGAAAGGGCGGGGATGGGTGGGACTCGGTGGGCCTGGGGGTGGGTCTAGGGGGGTCCAGATGGAAAATCTGGTATCCCTACCCTTCCCCAAGATTTCTTACCTGTTCATTGTTGCCTGCTACTGCTGTGTTCCCCTCCAACCCCCAGATCCACCACCTCCCTTCCTCCTCTTGTTTACTAGGCAGGCTGAGAAGACAAGAAAGTGATACCTTCTACAACAGGGATCTCAAAGTCCCTCCTCGAGGGCCGCAATCCAGTCGGGTTTTCAGGATTTCCCCAATGAATATGCATGAGATCTATGTGCATGAACTGCTTTCAATGCATATTCATTGGGGAAATCCTGAAAACCCCACTGGATTGCGGCCCTCAAGGAGGGACTTTGAGACCCCTGTTCTACAACAAACAGAAATGTGCACGCTGCATGACCTACCAAGAAAACTCATCCAGCTCTGAGAGCAATTGAACTCCCTGATGCTTCCCAGCCTCTAAAGGAAGCATAGCATATGCATTCCTGTTTGCTGTAGATTGTATTACTTTCTTTTTTTTTTGCCTGCCCAGTAAAAAGGTGCTGGACTATGTGTACCATGGAGAAATCCAGCTGGAGCTATAGGAAGGAGGAATATAAGAACATAAGACTTGCCACTGCTGAGTCAGACCAGTGGTCCATCATGCCCAGCAGTCCGCTCACGCGGAGAAGGGATGATGGACCTTTTTAGGGGGGAGGGAACGAAACTAAGGACAGATGTTGGATTTCATGGATAAGGGGGGAGAGATTAAGGAATGTTGGACCTGAGATAGGAGTATGGAACAAAAAGGGGAGATGCAGGACATGGAGAGGGAATAGACTGACAGAGGAAAGATGGTAAACTAGGGGGAGAAAGAGAGACAGTGAAGACTGGTTTGGACATATGTGGACAGAAAAAGGAGATGCCATGTTAGAAGAATGGTTTGGTGCTATGGCTGGGAGAGGATAGGGACCCATGTAAGGGCAATTGCTGGAGCAAAAGGAAGGGGGGAGAATAGGGACGCAGATAGGAGATGCTGGACCACCTGGACATGGGGACTAGAAAGTATATATTAATGCTCATAGTATGGGAAATACTATGTATGTGTTCAGGATACTGGACATGGGGTGAGGGACTAGAGAGACAGAAGCATATGAGCATAGAAAAATGAAGTCAGATAAAGACCATATGGCCTGTCTAGTCTCCCATCCATGCTTTCTACTCTCCTATTCACTCCCTTAGAGATCCTATGTACTTGTCCCAAGCTTTCTTAAATTCAGATACAGTTTTCATCACCACCACCAGGAGGCCATTTCATGAAGTATTGTTTCAGGTTACTTCTGAGTCTATCTCTTTTCACCTTCATCCTATGCCCCCTCATTCCAGAGCTTCCTTTCAATTGAAAGAAACTTGCCTCCTGTCCATATGTGCCATGTAGGTATTGAAATGTCTCTATCATATCACCCCGAGTGCCATGTTGGTGGGGGTGCTGACACCCCTCTTTCTCTCCACCCACTGCATCTTCCCATTCCTCCCCTCCATGTGCGTACCCCCTCCTTCCCTTTCCCATACCTCTAGTTGAAGTTGTTGTTCATAGCAGTCAACCACATGCTCTTTGTGACCCCCATCAGTTCTCCCGCTGATGTCACTTCCGGGTGCCCCGCATAGGAAATGACTTCAGAGAAGAACCAACGGGGTCGTGAGGAGCACGCTGTTGACTGCTGCGAGCAACAACTTCAACTAGAAGGGAAAGGAAGTGCGGGGGGGGAGGAACACGCACGGTAGGCGAGATCGGGGAAGGAGCGAAGGGGCGGAGAAGAGGGCAGGGGAGGGGTGCCACCACCCCAGGTGCCTCTCACTCTCGTTATGCCACTGCATGTAGTCATAAAATTGCCCTGCTAATGTCTGAGTCTGTAGTGATCTTAAGCCAAAGGTTTCATTCAAGACAACTTAATTTATGCCATGGAAGCAGTGCCAGAAAGCTGATTTGGATGACTTGATTTATAGCTTGCTAATCTGCTTCTCAATGCTCCAGGGTAACCACACAGGAGGTGCTGGAGACAGCCAAGACAGTCTTGCCTCACTCTACAACATAGGAAAAACTCACAGCTAGGCTCAAGCAAAGCTACTGCCCTGCCTTCATTGATTCTCAGGCCAAATCAGAGCCTCACTTAAGCATTTTCTTTCTTTAAGCTTTGTTAAGACGGTAAAGCTCTGTCACTAAGCAACAGTTTGACGCTATCTGACCCTGGCCTTTGTCGCATATGCTCAACAATTAAAGAAAGCAATGTATAAAGATGATATTTTTCTGTCACTGAGACCTAACAGCTGTACTAGTCAGACATTAACCACAGTCTGGCTGATATTCAAAACTATTTAACCGGCCAGAAATGGCTCCTGGCTGGTTAAATAGCGTTTTAGCGATTAATTGTAGATATTCAGTGGGAGATATTCGATTATCTCCTGCTAAATATCAACAGTTAGTGGCTAGCAGCTAACTGGTTATATCGCACAACATAGCCAGTTAGGCAACAGATATTCAACATCAAACCAGCTGTTTGTAGTAAAAATAGGCCACATACCTAACAGGCTTATCTTTAACCGCTAAGCACTTAATCGGAAAGCACTGAACATTGGCTTTACCAGTTAGATTGCCACGGTCAAAAATGAAACTGGATATTGAATGCTGGTCACCAGATATGGCCCAGCATTACATATCAAGTCTGATGCTGGCGTCAGGCAGTCACCATGCAGCCCAACACGGGCTGAATATCGGGGTGAAAGCTTCTCATTTCTTCTGGACAGTAAAATAAATTGTACATATAATAAAAAAAAAATAAAAAGATGCAGAGGAATAAGCTTGTTCAGTGTATGACCCAAACCATCTTCACAGAAATTTAAACAGACATGTTTTAGATGCAGGTCCAGCTCAACCTATGGACCAGGTGAGGCCCTAGCCCAGGGCATCAAAATCCCAGTCCTGTCTACCTTCAGACTTTTACAGGGATACATGCTGGACCAGGATTTTGCCACCTTTATCATCAGTGCCCTGAGGAGACTTGAGAGATAGGGAGATACCAGCTCACAGGGAAGGGGGAAGGAGAGAGAGATACCAGTGTGTGTGTGTTGGGGGGGGGGGTTGCGCTAATGCCAATTGTCCATCTAGCTCAGTATCATGTTTCCAACAGAGACCAATCCAGGTCACAAGAAGTAACCTGTGACAGTAGCTCAATCCCACTGATTAGTCACTCCTGCTCCAACCCCACTAAGAATTGGGGATTATACCAGATAGCCTGGGAGGGAGGCTATGGAGGGTGGAGGTGCCTTAGGTTGATTGTAGGAGGGCTTCTGGAAAGGGTATTGACTTGGGGGGGGTGGGGGAGGGCTGCTCAGGGTATTTCACACTGGCCCCTTTAAAAAGCTCCCAGGAACACTGGACTGTGGCTTTGCAACCTGATGTTCCCAAGATGGTGAAGTAAAAAATATATATATATTGCCAGCTTGGTATCTTTCCAGTAATAATACAGTTTGCAGTGTCCACTGAAAGCCATGTTATTCATTTACATATTAATGAGCTATTCTCATGTATACATTTGCATGCTTTGCATCTCATTACTGTGTAATGCAGTACCTCAAATTAATGTGCATTACAGTAATATAGGGCCTCGTAGTGATGCTGCTCCAGTAAATGCCCCAAAGCCCATTCAATTCCTTTGGGCTTTAGTGTATGCTCCGCGGCAGCATCGCAACCACAGCTTTGCAAAAGGGGCTCATAATGTGTGTCATTTTCCCTTTAATACACATTAAGAGACAAATACGGTAAATCATGTTCTTTAATAACTTCCCCTCTTAATTATTTATACATTATTTTTCTAACCAGCTGACTCAAAAGTCAAACAGAGCTATTATGAGTATTATTCAAAAGATATTCCCAATTGGTGCCTAGGGGAAAAAAATCTTCATCAAATAAGACCCTATTCATCTACATATCTGAGAGACTATTGCCAATAAACTCTCCTTTCCGACGTCAGGTGTTTCATGTTATTGCTTTGACACTTTTTATCCATAAATTGGGTGACTGCCTCAGAATGGTATGAGTCTTTGGCATCATTATGAGCTTTCACTTATCACTGTTTATTCTGGCAGGAAAGGTCAATAAAATATTTTTTTAATAAGCCTGCTTGTTTCTAATTTCTAAAAATGATGTTTTTTCATGGTAACTGGCACCTGGTAATGCAAAAAATATATCACTTTGTCAAAAATATTGGGATTAGACAGAGGCAGCAGTGTCCAAACTAATCTGCCATCTCTTTGAAAATGCCTCACTCTCATCAGTTGAAAAAAAACAACAAGAGCAATCCAACGGGTCAGCAGTTGAAGGTCAACCAATGAACAACTACTGCTGCTACTACTATTCATTATTTCTATAGCGCTACCAGACGCACGCTGTGCTGCAGAATCACAAACAAGAAGAAAACAGTCCCTGCTCAAAAGAGCTTACAATCTAAACAGCCAAGACAGACAAACAGGATGTCATGGATACAGTTAACGGGAATGGAGGGCAGAGAAGTAGGGTTAAGGATTGAAGGATAATCACAATCGTGGTTCTCATATATGAAGACACAGGACCCGACACAGTCCGTGTTTCGGAGAAACACTCCTTCCTCAGGGGTCCTAAGAGGAAATGTATAAATGAGGTGCAGAAAAGGTGTGTATGTTAAATCTAAAATCGATGGAGTATTATATATACACTAGTCGTTAAGCCCGTTACATTAACGGGTGCTAGAATTTATGTCTGTCTGTATTTTTCTTTCTGTCTCTTTCCTCCCTCCATTTCCCTGTGTAGCGCTGTCTCTGCTTTCTTCCTCAGTCTGCACTCTCAAGCTGTAACATTACTGCTTAGCTTTTTCTCCCTTCAAGCATCTCTGCTCTCTTTCTCATCCCCAGTCTCTTTGCTATTTTTCTCTTCTTGCAGGGGTCTCTGCTCTCCTTTCTCTATATGTTCCTGATTCCTGCAAACTTCTGTTTTCTCTGTATGCTTTTGATCCTGTGTTTCCCTGTAGGTGTCTCTTCCTTTTTTTTTTTTATTCCTTCTTCACGTATGGTTGATTTATTAAAAGTTTTTATATTTTTCCTATTTGTTGCATGCCTGTCTCCTTGGCCGCTGTATGTTTCTCTTTTTTTGCTTTCTGTGTTTGTTTGTGTTTTTTTGCTGATTGTCTACTTGGTCGCTGACAGTCTGTCTGTCTCATTGGCTGCTGTATGTCTGTATGTCTTTTTTGCAGTTTAACTCCTTGGCCACTGTATGTCTGTATGTTTTTTTTTTCCTGAATTTATCCTTGGGCATTGTATTTTTTATTTTTTTCTGTTTGTCTCCTTGGCTGTTTGTATTTTTTTTTTGCTGTCTCCTTGCCCACTGTCTCTCTGTCTGTCTACTTGGACGCTGTATGTAAGTATGTCTGTCTCCTTGGCTGCTGTATGTCTGTTTGTCATTTTTTTCCTGTGTCTCTCTCTCTCCTTGTCCTCTGTGTTTTGTTATTTTTTCAATCTGTCTCTTTAGCCCCCTGTCCTTCTGTGAGTGTCTGTGTGTCTCTCTCTCCTTGTCCTCTGTGTTTTGTTATTTTTTCAATCTGTCTCTTTAGCCCCCTGTCCTTCTGTGACTGTCTGTGTGTCTCTCTCTCCTTGTCCACTGTTTGTTTGTTTGTTTTTTTCAATTTCTCTTTAGCTCCTGATCCCCTCTCACTGACCCTTGTGCGACTGCATGTTATTCCGGCTGGGTTTCCATGGCAACCCTGCTCGCGGGTCTGTGAGTGTAGGGCTGTTTTGTTGGGTCTGGCGGCGCTGTGTAGGGCGGAAGCGGGGAGGCGGGGCCTCAGCACCGGCCGGGCGGCTCGCACCGCCAGCCCCCAGGAGCCCGAGGCCATCGGCGGGGGAGGCAGGGACATGCCTGGCGTGCCATGGTGCAGGAGGAACGGAGATCGGCGGCTGGCTGCGGTTCTGCTTGTGGAGGCGATCAGCTGGTGACGTATAAGCGCGCATGCGCACTCCTTCGGCCACAGACCTACAGTGCATGGAACACGCAAATAGGAGTGCGCATGCGCGGCTAGCTTTTTATTATATAGGATTGCATTTGCTTCAATAAAGGATCCTGCGCTTTGTACATCGCTTCTGCAATTTTTTCTTTTGCTGTTCACTCTCATCAGTTCCCATCCATTGGATGGAACTAAATTGTTTGCAGGTTACTGCCAAAGTCACAGATAGTAGAGTTGTTGATAATTGCTCTGACCTCCATACAATTAATGATTTTGTCATTTTTTGCACAGTTTAATGGAATCTTATTATTATGATCTAGAATCCAGAACAGATACAGTATATACTAGAAAAGATTTTATTCATCACACATTCATTGTTCTCATTTTGTCAAAATCAATCAGCCTAATCACCAGCCAATTTAACCAACCAACCAATCAAGCAACTAATCGGTCTATCTACTAACAAATGAAAAAATTCAGTATTTGCTGTATACTACTTTGGGTGAACCTCTTCATAAAGGCAGTTCATAAATCCAAATAAATAAATATATAAATATATTTTACTTATTAATTTGTAAACCTCCTCCCCAGATTACAATGGACCCAGACAAAACATCCAATCACTGATGCAAATCAAATCAACTTTATTTACATCTGTCCTTTCCAATGACAAAAAAAGGAGGAAAGAGAGCATGTCCCATGCAGCAAGTAAACAAGCAAAACAAAGTGAAGTACGTGGATGCTCAGGATCCTTTAGCTGCTTAATATATTAGTGCAGCAAATTGTCAATACTAGCAATTAATTGTTCTCAATAACAAAGTTCAGCAAAGTGCCAATACAAACAATTGCTTTCTCTCAACACGGCCGTGTTTCGGCGATTCCACCTTCATCAGGAGAAAGAGCGAACCTTAATGCCAAAATGAGTATGTTTATGTTCATTAAAATTTGATATACCGCCATAGCATACAACTGTTCACAGCGGTAGTCAACAAGTCTTAATATCAAGACGAGTTAAATGATGCACTTTGGACAACCAATCATCTGAATGAAAAAATGTGCAGCGCGGGTAACACCCATTTCTTCAATATGATGAGTTATTTTACCGCAAATCGTGCTGTTTTAGTATAGGGTCTCAATGTATATATGGGGACCCTATGCTAAATTAGTATGACCTTTGATAAAATAACCCATCTTATCAATGGTTCACATTGATAGCTTCCCCTCTGAATGCAAAAACATTGCTGAAGAATAATATACTAAAAGAGAAGACTTACATTAAACCGGGAGCCTGTTGTCTGTCGAGATCGTTTTTCTGCAAGAAGATCTTTGACGGTATGCTTTACTCTGACACCTTGATAAATTCTTTTATTGAAATCTGTGGGGACTAAACACATGACCTAGAATTACAGTTCATCTTACTGCATTGCAAAGAGCCATCGATAGCAAAGCAAAATGCATTTAGGCCTTGATTCTATAAAAGATGCCTAAAGTTAGGCACCTATATTGGCACACCTACGTTTTTTAAATTATCTTGAGCAAAAATGGATTTATAAAATTAATTCTGTAGTGCCCGTGGGTTTGAATTTAGCTTTAGAATGGGCTTCTCTACTTTGATCTGGATGTCTGGTAATGATGACATCAAGGGTCAGCTGATCTGAAGGGAGTATAAAAAGGCAGAGAAGAAAGCCACCGCCATCTTGACACAATGTAAATGAATGGTCGGGACGACGGAGTGATTGTGGTAAGTGCTAGGATAGTAAAATAATTTTTAACATATATATATATATTTAAATATTTAATCTAATATGCTTTTTACTTCTCTAGGGAAACGATCCTTGATAAAGCGTTGAATACAGATCCGAGTTTCCCTGATCATAAAAACTGAGATAAGTCATAAACCTTTAGTATATATGTAAAAGCATTTGACTAGTAGCACTTTAAGGTACTTTTTAAGCACTTTGAAACTGTTGCACTTTAAAAACTGCACTTTAAAATATTGAAATCCAATTAAGATTTAAAAAAAAGTGGGCCAGTGAGGAGACGACACGTCAAGCTTATAGCTATGATAAACATTTGAGTGGTGAGTGGTGTTTCTGAGGTCTGAAGCTTCAGTAAAGTTATGAAATTTTAGCTATTAAGAGTGGTCGAATCATATATCACAACAGATATTTATCACTTGGAAAAAGAGGTATTTATAAGTTTACTTTATGCATATCTGTACCCTACCTCCCCCCATCCTTTTTTTAAATTTTTTTAAACAATGTAACCCTTACGGGTTCCCTCCTGTCTCCTGTGAAGTCCACTTCCCCCCTACCTTTAAAGAGTTTGTTTTAACTTCCCTTGTAAGTACACTTTTTTAAATAATTTTTTTAACTATGTTTTAAACTATGCTTAACTTATTAACTATGCTTAACTATGCTTAACTATGCTTAACTTTAACTTATTCATAAATGATCTAGAAACAGGGACGAAGTGTGAGATAATAAAATTTGCAGACGACACCAAACTATTTAGTGGAGCTCGGACAAAGGAGGACTGCAAAGAATTGCAAAGAGACCTGGACAAACTAGGGGAATGGGCAGAGAGATGGCAGATGAAATTCAATGTTGAGAAGTGTAAAGTATTGCATGTGGGAAGCAAAAACCCGAGGTATAATTATACGATGGGAGGGATGTTATTGACTGAGAGTACCCAAGAAAGGGACTTGGGGGTGATGGTGGACATGACAATGAAGCCGACGGCACAGTGCGCAGCTGCCACTAAGAGAGCGGATAGAATGCTAGGTATAATCAAGAAGGGTATTACAACCAGAACGAAAGAAGTTATCCTGCCGCTGTATCGGGCAATGGTGCGTCCACATCTTGAGTACTGCGTCCAGTATTGGTCACCGTACCTTAAGAAGGATATGGCGTTACTCGAGAGAGTTCAGAGGAGAGCGACACGACTGATTAAGGGGATGGAAAGCCTTTCATACGCTGAGAGATTGGAAAAACTGGGACTCTTTTCCCTGGAAAAGAGAAGATTAAGAGGGGATATGATAGAGACTTACAAGATCATGAAGGGCATAGAGAGAGTAAAGAGGGACAGATTCTTCAAACTTTCAGAAAATAAAAATACAAGAGGGCATTCGGAAAAGTTGAAAGGGGACAAATTCAAAACAAATGCTAGGAAGTTCTTTTTTACACAGCATGTGGTGGACACCTGGAATGCAATTCCAGAGGACGTTATAGGGCAGAGTACTGTACTGGGGTTTAAGAAAGGATTGGACAAATTCCTGCTGGAAAAGGGGATAGAGGGGTATAGATAAAAATTTACTGCACAGGTCCTTGACCTGTTGGGCCACCGCGTGAGCGGCCTGCTGGGCGCGATGAACCTCCGGTCTGACCCAGCGGAGGCATTTCTTATGTTCTTATAATAAGCTTGAAACTTGAACTACATAGGGGGAGACTGTCAATAATTGGGATATTTAAACCAATACACAAATCAAAAGACAAACATCAATGAAGGTGAATACCCATAGCTTAATCTGTATATTCTTCACAGATTATAGAGGTTTCAGGTTTATTTAAAATTTGATTATATCGCTTATAATAATTCTAAGTGATGTACACTTTAAAATGGGGTACATTATTATAAAATAAGAATACATCTCAAATCATACAAGGACCAACATGATACAACAGGAAAAGGGGTTGAACTACAATAGTTATAGTAAAGAAAGGAGTCAAGGGACATAATTTGAGGATGAGGGGTGGTAGATTCAAGAGCAATGTTAGGAAATTCTACTTTACAGAGAGGGTGGTGGATGCCTGGAATGCGCTCCCGAGAGAGGTGGTGGAGAGGAAAATGGTGACGGAGTTCAAAGACACGTGGGATGAACACAGAGGATCTAGAATCAGAAAATAATAGTAAATATTGAATAAGGCCAGTACTGGGCAGACTTGCACTGTATGTCTCTGTATATGGCCTTTTGGTTGAGGATAGGCTGAGGAGGGCTTCAATGGCTGGGAGGGTGTAGATGGGCTAGAGTGAGATTTGGTAGAAACTTTGGCAGTTGGAACCCAAGCACAGTACCAGGTAGAGCTTTGGATTCTAGCCAAGAAATAGCTAAGAAGAAAAAATTTAAATTTAAAAAATTTAAATTGAATCAGGTTGGGCAGACTGGATGGACCATTCAGGTCTTTATCTGCGATAATCTACTATGTTACTATGTCACATAAAGGGTTGACAGGGGGAATCTTGGATGTCTCCTGAGTTGTATACTTCTTTAAAAAGAAGTATCATACATTTGATACTTAAGTGTGAAAAGCATCTTTAAATAAAAATGGTGGAGGTCTTCCTACTCCATTATGTCATAAATGTGGGATGGGGGAACACACTTTGGGACATGCTTTTTGGTTTTGTCCCATTATTCAGCATTTTTGGAAGCGAATAATATCTTATATGTCTGAGTTAATTGGAAGATCTTTGCGCTACTCTCCATCCCATTTTATTTTGGATTTGCCAGAAGCTTTTCGTCATTTGCCTAAGGGGCATAGGGCACTGTGTAGGAAAATGAGTCTACTGGCCAAAAAATGTATTCTTCAATATTGGACGATCCCTGACCCTCCAAAGTTTTGGCATTGGCAAAAACAGTTGGCCATCTGGGAAGCTAGAGATACTGGAAGGATGAGGAAGCGAAAGATGTTGTTTATGCAAATATGGGATCCATATTTGCAAGCCTTATTTCCTAAAGGTCGTAGAGCGGTTTTAAGATTGGTGTCCTAACTGAGATTGAGGAGGGGTAGAGAGTACCATTGGAAGGGGAAGGGAAGGGAGAGTTTGGGGAGGGAAGGTAGAGGGTATTAAATAGATTCAAACATGTAGTTCTATTGAGATTTGATGGGGGATGAAGGAGAGTACCTTTGAATGGGGAAGGGAGGGTTTGGGGAGGGAAGGTAGAGGGTATTAAATGATTTAAAACATTTAGTCATACATAGATTGAGTGGGGTTTGATGGGGGATGAAGGTATTTTCTAGGTTTATATGGGATGTATTTTACTCGATGCTTCATTATTATACTAAGCACCTTGGTTTGTATGTAATATTGACCACATCAATATGTTCATCATATTATTATATTTGTTGCATCATCATTGTTATACAAGTTTTAATGTTGTATTTGTTGTTGTTTGCATCAATAAAAATTGTTTGAACTAAATTTAAAAAAGACTTTAAGCTGCTTTTAAAGCGATCGAGTTTTAGTTCTTCTCTAAGATAAGAAGGTAAAGTATTCCATAGCTGCGGAGCAAAAATTGTGAATACTTCGTTTCTTTGAGTATTAATAACTTTTAGGGAGGAAATTACAAGTAAATTGTGATCTGCAGATCGTAGAGTTCTCAATGGTGTATATGGTATTAAGAGTTTATCTAGGAATGCTGCTAAGTTTGATTGTCATATTTTAAAACAAAGCAAGATTATTTTATAAGTAATCCGATGGGATATTGGCAACCAGTGGGCATTCTGTAGAAGGGGCGTCACATGATCAAATATTTTGGAATTAGTGATGAGTTTTATAGATGTGATCTGGATTAACTGCAAGTCTTAGTTGGATCTGGGTGACATCTTTATATGGTGAGTTAAAGTAGTCCAGTCTAGAGATGACGTGGGAGTGGACTAGGGTGTTTAATGCGGCTAAAGATTTCAATATAACTATAAATGTGAGATGTAAATGCTACATAACACCAAGTGCTACAATAACTTGGTACAATAGCTGAACAAGACTTGGTTTTTTTAAAATTAATTTTTAAGTTATACATATGGCCAATACAACCAAGATGAAAAGATTATTCAAGAAATTAATCTTCATTCATAAAGCAATACTACATTACAAGTCTACATCAAGAACAATGATCAATACCAATCTTACGTCTGTAAAAAAATCTATAGCTCTTGGCATTCAGGGGAAACAGGAAATAGAATCATATTTTAAACCATAATTTTACCAAAACCTAATGAAATAAAATCAAAATTTATTTACTAATCAGCTAGGTCCAAAAGAAATTTTTCTAATTGAGAAGAATCCCAAGAAACATATCCATTACCAGATTAATTAACCAAATCTTTGCGAGAAAATTTTAGGAAGAAGATATCACCCTCAGCTAAAGTCCTAGACTTCAGCTGTAGGAATGCCATCCCCGTTTTTTGAGTTGGTCTACTGCAACTTAATGGTTTAACATATCCAATCAACTCTACTATAAAAATCCTCGGAGTCATCTTAGATCGATGCCTCACTTTAGAAGATCACACTAACACCCAAGTCAAAAAATGCTTTTCCACCCTCTGGAAACTCCGCTCCATCAAACATTACTTCGATTTCCCCACCTTCAGGTTGCTGGTCCAATCCCTAATCCTAAACTCCCTGGACTACTGCAACATCATATATCTGGGCTCATACAAGAAAACCATAAAACGACTACGACTTATCCAGAACACCGCCGTCCGCCTCATCTACGGGCTCAAAAAGTCAGACCATATCAGCCCTTTTTTACAGAAAACTTCACTGGCTACCGTTCGAAGCAAGGATCATCTTCAAATTCGCCTGCCTCTGCTTCAAAA
This sequence comes from Geotrypetes seraphini, assembly GCF_902459505.1. Classification (NCBI taxonomy): domain Eukaryota; kingdom Metazoa; phylum Chordata; class Amphibia; order Gymnophiona; family Dermophiidae; genus Geotrypetes; species Geotrypetes seraphini. The sequence goes on from NC_047096.1 coordinate 35,308,576, forward strand.
CCCTAACTAGCTCAGCCCCGATATACCTGTCACACCACTTCACCTTCCCAGGCTCTAACCGTACACGCAATGTACACCTGTTTGCCTACCCCTCCCCAAAAGGATGCATCCACAAAAGGTTCTTCGACAAACCCTCTCTTTCCAAGCTGGCAAATGGAATGCCTGCCTGTCCACTCTCATCTCTCTTGCCCCAACTTATCAATCCTTCAGGAAATCTCTCAAAACATACCTCTTTGACAAATTCCTCTAACCCCCACCCTCCCTACCCAAAATAACACCCCACTTCATCTTCCTCCCTACCCTTCCCTCTCCTTCACCCCGGTTGGCACCCCCCAAGCAACAGTGATTGGTTCACTTCGCATTTGCCACCGGTCTATACCATATAATTGTTAATTAATTCTCTACACCTGCATTGTATAAATCGCTCTGAACTGTTTCCAATATGCTGTAACTGTTTCCAATATGCTGTAACTTCGATGTAACTTCGCTGTAAATGTACAGTCTCTTACCCTGTAAACCGCTCTGAACTGCTTGTGGTATTGCGGTATACAAGAATAAAGTTATTATTATTATTATTAGATACATCAGGAAATGTGGATACTGTTTGGCCAAAAAAAGGGACTTGCTTCTTTGGAAAATACAACTTCAAAATCTTCATTTTCTGTTTCTCTAAATAGGAGACTATCTCAAAAAATGTTGAAATATTTAAACTATCAGATAGTCTGAAAGACTGGTCTTTCTGTTGTTGCTTTGCAACACTAGATGCTTCATCCAACCTGCTGATAGGAAAAATATGTTGAAAGGCAGTGAGGGAGCTTTTGTAAGCACAATTCAAACCAGAGAAACTGTCAATATTCTTTAGAAGGGGCTGATGCTTTCAGTGTATGCAACAATACCTGTCTCTCTTCCCTCATCCTCAACCTTCATTATTTGAAGATGAAAAACTTGTATCATCCCAAACAAATACACCAGTTTTCATTAAACAATAAGCTTTGTCATTGTCTCCCTGAACAAGTCTGAACAGGGTCTTTTATTGTCTAACGTATTTGAAAGCTGGACTATTAATAATTCTTTGATTTTTGATTTACATACAGTACCAAAGATGTTTTTCCTCACAATACACTGGGAGCAACGGCAAACATGCTCAATTGCAAAACATTTATCTTGCTTGGCTAATGAATGCAAAAAAAAAGCATAAAAAAATAAAACAGATGGTTGGGTCTTAACAAAGGCTGTGGGAGATCAGTTAAAAAAAAGCCACTGCTTACCATAAAGGCATTTCTTTGAAAAGGCAATGAATAGCTCTGGAGCTACTGGCCTGGTACAGATTTTTCATAAATACAATAATTGTTTTTATTATGTTCAAGTCCATTGGAGGAGCAGGTGAGATTTCAGGACACAGCATGGAATATAGTCATGTTTAGCTCAAGAATTCTGTGCTTTTTTTTTCTGTCTTTTAGCTGCCAAATTTTAGACCATTCCTCAAGTTTCTCCAGGTCTTTCTTCATGTTATTCACACCATCAGGGGTGTCTACTCTATTGCAGATTTTGGTATCATCCCCAAAGAGGCAAATCTTCAGCAATATCGTTTATAAAAATGTTTAAAAAAACAGGCCCAAGAACAGAACCTTGAGGCACACTTCTGAGTTTATCCCCCTTCAGCTTTATCTTATGCCTTCTTGTTCCAGAGCTTCAGCCAAGCTGGAGATGGGCTTAGCATGTGGGAAAAGTCCTGCATTAGCCCATACTAAGCCCATGTTCCAGCACAGTTTAGTAAAAGGGCCCCTTTATCCTCCATTGTCCCATCTACAAACTTAGAGACCCTTTTACTAAACTGTATCAGGAAATGGACTTAGTGCATTTTAACAAAGTACTTTCCCATGTGCTAAGCACATTTATAGGGTGGCAGTACTTAAGGTATTTTTCAATAATTTTTTTCAGGCCATGCGTTAGAACTCTAAGGTCCTGATTCTATAAATTATGCCTATAGTTAGGCATCTAGATTGTGCCTAGCCAATTTAGGCACCTAACTTAATTAAAAGCTTTATTGGTGCTGATAATTAACAAATTGCACCTCATATTTGATGTACTACCACTATTACTTCTACTATCCATTCAGTTGTGTCCGACCTTTCGATACTCTGTAGGCCCGTCCTCACCATACTTTCCTGTTTTCCATGGCTTCTTTCAATTGCTTGATGTTCATTCCTGTGTCATTCTTGATGGTATCCAGCTAATAATAATAATAATAATAACTTTATTCTTGTATACCGCCATACCCAGGGAGTTCTAGGTGGTTCACAGCAATTTATCAAAGTTATAATGGGCCTTTGGTCTTCCCTGCTCCCTTTTACCACTGACCATTCCAAGTAGCACCTCCTTTACTAGTGAATTAACCCTCGTCACTTTCTATCAGGTAATCTTGCCTTCCAGGGACAACTTTGGGTTTATATGATAAAAAACATCTTTGTTGGTGATCCTAGCTGTCCATGGGATTCATAGAAGTCTTCTCCAGCACCACAGCTTGAAGGTGTCTGTTTTTTTTCTATCTGCTTTCATGAGCGTCCATGTCTTGCAGCCATGTCGTGATTGGGAACACAATGACAGTGATCAGTCTTTGTTTGATGGTAACTGAGATGTCCTTGCACTTCCATATTTGATCCATGCTCACCATGGTTGCACACCCCAGTGTTAATCGATTCTTAATCTCTGCCATTGTGATCAATGAGGGACCCAAGGAAAATGAAGCAGCCAATCACTTCTATTTTTTCATTGTTGATTTTTATGTGGACTTTCTTGTTAGTGGTAGTCATGATTTTGCTCTTCTTGATGTTCAGGTAAGGTCCCATCTTCTAGCTTTCTTCCTTAAGTTTCAGGATCAATTTCTTGAGGTCCTTCTCACTCTCTGCCAGCAAGAGGTTGAAAAAAAAGGAGACAGGATGCATCCTTGTCATGTACCCTTTTTGATCTTGAATCATTCTCTGTCTCCATATCTGGTTCACATTGTAGCTTCTTGATTGTAGTAGAGTGATCTGATTAACCTGATGTACATTGCACTTAACTAGATAGTAGGTGCCTAACTTTTATAGACTTGCGCTTAAGTGCTACACTACTTGGTGCCTATTGTTTAGGCACCATTTATAGAATCAGGCCCTAAAGATCAGATTCTATAAACGGTACCTAATCACACCTACATTGTAGGTGCTGATAGGCACGGTAGTCAATCAGCCACTAGGTACCACTTATAGAACCATGCCTAATACCACCTATGCATGCTTAGGCATTATTAAGTGTCCTAAAGGTAGATGCCGGTATATCAGGCCAGGTTTTACCTGGCCTAATTTACTGGCACCTAATTCGGATGCCTAGTGATGTCTACGTCAACCATGCCTATTCTCCACCTTAAACCGCACCTACTTTTAAGGTAGGTGTCATTAGGCATCGTAGGGTGCGTTGCTAGGTGCTGTTGTCAATCAACCGCTAGGCATCACTTATGGAAGTTTAAGCATCACTAGGCTTCCTAGAGGTAGGCGCCAATATATTAGGCTTTGCCTAGCCTAATTTACCACCACCTAACTCGGATGCCTAGCAACACCTACGTCAACCACGCCTATTCTCTGCCTCTAACCATGGCTACTTTTCAGGAAGGTATCATTAGACACTGGAGGGTGCCTGGACTCGGTATTGCTAGTCTTCACTCTGTGCTCTGTAAGGAACTGTTCATTGGCTAATTTTTAATTTTTTTTTTTTCAATTAACTTCAATGGCATGGTCAAACATGCCATTTAATCTATTTAAACCAATTTGAGTTGTGCATGGATTTTCACTAGACATCTACAATGTAGGTGCCTAGTGACATCTTATGTAGGTGCTATTTGTAGAATCTGCAGTGGCAGCCTATTTCCCAGTGGCAGTGGCAGCATTTTCCCAATGGTGGTGGCATAGGGGAGGGCAGGGAGAAAGAAAGGGGAGACAGGAAGCCAGAAAGAAAGAAAGGGGGCAGGGTGAAACAAAGAAAAATGGGGCACGGAAAGAGAGAGAGAGAAAGACAGACATACAGAACGAAAGAGGGTGTGGAGAGAGAAAGAAGGGGGCAGGGTGAGAGAGAGAAAAACAGACATACAGAAAGAAAGGGGGTATGGAGAGAGAGAAAAAGAAAGAAGGGGCAGGGTGAAACAAAGAAAAAGTTTGGGGAGGGAATGAGGTCTGGAGGAGAGGAAGCATACAGGAGGCTGAAAGAAGGGAAGAAATATTGGATGCACAGTCAGAAGAATAAAGTGCAACCAGAGACTGATGAAATTACCAAAGGTAGGAAAAATGGTTTTATTTTCAATTTAGTGATCAAAATGTGTCTGCTTTGAGAATTTATATATGCTGTCTATATTTTGCACTATGGCCCCCTTTTACTAAACCGCAATAGCGTTTTTTAGCGCAGGGAGCCTATGAGCGTTGAGAGCAGCGTGGGGCATTCAGCGCAGCTCCCTGCACTAAAAACCGCTATCGCGTTTTAGTAAAAAGGGAGGGGGAATATTTGTCTATTTTTGTATAGTTGTTACTGAGGTGACATTGCATAAAGTCATCTGCCTTGACCTCTTTGAAAACCCGCGGAATATAAATGATAATTAACATTTTCTCTGCGTACAGCGTGCTTTGTGTTTTTAAAATTTTATTGTTGGTAGATCATTTTGACTTGGCCACAAAGGTAAGGGGGAGGGAGGGAGGGGAACTGCTGAAAGACATCTAGTAATCCTTGAAGGCTTGACTGTGCAGGGAATTATTTTTGTAAAATCATGTTTTGTTATGTGACTGGCATTATTTAGACTTTAATTTCTATGAATGAATAGAATGAAAATGATATAAATTACTTGCTTGTTTTTATGTGCGTGTGCTGAAGGAAAGTGGAGAGAGAGTGGGCTGAGGACGCTGAAGGGAAATGGGGAAGAGAGAATGGGGAGAAGACGCTGATTTATAAATTGACAATTGTACAGAATATTGTTTCTTTTTTATATTCATCCATAGCTGCATGTTAATGATGTGCTCATATGCACTTATTTATCATCATAACATATACATCATCATTAAAATGCAGCTGTGGATGTGTAAGGACAGGCTGAGGAGGATGGATGGGAAGGAAGGAAGGTGCACATATCAACATATCGTACATTTTTAACATGCATGATGCAGCTATAGGGAAGCAGAGGAGGATGGGATCATACAGATGTGTATGTTCAGATATGCGCTCAGATGTGTAGTTTTTACTGATATATTTATTAAGCTTACAGTATTTATAAAAACACATTTAATATTTGTTACAAAAAATATTGTGCAGTTGTGATCTACTTCTGGCCTACAAAGGTCAAAAGAAATCCTTAACTGAGATTTTACATTCAAAAGTGAATTATAGCTACTAGCACTATTATTTATTAGTTATTTATTATGCAGATGTTTGTTAGTTTGTTATTAGTTCAGTATTAGACATATGTTAGTTTAGAATAGATAGGTATAGATTAGTTTAGTTTAGGTTAGGTTAGGGCCCTGCTGAAAGAGTCTACCTTGACGTGGTTGCAGGCTTACAAATCTTTTGGTCAAAGAGTGCGGCGACAGAGAAAAGTATGTGTGCATTCAGCCCATGGAAGAAGGGGGGGTCGGGGGGAAGGGGTGCGTGGGGGGCCCAATAGGATTGCTCAGTAAGGGGCCCAGAAATTTCTGATGGCGGCCCTGAAACAGGGTGTCAGGGTAGGGGGTTAGAGGGGATAGTTAAACTGCTGGCTAGGGGGGGTGAGCAGCGGGGATGTAGGGTTATGAGCTGAAGGCTGTCTCAAAAAAGTGAGTTTTCAACCTACCTTTGAACAAGGGATAGGAAGGGGGGGGGTTCGGACTCCAGGCATATGGGGCAGCGAGCTGAAAGGAATGAAGTCTGGAACTGGAAGTGGAGGCGAAAGGTACAGACAAAAGCAATTTGTCCGAGGAACGGAGTTCTCGGGGAGGTGTATAAGGAGAGACAAGAGAGAAGAGATACTGAGGGGCTGCAGAATGAACACGCTTGTGGGTTAGTAACAGGAGTTTGAACTGTATGCGAAAGTGGATGGGGAGTCAGTGAAGCGATTGAGGAGAGGGGTAAGGTGAGTGCAACAAGATTGGCAGAAGATAATTCATGCAGTAGAGATTTATACAGATTGCAGGTGAGAAGAGGTTCAGCAAGAAACCCGTTAGAAGTAGATTGCAGTAGTTTAAGGGGTCCTTTTATCAAGACGCGCAAGCAGGGTTAGCGCGTCGGACATTTCAGCACTCGCTAACCCCCATTTCCGGCTAAAAAACTAACGCCTGCTCAATGCAGGTGTTAGTGGTTAGCGCGGCAGGCAGTTTAACATGCAGTATTACGCGTTTTAAACCCCTACCGCAGCTTGATAAAAGGACCCCTAAGTGTGTGGTTACAAGGGCCCAGGTAGTGTACTCAGAGAAGAAGAGAAGAATTTTGGTGATGTTGTTGAGATAGAAGTAAAAGGAGAAAAATCTCTCAAGACCCTCAAAGAACGGGGTGAGGGGAAGAGACAGCTCGAACCAAAATATAACTATAATTGGTGAATGGGAAGCCCTCAGTCACACAGCTCGCAATGGGAACAAACCCCTAATGCATCAGCTGTCACTAATACACACCCAAAGGGGTGCTATCTTCCCATTCACCAATTATAGTTAATTTTTGGTTTGAGCTGTCTGTTCCCCTCACCCCGTTCTTTGAGGGTCTTGGGAGATTTTTCTCCTTTTGCTGTATTCAGTTTCTCCTGGGTTTGGGGTTTTTTCCTGTTGTTGAGATAGAAGTGACAGGCTTTAGCAGTCTGTTGGATATGGGCAGAAAGTGAGAGATCAGAGTCAAAGATGACCAGCAGAGGAGGCAGGAATGATAACAGTATTATTTACAGAGACAAAGAAAGGAGGGAGAGGAGCTGAAGGTTGAGGAGGAAAGAGGAGCAATTCAGTCTTGGACACGTTTAGTTTCAGGTGGCAGTGGGACATCCAAGCAGCAATATCAGCCAGACAGGCTGAGACTTTTTCTTAGATTTTAGGTGAAATCTCAGATGTAGAGAGGTAGATCTGGAAATCGTCAGCATATAGACAATACTGGAAACCATGGGAGATCAGGACACCAAGGGAAGAGGTGTAGAAAAAGAAGAGAAGAGGACCTAAGACAGAGCCCTGGGCTACACCAACCGCTAGCGGGATAGCAGCAAAGGAGGACTCAACAGCGCATACACTAAAGGTGTGATGGGAGAGGTAGGAAGCAAACTAGGAGAGGACAGATTCAAGGAATCTAAGCGAGGACAGCGTATCATGGAGTAAGCAGTGATTAACAGTATCAAAAGGAACAGACAGGTCAAGAAGGATGAGGATAGAGTAAAAGCCCTTAGATCTGGCCAGGAACAGGTCACTGCAAACTTTGGTAAGGGCAGTTTCTGCACATTCCAGATATAAGGAATAGAATTATCTACCAGTGTCCTCCCCTACCCCACCCCCATTGAGTATATCTTTTTTTGGCATGTCGATAGTGGCCAATAGTATGATTTTTATATGGTTAACCTTGGTTCTGTCAGAAACACAAAGACTATGAGATTGTGCAAATATCTGTGTGCATATGACTCCCTCTCCTACTAGTTTGGCTAAAGGGCATGAAAGTTTGGAAACTGAGGGGGCACAGGCACAAAAACCCAAACAAAAAACCCATTCTTCCCCAGCCCCACCTTGCTCTACCTCCAGCACTGCCCAGTTCTGCCTCCAGCCCCACCCCAAAACCTTGTCTCTTCTTCCCTGACCTCTCTGTCTTTCCCTTCCCCTCCCCCTGCCTTAGTCTGGAATCCCTCTCTCCTCCTTCCTTTCCTTGGTCTGACATCTCTCTTCTTCCCTATCCAGTGGTCTGACATCTCTTTCCTTCCCTTCCTCCCCCCTCTCCCGTGGTCTGGCATCTTTATCTACCCCTTCCCTCCCCCTCTCCTGGAGGTTTGGCATCTTTCCTTCCCTTTTTGCTCCATCCCTGTGGTCCAGCATCTCTCTTACCCCCCTCGTGCAACCTGCTCCCCCTCCCCCAGGATCCAGTGCTTGCTCACCCGCTGTTTTCTCCTTCCAGATGCATAGGTAGCATCACGACCCTCCTATTTGTCTGCAGTGGAAGCTATACATCTTGCTCCTTGTGACTGCTCAGTTGATTCTGCAGCCTCCTGTTCCCCATGATGAATTTGGAACAGCAGTTGCAGAATTCTGCATGGCAGAGGGATCCTGTACAATTTCTGTAATGAGCATAATTCCTTCAGGAGTTATAACTAGACACAGGCTCAACTTACTGCATTAGGGAATGCGTGTTCTATATTCTGAAGTACTGTATTTAGGATGCATTTATTTTATTTATTTAAAACATTTGTATCCTGCATATCCAAAGAACTACGGGGGTTATATAAAAACATTCATAAAAGTCACATAAACAGGACAAAAAACACATTCCCCCAATACAATCTATTCATCATACAAAATAAGAAACAGTAAAACAATTCTACATCTTTAAACCTGAGAAGGCTCTTAAAAAAAATAGGCTTTTTAAATTTAGTTTCAACGAGAGATTTAGAACTAGTCCTAAGGCAATTCTGATCATTTTGCACAGAAACTATATCATTTCTATAGCAAAAGCAATAACTGTAATGCCCTACATCTGGATTAGTCTCATTAATGACTGTATCAGACAAATGGACCAGTATTCCCTTAAGAGGCAGCTACCTGATTATGTCGCTGGCCTTTCCACTGCATAACCATTGTAATAACAAGCATAAATAAGTTATATTTCTGATTCCTTAAGTCTTTCTTTCTTTCCACAATCAACTGGGAGCAGCTAAGGCCTACTGAATGTAGAGCTCAGAAAGATGTGGCATACCAATAAGACAAAAGGACCAGCCCTACTCACCAGCTTCCATTCTGCGGGATGCTGAGAAGTGACTTCTTAAAGAGCACTTCACAGTTTCTCTGAGACCTCATAAGCTGTCCAGTTAGTGAGAAGGGTACACGCACGCTGCTCTCAGATAACGTTTCATGGGAGGTTAGGGGGGGGGGGAGAAAGACATTTTGTCAGCTTGTGATGAGGCTGAAATGACTCTCTTTCCAAATTTGTTTAAATGCAAATATTCTTCACTGACTGCTTCAATGCAATTTGCATTGTTGAAGCAGATTCTGATCAAAGGTAATTCTTTTCATTTTTGTACAAACCCAAGAGATGTGCTGAGGCGTTTACCAGCGTTCACCTCTGCTGTCCTGCAAGAGATTATGAGACAAATTTAGGTCCTCTTTTACTAAGCCCCGGTAGAGGTTTCTACAGTGGCCCAGGGCGCTAAATACACTGACACGCACAGGAACTCTATGAGCGTCGGAGCATCTAGCGCTCTGGGCCGTGGTAGAAACCTCTACTGCAACTTAGTAAAAGGGGTGGGGGTGGGGGAGGTTAAAGAATGAGTTTGAGTAAGGTGCAAAAAATGAGGACTGTGCAGTTTTCTGTCATTTCGTATTATGATGTCACCTGCTATTTCATTTAGTGAACACAAAATAAGGCGCATTATTACTGAACAGCGCACATTATTGCAAAGAAAAACAAAAGGAAGAATACAGACAGAAATCAAAACAAAAATGAAAATGAGACAAAATTGAACATTTTTGTGCCTTCGTGCACCCGTGAATTAGTGTGTTTACACAGTTTTGAAATGCTTTTTAACATATTTATAAATGATTTGGAAACAGGAATAAAGAGTAAGGTGATTAAGGGCCTCTTCTATTACACTGCGCTAGCAGTTTTTAGCGTAGAGGGCCGCGCTGAATGGCTCACACTGCTCCCGATGCTCATAGAGTTCCTATGAGCGTTGGGAGCAGCGCAGGCCATTCAGCGCAGCTCTCTGCGCTAAAAACTGCTGGCACAGTTTAATAGAAGAGGGGGTATATTTGTTAATGACAAGCAGATTGTGAAAGTTTGCATGAGGACCTCATGTCACTGGGAGATTGGGCATCCAAATGGCAGTGGAAAATGATGCCAAAGGGGAGAAGAATCCAAACTACACTTCTCCCTCCCTATTTGAGGGGGTTAGGGGCAGGGCCAGCCCGCAAATAGGGAAAATTTGCAAATAACTTTTGGGCTGGCTCTGACCCACCCCTGGACCTTACCTGGTGGTCTAGCGGTGATGCGAGGCAGGAGCGATCTTCCTACACTCCTGCCCCAATCCAAGTCCCAGGGTCATTTTTTTTTTTATGCGAGCGATTCTCAGAGGGGGGACTGGGGGGAAAAATTGTGAATAATTGAAACCGCAAATGTTGAAAACGTGAATACGAAGGGGGAAATGTATAGCGACATAATGTAGGGTTCCTCTTTAGGATCCACTACCCAGGTAAAGGACCTATACCGTGGTAAAGTTGGTGGCATGCTCCCAGCTGCCAATGCCAGCACACTCCACACCTGCTCAGTTCAAGAGGGCACCAGTGCCAGCACCTGGGAGCATGCTGCTGACTTAGAATGGATCTCATGCGTAGCTAGTATGAATAGCCTGATGATTGGACTTGCTTGTGATACTCAAGAACCAACCTATGGGAGTGTGTGGTGCAGTGGTTTGAGCTACAGCCTTGGCACCCTGAGGTTGTGGGTTCAAATACCACACTGCTCCTTGTGACCCTCACAAGTCACTTAATCCCCCCATTGCCCCAGGTACATTAGATAGAGTGAGAGCCCGCCAAGGCAGTTAGAGAATAATGCTTGAGTACCTGAATAATTTGTAACCCACATAGAATTGTAGGATATGCAGAATATAACTTATTTAAAAAAAAACTAAAAACCATGAATGGCCTAGTCCTGCTCAACACTGTTTATGTTTAAATCTATTTTATTAAGCAACAGTAAGTACAACAGCAATAATAACCATGGAATGCAGTTTCATCAAACACCCGCGGAGGACTGGACTCTTATGTCCTCCCCGGACCCACCATACCCCCACCCCCCAACAAAGAAAACCCTACCCCCACCCACCCCTCCCCATCCCCCCACATGTACAGAAAACTCGCAAGCAGGGAACAGCAGAGACATCTAGAAGCACAGTTTCAGAGGTGGAGTCTATTCAAGACCCGGCTACGACTCTCAGGAGGCAAAATGTTCAAATATGGAGTCCAAGTGTGAACAAAGTCTCTGCTCCGGCGTCGGGAAGAACGAGCCAAACGGGCTTCCCAACCCATAAGTTCATGGAGGCGATTCCTCCAATACCAGAATGAAGGTGGTTCAGCAGACAGCCAGCAACACAAGATACATTTCTTCCCCAAAATAAAACATTTACTAAGAAATAATTTTTCATAAGAATTGTACATATACAAGAATGAAAAATGGGCAAACAGCATAGACTGCACGGAGACTGGCACAGGGGTCCGCAACAAGCCCTGTAAAAAGGAGGCCATCTCGGTCCAGAAGGTCTGAATCCCCTCACAACTCCAGAAACCATGAAAGTAAGAATTTACCTCCACCGAACAGCGGATACATAACTGAGTATCTACACAACCCATATGGTAAGCCTGACTCTGGGAGGCGTAGGCCCGCAGGACAGTTCTGCCAGAAATAAAGGTTTGATATCTATTGTTGCAAATCTGTTGAAGTCAATAGCAGCTGTAACCTGGATGAAGCAAGAATACAAGGGGCCACTGAAAAGTTCTCAAACCAATCAACTGACAAAGTTGGGGCAGTGTCCATCGAGGGTTATACACTTAGTCCAGTGATTGTCCACTTTTTTTGGTTCTATTGGAAAAATAAGGAATGAAAAAAGTGGAAAATCATTGGACTAAATGTATAACCCTCGATGGAGACTGCCCCAACTTTGTTGGTTGGGCTGAGAACTTTTCAGCGGCCCCTCATATGGTTGAGGTTGTACATGTTGGAGACCCAAAATTTAGTATAGTGAAATGTTTTTATAGAAAAAAAAAAAAATTATACTGTGCAAACAAAAATTAGTGCTGAAAGTAGGGCATTTGCCAAGTTTTTCAATTTAACCATTTTTGGTTTTCACATTTGTCAATTCGTAGTAGAATGTTTTCTCTTCCTGTGGGAAACGAACCCTTACAACAAAAGAGGCACTATTTCCAAACTGTGCAAGCAGACTGACTTGCCAACAAGTTTTTTACATGTGTCTGTCCAATGCATAAATGTGGCAAATTCTTTGAATGTGTGTGGTACCCCACACATCATCCACAGCAGTAACAAAATGTACCTGACACCTGTGTGCTTTGAGCTCAGCATTCAGCAAGTACAACAGACAAGCTTAGCTGTGACCTTCAACAGGGAACCTTAGCAGCCAGAATGAAATGGGAAGACTGGGCAGACAGAGAAGATTTGGTCGTTTTGTTGGCTGGCATCAGGCACCTCATCCACCCATCCAGGGATAATCGGAATTTTCAGCTAGTAGTTGAAGCTTTAGTATTTTTAATTGTCGCAGCTGAGAAGCTCTTTCGGAAGCATTGTGTTTGTCAGCTCAAGACCACATTCCCCTGAAGTTCCATATTAGATACCTTCGGGAGAGCCTGGGATCAATTTCTTATGATCATTACGCAGCTCTTTGGTCTAGAGATCTACTTTGTGTGGTTACTGGATTGCAAATTCAGACTGGTCTTAAGCGAATGCATCATATTACAACTCATGTTACTTTGATCGAATTGAACTACAAATTTCTCCTTCGACTTCACCGGTCTCCGGTATACCTTCATAGAGTCAAACTGAGCGCTCACCAGCCTCAGGCTTCTTTGGGTCATCAATACTGGACCTGTCCTCAAATTCAAGATTTTTGGACCCAATTACACAGTCATATTACAGCTATGTGGCATCATAGTTATTCTCAAGGCCCCGAGCTGCTTTTCACATTGGATCATCTTCCTACACCATCACCTAAAGGGTTTCGGGCATTTCTGGAGAGGGCCTTCTTGCTGGGGAAAAAATCAATTCTACACTGTTGGATTGTTCCTGAATCGCCAACTTTGTCTCTTTGGCGTACTCTCATGCTTCGGCAGGCATCCATGGAACGCTTGTTTATATACTCGTTGGATTCACCTAGGGGACGCACTTACTGTTCCATTTGGGAGCCATTTTGGCTTACTCTCACGCATAGAGCTCGGAGTAATTTGCTAAACCCATGATATTTCCTTCTCTGGAAGACGGTTGTTTACTTTGTACCTGTGTTTTTGGGATGGGATGGGGGTGGGAGGGAGGGTGATGGGGGGAAGGGGCGTGTATACCTGTATTGTTATGTTGGCTATTTCTTTGCTGATTTCTGTTGAAAAAATAATAAACAAATTTGACCATAATTGTCGCAACTGAAGTAGGGTGAGGGATGGCTGGACAAGTTGTACATAGCAAAACACATGATGGGTATTGGATATGGATGTGTACCTAAGAGAAGGTCTATGGCAATATTTAGTTGGGCAAGCAAGAAGGAAATAGCATTGAGGAAAAGGCCACTGATACTCTGAACTTCCATGGCTCAGGGGTCATAAACTATCCGACAAGTTTGCAAATTGGGGTGGGGCAGGGTTTAACAGCATGACTGCCTTTGGGAGAGAAGTCCATGTAGGGTACTATCTTCAATGACTGATGCAATAAGAACATAAGAATTGCCATACTGGAACAGACCGAAAGTCCATTAAGCCCAGTATCCTATTTCCAACACGGGCCAACCCAGGTCCCAAGTATCTTGCTAGATCCCAAGTAGTAAAACAGATTTTATGCTGCTTATCCTAGGAAGAAGCAGTAGATTTCCCCAAGCCATCTCAACAATAGCGTAAGGGCTTCTCTTTTAGGAAATTATCCAAGCCTTTTTTAAACCCCAGTAAGCTAAATGATTTTACCACATTCTCTGGCAACAAATTCCAGAGTTTAGTTACATGTGTGAATAAATATTTTCTCTGGTTTGTTTTAAATCTGCTACTTAGATTGTTGTGGGTCAAGAATAGGGTAATTTCTACAAGGGCTGTGGAGTCAGAATCAGAGGCAGTAAAAATGAAGTGACCTTGACTCCAGCTTCCAAATAAAACAGTATATTATATATTTTCATTTTATATTATTTTTTTGTTCACATTCCTTGTTCAAATGACAGGTAAATATATTTTATAATCTACTAGCTGATCACCCTGCGTTGTCCAGATATTTATTTATCCCATTCTTCCGGTATCGATAGACTTGAATTCAGTGATTACACCTCGTAAACTGGAAAGTATTTGATTGTTTATTTCATGGACATCTTCATTTTTAGCAGCAAGAATGACCCTCTGTATGGGGCTGAACTTGGACTTAAATGGCATCGGGAGTGTCACTATTCATCTCAGTGAGTCCGGAAACTATGGATTAGACACTAATATCTGTCATTTACAATTATTTTTTACGTCACCCCTTCCCACCCCCACAATATTTTTTCCCAGATAGTAAGTGATATGTATACCAAGTTTGGTTGAAATCTCTCCTTGCATTTCAGAGTTATGCTGCAAAACTATGGATTAGACAGTAATATCTGTTGTTTTCATTATTTTTATGTCACCCCCTTCCCACCCCACAGTCTGAATGGAAAATAAAAGTAAAAACTACTATTATACATTGTGCTGAACACAATTAAAAGCGTAGCATGAATGTGCATGAAAAAGGATCTATATCACTTTGATATTTCAGGTTTTCATGATTGTCAAGAAGAGAGAACAGACATCTTTGTTTCTTTCACAGAAGATAATGTCATTACAAAGTTTAAAAGTCACATAAGAGCCTCCTATCAGTTTGGGAGAAGAATGACACTAGTATCCAGTAATGTGTAACTACTGCTCTTATTTGCCTATTCTCATTTGCATACCTTGTATCTGAGACACTTGCAATGCCCAGGAATACCAGATGAGCCAAAAATGTAACTCAAAGTTGACAAAGTTATGATGCAGACAAAAAAAAAAATCAATTATATTGCCATTACAGCATTGCGGTTGTTGTGTTACTCCACCTGGAGACGTAGAGTTAAAGATCAACAAATAAGCTGAAGGGAGGACCTCTACAGTATATGGATTGACTTAGAAGACTAGTAGGGCAGGCATGGACAGCTTGCAGGTCTGGAGTGCTCTGTACTCATGAGGGGATTTAGGGATATTAAAATACCTTTTGATTATGCCCCTCCACGTTATTTATGGAAAGGTAGGTGCAGTGGCATAGTAAGAGGGGGGCGGTCTGCCCCAGGCGCTCTCTTGGTGGAGGTACCATCCTCCTCTCCACTCCACGCCCACCCCGCCATGTGCATGCACCCCTTCCCTTCCCTCAAACCTCTTTAATTTTCCCGGCACAAGCAGTATCATGAACTTGCTGCCCACATCAGCTCTCTCTGATGTCACTTCTGGGTCCCGCACTTAGGAAGAGCCGACACGATGTGGGCAGCAAGTTTGTGATGCTGCTTGCGCTGGGAAAATTAAAGAGGCATGGGGGAAGGGAAGGAAGACGTGCACAGCAGGGGGAGTCGGGAAGGAGCAGGGGACGGGGGCAGAGAAGAGAGTGGGGGAGAAGCGCTACCTCCACGGGCACCACTCACCCTTGCTATGCCGCTTGGTAGGTGTGTGTGAAACCCAAAAAATCTGATCATTATCACGATATTTATTTTATTTATTTTAAACTTTTCTATCCCACTTATCGACTGTTGGAACCAGAAATGATGCATTCTAGGAAGAAGCTCAGAAAAGTTCTGGTGGATCTGCATAGGACCTGCCCGATAGATCTCTGAGGGGAAAAGGGTGGTTCTTAAGCCTGGAGAAATGGCAGATAGATCATAGTTTATTAACATTTTGAATAAATGCTTATCATTACATTCGAAGCGTTGTACAATAAAATGCTATAAATATAGATGGGGAACAAACAACAGATAATAGACAAAATCTTTATTTAAAAAGAAAGCATTTTAAACTATTGAATTTATCCAAGTTTTATTCTGCTCTAATATATAGTGGGAGAGAGTTCCAGATTGAGGGAGCAGCGACTAAAAAGATGGTAGTGCTGATTATTTTTAGTGAGGGGACATTGAGAGTATGTTGCAAGGCAGACCTTAAAGTTGGGGGGGGGAATCGTATGGTATTAAAAGTCTATCTATGAAAGCGAGGGCATTAGTCTTTTGAGTTTTGAAAGTTCATAAGGCAATTTTATATGTAATTCGGTACGGAATGGGTAACCAGTATGCATTCTTTAATAATGGAGTAACATGGAGGCCAATAATAGATTATTATAATGATTAAAGTTAATTTACTATTCTTTTTCCTTATGTGATAATTTGAAGGAGTGGGGGGGGTGTTATGATAATTTAAATAAATATTTGCATAAATATTTGCATATTTTAACTGAATAATACACATAGGAAGTATAATATATATGTATAGATATGAAAGTGGGTGGGATTAAAATTTTTTGGAAATATATTGTTATGGAATTTCAAGTGATAATGTAATATGATGAGCTCTATTTATTGTACACCTGATGTATATGTTAAAAGGAATAAAGATTTGGAAAAAAAAATAATGGAGTAACATGATCAAATCTTTTCAAGTTTGTAATAATTTTAATGGCCGTATTTTAAACAAGTTGGAGATGCCTAATATCTTTTTGACACAGCCCTTTGTAAAGTGAATTGCAATAATGCTGTCCCTCTTTACAAAATGGCAAAAACCCTCTTTACAAAAGCAACATCTGAATTCAGTGGTGATAAAGGAAGGAAAGGACAGTGAAATATCTTTAATGCAGCAACTTGCAGATGGAAATTCAATTTAATGCAGATGGTAATTATGTCAGACAAATCTCATCAATGTCTTCAGTTGCTTCAAGGTGGGTGATGGATGTAGTGTACTTAGAATTCAGCAAAGGTTTTGATACTGTCCTGCATAGGAAGTTCACAAATACTGAGGAGTCAAGTGGTGGGCACTGAAGGTTAGAAACTCATTAAGGTATAGATGGCAAATTACAGTGATAAATGAAGTTCACTTCAAGGAAACAAAAGTGATGAGTGGAGTACCTCAGAGAATGGTCCAAAAACTGGATCTTTCAATCTCAGTATGATTGATAATGTAGAGATATTTCAAGGAAAGCTTATCTTTTCATGAGGGGGCATTGTGATCTACAACAGAATGGGCTTGCTTGAGAGGCTAGATGAGATAGTAATTTCAGGAAACTCTTGTACTGGCCAACTGTTTGGTCAAAAAAAACTGGATGGAACAAGAACCTTTTGGGATGATTATAATCCCGTGATTTCAAAGTACTGAAATACTGAGATAACGTGGACACAGGCTGATGCATAAGAAGAAGCATAACTGTTAGTAAAATTATCCTAGAGAAACTTGTCACTCATATCCTCCTGTAATAAATTCCAGTTTGACAGTGCTGCTTATTCTGATCCAATATAAAACCCATGAAATATACTTTCTATTTGTTTTTCATTTCAGTAAGGACTTTAAATGAATTATACTTCATGAAATAAAAATTAAAATAAACTTTCTACAGCAGCCTAGCATCATACATTAAAAAAATCCAGTTGCCCTCTTGTGGTGAAACTGTATATTGCAAGTGAGCTGGATTAAGGCTACATAAGTACAGTGACCACACAGCTTCATGTCCAGGAGGATATGCCAAGCCCATACTAGTTTTTTTACTCTCGTTGTGTACAGGGCAGTATAATTCTGATTTCCTGATTTCACTCCCTGAAATAAAAGGATCTGTATTTCCATGCATGCAATAATGTAAAACTAGGACTGGTTCATATTCCTGGAACTTTATGGTCATCCCTGTAATGAAACCTTATTGAGATGGTAAAAGGTTTGCAAACAGGACATCTGTACTGAATGGCTCCAGGGATACCTGCTTTTAGTGACGTTTTCATTAAAAGCAGGTATCATTAAAATAGCAACACATATTTCAGGAAGGACGCCACACTGCTCTTCCTTGGTCTACAAATCAACATATGCAAATTTTGCACCTGAAATCTTTTCCACTTGTATTTTGATACATATGGAAATCTGTTATGTGGGAGGAATATTTCTATAGAAACAAAAATCAAGGAAAAAAGCAAGCCAGTAATTTGATAGAGAAACATCTCACAAGCATTTAGAGAAGATTTAGTCCACATTTCCTGATTTTATTGTCATAATGGTGCTTGAAGGGGAAAAGCTACTTGTGTGTGTATTGAGAAGAAGCATAGGACTCCCATTATTTCACTCTTCTCTATTTTCCACCAGCTACAATATCCAAGAATTGGGGAGGGGGGATCTGGAACAGAGATAAAGGCCCAGATTCTCCAACCAGTGCTTTTGTCGGTGGCTAGCTTAAAAGCGGCCACCGATCATGTGTCTATCATGCAACAGCATTGGTTAGAGAATTGCACCTCCAGCAAAGGTAGGTGCCAGAAATGTAGGCCATGTATATTGAGTATATTTAAATATTACATACAAGTATTTTACATGTATTAGCACTGCTGGAAACATTAATCTGCAAGAATGTCTCCTAGTTCTGTTTGAATCTCATTTTCCAGAAGATCTTCCATGTCTTCTTCCAGCGACTTGCTCAGCTCTGTCAGGATTACATCTAATGCCTGAGATATACCAGAACAACATGAAATCAGAAAGCTATGGCAACTGGAACAACTGAGTTCAAAACTGACAAGTGCAGAAATGACATGGCTTGATCAAGGTCACAAAGGAAGCAGTTTTATGAACGTCAGTAAAACTCAAGCACCCAAAATCGGTGCACTAAGGCCCGGATTCTGTAAATGGTACTGGTTTTTTTTTTGGCCCAAGCAGAGAAAGATGTATGTGATATTTAGATATCTTGTTTAGCATGATTGAAACAGTGGTTAGGATTTTATGTTGATAATGTAATTTTATGAATGTTTTATGCTTGGTAACTGCTTAGAGTTTAGGCGGTATACAAAATTTTTTAATAAATAAGTGAAAAAAACGCCATTTCAATGACATTTTAAACTGATTTTCACCAGAATTGCACCTCCATAGGTGCTTTACAGCGCCAAACACCACTGTAGGTTTGGCTATCGCTGGAAGTGGTGTTAGGCACCACAAAGCACCTACAGAGGTGCAAGTCACATCAAAGGTAGGTGCCAGAAAAGTAGGCCTTGAAAACCTGGCCTACAATTCCAGTGCCTACATTTGCAGAGGCGCAATGTCCTAAACTGTGCTGTCGCATGATTGACACACGATCGGCAGCTGCTTTTAAGGCAGCCACCAACAACAGCACCGTTTAGAGAATCTGGGCCTAAGATAATAATCTATAACAGCATCTGGATGCCCAGATACTGTTATAGAACGGAATCTAAGTTGGCGCTTAGGCTCCAACACTTATGTAATGTAATGTAATTTATTTCTTATATACCGCTAATCCGTTAGGTTCTAAGCGGTTTACAGAAAAATACATTGGGGTGCATTAAAATTATAAGTAAATAGGTACTTAGAAATTCCCTTACTGTCCCGAAGGCTCACAATCTAACTAAAGTACCTGGAAAAATAACAATTAGCTGAGTAATAAAAGTAAGGAATAGAAATAGAAGAAAAAATAAGAAAATAAACATTCTAACAAGACTACATTTATCTAAGGACTTTGAAAGGTAGAAAAGAAGAGATATAGGAATAGCTGCAGAAAGGAGGAACTGTTGAGCAATAGAATTTTGGAGAAATTTAAATGTTAAAAATAAAACAAAACAAGGGGCAAATCAATGAATGAAATTAACAATAAAACATAAACTGGAAAAAAAGTGAAAATAAAAATCAGAACAGTCGGATTAAAGTCCAGATTGAGATGACTTCACTGCTAGGCCGCCAAATTTCACCAGGTATCATCCGATCCTTGCCAACACACCGGAAGCCCCAGATCCAGTGTCTCTAGTCTTCGAACTCGACCGAGATGTTCACATCCTCCTCCTGCATGCCAAACCTGATGAATTTGTCTCTTTTTGGAAAGGTATTGTGCCATTTTGACCGTGCGCAGCTCCTTGGCGGCCATGCCGTCCGGGCTAACCATGGCCTCCCCTTCGCTTATACCTTCTAAAAGGCATGTGTATGTGTTAGTGCCTAAATTCTGCTTCTAAAAATATGGCATCTAAGTGTGTGCCCTGCTCAGGCCCCGCTCACATACATGCTACCTTTGCAGTTGTGCGCTAAAGCACTTAGGCACTAACTTTTAGAATAGCACCTATCTGCCATTTAAATTCCATTTAGGCGTCTAACTTGAGGTGCACTATACAGAATTAAAGGGAAAGAGTCAGTGGCAAGGTGGAAACTTGAACCCATGCGCTGAGGCCCAGATTTAAGCATAAGTAACCTAGGCAACTGCCTCTGGTGCCAAAGTTTAATAGGTGCTAAAGCAGAAGTTCTTAACCAATGGTGCTCACAGCTATAGTTCATTTGTGCTTTAGTCAGGTGATGCAGAATCCATGTAATATATTAAAAAAATAAATTAAGGCTTTTTACAGAGACCTTGTGAGAGATCAGATGTTTAAATTTGGTAGGGCTAGATTTTCAACAGTGCTAATGCCTTATTTGCAGATTTTATGCTTGGGGTTAATTTTATAAAGCATTGCTCATGAGCCAAGCACGTTTTACATGAAGAAAATGCGTGTTTTCCATGACCATCTGGGATAGAGCCAAGTTTTCCAGCACAGCTAGGGAAGAAGTCAAACAGATTGCGGAGAAGGGTCTTGAAATCTAAGGCAACTTATTGATACACCCTAATTCTATATATGGTGCTCAAAACTGCATGTGCAAATATGGGTGTGCACCCAATTTGTGAACATAATTTAACTGATAAATGAGCCAATTAATGCCAACAATTGGTCATGCGCTAATGGCACCTAGCAAAGCACATTCAAGATAAAGTATGCAACTGAACTGCAGGTTTCAAAAACGTGTAGCCCCAAGGAGCAGCAATTGTTCCTATAACAGAATTGTGCATGTTCATCCAGATTCCGTGGTTTTTATCCCACTTTGTTTGTAACTCTTTACTACTAGTCATTGTCCCCCCCCCCCCCTCCTTTTTTTTTTATTTTTTTTTGCTTGTTCTAAGGAAAGAGCCTCCTATTGTATATTCATAGAGTTAGAAAAATGGAGCACTTTTTACCAGGGGAGTAGCCATGGGGCAGGACTGGAACTCCCGGTTTGGGTTCAGGCCCGTCTACCCAGCAGCCACTGGCAGTGGTTTCTACACACTGCCAGTGGCTGGCACGGAGCCTTACCTCTGACACATTTGCGTTTTGCTGCTGCTGGCAACCTGAAAAGAAACAGAAATGCTACATGGGCTAGGGTAGGGGGTAGGCAATTCCGGTCCTCGAGAGCCACAGGCAGGTCAGGTGTTCAGGATATCCACAATAAATATGCATGAGATAGATTTACATCTCAAGCAGGCAGTGCATGCAAGTCCATCTCATACATATTCATTGTGGATATCCTGAAAATCTGACCTGCCTGTGGCTCTCAAGGACTGGAATTGCCATCCCCAGGCTGGAGGGTGGGAAGGGAGGGAAAGAAAGAGGCTGTTGCACAGGCAGGGAAGCCCCGCCCACCTTGAGCTCAGGCCTGCCCAGAATTGGCTAGCTGGCTTTGTCACTACTTTTTACAGTGAACCTCTAATTTGAATTTAAACTACTTCACTACTACCAAGAGAGAGCAATTTCCCCCACCATTTGATGTCAGATACATAAAGAGATGAGTCACATTTGCCAGGTAACATGAATGCAATTACACCCTTTTTATCTTAACATCACTGTATGTTAACTGTGAAATCTATGTTTTGCATATCTAGGTAGACCAGGAAACAGTAAGCAAGCTTTTACAATAACCTGTGCTACTCTGTCTATGGATAAAAGCATAGGCATATGTCAACAAGCAGCAAACTTTTACCTGGTGAGGGGGAGGGGTTTGGAGACATTTCAAAGTAAGTTCAGGTTCAGAGAGGCAGACACATGCATAGTTTAGCCTTAAAAAGTACCTATACGAATTGCTTTGGTCTTCCCAAGTAATTTGCATTACTCCATTTCTAGACTGCAAATACCTTTCAGTTCATTGCGGTGTACAAAGAAATGAAGAAACCGTAAAACTACACTGACTTACCAAATTTGCAGAAAACAATTTGTAGTTAAAACAGCAAGAATGTTCAGTTCCAAAATAAATGACCGGATTTTCAATTAAATAAACTAACTCGAGTGGTTTAAATAACCCAAAGTGCAAAAACTATTACACATCACTCATTTTAGAAAGTACAACTACCAACTCTTAGCTTAGCGTAGTGCTCTTGCTCCTGTTCCAATCATTGGCCAGGGGACCTGATGTTATCGTTACTTTTTTTTTATAAACTTTTAGTTTTTTTAGTTTTTCATATTTTCAAACTTCATAAATATTCCAACAACTGATTTAAAAGCCTATTCTCAGCAATATTTCTTCACCATATCTCTACACCAGTGTCCACAATTCAACAATTTGCTAGCATGCACTTATCCAGCTGGTTGAAAAAAATTGACAAAAAACTACTTATCTTCAGCAATGCTTGTTCCTAAAAATGTAACGAGAACATCAGGTCCCCTTGCCAATGACTGGAGAAGGAGCAAGAACACTACGCTGATCGTTTCAGTCAGTGATATCACAACTGTGCGTAGGCTCTGAGGCCTGTAACAAAGACCTGAGAGTTCAGCGGACGGCCACCAGGATGATCTCGGGGCTCAAGGGTCTCTCGTACGAAGAGAGACTGAACAAATTGCAGCTCTACACTCTCGAGGAACGTAGGGAGAGGGGAGACATGATCGAAACATTTAAGTACCTCACGGGACGTGTCGAAGTGGAAGATGATATTTTCTTTCTCAAGGGACCCTCGGCCACAAGAGGGCACCCGCTCAAACTCGGGGGCGGAAAATTTCATGGTGACACCAGAAAGTATTTCTTCACAGAGAGAGTGGTTGATCATTGGAACAAGCTTCCAGTGCAGGTGATCGAGGCAGACAGAGTGCCAGACTTTAAGAATAAATGGGATACCCATGTGGGATCCCTACGAGGGTCAAGATAAGAAAATTGGGTCATTAGGGCATAAACAGGGGGTGGGTAAGCAGAGTGGGCAGACTTGATGGGCTGTAGCCCTTTTCTGCCGTCATCTTCTATGTTTCTGTGTTACTTTCTAAAATGAGTGGTGTGTAATAGTTTTTGCATTTCGGATTTTCAATTAGCAATAAATTTGGTAAACAATGATGATTTCAATGATTTTCCAAATTGCAAATATGAAGATGACAACGATAGCAATTTAAGAAATTCAACAGCCCAATTAGCAGCCTGAAAAGAGATCAATCGATGTAAAAACGTATAAATACATCCTCTTACTGATGGAAAAGTGAAAATAGAAATAATCCATAAAGGGCGATTTGTATTAAAGAAACTAAATTGGGCCATTAAGTATCCCAATTCTCAATAGTATGAGCTCTTCCCGATGCTTCAATCCACCTCTTCTATTTTATACTTGGAACAGGTTGTGAGTGTGGAATGGAGCAGTTAGGATTAGCAAAATCTTTAGCTGTAGTGACCTTGGAGACAGCATAGTTGCATACCTGTAACAGATGTTCTCCTTAGACATCAGGATTCTACAGCCACAGATTCCCACCTTCTCACCTGAGGTTAAAGCAAGCTAAGAGCTGAATGAGGAGATAAAGCACTGCTGAAGCACGAGAACACCTGCATGAACTCACAAAGCTTTTCTAGAGATCTTTTAACTCTGAAAGAGAATATCTGACCTGGCTTCATCCCTGATGTCAATGTAAAACGTGCTTGGCTCATAAGAACATAAGCATTGCCTCTGCCGGGTCAGACCAGGGGTCCATCGCGCCCGGCAGTCCGCTCCCACGGCAGCCCTCCAGGTCCATGACCTGAAAATGTTCCCTACCTAACCTAAAAAGTCCATACCCTATTTGCTCAGTGTCCTGTGAGGTAAACCTCTATCTGTACCCCGTTATTCCCTTCGCTTCCAGGAAGTCATCCAGTCCCTTTTTGAACCCCAGAATTGTACTCTGGCTTATCACCTCTCCGGGAAGCGCGTTCCAGGTGTCTACCACCCGTTGAGTGAAGAAGAACTTTCTTGCATTCGTTTTGAATCTGTCTCCTCTCAGTTTTTCTGAGTGACCTCTTGTTTTAGTTGCCCCTGCTAGTTTAAAGAATCTGTCCCTCTCCACCTTCTCTATGCCTTTCATGATTTTATAAGTCTCTATCATGTCCCCTCTCAGTCTCCGCTTTTCCAGGGTAAAGAGCCCCAGCCTGTCTAACCGTTCGGCATATGAGAGGTTCTCCATACCCTTTATCATCCTCGTTGCTCTCCTCTGGACCCTCTCGAGTATTGCCATGTCCTTCTTGAGGTATGGCGACCAGTATTGGACGCAGTATTCCAGATGTGGGCGCACCATTGCTCGATACAGTGGCAGGATAACTTCCTTCGTTCTGGTAGTGATACCCTTTTTGATAATGCCCAGCATTCTGCTCGCTTTTTTTGAGGCCGCTGCACATTGCGCCTCCGGCTTCATTGTGTTATCCACCAATACCCCCAGATCTTTTTCTTGGCTGCCTTCCCCGAGTACCCTCCCTCCCATCATGAGCAATGCTTTACAAAATGAACCCCAAGCATAAAATTTGCAACTAAGGCGCGCCAAGGTGCGATAGCACTTTTGAAAATCTAGCCCTAACAAATTTAAATATCTAATTTCTCACAAGGCCTCTGTAAAAAAACTTAATTTGTTTTTTGAATATATTGGATGGATTCTGCATCACCTGACTAAAGCACAAATGGATTCTAGCTGTGCTCTCTGAACTACCATAATACCATGGCATATTCCCATCACATAACAGTTGATTCTTTTTCCATTTCTTTGTCTTGGTTGGAAGGAAAATTCAAGCTGCCACTAATAACCGAAGTTTAAAGATGGAAGCTCTTACCACCTCTTGGAATGCTTTTTGATGAAAGTCTTCAAGGAGAAGGTTTTCCACAGTGGCTCGCTGCTGCTCGTGAATGTGGAAGTTTTGCCTCAGAAGGATATTCAGCATCCAGCCTGGAAGACAAGCAACTGGAATTGTACTACAGTGTGTGCATGCTGAAAACGTGTTTTGTTCGGGAGAAAATCTTTGGGTGGGGGGGTTTCCATTTCGTTTGCTTCATCTTGGGTTTTTTAGCTTTCCGTTCTCAGCATGCACTGTTTGCAAATAAAACAAAATAAGAGGCCTAACATGTTCCTGCACCTGACAATTAACTCTTCCTCAAATTTTGTATAATATCTCACTCTGGGGTTGCCCTCCTTCTCCATCCCCTTCAGTCCTTACCCCAACTTACTCAATCCAGTCACTCTTGTACTAAATCCTCTATATTGCACAGAAGCAGACTTTACCAAAGTCTTCAGCCTAGGGCCATTATTTTTTTTTTATTCAATTTTCTATACCATTCTCCCAGGGGAGCTCAGAACGGTTTACATGCATTTATTCAGGTACTCAAAGCATTTTTCCCTGTCTGTCCCAGCAGGCTCACAATCTATCTAATGTACCTGGGGCAATGGGGGGGATTAAGTGACTTGCCCAGGGTCACAAGGAGCAGTGTGGGTTTGAACCCACAACCTCAGGGTGCTGAGGTTGTAGCTTTAACCACTGTGCCACACTCTCCCTCTTGTTGCATTGGGTGTGTTGATCACCATCCTCTCCTTAATATTCCATCCTCACTTGGATTTCAGGATACAGTTCCAACCTGGTTCTCTTTATACCTCTACCATCACACATTTACCTTCTCTTCTATGAAAATGCACTAGCAGTTCCTAGCAAGGGGAGCCGCACTGAATGGCCCGCACTGCTCCTGACGCTCATAGGAACTCAATGAGCGTCAGGAGTAGCGCGGTTCTTTGTGCTCTCTCTGCGCTAAAAAAACGCTAGTGCGGTTTTGTAGAAGAGGGGGGTTAGTGTGTTTTCTGTTAAATACTCCTGCACTACTTCCCACCATCAATCAGTGTGCCTTGGGGATCTATCCTAGGCTCTTTGGTCTCTCCATATTTGTTCCTTTGCTGCAGAAACATTGCAAGCATGGAACATACCCTGTGCAACACCTCCCCCTTCCCCCCCCCACACACACTTACCACCACATCCCCTCCCTACCCACTTTCAACATGCTGGCAAGAGAAGCCAATGAAGAGGGTGCAATTTTCATCCCCCCCATCTTAACCTTGTGTCCTTTGTGGCCCACTAGCCACACATAGCTAGCTATGATCCAGCCTTGGTGCACTGATCTCTCATGGATTTCAGTGCCATCCATGTGCTAACAGATGCCAAATCTATGATTGTATCAGGTTTCCATGTCTTGCCACATCTGTGTAGAAAGAACCGACATTCCAGCCACCATGCTGTGGCTTTCTTCATACTCTGTTAGGGAGAGGAGGCGATAGTGGATGCTATGGATGGAAAGACTGGATGGGTTATTTGGCCTCTATCTGCTATCATGTTTCTCTTTTCTATGTTATAAAATAGCACTTTTATTGGCACCAATTTTTAGGCACCATATATAGAATTTCCTTCAAAATGCAAAACACAACAGAATAATGATCCCATACATATACTTCACCATCAGGATTAGATCGCTGTTTGGTCTAAAGTGCATAGGAAAGGAAATAGTCACTTCCCAGTTCAGCACTCACTGTCCAAACATCTGCGAGCTTCATCCTTCCAAGGTAATGCTGGTCCATACATTCCAGTTAAGTGCTCCAGGAGGAACAAGTCAATCAGATATTTCTCAGCACTAGCTGTAACCTAGTAGAAAAAAAAAAAACTCCAGTAAACTATAACACAGGTAACAAGACTGCCCTAAAACCATAACCAGTCAGACCTCAGCTCAAGATGACCTTATCAACCAGATGTTTCCCTGTATTCTCTGGGTCATGCTCACAGAAGATCAATGCTGAGAAACATCTAATCTTAAAAACAGTCTCATCTTCTCCTGATATTCAGCCTGGGTGATCAGTGTTTTTATAAATACCAGCCTTCCCAGGAATTTATGTTTGGATATTCTTCACTGAGCCATAGTCTGGATACCAATGCTGACTTTCAGGTACCTATCTGTGAACTAGTGATATCCAGACTTAACCCTATAATTAAATGAACAAAATTAGGACAACCTTTCTGCTGGATATTACTGCTAACTGGGTAACTCCTGGCTCTGCCTTAGCTCCGTCCCTGGACTGCCCAGGAACTATCCAGAAAAGCACCAGGGTGCTCAGTTGCAATTTTTAGTGGCTTTATTTGGATTACATGGCTGAAAATTCATGGCTGGCTCTGATGAGCAGTGTTTATCTAGGAAGAGGCTATTTATTTTTAGATAAGTACCGCTAAATATTGACTCCCATAATTTTGGCAAAAGCAGATGCAAGTGCATCTTGTAAAAACAGTACAAACCATCTTTTTCATCAGAAATCCGGGATTGCTATGGGGATCACGATGGCCCCTGCTGTTGCAAATCTGTTCATGGACAAGTTTGAATGTGACTGGGTGTATGGTTGTGAGTATTTTCAGTATGTGGCTTTTTGGACCAGATACACTGATGATATTTTTTTAATCTGGAATGGCAGTTCGGATGATTTGGAAAAATTTTTTGTGTACCTGGACGCCTGTCATCCCAAAGTGCGCTTTACCCATGCCTGCAGTACTAACCAGATTTCTTTTCTCGATGTATCTGTTGAAATTAGGGAGGGGTTTTTTTATACATCAGTATTTACTAAACCTACTGACTGTAATTCCACCCTTCACTATTCAAGTGCTCATTCTAGCTCGTTGAAAAAAAGTCTCCCTTATTCCCAGTTTCTACGGATTCGGAGGATCTGTTCCTCTAAAGGGGACTTTAAAAAACAGGCTGATGTTCTAAAACACAGGTTTCTGGCTCTAAAAGTTGTTTCTGCAGCATATAAAAGAGCATTATACTGCAACAGGGAGAGTCTGTTTGCCCCTAAGAGATCTGATTCTCAGAGATCAGGTGAACAATGTATGACGTGCGTTGTAACTTACTCCAGCCAGTGTCATCGGCTAGTTCGCTCGCTTAAAAAACATTGGGCGATCTTACAGACCTCCGGTACTTTTAAAGATTACAACTTAAGGATAGCCTTCCGTAGAACTAGGAATTTGAAAGAGATTTTATGCCCTTCTGTACTGCCCAATATCAGTTCTGGGCAGGATCAAGTATGGTTGGGACATAAAGCGTGTGGAACATGTCAAATGTGCAAGCTCATGATTTGTACCAACTGTTTCTGTAATCCTAGAGACAAAAAAGAGTACAATCTACGTCATAACTCTGATTGTAAATCCTGCGGCGTGGTGTATATTGTACAATGCCCCTGTGATCTAGTATATGTGGGTCAGACTTCTCGTAAATTCACCACAAGACTCACAGAACATAAGAGCAATATCAAGAATAAAATATTTGGGGCTCCATTGGCTAAGCATTGCCTTGAAAGATCTCATGATTTTGTGTCTCTGAAAGCTTTAATTTTGGAGGTGGTTCAGCCAAGTACTAGAGGGGGGGACTTTAGAAGGTATCTAGCACAGAGGGAGCAGCGGTGGATAAATAGGCTGAATACACTGTGGCCTTTGGGACTTAACAGATCATTTGAGTGGCAACATTTTTACTAGTGTTTACAGTGTGTCCAGTGATCCGTGACGTCATTACGTAACGGCTATAAAACGTAGCCGACTGCCATCTTAACATGATTTGAAATTCTGTGACCGAGTGCAGTAATGCGAGTGCTGTTATCTTGTTTCTTTAGTTTTTGGGGAGCTAAATACATTTTTTAATTTTGTTCTCTATTTTACAGTGAGCCTTGATTTTTGAATGTCCTGGTGGCCCTGACGCAGCGGATGGTCTTTATTATAAAATTCCCGCGAAACGCTGGCCGCGTCGGCAAACAAACACTAGTGACTGTATTTTCCTGTAAAGACAAGTCAGCTACAAAGCTAAGTCTTTTTTCTGGTCTATGTTTTTCAGATCCTGGCTTGCACTTACACAATGTAACCCTGTAGAGGTTGTATTTATAGCTTCATTTAAATGCTTTTGAAAAATTTCCTAAAAAAATTGATGCGTGTTGGCCAATGATTGGAGCAGGAGCGATTTCACTACGCAGATCTTCCTCAGTTTGTGATTGACACTGCTGTGCGTAGGCTCCGATTCTGAGGCCATAGTCCTTCAAATTTGTTGGGCTAACAACACTGATGTGTATTGCTGGTTATTAGCAGTATTTAGGTTTGCTTTACACTATAAAGTGATCACATAAACCAATCTGGCTATGTTTCGCCTGGGATGGCTACAAACATCAGGGATTGAAAAATCTTATATAATAATAATAATAACTTTATTCTTATATACCGCCAACAATCTTGCGACTTCTAGGCGGTTTACAATAAAGAGAAACTGTACAGACAGCTACTTACAGAGTATGGCAGTGTTCATCAGCATTAGCAATAATAACAACAGGTTGTATACTGCAGGACCATGTAGTGCCATGCGGTTTACAATGAATTAGAAAAATTCCATAAATTGAATGGAACATTCATTGTTAGTGATTAGGGGTTAGCAGTTTACAAGATCAGATTTGGGTGGGATTGCGAAGGGGGCTATTGTTCTTGGTCGTTACCTAGGTATTTCGAGAACAGGAATGTTTTTAGGTGTTTCCTAAATTCTCCATAATTGTTTGTGAGTGTGATTAGTTTTTCTAAGCCTTGCCATATCAGAAGATATGTGCATTTAATAACTTTTCACAATGGACTGTCCACAATGGACTGTCCTTCCATAGTTGGGTGAGACCATTTATCTAGTTTTTGTGGTTTGTTTTTGCCTAACTTTGAGTGCCTTTTAACAAATTTGCCCCACAGTGGCCAAACATCCCTGGATAGTAAAACTACACATTCACTGGCCTCCAATTTGAATATTAAGTCCATAGGTTCATATGTTGTAGGGTTAACAGATTTATTCTACACTGCCCTGGGCGCTGCTCACCCTTACGACACCACGGTTGATTCAGTCCTGGATTTACCCCAGTGTATCCAGGGACTTGTAGTTCTGATTCACAATAGCATTCTCTAAGAAAAGTAAGACTAAATGTCCCTGCCTCTATTGCATTAATCCTGTTGGTGAACCCAGAGTCAGCTGGCAACCCTGAGATGTTATTTTATTGACAAAGTTCAGATACTTTCCAAAACAGAATAGTTAATCCTACCATAGCTTTAAAATTCTGCTTCTTCACGTGCAAAAACAGTCATACAAAACCACATGAACACATATAGTACTGGATCCTCCTCAAACGTGCTATATATTCCTGAGCTGGAAGGAGATTGTACCTGTTTATGCTGCAGTTTCAGCAGCTCAGCATTAAGTTCACTAAGAACTGAGACCACGATAGCCCTCACTTCTTCCTCAATGACATCACAAATCACCGCGTCAAGGGTTTCCTCCCATTCCAGCTCCCACTGTGTCTCCTGAATCTGTACCAACGTGCAGAACATTCCAGTCAGCTGATTGTGAGCATATATCTGTACACATCAGTATTTAAGCTAAGCGCATGTGTGTGTCTGTGTGTGCACCCAGACCGTGAAGCCTGCGCACACGGCAAAATGAAGTGTACAGAAGAAGATGTAATACTGAGGCATTTTAATTAGTTGTTAGAAAGCAATACAGAGAAACTGCACCAGCCTCATTTTCACAAACAAGCAATTTCTTTGCATAAAATGGCTTTCTAATAAGATGGCTGTTCTGGTTCTATCCATAGTATGGTGCTATAATGATTAGAGGTTACTGAGAGCACTGTCGTTATTAAATTATAACACTGTTCACTGTGTGATTCTGTGTAAAAAAGTCATGTTGGGAGGGCTCTGTTTGGGGGAGGAAAAGAGAAGGTATTACAACTATACAATTCTGAATGAATTTTCAATAAAAAGGGTTTTATTTATTTATTGAAAAACTTATACCTAAGCGGATTGCAAAAAAACACCCCATAATCAAATCATAAAATAAAACACCATAATATTTCCATTAATCACTTCATTCCTTCAGTTACTGCTTCTTGTTTTTGGTTCACATTATCTACAACATAAACTAAATTAATATATAATATATAAAGTGATCATTAACAATGAGGTCCTTTTACAAAGCTGCAGTAACAAGTAGCCTTAGCACACTCTTACATGGGCCATTCATCCATTTTTACTGACTCTGTAAAAACCCCAATTTTCTATTTTTATTTCATTAATGGCTATGCACTAATGTTGTCATTAGGCACATGACCATTTTTTAAAATTACCATGTGAGCATCCTAGTCGGTGGCCACCTTAAAAGCGGCCACCGATCGCCTGTCAATCATTTGAGGGCACCAGTTACAGAATCATGCCTATTCAGTCAAGATAGGCAGCTGAAATGTAGGCTCAGAAAACCCTGGCCTACATTTCAGCCACTTATCTTTGCTGCTAGACTGCAGCAGCTGATCACAGCATGGGAATTCCCCCCTCCCCCATCAGCTGAGCGGCAGGGACTCCCCAAAGCTGCAAATCTATTACCTACGCCCAAGTTGAATTGCCTGTCAATCATTCTAGGTTGCCAGTTACAGAATCGCAGCTTTGGGAAGTCCCTGCTACTCAGCTGACGGGGGTGGGGGGGGAATTCCCTTGGCATGATCGGTTGAGCGGCCATGGCAGGGAACCCCCGAACCCCATCACAAGTCAGCTGACAGGAAGGATGTCCCCCCCTGCCACCCCCCCCCCACTAACATCCCTGGCAGGAGGGATGCCCAATCCCTCCTGCCGCCACCCCCTAAACTCCTCCCACCCTCCAAAACCTCCTCCCATACATTTTTCTGGAAGGCCAGCCGAAGGGATGCCCACTCCCTCTGGCCGACAGGCCCGCCTCTTCAAAATGGCAGGCCTTCCCCTTTCCAGTGCATCCTGAGATGCACTGGGGAGGGGCCAAAGGCCCTGAATGTCCCAGACAGCTAAGGCCCCTCCCATAGGAGGGGCTTCTGGCACCTATGCCAGCCTGAGTCTTAGGCCTCATTCCCAGTGCATTCTGGGATGCACTGGGAGTGGCCTAAGACTCCACTTGGTAAGATCCCTAAGACCCCTCCCATGGGCATCCCTCCGATCAGCGTTCCTGAAAAGGGTCCGGGGGGTGTCTGGGTGGGTTTCCAGAGAGTGGAGGTGTTAGAGGGGGTAGCGGCAGGAGGGATTGTGCATCCCTCCTGGGGGGATGTTAATGTGCACTCATGTGGTTAGCGCACACTAAATCACTTAGCACCCATTGATGAATTCCCTCCCCCCCCCAAGAGGCACTATCTAATTAGTGGGCAATTCTATAAGTGACTTCCTTCTTTTAGGTGTCTTGATGCCACATGGTAATAGCCTATTCCATAACAGCATCTGGGTGCCCAGATACTGTTATAGAAGATTAGCATAACCCAGCATCAGTGTGCTTTACATTTAGGCAGGTGGAGATGCATAAGCCACAAACCTAGGGTAACTGGGCATGCCTAAATGGCGCACATAGCTTATAGTATTCTATAAGTAAACTGTGTAGCTGGGAGATAGACCCATATTCCACCTATGCTCTGCCCATGTGTGTGCTCCCCTTGCATTTGTGAATCATGCCACTTATGCACAACCTTACAGAATAGTGCATTCATGTGTAAGAGCTCATTTTTGTGCATTTTCACATGCAAAGGGGCATGCATCAACTCTATCTTATATTTCTTCTTACTCACGGCTACAGGCAGAAGAGACTGAACTGCCTCAGTCACTATTTCATCTGCAATGTCAAACATAGCCGACCTGGCTAAGTGACCATCCACCAGCTCCTTCATTGTGTTTCGCAGAACGCTGACAGAGAACTCTTTCAGAACTTCAAGCAGCAGATCGTCCATTAGAGACCTAGAGAAGTGCTGAACAGAAAGGCTGGCCATGGGAGCCTGGAGTCTTACAGAGGACAAAAGTATGAATTCAGTGTAGAGAGGGGAGAGAGAAGGAACTTTTTTTTCTTAAGAATTAGTACAATATCCTTAGGAATATACTGTCATTTTTTTTAATGAAAGGGAAAGATCAAAGGGCTCCTTTTACAAAATCGTGGTAGAGGTGTCTACAGCGGGCTGGCGAGGTAAATGCTCTAAAGCTCATAGGAATGTTATGAGCGTCAGAGCATTTACCTCACCAGCCTGTGATTTGTATATGCCAGCAAAAATTTCTTGCCATGCTTTTATGCCCTTTCCTGTCTGAAATGTGACAATAAAACCCAAATATTGGTTTTATCCTCTGTTTTGGTGACTCTATAAAATAGGTTCTTGTCGAAGTCTTTATTACTCAAACTTCTGCACCAAAAATTCTTCCTTGTGATTTTTACAAATTAATTCCTTAATAAAGTTTTAATTTTCTTAAGGCGTGCTTTCTGCTAATAATATCGTCTACTGGGTAAACATAGGGTCAGGACATGTTGTAATATACAATCCTTAATAGAAGAAAGGGAAGAGAGATACAGCACCCTAGGGATGGGGTAGGAAGAAGGAGAGATGCTGGCCCTGAAGTGGGGTGCAAGGGAACAGAGCAGGAAATGACTAGGACTTGATTGAGTGGGAAAGTGTTGGGGGTACAGAACAGAGAATTATGCTGCTTGGGAGTAATGGAGTGGGAATTTTGAGGGGGGAATTTTGAGGTGGGAATGGTAGTTATGAGTAGGGGTATGTTGGGAAAATGAGCGAGGTTGTGAAATGAATAAGAGAAGGGGAAAGGTTGAGACATGATGTGAATGACCTGGAAGACTGGAGAGAAGATGTAAAGCTTTGAAAAGGGTTGGGGGGAGGGTTAGGGAGGGATATAAAAGGAAGAGGGTGGGTTGTGCAATACAATCAATTCTATGCTGTTAAAGTACTCACTCCAGTAAGCTCTTCATTTGTCTCTTGTGGTGGAATTTCAGCGGATAGCTCTTCTGATTCTGTAATATATATGATATACCACTGAGTCCTACATGTCGGTGGAAATAACAAAGAAGCTTAGCTTAAAAGAATAGGAATTATCCGGAAAGGAATGGAAAACAAAGATGAAAATGTTATAATGATCTTGTATTGCTCTATGATATAGCCACACCACTAATACTGTGTGCGATTCTGGTCGCCGTATCTCAAAAAAAGATATAGCGGAATTAGAAAAGGTACCGAGAAGGGCAATGAAAATGATAAAAAGGGTTGGGATGACTTCCCTATGAGGAAAAGCTAAAGCTGCTAGAGCTCTTCAGCTTGGAGATATAATAAAGGTCTATAAAATAATGACTGGATGGAAAGGGTAGATGTAAATAAGAACATAAGAAGTTGCCTCCGCTGAGGCAGACCAGAGGTCCATCTCGCCCAGCGGTCCGCTCCCGCGGCGGCCCATCAGGCCCATTGCCTGAGCAATGGTCCCAGACTATCCCTATAACCTACCGCTACTCTTATCTGTACCCCTCAATTCCTTTATCCTCTAGGAACCTATCCAAACCTTCTTTGAAGCCTTGTAACGTGCTCCGGCCTATCACAGCCTCCGGAAGCGCGTTCCATGTGTCCACCACCCTCTGGGTGAAAAAGAACTTTCTGGCATTTGTTTTAAACCTGTCTCCTTTTAATTTTTCCGAGTGCCCCCTTGTACTTGTATTTTGTATGGTGATTTCTAAGGAGGACAGCTTTATTGAAGAGGGTTTCTTTCTGCATAGAAAGCCATGGAATCTTATATTGGGCAAGTTGCAGCTCTACTCTCTAGAGGAGCGCAGGGAGAGGGGTGACATGATTGAGACATTTAAATGTGTCACAGGTCGTGTCGAGGTGGAAAATGACATATTCTTTCCTAAGGGACCTTCAGTCACAAGGGGGCACCCGCTCAAACTCAGAGGAGGGAGATTTGGTGGTGACACCAGGAAGTATTTCTTTACAGAAATTGTGGTGGATCACTGGAACAAACTACCGGTGCAGGTGATCAAGGCCACTAGCGTGCTCGACTTTAAGAATAAATGGGACATCCACGTAGGATCTCTACATGGGTCGAGCAGCACTCTGACTTAATGGGGTGGGACAGTGGAGTGGGCAGACTTGATGGGCTATAGCCCTTTTCTGCCGTCATCTTTCTATGTTTCTAATTTAAAAGTGGGGGGAGGGGATTGTGATGTGCAGAAATGCCACTTTGGCTTTCTACCCTCCATAGCTTGTTCACTCTTTCCAAAAATACTAGGACTAGGGGGCATGCAATGAAACTACTAAGAAGTAGATTTAAAACAAACCAGTGAAAATATTTCTTCGCACAATGTGTAATTAAATTCAGGAATTTGTTGCCAGAGAATATGATGAAATCAGTTAGCTTAGTGGGGTTTAAAAAAGGTTTTGTATAAATTCCTAAAAGGGAAGTCCATAGACTATTAGTGAGATGGCTTTGGGAAATCGACTGCTTATTCCTAGGATAAGCAGCATAAAATCTGTTTTACTACTTGGGATCCAGCTAGGCACTTGGGACCTGGGTTGTCTACTGTTGGAAACAGAATACTAGGCTTGATGGATCTTCAGTCTGTCCCAGTATGGAAATTCTTATGTTCTTATGTTACTAGGAATTAACTGGTTAAGTAAGAGAAAGCCAAGTAAAGTGGAAACTAACTTGTTAGAGAAGCAGAATGAGACCTGGGATTCAAATTCTTCGATTGATGCTCTGTGTGACGTTGAACAAGACACCACACTCCATTACCTCGGTTACTACAACTCTGATTATAAGTACCGCTGTACCAAATATTCTTATTCGATTCGATTCAGCCTCCTCACCCACCCAAAAACAAATGGCAGGAGGGATGCCACCCTCCGGACGCCCCTTCCCCATTCCTGGTCCCCTCCCCGTACCTTTAACGAAGCAGGAAGGGTGCTCAATCCCTCCTGCTCCAATGCCTCCCGTGACGAGTCTGAGGCCCCGCCTTGATGCATCATGGCTCAGGTGCCTCCCAAGAAAGTCTCGGATTGGCCAATGAGGAACTTCCTTAGTGAGTACTCACCAAAGAAGTCCCTGATTGGCCAATCAGGGACTTTCTTAGGTACTCACTAAGGAAGTCCCTGATTGGCTGAGGCACCTTAGGCCCCTCCCATGGGAGGAGCCCGAGGCGCCTGAGCCAATTCGGGTCTTAGGCCCCACCCCACGCATCAAATGATGCACCGGGGTGGGACCTAAGGCCTCAGACTCGTCACGGGAGGCATTGGAGCAGGAGAGATTGAGCACCCCTCCTGCTCCGTTAAAGGTATGGGGAGGGGGGTGGGGAGGGGACAAGGAATGGGGAGGAGGCGTCCGGGAGGGTAGCAGGAGGAAGTTGGCATCCCTCCTGCAGTTTGTTTTTGTGGGGGGCATCTGCACGGGGGGGCAGATATCAGCACAGGGGGGGCATCAGCACGGGAGGGGCTTCAGCATGGTGGGGGGCATCAGTGCGGGGGGGGGGGCTGGTTAAAACCACAGGCTATATCTGGAATTAAACAAACAAAGAGTACTTGCCTTGTAACAGAAGAACAAACAAAACCAAACAAGGTAAAAGGCAAAAGAGATGTTCTAATCAACCAAAATGTAACCTTTATCATGAAACAATCCCACAATAAAGGTTACTTATTGGTTGATTAGGATATCTCTCTTGCCTTTTACCTTGTTTGGTTTTGTTTGTTCTTCTATTTCTATTCTGGAACTGCAACATTAGGGCTGTTTAAGTCACAGTAAGGGCCATTTACTGCAACTTACAGCCCTAACGCTCCTTGATGAATTCCCCTCTAAATGTGCTTTATGTATTGTTCTGCATTTAGGCCCCCTTTTTACTGAGCTGCAGGAGCGAATGCCACACAGCAAATGCTCCAACTCCCATGCAATCCCTAAGGGCATCAGGGCATTAAAGGCATCAGCCCACACTATCAGATTTAGTAAAAGAGGGGGTTAGTGACCAGCTTTATTCAGTGAAAATGGTCAACAGACTACCACCATCAGTACAATTGATAAAGCCCAACATGTTTGTGGTTTCCTTATACTGTAATACTCCAGTATAAAAAACATGTTCTTCAATATTTCTCTATACCTTGGCAAAACTGTGTGTTAAAGTCTCAATAAGCACATCCGGCACAAATTCATCCAAAAGAACCTCAGAGATAAAAATGTCTACAAAATCCCAGGCAAATTCTCTGTTTCCAAGGAGATAACTGCCTGCTGCATGTACCTTGAAGGAGGAAATAAAGCATGTATTTTTGTCATTTATGTCCATGTTTCTTTGTCCATCAGATCTTGCATGCAAACGGTGACAATCAGCAGCAAGTCACACTCCCAAAATGCATGCCTTAAATCAACAGTGGTAACAGGATAACACAGGATCTAATCGTATCCTGATTAAAACAGAAATCAGAGAAAAAACATCAGAGAGGGGAAAAATCAAGTCTTTTTTTTTTTTAAATCATGGACCTCAGCAGCACAATTCAATTAATCTGAAAACGGCCAAATAAACATTAATTTTCAAATGATCCTATCTGATGACTGCTGCAGATGCAAGAAATTAAAATTACTGCCGATCATTTGCTTAGGACTCAATTTCTGTAATACAACACCATGAAATAATTTCCCCCCAAGAACAGTCAGTGATTTTGAGGATTATTTCCCCTACAACCAATTAGTGCAATGCTACATCATAGGATCATTTTTTCTAGAGCCAATCACCACAGTGCTGAATCATGAGGATCCTTTTATCCCAGGGACAATAACTGTAATTCTCTGTCATGGGTATTATTTTCCTCATAGCCAATCTCTGATCATGGGGAATCACTTTCTCTGTAGCCAGATATTTTATACTATATCATATTATAATGCCTCTGCATTACTTCATAGCGCATCTCAAAAAAAAAAAAAAAAAAAAAAAAAAAATACAGCTGAATTAGAAAAGGTACAGAGAAAGGCAACCAAAATGATAAAGGGGATGGAACAACTCCTCTACGAGGAAAGGCTAAAGAAGTTAGAACGCTTCAGCTTAGAGAAGAAATAGCTGAGGGAAGAGATATGAGTTCTATAAAATAATGAGAAGAGTGTAATGAGTACAAAAACACAAAGAGGAGCACAAGTCTCTGGATGTCCAGGAGAAATAATTTATTCAAAACATTCAGTTTAAAATCAAGATAAAAGCAACCTCTTGGTAAATATGAATCAATTGTTTACTTTTTCCAAAGGACTAGGAGATGAGCAATGAAATTTCTATGTAGTACATTTAGAACAAATCAAAGAAAATACTTTTTCACTCTGGCATTCGTTTTCAGAGAATGTGGTAAAAATGGTTAGCATAGTAAGATTTAACAAAGGTTGGACAAGTTCCTGGAAGAAAAGTCCATAAACCATCATTAAGGTGGACTTGAGGAAAATCCACTGCTTATTCCATAAGAACATAAGAATAGCCTTACTGGATCAGACCAATGGTGCATCTAGCTCAGTATCCTGTCTTCACAGAGGCCAATCCAAGTCATAAGTATCTGGCAAAACCCCAGATAGTAGCAGAATTCTATCCCATGTCTGTCTCAACAGCAGTTTATGATTTTTCCTCCAGGAACTTGTCCAACCCTTTTTTAAAACCAGCTACATTAAATGCTCTTACCACATCCTCTGGCAATGCATTCAAGAGCTTAACTATTCTCTGAGTGAAAAATATTTCATCATATTGGTTTTAAAAGTATTTCTCTGTAACTTCATCGAGTGTCCCCTAGTCTTTGTAATTTTTGACAGAGTAAAAAATTGATCCACTTGTACCCATTCTACTCCACTCAGGTTTTTGTAGGCTTCAATCATATCTCCCCTCGGCAGTCTCTTTTCCAAGCTGAAGAGTCCTAATCTCTTTAGTCTTTCCTCATACGGGAGGAGTTCCATCCCCTTTATCATCTTGGGGGCTCTTCTTTGAACCTTTTCTAGTGCTGTTATATCTTTTTTTGAGATAAGGAGACCAGAACTGTGAGAAGAAGCATAAAATCTATTCTATTCTTTTGATCTGGATTGGCCATTGATCACTGTGAGAAACAGGATACTGGGCTTCATGGATATTTGGTCTGTCCGACTACGGCAATGCTTATATACTAATGGGGATCAATGGCAAGATGTTGCTAGAATAATTCCTTACCTTGTTGTGCTTTGGTCCGTGCTGGTTTGTAAGTCCTTTGATAGTATTTTCATGAACAAAACCATTTTCTCTCCACTTTTCCTTCCTGAAAGGCATTATAAGAATTTCTCAGAATATTATATATATTATACATTAAGAATGCACAAAAGGGAGAAAGAAAGTCCAATGTAGTCTGCAGTAAACAACAGCAACCAGAAAACAACGAACAGACTGCAGATAATGTACAAGTTGGCAAAAATTGTGTAAGACTTGCTTGACCCCATTTGATCGTGATTGGCGTGTTTGTTATCTTTTATGCAGTTTGCTTTATACCTTAACCACCATGGACTCCTGAGGAAGGCATGTTATCTGAAACACGGACCGTGTCGGGTCCCTTGGTTGGCTATAAGGTTGTATATGTTACTGCATTTACTAATAAACAACGCCCGCATCTTGTACATTATCTGCATGTATTACACATTATACATTAGGACAGGGGTAGGCAATTCCGGTCCTCAAGAGCCGGAGCCAGGTCAGGTTTCCAGGATCTCCATAATGAATATGTATGAGATGGATCTGCATGCACTGCCTCCTTGAGATGCAAACCTATCTCATGCATATTTATTGTGGATATCCTGAAAACCTGACCTGGCTCCGGCTCTCGAGGATCGGAATTGCCTACCCCTGCATTAGGGTGATGTGACAAAAAATGTAAACTATTAGTCTAGACAAGGAGCCAGAAATTTTCCTCAATCTCTCTGTTCACTCTAAACCACTGAACTCCTCTCCGTCATGTCACTCACTCTGAATTCATCACTCACCCTCCCTTTTGTCTTCACAGTCCTCAACATTTCTCCCTCTCATTCAGCCATCCCCACTCTCGCTGCATTTATCTCGTCCATGGTGCCCCCCCAATGCCTCCTATACTCGACCGTATCCTCCTGTTCCTTCTTTTGCTCTCTGCCGGGGATAT
Organism: Geotrypetes seraphini; assembly: GCF_902459505.1. Classification (NCBI taxonomy): domain Eukaryota; kingdom Metazoa; phylum Chordata; class Amphibia; order Gymnophiona; family Dermophiidae; genus Geotrypetes; species Geotrypetes seraphini. Next base: position 35,348,753 of record NC_047096.1, read on the forward strand.
TAATCCCAATCCCAGTCTTCCTAATCAAGTCCCACCCTACTCAGGCAGGAAGGTCCCACTGCTGCATTGCTAATGTCATCTCTATTCCTCTCCCCTTCTTCTCTTCCTTTCTCGTGTGCCTTGTGGAACACCCGCTCTATCTCCAACAACTTTGCTTATGTCCAAGACCTGTTTATCTCTCACTTCCTTTCTTATTTGCTTGCACTAACAAAAACCTTGCTCTGCCCTGAAGACTCTGCTTCTGTCTTGCTCTGCCCTGAAGACTCTGCTTCTGTCACTGCCCTATGTCATGGAGGTATCTCGGGCACCACTTACTCTCGCTAAGCCACTGCACCTGAATGTTATTCGTAGATGCCTTTCTTTGGGATTTTTTTTAATTGTATATATGTTTATTTTATTATATACTAAACTAAAGCTTAACTGTGTATACTGCGTCATCATTCTGAGAAGGCTCAACTCGGTTTATAGCAATTAAATAAACAGGGAATGATAAATATTACATTACATTACATTACATTAGGGATTTCTATTCCGCCTGTGCCTTGCGGTTCTAGGCGGATTACAATATAGAAATATCTGGGATATTCCAGTAGAGTTACATTTCAGGATAAGAGTAAGTTACAGGAACAGTAATGAGTTATGATACTACAATTTCACAGAAGATAATACTTGTTATAGAAGATAATACATATAACGGAAGATAATGCATTTAACAGAGGTAATACATGTTAACTCGATCGGTTGAATCGGGTGTAGTGTAGCAGAATTACAGTACATTCTAGATCGCAGATAAAAAGATAATATAGGTGGGTATTTCCGAAGTCGTTGATTGGGAGGTCATTGGGTGGTGGTTAGAGTGATGGAAGATATTTTTTGAACAGTAAAATAGCAAAATTTCAAAAGAATTAATTTTCAAAATGTTTGACAGAGTAGTTTTTAAAGATTTATGGAAAAATTGAAACGAACTGGAACTCCTTAAAAAAAAAGGGGAGATCATTCCAGAGTTGAGAGAATTTAAAGACCAAAGATTGACTGAAGATCTTGACTCCTTTAATCCCTTTTATAGAAGGAAGGGAGAGTTTAAATTGTTGGATACCTCTTGCAAAGGAGAATCGGTAAACGTTCCAAAATATGCCTATTTTATCATGTACTTGTTTTTATTATATGTTCGTTTTAATTACTGTGTATGTAAATTATATAAACCATTTAGTTTTAAAAGGTATATAAATTTTTAAAATAAATAATGTGCCATGATGAAAGGTGTGAGCTAAATTTAAACAATCATAAATCATCAAGCCCTGTCCTGACACTGAAAGAGAGGCCCAAAAGGTGAGTACTGTCAGTACAAGAAGAATATCGTACAGGAGACTTTAGTGGAAGAGTCAGAGAGTAGATCACAGATAGAATTTGACCTGAGACAGCACAGCAGATGGGTACAAAAAGCTGGACCAAGTGACTTATTTGTTGATATCTCTGTTCCTATAAATATCTTACAAACCAATAGAATTGTCTGATTTTAGTCACAAGTCTAGCTTCAGTGAAAGATGTTCTATTAAGATATACAGAGCTGACCCTTTTTTGTGGTTATCGCCCAAAACCCAGTTAAGGAATCAGGATCTCCTGCTAATTAGTTTCTCCTTCTAGTAGCAGCAGGAAACACCTTAATAAAATGTCATCTCCTGCTCCCATGGGACCAGTCTTATGACTTCTACCACTAAATTATTTCTAGAGGCTACCAGATGTACAGAGTTTCTAAGGAGCCAGTCCATGCTCAAATGAGCTTAAAATCTAAACAATCAAGACAGGCAAACAGAATAAGAACTGTGGTCTTGTGGTAGGAGATTTTATTAAGGCATCTCTTGCTGCTGCTGGAAGGGAAAGCTGCTGCTGGTGCTGCTGCTGCTGCAGGGTGTAACATCAGGATGTGCCAGGGGTGAGGATATGAATTGGGCTGGTAAGAGCTGAGGATGGGGCTGGGCAGAGTAGGTGGCGCTGTGAGTGTGCTCTAAATTTCCCTCTGAAAATATCATCCCTTTGGCAGCTCTGCACAGGGTTTCTTCCTTACCTTTCTTGAAGATCTGTCCATGTTCTTGCAGTTCTGTGTGATTCCATCAGTAGCCAAATGACACCAATAAATACTGCAAACAAAGATTATAATCCCCTACGAAACAAGAATATAAAACTGAATCAGAATTTTGTTGATATCATCAAGGAGAGAGATGGGGCTTCCGGCACCCCCTCTGCAAAGTAAAGATCGGTAGTCTCCCCCACCCCAGACTGCCACATACAGTGGCTGCTACACAGATCAGAAAGGGACTACGGTGCAAATCTCACAGTGTCCAGAGTTGTGAAACTTGTACCAGAGTTTCTTCCTGCACTGCATGAATTAAAGCTAAATGGACAAACTGCACTCCCATACAGGGCCAGATAAAAACAAAGGCACTAAAGTGGTGCCCACAGCAGCTTTTGGGCCTAGATTCACTAAACTCACCGATCTGGTTGTTGGGGGCGATTCTTGGCCGAGTTTTGCCGAGTGACCAATTCACAACGGATTCTGCATGCAAATGATCTGATCGGACGCACGCCCTACAGCGATCCCATGGATTGCTGTGGAGCAATCGAGACACATGCACAGATTATCCTTGTTGGTTGTAGATGCAATTTGTTTATGTGCTTGCTCTTCACAGAAGCAAGCTCAAAATAAAAGGGGAGGGGTGGCTGCAGTTTACTTGCTGGCCCTACGAGTGGACATTTTAAAAGGAATGATTTCAATTTTTGTGCAGCCAGATAATGGAACAGAACACGCTTTAAACCCGCGGGTTAAAACCACGGGCTGGCACTGTGCTTTTTGCAGAATATATAAGTATAGATATTTTACCGTTTTACTTTTTATTTTGATGGTTGTTTTATATAGGGTTTTTACCTTGATACTGAGATTTTAGGGTGGAAGAGAGCAGGAGAGTCGGCAAGGACAGTAAGTGACTGGTCCTCAGCAGTCACTTCATTGCAGATCGGCAAACCCAATCAGTGTTTCTTCTTCTGCTTAGTGAATTGATGGCTTCCTACTTTTGCGTCAGAGATTGAACACACAGCAGTCGGGGAACAATCGCGTTGGGGAACAATCGCAAAACCATCAGTACAGGATCAGTAAGTTTAGTGAATCTAAGTTTTGGTATCCTTTCCACTCCCCCCCTAATCTGTGAGGCACTAAAATTATCACCTATTATTTAAAGCCCAATGTTTTATTGTTAGACTTTAACACCTTTAAATGATTTATTTCTAGAATCTATAGGTTCTATTTGTAAACATAGTAAGTGACAGCAGATAAAGACTGAAATTTCCATCTGGTCTGCCATGAGGTGATTAGGATGGTAACGAAACATTCTCCTAGTAAACGCCCACAAATGCCTATTCACACTTCCTACCCTGATTATGGAACGAAATCCTGCCGACTATTAGATCACTGGCAGGTTTATTAAACTTCAGGAAAGTGATAAAAAGTCACCTTTTCATCTAATTATCCCTCATAAAGACACCCTCCAACCCTAAACCAGCTGTCTAAAACTACTTCTATAACTGTTGTGCACACATCGTTGAAAGTGCCTTACCCTTCGAATTGTAGCTGCAATTAAGGCTAGATGCACTAAAGTCAGTCGGTAATACCGACTGGATTGCTGTTGGCCGATTCTCTGGCCGACTGTGGAGGAGCGATCGATGAGCTACCAAGTTTGCATGCAAATCTGACAGATCGCTCAGTGAGCGATTGACACATGTGCAGAGCCCTAACAGCAGTGACAGGGGAAGCAGCCTCCTGTCACTGCTGCTAGGGATTCTTTTTTTTTTAATGGCACAGATGTTGTGCGTGTGTTACATGACCCCCCTACAGCAGTGAAAATGGCAGGATGGATGCCCCCACCCAATTCTGGAACCCCCCCCCCCCCCACGCCACTGTAGTTTTGGGCACCGACTAGGTCATCTAATGGAAGCATCAGCCCTGGCATTGTCATGTTAATTTCAATTATTAGGCTGTCTAGGAAATATCTAAAACTAAGCAGCTAGATAGATTGTTAAAGAACCATATGACAAAAAGTTGGAAGCATCCAAGTACCATCATTTACATAACTGTTTTAAAAGTACAATATAGTATAAAATAAAAGCCAAACTGAAGCAAATAAAATGCAATGCTAGGTACAATGAAAGAATACAAGTGTGACAGTTGTGTACAATCTAATACATACCACTTGTGAAACTGAACACTTCTCAAGACCCTCACAGCCTAGTCATTCTTTAGTATCCTTACAACAGCCTGGACAAAGCTGATTCTTGTTTTAGATTTCTCATGATCATATTCATTATAAAAGTGCAGCACAGGTAGGGAACTGATCCACTTTGCAACAGCAGAGGAGCTAGAGCCAGCCCTAGTTACAGCACACATACAGCTTAGCAACCTACTCTTCAAAGCACACAAAGACCAGTAGAGGGTAAAATCTACAGTTCTATTTTTTTAATAGGAATAGGTCTACAACATTTACACAGTGAAACCTCCTCATTCAACTAACCTACTTAATGTGCTTAAACATTGTTTGAAAAAGAGTTTAACTGTTTTCTATATTAAACTTTGTGCCCTGCTTTAGACAGTCCTTTGCAGTTGGGGTTTAGAGCTATATTGCTCAGTGTAAAGTCACAAAGTAAGAATTTCTGTACAAATTCTGAAACTAATCCTGTTGAGCCTACTTTCTGAAGGTGATAAAAAATCTTTAACCAGATTTGTTCAACCTACATTCAGTTTATCTTTCTAACACTATTTGCATATTATCTGGTCTTGATATTTTTAATGTCCATCCAGTCCCTTTTCCTTTCCACCCTGTGATTTCTTAGGCTTTATATGGAGGAATCATCTGACCCATATGATGACGTGTTGAACTCTGACGCTGAGTCAATCATGAATGAGTTTTTTTCAAATAGGAAGATGACACAACAGGATTTGGGGCATAATTCTGTATAAACAAAGTATCATTCACCTGTCTGTATATGTGTACCACTGATGTGTGCATATGGATGGATATGACATAATGCATAGTGAAAGTGGCCCAACATAGGAACAGGAGCTGACTCTGCTTAGCTGCAGCAGAGAGAACGGCTCTAATCCTTGCAATGGCAAGAAGTGAGTCATGGCAGAAGTGAGTCTGTGGCAGAAGTGAATCATGGGGTCAAGGTGGTGGCAGCTGGCTATCAGTTACAGGTTTAGTACTGCACAATAAAGCAAATCAAAACTCATCTGCAGTGAGCTAGGGATAGGGCAGAGAAGAAGGAGGACCTATCACCACCAATCCCTGCTGGCAGAGGTCTCTTGGAAACCTGTGCCAGCATACCCAGTGAGCTGGAGCCTAAGAATTAAAGCTCTGGCAAGAAGACTAGGCTGAAATCTCCTGGCTCAACTGAGGTAAGGACCAAGGTCCAAACCCACAAGCTCCATATCCAAGGACCAGTCCAAGAGATGTAAGCCCTTATGAACCAGAGGGTCAGGCCTACCTATCCTAGATCCTACTGCACCAGCCCATCTCACCATCTGCTGGAGGCAGAAAATTACTGAAGGGTTCCAACCTGCACCAATCCTTATACTGATGTCACTGGAAAAGTTCAGTATATTTATCTCCATCTGCTAGTCGGGAAGGGACACAACCCAATGGTCTGAATGGGTGTAGTGGTATAAGTATGGTACACAATGCAAAGGGGGCATGTCCCTGGCAAAGCAGTTATTGCTATTTCAGTGGCTCTTCCGTCTCCAAGCAAGAGGCTTTGTGTGATATCTATAGCAGTTTGTCCATTAGTACAGCAAACTGATAAGAGGTTTAAATCTGTGAAGAGTTCTTGATGGTGAGTAAGGGGTTATCGTGAGAGAGAGATAGGAAGGTTGGCCTGACTCGAGTACCCTTAAACGTCATAAGCATAATTTTATATAAGTGAAATGATATGTGATAGGAAGCCAATGTTCATCATGGTGGAGAGGAATAAAATGGTCATATTTTTAAGTGTGTGAACAGATGTACAGCTGAATTCTGAATAGCTGAAGGTGACGGATATGCCAGATCCTAATGCCCTGAAACACTGCATTACATATGCATATGGTCAGAGAATGAATGATGGCATGAAGTGCAGGGGTCGAAAAGAGATAAAACTGGGTAGATCATATGAAGTTTGTAATAGCTAACCTTGATTATGTTGGAGATATGTTCTTTAAATAAGATACTGTCCAATGTTACACAGACACACTCACACATCCACAAACAATTACGGAAATTTTAAAAAATAATTTATCCTGGTGAATAAGCTATTGAAAATTACCCACTGTGGGTAAAAGTAGGCGGCTGGATGGTGGTCAAGTGCTTTTTAAAGATATATGTAGTTAACATGATAGCATTCTTCCTACACATTATCCTCTTGCCTCCAAACTCCGCCTCTAGGAGGTTGGCCGCAGTCATCACGTAACGTTGTCAAAAAAAGAGAAAACACCACAACATCCTCTCAAACACATTGCGACGCCAGAATGAGGCTTGGAACGCCTTGGAAAAATAAAGAAAACCAAAACATTGGAGCACCAGAATGAGGCTGGGAACACTGGGTGAAGCTATTGAAGTACCAGAATGAGGCGTGAATGGCCACAAAAAAAAAAAAAAAGGCAACCGGAAGCTACCAAACCGCCCCGTCTCAGCCACAGGACTGACAGTCACGTGACTGCTTGGATCAGAGTCTCGCCACCGACGTCAGATCAGGCTATTCAGCCCCGCCCCTTCCATTAATTCAAACCGGTGGCCTGGGGAAGCTCGTGAGAAGCTTTGGTAGGCGGCGCGGATGAATGGGTAATTGACATCGAGCTGCTGCAGAGCCTTAGCTTTAATGCAGGTTGGTAGCGGTTGCGTAGACAACATTTCGGTTGGGGTGACAGGAAGCATCGGGCTGGCGTGCGGAGTCCACTCCCGCACCCCTTCCTCTTACCTCAGGTAAAATAACCACACCATTATCTCCTGATTAGATAGGCTGCATGTTAATCTGCCAGTATAGGGTGTGTTGGCCAGGAGCGTACATCCAAGTTTCCAAATTTATTTTTATTATACCGCTCATCGACACAGCCATCTGAGCTGTTAACAGGCTAATCAGATACTCTCTTAAGTATTTTCCCTATCTGTCTCGGTGGGCTTACAGTGTCTCACAAACTGTGTGCCACGGGAGATTCCAGAACTTATTTTAAAAAATTCCCTTCATCAGAAATAATTCATAAAATAAATATACACTAGACTAGATTACGTGTATGCAAGTCTGTCACTGCTGGCACCTCTCCTCTCCCTCCGCGTACCTCTGTAAATGTTTGCCAGTGCGAGCAGCATATTTCACCTGCTGCTTGCACCATCTTCAGCATTGGTGTAGTAAGAGGGGCGGTCTGTCCGGGCGCTGGCACCTGTCCTCTCCACCCCCCCTGCTCCTTCGCCCACCCCCCACTACTGCGTATGCCCCCTCCCTTCCCTTGTACCTTTTTAATGTTTGCCAGCATCGGCTCTTCCTCTGATGTCACTTCCTGGACCCAAGCCTAGTATATTTTAATAATAATAAACTCATTTTTATATACCGCAGTACCACAAACAGTTCAAAGCAGTTTACAGAGGAAGAGACTGTATACAGACAGCGATATTACAGAAAACTTTCAAAATTACACACTTTGTCCCACCCCCATCCCCAAAGCCAGCCTGCCTGCCTGTCTATCTCTCTCCCTCCCTTCCTGGCCAAAGCCAGCCTGCTTGCCTGCCTACCTCCTTCCCTTCCTGCTGAGCAAAAAAAAAAGCCTCCCTCCTTCCTTTCACTCGGACCGCTGCTATCTTACCGCCCTGCTGCTTTTGCTAAAGCCGACAGGAAGTCTTCTTTCCGATGTCAACTCTGACGTCGGAGAAGACGTTCTGGGCCAGCCAGGCAGCGATTGGCTGGCCCAGAACGTCCTCTGGATAGAAGACTTCCTGTTGGCTTTAGCAGCAGCAATCTTGCCTGCCCTGCGCGGCAGAAATTTCCTGCGGACCGTCGGTTGAAGAACAGTGTTCTAGTGTATATTTATTTTATGAATTATTTCTTATGAAGGGAATTTTAAAAATCTGGAATCTCTCGCAGCACACCCTGAATCTCTTTGTGGCACAGTTAGCGAGACACTGGCGTGAAGGGTGGTTTATCAAGTCTATTAAACTATATGATCATATAGAATAGTGTGCTGAAATAGTATTTTCTGTCACATAGGTATAAAGATGGACTTGGTACTGAACTACGCAGATTATTACATTTTTACACCATATGTGTATCCATCTACCTGGCCAGAGGATGATGTCCTTCGACAAATTATAAGCCTCCTTATTGTGACAAATGCTGGTGGGCTTATCATTTACTTCCTGTTTGGAACACTCAGTTATTATTTCATTTTCGACCACAATTTGATGAAACATCCACAGTTTTTAGAGGTGAGATTTTGTTAAATCTGTTCTTGTCAGACATCTACAGAATTGAAAATTAAATCATGTGATATTAAGAGGCCCATTTTCTCAAGTGTAAAAAAGGTTTCCAAACAGGCCTTAGGCATAGCGGGTCCGCCCATCCCCACTTAATCTAAGGCCTGATTGGCCAATCAGACCTTAGACTTAGTGGGGATGGGCGGACCTGCTATGCCTAAGGCCTGATTGGTCCAGGCTTCTAGAGCCTGGGCCAATCAGGCCTTAGGCTTCGGCGGGATGGGCCTGGAAGAGGCGGGCCCACCTCATTTCGACGAGACAGGCCTGCCGGCTGGACGGACAAGAACCGTCTGGCCTTAAGAAAAGGTTAGTTTGGTGGGGTGGAGGTTTGGGGGTTGTTAGCGCCGGGGGGGGGGGGAGGGTGCGTCTTCGGGCAGGAGGGATTGGGCACCCTCCTGCCAGCGATCGATATTGTCGGGGGGGGGGCATCTTCTGGCAGGAGGGTTTGGGCACCCTCCTGCCAGCGATCAATATTGTCGGGGGGGGAGAGGGGAGGGTGCGTCTTCGGGCAGGGGGGATTGGGCATCCTCCTGCCAGCGATCGGACAGGCCGTGGCCCGCTATACTTATACTATACTTATAGATATAGAGATTGGAATCGACTCCACCGTCCTAATGTGGTTCTCAAACTTCTTACGCTCCCGTTCCTACACCGTCAACACAAATGGCACCATGTCCACTCCTTGGACTCCATCTTGCGGTGTCCCTCAAGGATCACCCCTTTCCCCTATTCTCTTTAACATCTACATGTCCTCCCTGAAACTCTTTCAACTATCCCCCCTGGAAACAATCTACACTTATGCAGATGACATCCTTGTCCTCCTTGAGACTGACCAGAACCTCACCAACCTCCACGAAAACATTACAACTTGCATAATGAGACTCCGTGCCTGGTCCTTCTCGGTACAGATGAAACTAAACGAATCTAAAACAAAACTACTCTGGCTCGGCCCAAAATTCGAACACCTGCCCACACTTTTCACACTACCCACAGGCGATACACTACAGCTCGAGTTCTCATGCAAGGTCCTTGGTATCACTATCGATTCCTCTCTCTCCCTCAATGACCACCTCAACTCCTTGGCAAAATCATGCTTTTTCAGCCTTCACATGCTGAGGAAAGCTAGATCCTACTTCAGCCAACAACACTTTGCCATCCTTGTCCAATCCATCATCCTCTCCAAACTAGATTACTGCAACGCCATCTACTTAAATCTATAAAAAAAAAGTATTCTAAGACTCCAGCTAATCCAGAATACTGCAGCCAAACTGATTTTCTCAAAACGCAAGTCTGACCATGCCTCCCCACTCCTTGCCAAACTTCATTGGCTCCCAATAATCTCCAGAATCCATTTCAAATGTTCCTGCCTGGCTTTCAAGATCATTCACGGAATCCTGCCTCCTCTTATCCCACTGTCTTTCAACTCCTCCAGTCCCGACTCCTCCAGAACTGCCCAAAGGCTTAAACTAGCCTTCCCCTCTCCACGCGGCATCCACTATTCAGGCAAACTGGGAAAATCCCTTCTCTTCAAAATCACAGGTCTTTGGAACGACCTCACCACCCCGCTGCGGAACCTGAGCTCCCTTCAGTTATTCCGCAAACAACTGAAAACCTGGCTTTTCAGCAAATTGTAGCTCTATCCTTCCCCCCTTTCTCTCCCCCCTTCTACACATAAGTTCATGTAATCCTTTTTCTTCTTCTCTACCCACTATTTTAAGTTCTTGTAAACCGTGTCGAGCTCCATTCTCATGGAGATGATGCGGTATATAAACTTAAGGTTTAGATTAGATTAGATTAGATAGGGGCCGCGTCTACTTACAATGTAGACCAGCATTTTGCTGGCCTACATTTTAGGGTTTCTCCTCTACTAGGGAGACGCGTAGGGCCGCCTAGGTTTGCCTAAGGCCCGCCTAAGGCTCTTAGGCGAGCTTAGGCATCTTGCGGGTCTCCCTAGGCTCCCGAAGGCGCCTTCAGGCCTGCCTGGGGAGCATTTTTTTTAAAATACGTGCATCCCGATTGGCTGATTAGACAGCTGTAGGACGCCTACAGCTGCCTAAAATCGGGACGCACTTTGGAGAATCAGGCCCTAAGCGTTTTAGCGCGCACTAGCCGAAAATCTACCGCCTGCTCAAAAGGAGGTGAAAGTGGTTAGCGCGCGGCAATGTAGTGCGTGCTATTCTGCGCGTTAAGTCCCTAGTGCAGCTTTGTAAAAGGAGCCCTAAGTTGATGTGATATCCATAGATTTATTTAGGGCAGTTCTATTTGTTTCATTCTGTTTTATTGATCTTTTAATGCATTTTTTTGTATAGAAGACTCTAGATGGGAAAAGAAAAATGTTTGTAGTCGGTCATTAAAACTTGACTGATTAGATAAAATAAACAATCTTATTTTAACTTTTTTAAATCATATATATTTATTTGGAAATGGAAAAATTCCAACTGTAGATTACTGAATATATACCATAAAGAATTGTAATCCAGATACATTTACCTATCTGCATATATACAATTATATAAATGTATATATATGATTTTGTAATATTGACATTTGGGTATTTTGTTGTATTGCTTATTAAAAATAATAACTTTAACCGATCCACTATCTTTTTAATGTTCTATGATTTAGTTTTTTTGCATATTTTGAAAGACATACCTGTATTGGTAACTGAGATTCCATTTTAATCTCTCTCCACTACTGATTTTCAGAACCAGGTGCAGCGTGAGATCAAGTTTTCAGCGCAGTCCATGCCATGGATTAGTATTCCTACTGTTGCTCTCTTCTTTGCTGAAGTCAGAGGGTATAGCAGACTTTATGACAACATTGAAGACTCGCCATATGGTACAAATCCTACTGATTTATTGATCCAATGTTTTGAATTATGGGATGCCACATAAGAAAATTAGGGTAGAATATTTAGAGTATCGTTTGAATAGCCTAATTGTAAAAATAAAAAAATGTGATGGTAATTTCAGAAATAAAGGTGTAGCATAGTGGTTAGAGCAGCAGCTTTAAAAGTTTAAAGTTTATTTGGGATTTGATAAAATCGCTTTTTCATAGACTACAAAGCGATGAACAATTTTAAAAATGGGAGGGGGAAACAATTTTGGGGTAAATCACAGACATACTTTCCACGAGAGGGAAATAGAGGGAGGAACTACAAATTAGTATAGGAAAGATTACATTACATTACGGATTTCTATTCCGCCTATACCTTGCAGTTCAAGGCGGATTACAAAAGATTTGACTGGACATTTTCCAGTGAAGATACAATTTTTTTTTTTTTTTTTTTGTCAGAGGAGAGATAGCTGGATAGATTCCTAAGGGGATTTAGGGGTTGGATAGTAAAATGATAGTGCCAAACTGTGTGATATAGACAAAGAGAATGTAGTTAGAGTAGGTAAGATTACCATCTATTTTAGGGGTCTGTTTGCTTGGAGGTGTTTAGGTGGGTTATTTGGGGAAGTGATATCTTGAGGTAGGTGAAGAAGGGTTAAGATATTTGGATGAATTTTTTGAAAAGCAGGGTTTTGATTTCTTTTCGAAATGTTTTGAAGTCGTCCGATGTTGTCAGCAGATTGAAGATGGAATGGTTGAGTTTTGCTGCTTGTGTTGCCAGAAGGTTGTCAAACATTTTCTTGCGTAGTGTGCCTTTGAGTGGGGGAAAGGCAAAAGGGTTTGGGGTTCTTCTTTGTCTTGAGTTGGAGATCTGGATTAAGCGGTTGTTTAGGTAGGAAGGGGAGGAGCCGTATAACGCTTTGAAAAGAGAATAAAAAAGGGGAAAACAACAGAAGGGCTTGACTGGACAGATGCAAGGCAGTGGTTATTCAGAAAGTGCGGTCACTGTCTCTGGTGCTGTACTGAACAACGGCACTGTCACTTTCATTAGACGGACAGGGAACATCAGGTCTGACAATTGTTTACCTGCGTGCGCCAAGATTACAGTAAGGGGGTTGAAAGAAGACATGGGTTTAGCAGCCACCAGTACCAGATTCCTCGGGGAGAATGTGGGATCAAAAAGGGAAAGCAGTTCACACTGAAAACCGTGGGCCAGTCGCTTTACACATTTTCGCCGCTCATTCACTAAGGTAGATCGATTTGTACTGCACAACACAAGCCCCATTCCTAGTGCGAGAAGTTCTTTGGTCTTGAATGGATAGGTTGTGCACCCCCACTCCTGAGATCTGTAGAAGTATTTTCTGCCACGCCTCCTTGGTTCTCTGGGCTGTGCCCTCTGAGACCAGTTTTTCCTTGTACAAGCAAGCGGAGAAGGTGTCTTTTTCTCTGCTCTGCATCTTACTGAGCTGTGGAAAAAAGGGATAGATATTTGAAGGGAATGGTGGCTCAGAGCTTATATTTTAGTACTATTTTTGGAAGTTTTTTCAAGAAGGTGAACAGCCAGTCATGTGATTCATAATCAGTAAAAAAAAAAAAAGTTACCTTTTGAGGAAAGCAGAAGCCATTAATATCCGATAAGTGTTCACACTTTTTTTTTTAAACAGTAAGAGATGTAGAGTTAAGGGAGAAGAAAACACAGAAGGAAAATTAGTTTATCATTTTTAATGACAAAATGTAATGCCATTTAAAGAATGCATTATATAACATTTAAAATTCAAAGAGGCAGAGAACTAACATATATAAAAAATACTGTGTTTTCATCCTTTGTAGGCTGGTTTGGAGTAATATTCAGTATATTTTCATTCCTATTCTTCACGGACATGGGTATCTATTGGATCCATCGATTCCTCCATCATAAGCTCATATATAAGGTAAAAGCAGTCATCTTGTAGTAAATGTGTTCTAAATATAGTGAGCCTGGAGTATTCTGTGCTTTAACATTTTATAAGAAATATGGGAATGTTTAGAAAAGTGGAAAAATGACGAGTTTACATCTGTAGTTGTCGAGACGCAAAATCCATATGCACAAGACAACTTTTCATAATCCAAAATTAAGTAGAAAAGAAGTGCACATTAGAGAATGACACGGGGACAAATTTTTCCTCATCCCCGCAGGAACTCAATTTCCCCATCCAGTCCCCGTTTGTAATTCTGTAAACCGTTTAGTTTTAAACAGTATAGAAATTTTTAAAATAAATACATTTTGTCACTGTCCCTATCCCTGTCCCATTCTTGTAAGCTCTGCCTTAACCGCACAAGCCTCGAACACTAACGGCCTCTTTTTTACAAAGCTGCACGGCCACAACCCCGAAGCCATTTATGGGCTTCGGGACCATTAGCGCAGCGCAGCCGCTAGCGCGGCTTTGTAAAAGAGACAGTAAGGGCCTCTTCTATTAAACTGCGCTAGCAGTTTTTAGCGTGGTGAGCTGCGCTGCTCCCAACGCTCATAAAGTTCCTATGAGAGGGGGTAAGAGTTAATTTTTATTATAATCAGTTCTCAATGGAATAAAGTAAGAATACTAACTTCTGCTTAATAAATACTTTACCCTAATTATCTTAATTTCATCTACAGACTTTTCACAAGCCCCATCATATATGGAAGGTTCCTTCTCCGTTTGCAAGTCATGCTTTCCACCCACTGGATGGGTTCCTTCAGAGTCTGCCGTATCATATTTATCCTTTTATTTTTCCTTTACACAAGGTAGCTTACTTAGGTCTCTACATCTTTGTTAATATCTGGACTGTATCAATTCATGATGGTGATTATCGTGTCCCACAATTCCTAAGACATGTTATCAATGGCTCAGCACATCACACTGACCATCATCTATATTTTGATTACAACTATGGTCAGTATTTCACTCTATGGGATAAAATCGGTGGCTCCTATAAAAACCCCTCTTCCTTTGAAGGAAAGGGACCTCATGATTATTTGAGAAAGTTGAAAGTGTGTGTATCAAACAGGACAAGCAATGGTTATGAAAATGGAACACAAGAATATGGGAAAAATAAATAATTTCTTGATCCCTAAGAGAAAGCCATGAATATATTCATAAACAGAAACCGACATCAACCTAATTTTAGAACAATGGATCTTGGAATCTTGATATTAGAGGTAAATGTAATACACATGAAGCTTTTTGTCAATAGTATTCATGACTTTTCATCTTATGTTACCATGAGCTAAAATTGCAATGCTGCTAGTGTTGCGCCTTTTTAATTTAAACTGAAATTTTTAGAACTTCTCTGGTGTTATTCTTCCAGAATGAGTTTGGTATTTATGTAGTCTCTTGGGGCATGAACTGGTGATCTCCATGAGGAGAGACTGGGATCTGGAATGCTTGCATTCATAGTATAGTCTAAGGTTATGGGATTAACCTTAAACTACTGACTTTCAAGACACCTACTCTTAAAGAGAAAATGTTGCAGGAACATTTATGCTTAGCCAGTTAAAAGCCTACTGACAGAAGCAGCAAAGTAAGTGTACGGAAGACTTTTTTTCTAGAAATGTAAAGATGAAATACTAGTTGTTGACAGGGGTACTGAAAACAGCACTTTACACATATTGTACAGTAGCAAAAGCTTTTAAATGTAATACAAGTGATGTATACTAACACCTGTAAGGATTATGACCTTGTAATACTCCTAACCATTGTATAAAGACTAGTGCTGCCCGATTCAGAGAAAAATATTTCGATTCGATTCACCCTGTTAATGACACAGCTTTTTAAGTTTAAACATTTTATTTAACCAAGGCAATATCATATCAAAAATTCCCAGCTTCCATCCCCAGACTCGCCAGCCCCCCTTCCGATTCCCATCTTCCATCCCCAGCCCCCCTACCGATTTCAGCTTCCATCCCCAGACCCCAAGACTCACCAGCCCCCTGCTGATTCTCAGCTTCCATCCCCAGCCTTCTGCCGATTTCAGCTTCCAGCCCCCCTGCCGATTCTCAGCTTCCATCCCCATGCCCCAAGACTCACAAGCCCCCATTCCGATTCTCAGTTTCCATCCCCAGTCCTCATTCCGATTCTCAGCTTCCATCCCCAGCCCCCCTGCCGATTTCAGCTTCCATCCCCAGTCCCCCTGCCGATTTCAGCTTCCATCCACAAGTCCCCATTCAGATTCTCAGTTTCCATCCCCAGCCCCCCTGCCGATTCTGAGCTTCCATCCCCAGCCCCCCTGCCGATTTCAGCTTCCATCCCTAGCCCCTAAGACTCACCAGCCCCCATTCCAATTCATTTACTTACTGGACTGGATATTAAATTGCGGGGAAGAGAGGAGAAATGCGGGAAAAGCCAGCCAAAAATAGTATTTGCTGCTGCCGAGGTCTGCTGTACAAGGTCCGCTCGCTCGCCGATTGACTCTCCCCACTACTTTTGTTTCTTCCGATGTAACTTCCGGTTTCGCAAAACCGGAAGTTACGTTAGATGGGTAGAGTCGGGCGGCCAGCGGCATGAAAATCATCTTGCAGCTGAATCGGTGAGTCCGTTTTTTAACAAAAACGAACCAATTCAAATCGATTCACCTGATTTGAATTGGTGAACCAATTCGAATCGTGAATTGGGCAGCACTAATAAAGACGCATCATTTTGTGCTAGCTGAGTGATTTCCAAATGGTTTTTACCTTTTCAGTTTAGCTTCTTAAGATAAAATGTTAATGTTTTATAGACAATTGTAATGTGTTAATGTATATTGCACTGATCAGTATATTAAAACATGTCTCAGTCTTGAGTTCTCTTGCAAAAGAGGACCCAGTAACTTTCTTTATTAGGGCAATTACTCCTAATTTGGAGTTAGTTTCCTTTTACTATAACGCTGGGTTTTACTAAACCACAGAAGAGCTTCTTACCACCGGCAGGCAATAGGAATTGAATGAGCATTGGAGCATTTACCTCACCGGCCTGCGGTAAGAAGCTCTTCCGCGGTTTAGTAAAAGTAGCTCTAAGCCTTTTCACCAGAATATATATAAATAGAAATTTGAATAGCATTTGGGTGGACTTAAAATCAAGCTCTATAAAATTTTAATTTTTATAGTGTAATATATTTTGCTGTAGATGCATATATGCCAGTAACTTATATAGTGTAGTTTTGACCCGGTGGTATAGTCCTGTCCCCCTCTGCTTTTTTTTTTTTTTTTTTTTTTTTTTTTTTAAACAGCTAATCGGCAACTGAATGTTGTAAATTCCAGCCAAAAGCTTCAACCACAATTGATTCCACTTGCTAGTGTGTGAAATACATCTGTGGGGTTTAAGATCCCATACATGTGTTGAACTGCTCTGGGCTTAATTCGTTACTTAAAGAATGCAAGAATGAATGTATTTTTAACTCGTATCCTCTTGCTATGCTGATGATTCCTACAAGTAATGCCTGGATGGTTTGGCTGCTCTCATAGGAAATTTTCACATCCTAATACTTCAAAACATATATTAAGATACCTCGCAGGAAGCCCCTGCTCAGCTAGAGCAGTGTTTCTCAACTTCTTCAAGCCAAGTACCCCCTAAGGGGTCCTCTTACTAAGGCGCGTTAGCCATTTTAGCGCGTGCTAAATGCTAACGTGTCCATTATAGTCTATGGACGCGTTAGCATTTAATGCACGCTAAAACGGCTAGTGCGCATTAGTAAGAGGGGGTGAGTCTAACAAATATCAGCTGAGTACCCCTGCCCAAGCTCTGCTCTAGACCCCACCCCCATAATAATAGTACTAATTGTAATGCAATTTCTTCCATCCATTTTTCATATACACACACAATATAATCTTATTAATACATAATGGTAACCACAGAATTAAAAAAAAAAAAACCACCACAAAGCACACTGTACGCAGAGAAAATGTTAATTATCATTTGTATTTGTTTTTTGTTTTTTTTTTTAAATGTCAAGACAGTTGATTTTAAAATATGCAATGCCACCTCAGTAACAACTATAGAAAAATAGACAAATATAATATAAAATATCGACAGCAGATATAAATTCTCAAATCTGACACATTTCGATCACTAAATTGAAAATGAAATCATTTTTCCTACCTTTGTTATCTGGTTGCACTTCCTTCTGACTGTGCATCCAATATTTCTTTCTTTCTACCTCCTACATGCTTCCTCTTCTCCGGACTTCATTCCCTTCCCCAACCAACATCTATCTCTGTCCACGAGTCCAACTTTTCTTCCTATCTCCTCCACGCCCATTGGCAACATGTCTTCCTCTGTCTCTCACTGTCCTCTCATTCCCTCCCTTGCTGCAAGGGGAGTAGGGAAAGAGAGAGAGAGATCCAGAGTGCATCTCTCCTACTCCCACTACTGCCACATCCAACATTTCTCCCTCCTTTCCACCAGTCCAGCATTTGTTTCTCTCTGCCTCCTGAATGCTTCCTCTCATCCAGTCCTCATTCCCTCTCTCAACCAACATCTATCTCTATCTCTCCAATTTTTTACTGTCTGCCCTCTCCCCTTTCCCTGAGTGTGGCATTTCTCCTTCCCTCCTTTCTGCCCTCCCCATCCAATTTTCCCTCTCTCTCCATGAGTCCAACACTTTCTGCCTCCTACACACTCTTGTTCTCCTTGCCTCTTCCCTCAAGTGTGACTTCCCTCCTTCCTACCACCATGTCTCCCTCTCTCATCACTCTCACTAATCCTACAAAAATTTTCCTTCCTTCCCTCCCCTCAACCCCACTCACAACTAATATACATCCTCGCCATGCACCATCTCACCCTCCCCTCCAGCGTACAGCACCTTTCCTTTCCCTCCCCTTCTCCTTCAAGTCCAGCAGCACCTTCCCTTCCCCTTCTGCCAGGTCCAGCAGCACCTCTTCTCTCTTCCATTCCCTCCCCCTTATCCTGCAGGACCTCTCCCCATGTCCAGCAGTACCCTTTTTCTATGTCCAGCAGTACCTCTCCTCTCCCTAGCGGCAGCTCACTGTGTGCTTTTAACTTCCCCACAGAGCTGCCACTAGCGTTAGTTTAGCTGTTGCAGCCTCGGGGGTCTTTGCTAGACCGGCCCACCTCCGATGACACAACTTCCTCTTTTGTCGGAGGTGGTCCAGCCTTTTTTCCCCATGTCCAGCAGTACCTCTCCTCTCCCGAATGGCAGCTCACTGTGTGCTTTTATCTTCCCCATAGAGCTGCCACAAGAGTTAGTTTAGCTGTTGCAGCCTCGGGGGTCTTTGCTAGACCGGCCCACCTCTGATGACACAACTTCCTTTTTTGTCGGAGGTGGTCCAGCCTAGCAAAGGCCCTGAGGCTGCCTGATGAAACCGCAGCTAAACTAACGCTAACGGAAGTTCTGTGGGGAAGTTAAAAGCATGCAGTGAGCTACTGCTAGAGAAAGGAGAGGTACTGCTGAGCCGGCGATTCCATCAGGTAGCCTCGGGGCCTTTGCTAGGCTAGCTCACCTCCTATGATGCAACTTCCTCTTTCATCGGAGGCGAGCCGGCGTAGGTAAGGTCACATAGCTGCCACTGCTGTTCTGGGGGTGGAGGGGATGAAGGCAGGCGATACATGATGGCAGAAGGAAAGGGGACATACAGTGCCACATATACACCTATGATGCAACTTCCTCTTTCATCAGTAGCGGGCTGGCCTAGCAAAGCTCACACAGCTGCCGCTGCTGTTCCGGGGGGGGAGGAGAGGAAGGCGGGCGATATGTAATGGCAGAAGGAAGGGGGACATACAGCACCACATATACACAATGGCAGAAGGAAGTTGGGAGACATACAGTACCCGATGCTGCATACCCCCTCAAGGGTATGCATATTGCGTGTTGAGAAAAACTGATCTAGAGAACGTTGTAAAATATTGTTTTATGACATTTAAAAGGTGAATAAGTATTTCAGATAAGAGCTGTGTTTTAAAAGTGTTTGTGCTAATGTGCAAATGTTACAACATCCTTTTTTAGTTTTTCACATACTTATCCCAAGGCTTCAGGTATAGAGAAAGTGACTTTATCAAAATATTTTTAATACGGATATTTCCACATTAGCTAGAGTATATTTTTTTTGTACTTTGTGTCCTTTTGAGAGTTCAGATTCACAGCTTTCCAATCATATTACATTTTAATGTTCTAGAGCAGTGATTCCCAACCCTGTCCTGGAGGACCGCTAGCCAGTCAGGTTTTCAGGATAGCCCTAATAAATATGTATGGAGTAGATTTACATGCCTCTCACCTCTATTATATGCAAATGTTTCTCATGCATGTTCATTAGGGCGATCCCAAAAACCCAACTGGCTGGTGGTCCTCTGGGACAGGGTTGGGAACCACTGTTCTAGAGAAATGTAATTTAAACATATTTTATTAGCATGTAGAAGCCCATATTTAGAGATTATACAGTAAAATAAAAACAAAAGTATGATATTGATGCATCATGATCAGTTTTGTAAATTGTGTAAATAGTGGACTGTAGAAATCACAAGCAATGTTTGAATAATAAACACTTAAACAGATTATACTGTAAGATTTGATAGCATTTTATATTTTTAATATAAAGTAACATAGCTGACATCTGCTTGGAATGCATAGAAATGTAATGACGACAAACACATTTTATTGGACTGAATAGTTTGTGACTGATCTTTGATGGGGATGCTTCTTTCACTTAAGTCTGTGCAAGTGCAAGCTGTGTGTGATGTTTCTCTCCCCAGTCTATAAATCCATCGCAGACTCTGTTCCAGTGCTGTGATGGATTTGCAGAGGCAAGAACAATGCTTTCCTCAGTGGACGCTCCTCATCTCTGTAAATTCTGCTGTATATCTGTTTTCTCCTCCTTCCTCTGCATACACATCACCTTCTGCTATCCTTTTGTTTTAGAAATTTGTATAGTTGGGTTTAAAAAAAACCCCAAAACAAATGCTCCCCCACTACTCATATTGTGTTGCTGCATTGCCCGTAGTTGCAGCTTATTTGTTGACCTTTAATTCCAATATATCAAACGTCAGTTATAGTAGAATGGCATGGTTTTCATATTTTTATATGATAAAACAGCTGTTTCTAGGCTATGGTTTGTTTTCTAATTGGTGAAATAGTCAAGCAAGATGAGATTGAAATTTTCTTCCATAGATCGCTGAGCCTTCTGCAAAGACCCATAGCTCCTTGGAATATAATTTATTCTGTATAAAAGGGGAAAATTGAATTCCTCATATTTTAAAGATTTCCTTCAAAAATTGATAGAATAGTTCTTTAGGAGGAATAGTCATGATTTTAGGAAAAATCAAAAAAGTCTCAGATTAAGAAATCGAGTACAGTTATCAAAGTTCTCCAATTTCCTATGAAAGTTCAATTTACCTTGTTTCAATATAGTTCGAATTTGCTTGAAATGTGGAGTTTGTTGGGATAATTCTTTGAGTTTCTTATCAAATTTACCAATAGATTGCTCCACTTTCTCAATCTTATTAACATTCTGTGAGACTATAGGAGAAAGTCCAACATATCTTATAGGTGGCCTTGCTTGCTACGCATATAGAGTCCAGCGTTATCTGTGTAGGTTTGGCTAAAGGAGGCAAAACTAGAACCAGCTGTCCTTGCAAACCTTCTGCAACCCCCAGCAAAGACTCCAAATGACCAAAACCACTCGCTTGCCACTGGCGTCAATGAACCCATCAAGGGCAATATTCAGCAGCACTTTCTTTTCCTCACGTTGCTGCACAGTGCACACCGGACTGCTGCAAACTTGGCACTGAGGGCATGGCCAGTCCTTGAGGGCCAAGTGAAGTATTGCTCCCAAGTTCTGGGCTCTTCCTGATGCCCTGAGCAGCCAGTAAGCCCTGTGAGGTGATTTGTAGAAAACGAGATCTCCCTCTGGTGAAGGTGAACTGCAGCTTGCAGTCAGGTGGGTAACTGCTGTCTTTCTTGATGTTTAGGCATAATGAAGGAAGATATTTGGGCAATAAAAAAATTTCCCGAAGAAAAAAACCTTCAGGGTTGTTAAAAGATGTGTGGACTGTAAAAAATTGCAGGAAGACCTTAGGAAGTTAGAATTGGTATCCGAATGGCAGATGAAATTTAATGTGGACAAATGCAAAGTGATGCACATCAGGAAAAATTATCCAAATTACAGTTACCTGATACTAGGATCCAATATTTAATATTGAACTAGGGGCCAATATTTAATATTGAACTAGGGGCCAATAGTGGGCACACTTGCACTGTCTGTATATGGCCATTTGGGGAAGGATGGGCTGGAGAGGGCTTCAATGGCTGGGAGGGTGTAGATGGGATGGAATAAGTTTTGACGGAGATTTTGGCAGTGGGACCCCAAGCACAGTACTGGGCAGAGCTTTGGATTGTTGCCCAGAAATAGCTAAGAAGAAAAAAAATTAAATTGAATCAGGTTGGGCAGACTGGATGGACCGTCATCTACTATGTTACCTTAAGAGTCAGCACCCAAGAAAAAGATCTAGGTGTTGTCATAGATTCACTAAAATCTTCTTACAGTGTGGCAGCAGTCAAAAAAGTAAACATCATGCCAGGAATTATTAGGAAACAGATAGGACAACAAGACCAAGAATCTTATAATGTCTCTATCACTCCATAGTGCAACTTCCCACCATCCAGGTATCTACAACCCTCTCCATGAAAAAGTGCTTTCTGATGTTATTCCTGAGTCTGAAACCGTTGGCACAATGTGCGGCAGCGGCAAAGAAAGCTAATAGAATGTTAGGCATGATAAAGAAGGGAATCACAAGTAGATCGGAGAAAGTTATAATGCCGCTTTATAAAGCAATGGTCAGACCACACTTAGAATACTGTGTCTAACATTGGTCTCCCAACCTAAAGAAGGATATAAAACTGCTGGAGAGGGTGCAGAGACGAGCAATGAAGCTAGTAAAAGGTATGGAGAACTTGGAATATGAGGAACGACTTAAGAGACTGGGATTGTTCTCCCTTGGGAAGAGGATATGATTGAGACTTTCAAAATACTGAAAGGAATCGACAAAATAGAGCAGGAAAAAAAGTTATTTACATTGTCCAGTGTGACACAGACAAGAGGACATGGACTGAAGTTGAGGGGGGACAAATCCAGGATGAATATCAGGAAGTTCTGCTTCACGCAGCGAGTGGTGGACACCTGGAATGCTCTCCCAGAGGAGGTTATCGCGGAATCCACCGTTCTAGGATTTAAAAGCAAACTAGATGCACATCTCCTTACGAGAGGCATAGAGGGATATGGGTGACTAAAATTACGCCAGGTATACACCTGGCTGGGCCTCCGCGTGCGCGGATCGCTGGACTTGATGGACCGAAGGTTTGATCCGGAGATGGCAGTTCTTATGTTCTTACAACCTAAGTTCATATCCTCTAATTCAGTGGTCTCAAACTCAAACCCTTTGTAGGGCCACATTTTGGATTTGTAGGTACTTGGAGGGCCTCAGAAAAAATAGTTAATGTCTTATTAAAGAAATGAGAATTTTGCATGCGGTAGAACTCTTTATAGTTTATAAATCTTTCCTTTTGGCCAAGTCTTAATAATAATATTGTCATTTATAGCTAAAGAGACATATGATCAAGAAACTGTTTTATTTTACTTTTGTGATTATGATAAACATACTGAGGGCCTCAAAATAGTACCTGGCGGGCCGCATGTGGCCCCCAGGCCGCGAGTTTGAGACCACTGCTCTAATTCTACTGTCTTTCATCTCTGTAAAAAGCTTGTTTGTATATTACTACCATGCAGATGGCATGGAAGCTTAATGCAGATGTTGACAGATAAGACTGAAGTGGCAAATCTAGTCTGCTAGCAACTTCCATCCTGTGAAGGTTAGCCCCCCCCTCCCCCAAGACTTCAATACTACACAATGGGGACAGTTTCAGATTTAACATCTGGATATCATAATTTATGGGTTTGCAAACTAGCATTTGGCCTCCTAGTTGTCTAAATGCTAGGAATATTTTTCTGGTGTCCCAACACATCTGCTAGAAGATCCTCAGGGTTGTGGCTATCCAGGTCCCCAGTTCAAGGACAACTGAAAGGAAGGAAGACAATCCCAGTGATGTGTTTTATGCAAATTACCATAGGATAGTTAATAAGAACATAAGAATTGCCTCTGCTGGGTCAGACCAGGGGTCCATCGTGCCCGGCAGTCCGCTCCCGCGGCGGCCCCCCAGGTCCATGACCTGGAAGTGTTCCCTACCTAACCTAAAATATCCATACCCCATTCGCTCAATGTCCTGTAAGGTAACTCTATCTGTACCCTGTAATCCCCTTCGCTTCCAGGAAGTCATCCAGTCCCTTTTTGAACCCCAGAATTGTACTCTGTCTTATCACCTCTCCGGGAAGCGCGTTCCAGGTGTCCACCACCCTCTGAGTGAAGAAGAACCTCCTTGCATTCGTTATGAATCTGTCTCCTCTCAGTTTTTCTGAATGACCTCTTGTTTTAGTTGCCCCTGCTAGTCTAAAGAATCTGTCCCTCTCCACCTTCTCTATGCCTTTCATGATTTTATAAGTTTCTATCATGTCCCCTCTCAGTCTCCGCTTCTCCAGGGTAAAGAGCCCCAGCCTGTCCAACCGTTCGGCATATGAAAGGTTCTCCATACCCTTTATCATCCTCGTTGCCCTCCTCTGGACCCTCTCGAGTATTGCCATGTCCTTCTTGAGGTATGGCGACCAGTATTGGACGCAGTATTCCAGATGTGGGCGCACCATTGCTCGATACAGTGGCAGGATAACTTCCTTCGTTCTGGTAGTGATACCTTTCTTGATAATGCCCAACATTCTGTTCGCTTTTTTTGAGGCCGCTGCACATTGTGCCGCCGGCTTCATTGTGTTATCTACCAATACCCCCAGATCTTTTTCTTGGCTGCCTTTCCCGAGTACCCTCCCTCCCATCGTGTAGCTGTACATGGAGTTTCCTTTCCCTATGTGCAAGACCTTACATTTCTCCACATTGAAGCTCATCTGCCATTTTTTTGCCCACTCACTCAGTTTGTTCAGGTCGCTCTGCAGTTCTATGCATTCCTCAACAGTTCTGACCCTGCTGGAGAGTTTTGTGTCATCCGCGAACTTGATAACTTCGCACTTTGTCCCCATTTCTAGATCATTAATAAATATATTGAACAGCAGCGGTCCCAATATATTTATTAATGATATTTATTAATGATAATATTTAATCAAGGCATCCTAATCATATGCTAAAACTTTCTGGAAGGGGAAACTGTGTAAAAGAAATACTATGCTTGTATAAATTATTGTACCCATGGGCTAATTTTCAACAGGGGCAAGTTTCCAACTGTCCATCTGGGTACAAAGCCACAGAAATCTTTCTTTACTAGAGCAGCCTGGCAGTCTAATGTAGCCCTACTAATGTTGAGATGCAGTTGTTTACACAAATTTCACATGCCTAACCAAATGAGTTCTCACCTTCCACCCATCACGCTCAACTTGTCCTACCAGTGGTTTGAGTAGTAGCCTGAGATTTAGGGAATCCAAGGTTCAGTCCTCCTCTGTTGTTTCATATGACCTTTGGCAAGGCATTTAATCAACTCTCCCTTGCTTCATGTACAAAACTAGCAGGACAAGGAAATACCAGTTATACCTGAATACAGAAGAATGTTCTCAACTTTCCTTTATACTTCCTTCGTTGTAACTTTTGTATTGCAATATTTTAAATTTTTTTAAAAGCTCATTTTATCTTTCTATTGTTGAGGTATTTTTTCTTGAAAAAAGTGATGTGATTCAAATTTCAGAAAACACTTCACTAGATGGCAGTGTGGGGCAAAGAGTTTTAATCCAAGGCAACTTTAAAACAGAAGGACTATTAACCTAAGTTTGAAGGCAGTGAAAATGTCAGTCTTTGAAAGTTTAAAAAAAAAAAATTCTGTGTATCCAGACTTGAAGGTAGTTCCCAGTTATTTATACTCTATATCAATGACAAGTTCTGACCTCTTTTATTTTGCCCCTTTGTTAATGAAAATAAAATTGCAATAGAAGTGTCAGTAATTGAAAAGGACATAGGAAAATATTTTCAAGGACTGAGCAATGTTCAGCATCCAGGAAACACCTATTGAGAGAATCTTTGCTTAAAAAAAAAAGTTTCTTAAGCACGGGGCTTGCAACAACTAATCCAGTTTTAGGTCCAGCAGAACAAGCTGAACTTGGGTGCACTGTGCAGGTGGTACACCAGATGTTGGAAGGGAAGGAAATACAGTGCCTTTGAGCCAACAAGGACTCCAGAACTGGGAAAATCAGGCTGCTAAGCCATGGCCTGAAGTTCCCAGGCAGTACATTGAAAGTGTTCTAGAAGTCCTCTGGCCAAAGCTGCTTCTCTGTCCATCAACCCTGACCTCTAACACATGAACTTCAACACCTGACCTCTGTCCCTTGGTCAATGATTCTTAACTTCGCACTTGTGGCCTTGACACCTTGACTTCGCACTTGACACCTGGCCTTCAACCTTGTGCTTTCAACCTTTGATCTTTACCTTGAATTTTTAAGCCCCCAAATTTTACGCTTAGTCTTTGTCCATGCCATTTGATCCCATGAACTCAGACTAGTGAAATTTGTCCTCTAAATTCTGAACCCCTGATTATTGGCCCTATACATTTTACCCTACGACTAGCACCTGCTCTTTGATCTTTGGCCCTTGTCCTTTAACCCTGACACTTGTCTCCTTTTAACCATTAACCTCCTACCTATGACTGTTAATTCCTAATTTTGAACCTTGACTTGACCTCTGGACACAAATCCACAAGCTCTGGCCTTTGGCATTTGACCCTTGATATTGATCCTTTACCTTTGACACCCAGTTTGTGATCCCCTGCCCCATGATCTTTGGTCTTTAACCTTGACCCTTTACTCTTGACTCTCAACCTTTGATCCTCCACCTCTGTCCTTCAAACCACGGATCCTTGATTTATGACATTTCACTAATTTCCCCAAGGCTCCTCCAACCTTGACACCTCTGACCTTTTTTTATTTTTTAATCAATTCTTTTTATTGTAAACTGATTAAGAATTACAGATTTACAAATAATGTCAATAAACAGCATGTCAAAAATAAACAGATCTAAACAAGAAACTGTATAATAAAATCAATCAATATAGTAAAAAAATATTTATAAAAGGGAAGACAGAGCATTTCGATAGCGAGGTTGCAATACAGGCCACAGTAGACCAACTTACTATTCCCACCTTGTGTTCATGGATAAGCTCACAATAGATGGGAATAGTAAGTTGATTCTGACTATTAAATCTAAGAGAACAGGAAGAAGTATACAGTGTCAAAAGACACATGAGGTATGCAGGTTCACTGAAGTTAGTACTTTGTATGTTAGCAATTATATCTTGTGGGTGATCTGATGGGAAACAGGTACACTTCACCATACGGATTCGCAGGGGATAGGGGCAGAGCCGGACCGCGAATGGCGAAAAACCGCGAATATCCGGCTCTTATCCATCCCTGCCTTACCTGGCGGTCTAGCGGGCTTTCGGGACAGGAGTGATCTTCTTACGCTCCTGCCCCGTGCAGATCGCCATTAGGAAATGGCTGCTGTGAGTTCCCGTAGTCTCTCGAGACTACGACAGGAATTCCCTACAGCTATTTCCTAATGGCGATCTGCACGGGGCAGGAGCGTATGAAGATCGCTCCTGCCCCGAAAGCCCACTAGACCACCAGGTAAGGCCGGGATGCCGGGGGGAAGACTTAACGATGTTGTTTTTTAATTTTTTCCCCCTCCCCAAAAAATCACAAATATGTGAAACCACGATTACCGAAACCGCGAATGGGGAGGGGGAAGTGTAACCAGTGTGCCTTTTTCAAAAGTGGGGTGATGTGATCAAACTTCCTTGCATTATGTATCAAGCAAATAGCTGTGTTTTTTTAATAATTGTAGGCAGCAGAGGTCCTTCGGTTTCAAACCTGAATAAAGAGAATTGAAGAGGTCAAGTTGTATAATCAGTGAGCGTGTTAGAATATTTACAGCAGAGGGGAAGAATAGGAAATGAATCGAGCGTATCATTTGTAATTTGAAGAAAGAGCATTGAATGACTTGGGATATTTGTGAGCTAAGAATGAGATTTTGGTCATAGGTGTGTGTAGGCAAATTATTCCAAATAGCTGGAACTATTAAACTAACAATTGCATTTCCTATAGAAGCTAGATGAATGAAGGAATCTTACAAATAGGTTCTGTTGAGCAGATCTAAGGGAAAAGTATTTGGATCCGTCAGCGCTACAATGTCATCGAGGTCTGTCAGAGCCGATTTACTGGGGCTGCAGGAAACCAGTTTGAGCCGCTCCAGCACTAGTCTCTGGCTCCGACAGACCTCGGTGACATTTTAGCGCTAACGGATCCTAATACTTTTCATTCCCTATGCTGAGACGGATCCGTCAGCGCTAAATTGTCACCGAGGTCTGTCAGAGCCAGAAACTAACTACAAACGGCACGGACCTCAGATTTTTAAGGACGTGCGGGTTTAGATCTGTGAGGTCCGCGTTTTACCCCTTCCCTGATTCACTTTTATGTTTTTCCCATACCCCCCTTTTCTATCAGATAATTGTAGTTCTAACCCCTATACCTCACACGTCAAGGTTTTTAAATTCAACTATTCTCTTCCCATATTAGATTGTAAGTCACCTGGAAGCTTAATTTCCCAGGTTCATAGACAACGGCACGAAAGACAAAGGTGTGTCCGGACAATTGAGCGCAGCGCGGAGGCGCGCGCCGCTCTAAATTACTTTTTTTAGGGCTCTGACGAGGGGGGGCAGGGGGGGGACCCCGCCACTTTACTCAATAGACATCGCGCCAGCGTTATGGGGGTTGTAACCCTCCACATTTTACTGTAAACTTAACTTTTTCCCTAAAAACAGGGAAAAAGTGAAGTTTTCAGTAGAATGTGGGGGGTTACAACCCCCCACAACGCCCCCACAACGCGGCGTGATGTCTATTAAGTAAAGTTGGGGTTCACCCCCCCCCACCCACCCCCGTCGGAGCCCTAAAAACAGTAATTTAGAGCGGCGCACGCCTCCACGCTGCGCTCAATTGTCTGGACGTGCCTTTGTCCTGGCGCGCTTTTGACCTGACACCAATTTCCCATTGTGTGGGAGAGTAAGCCCTAATAAACTTGGATGACTGGAAATATCCCTTTCAAAGTTTAAAACAACTCTAAGCACATATGTTTTTTCTAGAGCATTTGACTTTTTAACTCATTGTTTGAAACAGTATTAAGCAATCTACAGGAATTCAGGTCCAATTCTCTGCCTGCCTGTCTGACATTGCCGCTTGGTTGTCTCACCGCCATCTCCAACTGAATATGGTTAAAACCGAACTCCTTATCTTTCCGCCTAAACTCATCTTCCCCCTCCTGCCATTCTCTATTTCTGTGGATAACACTCTTCTCCCTGTCTCGTCAACTCGCACCTTCGGGCTGATCTTTGACTCCTCTCTCTCCTTCTCCGCTCAGATCCAACAAATTACTAAAACATATCACTTCCTCCTCCTCCAGCTACTATTAATTATTTCTGTAGTGCTACTAGATGTACGCAGAACTGTACAGAGTCACAAAGAAGACAGTCTCTGCTCGAAAGAGTTTACAATCTAAACAAACAAGACAGACAGGATGTCATGGATACGGTGACGGGACAAAAGTGCGTTGGACAAAGCCATGCCGACATTTCGGCCCAGACAATTGCTTGCCACTGTAAAAGTTAATTTTAAAGAGCTCCGATGGGGGTGTGGGGGAGGGGATCCCCCCACACACTTTACTTAACAGTGTTCGCGCAGCTGTTGGAGAGAGGGGGGGGGGTGGAACCCCCATTATAGAGGAAACTTAACTTTTTCCTGATTTAATTTTGTATTAATATTACCCCCACACGCACACCCTTTTTTACAAAACCGTAGTGTGGATTTTAATGCCAGCAGTAGGAATTTCTTTGAGCGATGGAGCTGTTACTGCCATGGCTGGCGCTAAGAACCACACTACGGTTTTGTAAAAAAAGAGTGGGCGCGGGATATTGTCAACAGTTTTGGTCCTTTGAACTGTCCTGTAGGATTAAAAAGAGAGCTATAAATGCGAGATCAAGTTAGATATCCTAAGAGCTGCTTCAAGCCCTCTGAAAAGCTGAAACATGAACGTGATATACCCACTGCATAGTTGCAGGTTATGGTCTATGTTAAGTGCAGTTTTGGGGCCGAGGATAAGGTTCTATTGCTGATCACATATGGGACAGCGATGCATAATAAGCTAATGTTTTGAGAAATGGTGATCAAAACCAGTTAGGGTCCTTAAGAAATAAATGGAGCAGAGATAAGATGATGGGCATAGATAATTGTTGGAATTTTAGTAAATGACAGCAGATAAAGACCTGAATGGTCCATCCAATCTGCCCAAATAAAAGTATATGCATTATAAATTTATGACTAAATTAAATTGTCTTTTTTTCTTTGATATTTCTGGGCCATAAACTATAGAAGACTGGCTGGTACTGTCTCTAGGTTCCAACTACAGGCATTGCTGTCGAAGCTCTCTTCAGCCTTTCTAAACCATTCCAAATTACTGGAGTTCATGTCAGAGTTCTCCCCAGTCCATCCCAAACTGAAAAGCCATATATGGGACACAGACTGGTTATTCAATTTATACCCTTCACTTTCTGACTAGAGCTCCTCTCTGTTCGTCCCACACTTTTTTGAATTCCGTCACCATTTTGCTCTCTACCACCTCTCTTGGAAGGGCAATCCAAGCATCCGCCATCCTTTCCGTGAAAAATAATTTCTTAACATTACTCTTAAGTCTACCACCCTGCAACCTCAATTTATGCCATCTAGTTTTTCCATTTTCTTTCTCTGGAAAAGATTTGGGTCTGTATTACCACCTTTTAAGTATTTAAATGTCCGTATCATATCTCCCCTGTCCCTCCTGTCTTCTAGAGTATACATATTTAGATCTTGCAGTCTCTTCTTGTATGTCTTTTGACTCAAACCCCCTAGCATTATTTTTGCCTTTCTCTGGACTGCTTCAAGTCTTCTTATATCCTTTGCAATATACAGTCTCCAAAATGGAACACAATACTCCAAGTGGGACCTAACCAACAACCTGTACAGAGGTAGCAACACCTCCTCTTCTGTTGGTTATACCTCTTTCTATACAGCCCAGCATCCTTCTGGCTAGAGCCACTGCCTCGTCAAACTGTTTCTTTGCCTTCTGATCTTCAGACACTATCACCCCAAGGTCCCTCTCTCTATCCATGCATATCAGCCTCTCATCTCCCAGTACATATGGCTCCCTTGGATTTCTGCTCCCCAAATGCACACTCTGCACTTCTTTGCATTGAATTTTAGTTGCCAGACATTAAACCATTCTAACTTTTGTAGCTCCTTTTTCATTTTTCCACTCCCTCTGCAGTACCCACCCTGTTACAAATCTTGGTATCATCCACAAAAAAGACAAACCTTACCTTCTAACCCTTCGGCAAGGTCGCTCACAAATGTATTAAACAGAATTGGCCCCAGCACAGATCCATGAGGCATTTCACTACTCACCTTTCCTTCCTCTGAGCAAATTCCATTAACCACCACCCTCTGGTGTCTGTCCGTCAACCAGTTTCTAATCCAGTTCACCACTTTGGGCCCTAACTTCAGCCTGTCAAGTTTATTCAAGATGAACCATGTCAAAGGCTTTGCTTTATCCTATGAGGAACCATGTCAAAGGCTTTGCTGAAGTCTTAAGTGCACATCCTCAATCCAGTTCTCTGGTCACCCAGTCAAAGATTTCAGTCAGATTAATTTGGCACAATTTACCTTTTGGTAAAACCATGTTGCCTTAGATCTTGTAACTCATTATTTCTCCAATAACTGAGGTGAGGCTTACCAGACTGTAGTTTCCCACTTCTGCAACCACTTTTGTGAAGAGGGACCACATCCGCTCTTCATCAATCCCAGGGAACCACTCCCGTCTCTATAGATTTATTGAACAAATATTTAAGAGGACCCATGAGACCCTCTCTGAGCTCCGTCAATATCCTGGGATGGATCCTGTCCGGTTCCATTGCTTTGTCCGCCTTCAATTTTTTGAGTTGTTCTTAAACACTTTCTTCCGTGAATGGCACAGAATCCACTCCATTCTCACGTGTAACTTTTCCAGCCAATCGTGGTCCTTCTCCAGGATTTTCTTCCATGAACACAGAAGTATTTGTTTAGCATATTTGCTTATTCCTCATCATTCTCATAGAGATTCATGGCTTCTTTCAGTCTCACAATTTCATTTTTTGTCTTCCTCCTTTCACTAATATACCTGAAAAAAAATTTGTCTCCCTTTTTTACATTTCTAGCCATTTTCTCTTCCACATGTGCTCTTGCCAGACATATCTCTTTCTTGGCTTCTTTAAGTTTCATCAGGTATTCCATACTCCTTGAATTTTTTTATATTTCAGGAACGCAAATTCTTTTGCCTTTATATTCTCTGCCACTAATTTGGAGAACCATATCAGTTTCCTTTTTCTCTTGGTTTTATTTATTTTCCTGACATAAAGGTCAGTAGCCATTTTTATTGCTCCTTTCAGATTGGACCACTGTTTTTTTTACTTCTCTTATGTTCTCCCATCCTATAAGCTCTTTTGTCAGGTACTTCCCCCATTTTACTACAGTCCTTGCACTTGAAATCTAGGACTTTGAGTTTTGTGTGGCTGCTCTCCACTTTAGCTGTTATATCAAACCAAACCATTTGATGATCACTACTTCCTAGGTGGCGTGTGGTAATTTGCCTACCAGTGTGCACTTATCATTTGCTATTTATTTGAGGCGGGGTATCATGGACTGAGAATGGGCATGGAAGCATTATTCAAATAGTGCATTCAAATTAGCGTTTGTTAGCTAGATAATGCAGATTTAACTGGGAGCTCTTAGCATGTCCATTAGGAGGCGCTAAGTGCTCCTGTGTTAATATTTTTGCATGCCTTTCATGCTAATAGAAAAGTAGTTGGAGACTTAAAAATAGACAGCCCATTTCTTAATTTTCATTCTTATGATTTGTTTTACTCTGGAGATGATTTAAAATAGGCAGGAAGTATCTAGATTTTAAGAGCGGATTGGTTTTATTCATATGAGAGACATTTCAATTTTTGAAACCTATTGTATAAATAGTTAAAATAGCTTATAATTTTACAATCCTGTTTGATGGAGGGATTGTTCTTTTGGTACATATCAAAGACATGGATGGCTGAGTAATTCCTGCAAAGGTTTGGACATGGTTCTCATTCTGCTGTATAGGAGAATTGCTTTGAACTGGAAATGGGAGAGACAGTCAACCAAGGAAGCATGGCTTGTAGATATTAGGTGTTTTACCTCAAAGGGGCAGGTGTCTCTTTATATAGTGTCTGTATAACACATTTTCAAGTAGATATTGAATTACAATCCAATTGTTTGCAGCTGGGTGAAATGTTCATTGATCTGCCTGACATGTAAGCAGATTTGCTGGATGTGTTGCTGGAACGTTAGTTTATTTATTTATTCCATTTTCTATACTGTTCTCCCAGGAGAGCTCAGAACGGTTTACATGCATTTATTCAGGTACTCAAGCAGTTTTCCCTCTCTGTCCCGGTGGGTTCACAATCTTATCTAACGTACCTGGGGCAATGGGGGGATTAAGTGACTTGCCCAGGGTCACAAGGAGCAGCGTGGGTTTGAACCCACAACCTCAGGGTGCTGAGGCTGTAGCTTTAACCACTGTACCACACTTAAAATATGACCCAACTTTTGTTGGGGGGGGGGGATTCCCAGTTGCTTTTTGATCTGTAACTTTCATAATGTTGAAAATTCATAAAAATGTTCATTTTTAAAAAAAAAGATATTCCCTAGGTATATGTTTAGGCTGAGAGCTACTTAATAATCCAGCCATTAAGCAGATTATAGGACTCATTTTCAAAAGAGAAAAACATCTAACAAACAGCATAACCTGGCACATGGATGTTTTAATCACCAAAACGTCCAAGTGCCAATTTTAAAAACTAATTTTTTAGACATATTGCAGGGCATTCACTCTCCAGGACGTCTAAATGTAAGAGGTGTGCTAGCACTTGAATGTCTTGTGGGTATAACCAAACCTTTTTCAAGATGTCCAGGGCATCGTTTAGATGTTCGGAGTTAGACCTCTTTTACAAGTGACCACTGGAGAGATGAAAGTATGCCACGCCCCCCAACACACACACTCCCCCAGTGGTCACTGGCTTCCTCCCACCCTCCAGAGATCTAAATGAAACAATGCATACCTGTCTGTAGAACAGCAGCATCTGTTATGGAAAAGTCTAATAGAGCAGCGCACAGGTGTCTTAAGTAGCCTGATGGATGGGCTAATGAAAAACATAGAGGAGGACCCAGGCCCATAAACTACTCTACCCACTACATTTATGGTGGAAAGTGTGAGCCCACCAAAACCCACCTAAAACCTACTGTACTGCCAGTAGGCAACACGTGCAGCCATAAGGGCTATTTGGGTAGTAGACAGATGGGTATAGTGGGTTATGAGGGAGTTTGGGAGGGTTTACCATATACTAAAAGGGGGCTCTAGTGAAATATGTACCTGGCACCCTTTATGTGACATTCACAGCAGTGACCCCAAAGGCGTTTCACTCCCCTGTTGCTCTGTGTGGCCAGTCCATTAAGATGCTGGCTCCTCCTATGTCCAAATGGGATTGATTTGGACGTTTTGAACATGGATGTTTTTGTATTCGAAAATGGCCAAAATGTAAGACACCCTAAGTGTTAAGACGTCCAACTGGGTTATTTTTTTAAAAAATTTGGACATCTAGCAGTTTTCGAAAATGGCCAAAATGTAAGACACCCTAAGTGCTAAGACGTCCAACTAGGTTATTTTTAAAAAAATTTGGACATCTAGCAGTTTTCGAAAATGGGTGTTTCCCCGCCCCAACATTTGGATGAGTTGCAAGAAACATCCAAAATTGGACTTAGACGCACTATCGAAAATGCCTCTCTATGTTTAAAAGTAAACTCTAGCAACAGCTGACTAACCTCCTGCTCAAATCATGTGTGCAGAGAGCTGTAAATAATGCAGTGTATACGGAAGGGCTGGTTGGGAACACCTTTGCTGAGTGCATATTACTTGGCACCTTCCTTGAGAACAGTCACTGCTGCATATTACCTGGGAAAAATAACTACAGCGCATCATCCTGGGCCTCTTCCCTGAGAACAAGACAACCTACCTGGGCACAGACAGTTCTGTAATCCTTCTTGTAATGGACATCATAATACTGGCAAGGCACTTCAAAGGAAGAAGGTAATTGCTACACTTTCACCCTGTGAAACTCATGAGACTTTAACATTCAGAACACATGTAACGTGCCTATAAGCTAATGTGCCCAGGATAGATATGGAGTATCTCAGATTTCTTTCTAAAATGTCCGCCCCACAGGTCATGCCAGATGAGCTGTAATTACATAACAGGTACTGTTTCCAACTTGGCATTAGATTGCAGTAAACAAGGTGGTGTTATTGAACTAGGCATAGTCCTTTACAAGTCACATAGGGAAATTCCAGTTTAGAAAGAGAGAGAGCGAAAGTATAGTAAGTGTGGAGGGAAACAGAGCCCAAGAGAAAAGGAACACCATGTCTTAGGCAAACGACTGGAAAAAGGGGGACAAAATCCATTTCTTTAAATGTCAGGACATCTTGATACAATGGCTTTCTCTAGCAGAAGTCATTGTTGAAATAACTCAGTTCTCAGCTGTTTTAGCTTGGTAACATCCATATTTCACTTGGAGCTAAAACTGTGCAAGAATTGTTACTGCTAACAATGAAATTTATTGAAGTAATTAGTGCAATAAGCACATGGAGTTGCATAGAGAATGACATGGGGATAGAATTTGTCTCCGCGGATAACCACGAGAAACCATCCCATGTCATTCTTTAGTATCTATCTCAACCTCAGGCCCTCTGCACCAGCATTCTTCAATGCAAGGCTTGAGGGTCAGGGGCTGAGCCCATTCATACCCTGATTCTTATGTGAGCCAAGTATAAGATAATGAAGCCATTGTGACATCACTGATAAGCATGGCTCTTATTGGTGGAATGAGACATTATGACATCACAATATCTGCTCTGGGTACCAGAGATTGACATTCTTTAGTGTCTATCGCAACCTCAGTCCTCCTACACCAGCATTCTTCAATGCAAGGTTTGAGGATCAGTGGCCTGGCCCATTCATACTCTGATTCTTCCCTCTCTCCTTAAAGAATGACACGGGGATGGTTAATCATGGGGACGGGGAGAAATTCTGACCCATGCAATTCTCTAGTTTCTAAAACCAGGAATCTGCTATTCTCAGTAAAGTAAGTGGTTCTAGTGGTCAGCTCCCAAAGCAGGCATGATGACAAGTTCTGGTCCTTCACTCTCACAAATGAGTCTAGTTTTCAAAAAAAATAAACAATGCAAATGAATCTGGTCCTGGAGGAAATGTATGAAAAGCATATTATGCTGATACTTGGTCAAGATATTATAGTTATCTTCTGTATACCACCTTGGCTAAATCTCGTTGTAAAGGCAGTTAATAAATATTACAAAATTTGATGCTCAAGGTGGATTAAAGTATTACGATTTGAGTATCAGGGGCAATGGGACATATAGGGCACTGATACTATTTATTTGGATTTATATCCCGTCCTCCCAGAATGGGTTAAAAGTTTACATACATAATAAAGCATAACAGGGTATAGCAATGTAGAGCAGGCCTGGACAACTCAAAAATGATCCGGGGCCGAAACAAAGTCGGAAAATGTAGCAAGGGCCGCAGGTAGTGGCCACAGCTCAAGGCACCAGGAAGTGCGCGGATGTTGCCGTGATGACATCATGCATATGCATGACATCATCACATTAACATCCGTGCAAGAACAGAGGTCTTCCATACGGACCCTGAGACACCAGTAGGGGGTGCCAGCAAGGAAGAGGGCAGGAGTGGAGAGGCCTTCAGCAGTGTTTCTCAACTACTTCAAGCTAAGTACCCCCAACCACAGACCTCCCAAGCTCCGCCCTAAACCCACTCAAGCTGTGCCCCAGATCATTCCCCCTTTACTAATTGTAATGCAATTTTTTTCCTTTCATTTTTCATATACACACAATACACACAGCAGATACAAATTCTCAAAACTGGCACATTTCGATCACTAAATTGAAAATAAAATCATTTTTCCTACCTTTGTTGTCTGGTGATTTAATTAGTTTCTGGTTGGAATTCCTTCTGACTGGACCCTTTGGGTCCAGGTCTCTATCTCTTTTTCTTCTGCTTACCCTCCCCAGATCCAATGTCAGTTCTTTGTACCTACCACCACCTGTGTTCCAGGTCTCCCTCCTCTGTTATGATCTTCCATCTCTTCTTCCTCAGGGTCTCTCCCACTCTGTCTGCACCTCCCATAGTCCAGCATCTGCTTCCTGTCTTTCCCCTTTGGCCTTATCTTTCTTCTGCTTACACCCCCCCCCCCCCCCTCTCAATATTTGTTCTTCCAGGTCTTTCTCTGCTCTCTTTCTCCTTCCTTCCTTCTTCACGCCCTGGTCCAGAATCTTTCCACCTCTCTGCAGTCTCTCTCTCTTCCCTCTATACACCCCCAAGTCCAACATCTGCCCCCCTCTCTTCTGCCTCCGCTTTGTTTCAGGTTTCTCCCTCTCTCTATCTTCCTTCTGCTAACATTTTGAGTTCTCCCACCTTTGATCTAGGTCTTTCTGTCTCTCATTCTCTTTGTCTTCCCCCTCCCCAGGGCCTGGCATCTCTCTCTACCTCCTCTTGTCCAGCATCTGCCCTGTCTTTAAGTCTATTTTCCTGCCCTCCTCAAGGTCCTTTTCTGTCTCTCTCTCTCTCTCTCTCCCCACCCACGGAGGTCAGATCCAGCGTCCCGCCAGGGCCCTCGCGATGGGCAGGACCTTACCTCTACTGCTTCCCGCACCCAGTGAGAGAGGTCATCTTCCGCGGTCCGCCACTAAGATAATTACGGCAGCCTGCAGAACGAACCTAGCAGGCTGCCATTGGCCTCCGAAGCATGTGCTCTCTGCCTCGGTCCTGCCCCTCTGACATCAGGGGTGGGACCGCGGCAGAAGGAACGTGCGCAGAGACTGACGGTAGCCTGCTAGGTTCGCTCTGCAGGCTGCCGTAATATAGCTTGTTGGTCCTCGAAAGCGGCAGCTGCGCTTTTAAAGGTGAGACTAGCAGGGAAGAACAGGAGCAGGAGAGCCGGGCCGCAGTGAAAGCTGTTTTGGGCCACATGCGGCCCAGGGGCCATATGTTGTACAGGGCTGATGTAGAGCAAATAGTACATTTTAGGTCATGACATGATAAGACAATACATAGGGAAACATGATAGTCAAAAAGCATGGCAATACTTAATTGGATATGAAAGGACAAGACCTCATACAGCATGGTGTGGTGATGCTATGAGTTTGGTATCTAATAGAGCTTGACAGTACTTTATAGTGCCTGACAGCATGAAATGTAGTAAAGCAGTACATAACAGAGCATGGCAGTGCATTAGGATCATTGGCGTAGTAAGGGGTGTGCGGGGGGAGGGGGAGTGTGTGATCTGCCCCCAGGTGCTGAGTCAGTGGGGACGCTGGCTCCTCTGCCATGCCATGCTTGTACTATCCCTCCCCCCGCCCACCCCGTACCTCTGTATTTTCTTTGCTATTGTGATCAACTTCTATCTGTTGCTCTTGCCAGCCTGGTTCCCATCTGAATCACTTCCGGATCACGGGGCCAGGAAGTGACATCGGAGGGAAATCCGATGCGGCGCGAGGAGCATGCTACTGAAGCCACTCACGCTGGCGAATATTTAGAAATACTTGGGGGTGGGGAGGGAGAGCACAAGTGTGGAATGAGGGGTGGGAAGGAGCGGAGGGGGGTGCAGAAGGAGTGTGGGCGCCTCCACCCCTTACTATGCCAGAGATTAGAATGTATAACAGTACATGGTATGCAGACAATACATACAGGAGCATGGCAGAAATATGACAGTGCAAGGCATGGCAGTACAACACATACCTGTGAATGAAAATATATGGAATGTCTGGTAAAGTGCGGTAGAATCGGCAATGACAATACATGGCATGTCAAGTTAGTACATAACAGCGCATGATATTATATGTTAGGTATGACATGGTATGGAATGTATAGCAGGGCACGGTAGTATCAGTGATCTTCCAAGATCCAAGTTGTATTAAAATTTTCTATCCCGCAGCAAGGGTCATAGGCTTACAGTCTAGACTGGAGCTATTTTATAGAAGGTAGAGGAAGAGGTGAGTTTTTATTGCTTTCCTGAACTTCAGTAGTCCTTCTAGTGATCTGATGTGAGGTGGTAATTGATTCCAGAGGCTTGGTACATAGTACGAGTAAGCATCTTTTCCGGGCATTCTCAAGGCAGTACAATTCAGTTACTGTGGCTTCATGTGGGACTTTACTGTGCAATAGCTGCAAATTTTTTTGTGGCAACCCCAAGGACACTAAGATCGTTACAGGATCACAGATTAGTTATACCATTCTATACAAAGGGCTAGATGGGAATTTACAAGGCCTAAAATCCTTATTTTGCTTTGCTCCAACTTTGTGGAATCAACTTCCTTAACAAATATGTTTAGAAGAAAACTTCAGAAGTTTCAAGAGTCTCTTTTTTTCAGCTGGCAGGGTAGACATATACATTGAATTATCGGGGTATGCGTAAGTAACACAGGTTGTCCTGGGGGACACAATACGATAGATTTTAAGTGATGTACTCGTATCTTTTATGGTTGAATTGTCTGTATGTTATTAGGTCTGTCCTATCATTATATATAGTTTTTTTCTTCTATTTTTTTAAATTAATGAAGGTACCCACTTGGATCTGTTGGTATCTGAAGCAGAATATTAAATTTTAATAAACATAAACATTTTTCTATTAGGTCTAAATGCAAATTATCTTGCAGTACTTGACTGCAGCCGACATAGAAGCATTTATCTTCAGATTCTGTGTGTGGCACCCAGATTTACATGCACAAATTAAGTAATGAGCCCTTAACTATCAATAATTACATTACATTACATTACATTAGGGATTTCTATTCCGCCATTACCTTGCGGTTCAAGGCGGCTTACAAAAAGATTTATAAAATGGGGTTACAATGTAGGAATTGAAGATACATTAGAGTGGCAGTTAGGTAGTTTCGAGGTAAGGATAATTACAGTTTACAGTAAATTGTGTACATGGAGGTAAAATTAGGTGAAGTTAGGGCTGATTTAGGAGTTTCTTAAAAAGTATTGTTTTTATTTCTTTTCTGAATGTCTTGTAGTCTGATGTGGTCATCAGTAGTTTGGAAATTCGGGTATCCATTTTTGCGGCTTGAGTGGCTAGGAGGCCATCGTGAAGTTTTGATCTTCTTACTTCATTGATCGGGGGGGGTATGAATGGGGAGTGCGTTTTTCTGTGTCTGAGTGTGGATGTTTGGTTGAGGCGGTTATTCAGGTAGGAAGGACTGTCTCCGTTTAGGGATTTAAATAGCATGCAGTAGAATTTGAATTGTATTCTTCCTTGGATTGGTAGCCAATGTGAGTTGATGTAAGCTTCTGTGATGTGGTCAAATTTTCTTAATGAGAAGATGAGTCTCAAGGCTGTGTTTTGGATTGTTTGAAGTTGTTTGATCATAGTAGCAGGGCATGGGAGGAATAGGATGTTGCAATAGTCTAGCAGTCCTAGGATTAGAGATTGTACTATAAGCTGGAATTGATTTCTTTCAAAAAATTTCCGGACTTGTCTCAAATTTCTCATGATTGTGAAGGATTTCTGGATTGTATTATTTATTTGTGGTTGCATGGTACAGCTTCTGTCTAAGGTCATTCCTAGTAGTTTTATGGTGGTTTGGATGGGGTAGTTGATAGAGTTGATTTCTAAATTTTTTGAGGTTTGGATTTTGTCGTTTTCGAATAGGATGAGTTTGGTTTTGTCTGGGTTGAGTTTAAGTTTGTGATCTTTCATCCAGATCGTAACTGTATTAAGTATTCTGTGTAGGATGTTTGGCATGGTGGGTTTAGGTTGATCGTAAGGTGTGAGGATGGTAATGTCGTCCGCGTAGCTGTAGGTAATTATACCTAGATTGTTCAGATGTGTTCCGAGAGAGGCAGTGTATAGGTTGAAGAGGGTGGGTGATAGTGGGGAACCCTGTGGTACTCCGCAGGGGTTTGCCCAAGGTTCTGATTTTACGTTGTTTGATTTTACGCTGTAGGTTCTGGATTTTAGGAAGCCTTCAAACCAAGCGTATACTTTATCAGAGATACCTATTGCGTCCAAAATTTGCAGAAGGATATTGTGATCCACTAGGTCAAAGGCTGCGGTTAGGTCTAATTGTATAAGGAGCATTTTTTTCCCTGTGCTGAGGTGTTGTCTGATTGTGTCCATAAGGGAGGCTAGGAGAGTTTCTGTGCTGAAATTGGATCTGAAGCCAGATTGTGTGGGGTGGAGTATGTTATGGTCATCCAGATAATTAGTGAGTTGTTTGGCCACTAGGCCTTCTGTAAGTTTGACGTATAGCGGTATTGAGGCAATAGGTCTGAAGTTGGAGGGTTGGTCTGGTGGTCCTTTTGGATCTTTTTGGATTGGAGTGATGATGATTTTGCTGAGTGCAGTGGGGAAAATGCCATCCGTGAGCGTGGATTGAATCCATTGTAGAAGTAGTGTTCGGAATTTTACACTGGAGGTGGTGAGGAGGTATGAGGGGCAGTGGTTGTAGTCACAGGAGGCGTGGCTGTATTTTTTGTAGAGGTTATTGAAATCAGGCCATTGTATGTTGGTGAATTGAGACCAAGATCTGTCTGCTGCGGTTGAATCTTTTTCTGTGGGGTGAGTTGTGATTATGCTTAGGAGGGATGGGGTAGAATCGAGGGTGGCTCTGGCATTGATAATTTTGTTCTTGAAGTGATCAGCTAGGAGGGTAGCTGATGGGGGTGGGGTATTGTTTGTGGTTGTGTAGGGTTTGGTGTCTGTCAGATCTTTTAAGATTTGGAAAAGTTTTTTGGTGTCTTGGAATTCTGTGCCTATTAGATTTGAGTAATGAGTTTTCCTTTTGTCTTTTAGTAGTTGTTTATATTGTTTGTTGATGTTTTTCCAAGCAGTTTTTGTTTGTTCTAGGTTTGTTTTTCTCCATTTTCTTTCTAATCTTCTACATTGTCTCTTGAGTTGGAGCAGTTCATTGTCAAACCATGGGTCTGATCTTCTGTTGGTTTTGGTTTTGGTTTGTAGTGGGGTTAGTTCATCTAGGATGTTGGTGGACATATGTTTCCAGTGAGAGATGAAGTTTTTGGGGTCTTGGTCTTGGAGTGATTCATCTACTTTTGACCAGAAGGTGGTTGGTTCGATATATTTGCGTGAGGTGTATGTTCTTTTTATGTTAGGTTGAGATGTGGTTTTGGTCCTGTTCCAGTTGATTTTGAAGTTGTAGGTGAAGTGGTCTGACCAAAGCGATGGGGACCAGGTACCTTTGGGGGTTTGAATTACTGGGGTTGATCGTTGATACGTCATGAACGCTGCAATGTCCAGTTGATGACCTTTTTCATGTGTGGTTTGTGGGTTTAGGATTTGGAATGACAGGGCATTGAGGAAGGATAGACAGTTTTTTGCTGGTGTGGAAGTTGGGTCATCTAGGTGAAGGTTAAGGTCTCCTAGGATAAGGTTGTATTCCGCAGTTAAGGAGTTTTGGTAAATGAAGTTTTCAAATTCCGGTCTCGCTGTGGTCCAGTTTCCTGGTGTTATATAGCAGAGCATGCAGTTTAATGAGTTATTTAGAGTAGTGCTTGTGAGATGGCAGGCGAGAAAGTCCATTTGTGGGGTGGATGTTTTTTCTAGTATGTTTAGGGTAAGGGAATCCTTGGTTATTATTGCTAGACCTCCTCCTCTTTTTTTTTCTCTGCATGTCACTGATATTTTGTATCCCTGAGGGCATACCTCGGTTATTCTAGGGTCTGTGTCTGAGGTTAGCCAGGTTTCTGTGAGGAAGAGACAGTCTAGGTTTTCTGTTGTTATCCAGTTTTTTATATGGTCCGTTTTGGGTCCTATGGCTCTGATGTTTACATATGCACAGTTTATGGAAGCGATGTCTGTTTGCTGATTGTGTTCCGTTTCAGGGTAGATGAGAGTTTTGGGGTGATGTTGGGTTTTGGTTTTGTGGTGTGCAGGTCTTCTTCTCCATGTTATGGTGATAGGGTATTGAGTGCTTGGGTGTTGGTTCGAGTTTTCTGTTGTGAGGGGTCTCCTGTTGAGGTTCTGGCTGTTGGTTGCATAGGAGCTTGTGGGAAGAGTGGGTAGGTTGTTTGCTCTTACTTTCCAACTGGTAATGAGGAGGATTATTAGTAGGGTGGCATGAGTGTGTGCTTTCTGGGATAACTTCATTTTGGTGATTGGGGATGTGGTCTTGTGCTGGTTCAGGGTGCTGGCAAGGGGTGATTGTGTTCCCTGTTGTGTGGAAAGTAGGTCTTGAAGGTTGGTCCTTTCTGGCTATGGGAGGCGGGTCTAGCCTCTTTTGCGGCTCTGGGTCGTTGTATTGTGTTAAGATCGTTCCTAAAGTCCAAGGATGATGATTTGCGGGGCCAGTGAGTAAAAGAAAACTTAACTGTAATTAAATTAAATAAGGAAACCTTGTCCTGCGCGTTGCCGCTGAGCCTTTTAACTGGCTCGGCGGTGGAACGTGGGGGAAGGGGCGGAGTGCGCTCCCACGCCTCCCTTCCTCTGCTCGGTCCAGGTGCGGCTGCCGGGGCCGGTGAGTAAAAGTAAACTTAACTGTAATTAGGTTCTAATAGTTATTGAGTTTACTGAAATTAATTGGTACGCATTAAAATTTGTGCGCACATCTGGCTGCATGCTATTCTATAAGGCAGTGTTTCTCAACTTGGTCCTGGAGTACCCCTTTGCCAATCAGGTTTTCAGGATATCCACAATGAATATACATGAAATAAATTTGCTTTTAATGGAGGCACTGTATGCGCCTATCTTCTTAGACATGATTCTGCATGAGATAGACACCTATCTTATGGTGCCTAATAGAGAATGACACGGTAGCAAATTTTTCCCCGTCCCCGCAGGAACTCATTTTTTTGCCCCGTCCCAGCGAGTTCTTTTCATGCCCCTGCCTCATTCCTGGAAGCTCTGTCCTTATCTGCACAAGCCTCAGACACTTTAAAATCATAAGCAGCAACATTCTAGAGCTCAGATTGTGATGTCATAATGCCTCATTCCACCAATGCCTAAGCTCTGTCCTCATCTGCACAAGCCTCAATCACTTTAAAATCATAAGTAGCAACATTCTTGAGCTCAGATTGTGATGTCATAATGCCTCATTCCGCCAATGCCTAAGCTCTGTCCTCATCTGCACAAGCCTCAATCACTTTAAAATCATAAGTAGCAACATTCTAGAGCTCAGATTGTGATGTCATAATGCTTCATTCCACCAATTCCTAAGTTCTGTCCTCATCTGCACAAGCCTCAAACACTTTAAAATCATAAGTGTTCGAGGCTTGTGCTGTTAAGGCAGATCTTAAAGGAATGGGGTAGGGGTGAGGACATGACGGGGAAACAGTTCCTGCAGGGACAGGGAAAAATTTGTTCCCATGTCATTCTCTGCCTAATTCCA
Source organism: Geotrypetes seraphini (assembly GCF_902459505.1). Lineage (NCBI taxonomy): Eukaryota > Metazoa > Chordata > Amphibia > Gymnophiona > Dermophiidae > Geotrypetes > Geotrypetes seraphini. Next base: position 35,392,748 of record NC_047096.1, read on the forward strand.
AAGGAGGCGTATTTAGGGGCGGAGAAGGACTTAGGCATGATTCGCTGAAGTGCTTAGGTGCCTAGGCTTTTAAAACCCTGGCCTACATTTTAGTTACACCAGATATCCCAAGTGGTAGTAGTAAAAATAGAAACAATATAACACACACCACTTCAACCAGAAAAGTGCATTTCACTACATAGGCCTAAGAACTGGAGCCTACGCGCAGTTGTGTTATCACAAACTAGAGTGATCAGCGTAATATCTTTGCTCCTTGCTCCAATCATTGGCCACATATATAACTTAATTATTTCTTATTAATATTTTTTAAATTTTTTTTCGGAATTTTTAAATTTTTTTAAATTATCAACGTTTTAAAATTCACACCAATGTTTCTGCAATGTTTACTGTCGCAGGGCCACAATGGTGGAACTCCCTTCCCCATTACATCAGAATTGAAAGTGATATCATAACATTTAAAAAGCTTTTAAAATCTTATTTATTTAAGGACGCCTTTGATTTATAATATAACTAAAGGACGCCCTTAAATAATTTTAATGCATAAATTTTTTACGCATAAAATTTTTACGCATAAATTTTAATGCATAAATTTTTTACGCATAAATTTTTATTCATAAATTTTACCCTACCTTTCGTTCTTTCCTGGTTTTTTGTTTTTTTCTTCTCCCACATTGTAACTTTACCCTCCTTCCCTATCTTTCATGTGAGTCTTAATTGATTTTGTAATTTGGTTAAAGTTTCTATATTATATTATTATGTACATCGCCTAGAATTTCGAAATAGGCGATCCATCAAATGTGAAATAAAACTTGAAACTTGACTTGAAACTTTACTGTTATTTAATCATGTGCACATCTCCAAAATTTTGAAAAAGTTGACAAACTACTTATCTCAAACAGTGCTCATTTCTGGATATGCTTTTCAAGCAATACTTATCACACACATGCCAGAAATAATTAAGTTATATATGTGGCCAATGATTGGAGCAAGGAGCAAAGATATTACGCTGATCACTCTAGTTTGTGATAACACAACTGCGCGTAGGCTCCAGTTCTGAGGCCTGTGTAGTGAAATGCACTTTTTTGGTTGAAGTGGTGTGTGTTATATTGTTTCTACATTTTAGTTAAGCACGATTCTGTAATGGGCGCCTAAGTGTGATTGACATGAAATAGGTGCCTAACTTTAGGTGCCTATCTTTTTAGGCACCCAATTACAGAATCTATCCCTAAGTGCAATTTTATAAGGGGCACATTATCCAGATATTTGATGGTTTGTTTGTGAGGTTATCAAAAGGATCAAGTTGCAGGAGGGAGGTTTTCAAAGCTAGATACTTTTCTCCATAGGTCATATTGTTGCATCAAGGACTTCCAGCCTTGTTGAATTACAAAGAGCCATTGACTTGCATTCCTGTCTACTCAGTAGCTTGATAGCACATGAAAGATGTGTTAGCCTTGCTTTAATACTGTGCAAAACAGGCCATTGATCATTTCAGAAAGAGAATCAATGGGCGAGATTCACTAACCTGCCCGAATCGGAACAATCCGTTTCCGATTCGGGCAGGTCCGACTGATTCACAAATCAGTTGTATTTAAATGGGGGCGATTGGAGGAACGCCCCCATTTGCGAGCAGGGATCACAAATGTGCAATCCCCGCTCATGCGCAGACCCTGACAGTAGGGACAGGAGAAGCAGCCTCCTGTCACTGCTGTCAGGGCTCTGCCGTGATTTCTCCTGCCTGCCCTGCTTTGCCCCGATCTCTCTTGCCTGCTCGCCGGACTCTCCTGCTCTCTGCCGCCATTCCCTGCAATGCAAGCCCATGGTTTTAAAGCGGGCTTGCACTGCGGGGAACGGCGGCAGAGAGCAGGAGAGTCCGGCGAGCAGGTAGGAGAGATCGGGGCAGAGCAGGGCAGGCAGGAGAGCCTCCACTAGCCCCACACACTGGCCCGACACACCGGCCCTGCCTGATACCCCCCCCCCCGGACATCTGTTGGGAGCAGGAGAGGTGCTCGGTCCCTCCTGCTCTGTAGCCTCCCCCCCCCCCCCCCCCGGCTGGGCCCAGCCCCGCCCTACCTCCAAGTTGGAAGCAGGAGGGGTGTTCAGTCCCTCCTGCTTCTCCATGTCCAGCAACGCGTCTGCCTAGGCCTGTACCTTATATTCGATGACTTTGTATTGTAACCACTTCGCTGATTGTCCAGCACCTCTTGTTGTAAACCGCCTTGAACTATCATGGCTTCGGCGGTATAGAAAAAATAAAATAATAATAATAATAATAATTATTATTATTATTATTAAGCCCCGCCTCGGTGCATCATGCTGTCTCTGGCCTCTTCAATCCATTCAAAATGCTGCTGCGCGACTCATTCCGTGAGAGCCACTACTCTCACCTTACCCCTCAAGTCACATCATTGGCTCCCTGTCCATTTGTGAATACAGTTTAAACTCCTCTTGCTGACCTATAAGTGTATTTGCTCTGAAACTCCCCCCCCCCCCCCGCTATTTCTCCTCATTCATCTCCCACTATGCTCCCCCCCCTGTGATCTCCGCTCATCAGGCAAACCCCTCTTATCTGTACCCTTCTCTTCCACTGCCAACTCCAGACTCCATCCCTTCTTTCCTGCGGCGCCGTATGCCTGGTACAGGTAGCCTGAATCAATACATCGTGCTCCGTCCCTGGCAGTGTTCAAATCCAAGCTAAAGGCCCACTTTTTTGAAACTACTTTCAACTCTTAACTCCCCCTCACTCTCCCCAACCCTGAAATGTACTGTCTAAATTAGATTGTCAGCTCTTCTGAGCAGGGACTGTCTATTGTATGTTAAAATGTACAATGCTGCGTACGCCTTTCAGCGCTATTGAAATAATAGTAGTAGTGCCAGTTATCCACTTACATTCAGCAACACTTCACCAATTAATGTGACTGAATATCACTAAAGACCACTAAACTAAAAATTGGCGCTTTTGTGGGTGGTCTGAGTGTTGCCCTGGCACTTATGCGTTCAAGTGCCAATATTCAGCACTTAACCACCTAAGCTAAGTGGCCAAATCAGACCACAAATAAGTCAGCCCTATCTGTATGCAGCTTGACACTTAACCGCATAAGTGATAGCTGGCTGCATAAACCCAGCTGTTCAGTGCCAGTGCCCGAACGTGGATTTTTATTGCATATTAAGGAATAATGCCGCCGCCGGCTGAATATCAATCCCTATGTGTTCTGCTGATTTCCTATACAAATGTTCTGTAATCACAAAGAAACCAACTCAAAAGCGCTTGACTTCACTTCTCCTGTGCTTGGTGATCTGGGAAAAAAAAAAAAGTACTGTATGGATATTTTATAACTAGGAGTTCCTGTTTCTGAGCTGCTAATGGATCTGGCTGTGTCTCTGTTTTCTGTTTGCTGATGTATAACAGAACAGTTCTCCTGGCACTGCCTGACTGCAGCGTGTAGGAGGATGTGCAGAGCTGAAGCTGTGCTTGTTTACCTTGGGCTAGTATTGATGCAGAAGTAAAACATTTACTGGAGCTGCCGTTCAAATAAAACCATGCCTATTACTCTCTTCTATCTTGTTACATGCCAGTTCTTTTACTCTGGAGCTCATTGCCATAGGATATGGTACAAACAGTCGGTGTAGTTGGGTTTAAAAAAGGGTTTGGACAAATTCTTGGAGAAAACGTCCGTAAATTATTATTAATTTAGACCTGGGGAAAGCCACTATTTATTTTTTTGCTATTATTTTGGATCTTGTGGTCTGAATTAGCCACGATTAGAAATAATGTTGTATTAGATGGACCTGTGTTCTGATACAATATGGGCAATCATTTACAACGACAGAAGAAATGTCAACTCAGGATAACTTTGGCTTCTGATGGGATTGGGAGGGGGAGGGGAGTGCTGTCCCAGTATGGCAATTCTTATGTTCTTATGACTGTGATATTTCACGAAATGCAACTCTATAATAGGTTTGCACATGGACAGCTTTATATAGCATTGTTCAGCTAAGTGATATGCTTTGATTCTGTTAAGGTCTTTGGTAAAAGAAGAATTATAAATCCTGTATTTCTAAAAATACAGTTCCAATCAAGCTATTAATTTGACCACAAAATATTGCACAGCAGGTATGGCTGTTTCTTAAATGTCTTTAAAGCCTAGGGATGCATTAAAAAAAAAAAAAAAATTGTTAGATCGTCACTACATGAGATCAGCTTGCTTTGCTGCATTTTTCTTTATCAGGGTGTTTTAGGCAGGCTATATAACCAGTCAGTCTCAACTCATTGTTCCCTAACTGCGAGGTCTGATGGTTCTCTTTCTCTGCAGTGACAGCCTGTAGCCTAGTCATAGTTCTGCACAACTTGAAAGCAAATGACATGGATAAAGTCTCAGGGTCAAAAAGCAAAAGAAAATCCATCTCTTTTGCAGTTGATGATGAAACAACCAAAGAACAGCAAGGAGAATGGCAGAATCAATGTACCTCAATGCACTTGCTTTATTTTTACCAGCGTGTAGAATCCACAAATAAAATCCTCATGTATTGTAGACCAGTGTTCTTCAACCACCGGTCCATGGACCAGTGCTGGTCCACAGAAATTTCCTGCCGGTCCACAGGGCCAGCACGTGCATCAGGCCCAAAACAGTGTTCTTCAACTGCCGGTCCACGGTGCGATCGATGCGGCATTATCTTCAAGCCAGTTCCCTCTTCCTAACTGATTCAGTGCACAAAGCCATGGGCAGTGGTTCCTATGGGCATCCTGCGCCTGAACCAGAAGCCTTCTCTCTGACGTTGCAACGTCAGAGGGAAGGCTTCCAGATGAGGCACGGGACGTGCAAGGTGCAATTAGAACTATTATGGGGGCGGGGTCTGGGGTGGAGATTAGGTAGAGATGGGCGGGGTCTGGCCCATGACTTAGCCCAGTATTCTTCAATCGCCGGTCCACAGAATAATTATTTTATTTCTGCCGGTCCATAGGTGTAAAAAGGTTGAAAAACACTGTTGTAGACAATTCAAGTTCACATGTAGACGTAGCACATAAAATCCACCAGCAATTCCACAAATGTCGAACAGGGATCCGACACGGTCTGTGTTTCGATTGCAATGTCTTCCTCTGAGGCAGGGCCGCCATCAGAAATTTCTGGGCCCCTTACTGAGCAATCCTATTGAGCCCCCCCCCCCCCCACGCACCCCTTCCCCCCCCCTTTTGTCCGGGGGGTGCTGTCAGGAAATCGGCAGGGGACCAAAAAAAGTATGACAGCAGTGTTTATTGTTTATTGTTGTGCACAGCAGAAGCATAATACAGGAATTTGTGCTATGGTGGCCTAGGACCAATGTTTCCTCTAAGGATTGATGAGGTGTGTGCAAAAAAAAATATGCATGAGCGACAAGTTACATACTCCACAAATTTATGAGCAGGCATGGAGGACGCATTTTTAAACAAATGTAGTTTATCCTTGTACTCCTTATGTATTTTTAATCATCTATGGATATGTTTGTATGTTTATTGTTCAAATGGTTTTATTTATTTCCCCAAATTTATTTTTGTTATACGCATTGAAAATATTTGATATTGCGTTTAAATCAAAATCTCAATAAACTTGAAACGAGTGCCCGTGAGATTGTGGGAGGGTTAAATACTCAAAACTTAGAAGAATAACAATTTACTTAAAGTTTTTGCTAAGCCAGCTTTCTGGTATCTTTACATACAGTGGCGTACCTAGCATATGTAACACCCGGGGCCCATCATTTTTTGGCACCCCCCCCCCCCCCATCTGTAAGAAAAACATGATTTTTAGTAACAAACCACACGTCACACATGAGTACCTAGGAAAAGGCAGCATCTTACATATTGCAGTGAGCAGTACATCAATACACCCATTGTAAAACTAAACAAGCCAGACCAGCACAGATCAATCCTACATCGTCAATCCTAACAGAAAACCATGTCTTTCAAACACATAGAACACAGAAAACACCTTCGCCTAGTATGGAATATGTCATCACAAATGAACCCCTCCCCCTTTTACAAAACTGTAGTGTGGATTTTAGCCACGGTGGTAACAGCCCTGACGCTCATAGAATTCTGAGCATCAGAGCTGCTACCACCATGGCTGGCGCTAAAAAACGCTCCATAGTTTTGTAAAAGGGGGGATAAAATAGAAATACACAGTTTCAACGCTCTAGCTCAGAGATGCCCAAACTTTTTGGGCTTGCGAGCTACTTTAAAATGACCAAGTCAAAATGATCTACCAAAAATAAAATTAAAAAACACAAAGCACACTATACGCTGAGAAAATGTTAATTATCATTCCTATTCTGGGTTTTTTCAAAGAGGTCAAGGCCGATGACTCTATGCATTGTCACCTCAGTAACAACCATACAAAAATAGACAAATATACCCCCCATCCTTTTTATTAAACCACAATAGCAGTTTTTAGCGCAGGGAACTGCGCTAAATGCCCAGCGCTGCTCTCGACGCTCATAGGCTCGAGAGGCTAAAAAACACTATTGCGATTTAGTAAAAGGGGGCCATAGTGCAAAATATAGACAGCATATATAAATTCAGACACATTTTGATCACTAAATTGAAAATAAAATCATTTTCCTACCTTTGTTTGGTAATTTCATCTGGTTGCACTTTATTCTTCTGACTGTGCATCCAATATTTCTTCCCTTCTTTCAGCCTCCTGTATGCTTCCTCTCCTCCAGACCTCATTCCCTCCCCCAACTTTTTCTTTCTTTCTCTATGTCTGTCTTTCTCTGATTCTGTGCCCCATTTTTTTGCTTTGTTTCTGGTTCCCTGTCCCCCCCCCTTCTTTCTTTCTTCCTTCCTTCCTCCGTGCCCCATTTTTTGCTTTTTTTTTCTGGCTCCCTGTCCCCCCCCCACACACACACCTTCTTTCTTTCTTCCTTCCTGCCTCCCCCATGCCACCACCGCCGCGGAATAGGCTGCTGCCGCTATCGGGAACAGGCCGAAATCTCCCTGCTTCTCTTCTGCACGGGGCCAATCAACTCTCGCCGCCCGACGTCAATTCTAACGTCGGAAAGGACGTTCCGGGCAGCCAGGCAGCGATTGGCTAGCCAGAACGTTCTCTCGACGTCAGAATTGACGTCGGGCCGCCGCGAGAGTTGGTCGGCCCAGCAGGGAAGAGAAGCAGGGAGATCAAAGACACGGTGCCGGCCTGATCCCCGATGGCAGCGGTGAGAAGGGAAGGGAAGCAGGTTGGGCACCACTGCTCTAGACGAGCCGCACGCTAAGGAGAACAGTTGACCGCCCCCCCCTTGGTACGCCACTGGAGCAGCAGCATTCGTTCAAAGCCGAGGGTGGCGGCTCCTTGCGAGATCCGCGCCTGCGTCTGAAGCCTCTCTGATGTTGTGACGTCAGAGAGGCTTCCGATGCAGGAGTGGATAGCGCAAGGAGCCGCCAACCCGCGGCTTTGAACGAACGAGCCGGCTGCTGCTCCAAAAGGAAGAGAATGATCGCCTCCAGACCGCGGGCCACAAATAAAACCTGGAGAGCCACACGCGGGCCGCATGTTTGAGACCGCTGCCTTAGAGGGAACACTGCCTAGGACCCTGGGGGAGCCCGGGCCCCTCACCTCCGGGCCCCTGAATGCAGGACTGGTAGTACTGCCCTGATGGCGGCCCTGCTCAGAGGTCCTAAGAAAGTCTGATTTGATGTGTCAAACAAGGGCCAGTGTTGAAACAGAAGTTGTCTCACTTGGATAGTTGTAGGTGAAGTAATGACCCTCTTTTACAAAGGCATGCTAAGCGTTTTAGCACGGATTTAGCGTGCGCCAAATCAACGCATGCACTAACCGCTAATGCAGCCATAAGATAATATGCACGTGTTAGCATATAGCGCATGTTTGTCATGCGCTAATATTTAGCGTGCACTAAAAAGCTTAGCGTACCTTTGTAAAAGAGAGGGAAAGTTTCAGGGGTCACCAGAAATAGATTAATAAACATTCACTGATAAAAAAAAAAATCAACAAAACAACCAGCAATGATGCAATTAGCCATTTTCTTTCAAATGTAAATTAGGAAATGTTTGAATCCATCCTGTTTATGAAGGGGGTGCAGAGATGGAGAATTACTACAGTATTGAATCCATTATCTACTCAGTTCTTGAAACTTCTTCCCCCCTCCGTCTGCAGAATATCTCCAAGGCTATGAAATGAGAATGTATCTCATTCCTGGCAAAATTCAAATTTTCTGCAGAGTCATGAATTGAGGTTGCAAAACTATAGACTTAAGAGTAACAACAGAAATACATTTTCACAGAGAGGGCGGAGGATGCCTAAAATACCCTTCTGGTAGAGGCGGTGAGGACCAAAATAGCAACAGAATTCAAAAACGTGGGAAAAACCCATAGAGGATCCCTTCAGAGAGGTTCGAGTCAAAGCAAAACTTAAATGAGACACAAACACTTTAACCCTTAAGTGGCAGATGGTGAAAAGGCTGCTTTACATAACTTGATGTCGAACGAGAGCAACAGTGCCAAGAACCAGGCATTTGGAGATGCAGATTTCCCACAAGAGCCATAGAGCAGTGGTTCCCAACCCTGTCCTGGAGGACCACCAGGCCAATTGGGTTTTCAGGATAGCCCTAATGAATATGCACGGAGCAGATTTGCATGCCTGTCACTTCCATTATATGCAAAACTCTCTCATGCATATTCATTAGGGCTAGCCTGAAAACCCGATTGGCCTGGTGGTCCTCCAGGACAGGGTTGGGAGCCACTGTCATAGAGGACACATTTTGCTTCTGAGCAACAATGCCAAATAAAGGGTTAAAGAGGGCACAGAGAGGTGAATGTCTCACATCAAAAATTGCCCAACAGCCTTAAATGAACGTGGAAAAAAAAACCCAACCCACTTAAAATGTGTTTCTCACAGAAAGAGTAAAGATGGTAAGTACTGCTCATGGTACAAGAGAAAAGAGGCTGCATTAAACAACCAATAGATCTCATGAATAGGATTTTGCTATACCTGGTTATATTTATATTTAGGAGGGATTTTTTTTTTTTTTTAAGGCTGAAAAAGGGGAGGAGTGACTATGTAAAATATATATATATATATATATTAAGGGCAGCATACACAAAGCTCCAGCAACCCAGTAAAATACACTGGTTTGGGAGTGATTTTGGTTTTACGGTGTATGCTAAGGGAGGAACTGTGCCTGGCACTGATGCCCAAGAGCTGAGCAGTAGGCTTAGCACAGGCATGGTACAGTTCCTGTGTGACTGCTGCAGCTCTCAAGCAAGTTTATTTATTAGTTTCACACACGATTTAGACGCCACTATTGCTCGTGTTATGGGTGAATGTGTATCCCATGCCTAACATGTTCATACAAAACACAGCACAAACAGCTGACTGTCGGAAATTTTTGCATGGTAAGAGGTGGGCGTACTCATGAGCTCCTTGTAATGCATTTGCATAGGGTTCTCGGTGGCCAATACCGTGCAATCTGTAAAAGTCCCCCAACTCCCCGAACCCTTTTGTGAATCACGAGCTGAGCTGCCTTGCAAATAAGACTGACTACAACCAGTTTTACATGTACAACAAGCTTTGGAGCATTTCCTCCTTTGTTTGGAGGACTAGATGGGCCATTGTGGTTATTGTGTTACATTTCCAGACTGTGAGAAGGTAGTTACATGCAGAAAGACAAATGTCTGGTTTCAATATGAACAGTAGTACACATGAAACAAACATGAATACTTTTCAGGTTCAGGTTTATTTACCAAAAAAAAAAGACTAAATTGTTTAAATATTCAGATGGGATTAGCTATTCAGCATATTTTATCTGAATGGAAGAATGGTACTGCACTCTCCTTCAGCATGGCGGTCTGGAATTTGTTTAAATTCGCAAATATGAAGAGGTTGCTGCTGTTAAGAGGAATGGGGTCTTATTTTTTCAGAGGGTTTGGGTTCCTTTAGAAGATGATTATTGCAACTCACATGCTGTATAAAGTCTGTATTACTTATGTTCTTCCAGTTCACCTTTTTTTGTACTTGATGTAATGGGATGTTAAAGGGTTTTATTAGCCAAAACTCAATAAAAGTAATTAAAAATGAAAAGGGTCAGGTTTATTTCATTTACTTATCCACTCCAGGGCACAATGTCCGTAGAAGCAGGTACAATTTTCCTTGTCTGCATAGTTTTTCCCTTGAAAAACTATCCATACAGTCAAGAATTTTGAGTATATTCTGAGCTTTTATGTTTGTTATGCTTTTATGAGTTGTTATTTTGTTTTTTGTTTCCTATATGCATTTTATTGCATATACTCCCCCCAACACAGTTTTACAAAACCGTGATAGCAGTTTTTAGCGCAGGCTGGCAGGCCGGCACGCTGAATGAATGCTCTGCGCCGCTCCAAACGCTCATAGGAACTCTATGAGTAACGGGAGAAGCGCAGAGCATTCAGCGCACCAGCCTGTGCTAAAAAAATGCTATCACAGTTTTGTAAAATGGGGCTTAATGAGATCTGCACACTTGCTGTTAGCATAATTATTGGTGAGTGGTATATACATACAAATGAAGAATTAAATATATGACTATGTGGTTACCTGTATAGTTGAAAAATGTGCATACAAGGAAATTTTAAAATATGCATGTACTGTATATGCACACCCCTCCTCAACCAAGCCCAGATGGATGCCTCTTCAAGTTGCAAATAAACGCCTATTTACAGGTGCTGCACACATACATTTTCCTGCCCATAAGGTAGGCAATTTATAAAAGCCAGTTCCCACAGCTAAAATGCTATTCTAGCTGCAGAAAGGGCTATGCCCATTGCCTTGTTTGTTCCTTTGTAAGCACATTTTCTCAGCTAATCTTCTAATAGTTACTGTGCCTATCACATGGGTAGAGGAGTAGACTAGTGGTTAGAGCATCTGGCTGAGCTTTTTGGAAAGCCTGGTTCAAATCATTCTTTTCCCACTAAAGCTGACCGTGTGATCTAAGCAAGTTACTTCGCCCTCCACTACACACAATCGGATTATGATGTTTCCTTATTAACACTTCACACTTCATTTGGGTATGTCACTTGCTCACTACAGGAAAACAATTGTTTTTCCCTACTTTTTGGTTGCTTTCCCAATAATTTACAATGTGATGGCAATTCTGAAATAGGAAATCCACTGGAGCTATGGCCCAAGCAATGTTTGCTGAGAAAGGAAGGTAATGTAATGTAATGTAATTTATTTCTTATATACCGCTAAACTCCGTTAGGATTCTAAACGGTTTACAGAAAAAATAGACAATAGGGTACATTAAAATTATAAGAAAAATAGGTACTTAGATATTCCCTTACTGTCCCGAAGGCTCACAATCTAACTAAAGTACCTAGAAAAATGACAATTAGTAGAGTAATGAAAAAATAAAATAGAGAAAGATGAGAAAAAATAAGAAAATAAACATTCTAATAAGACTACAATGGTCTAAAGCAGTGTTTTTCAACCGCTGTTCCGCGGCACACTAGTGTGCCGCGAGATGTTGCCTGGTGTGCCGCAGGGCCGCCGGGCCCGGAGCTGACAGGGGGCCCGAGGCAGGGGCGCCAGTAGCTCGCCAAGGCAAAGTGAGTCGATCACCCAGGACTCACTTTGTCTTGGCGATCTAATCTATGGAGCCGATAAGTCTTCTTCTCCCCGACGTCAATTCTACAGTCGGAGAGGAAGTTCGGGCCAGCCAATCGCTGCCTGGTTCGGGCCAGCCAATCGCTGCCTGGCTGGGCGGAACTTCCTCTCCGATTGTAGAATTGACGTCAGGGAGAGCATGCGTCGGCGTCGGCTTTGGGGCCTGTTATCCATTGGTGGGTCCTGTTCCCCGATGGCAGCGGCAGTGGCTTGGGGAACGGCAGGGAGAAAGAAAGAAAGGGGGCAGGCAGGGAAACAGAAGGAAAGAAGAGAAACAGAAAAAAAGGAAGAAAGGTCAGGGAGGGAGGAAGAAAAAGTTGGGGGAGGGAATGAGGTGTGGAGGAGAGAAAGCATACAGGCTGATAGAAGGGAAGAAAGATTGGATGCACAGTCAGAAGAAGAAAGTGCAACCAGAAATCACCAGACAAGGTAGGAAAAATGATTTTATTTTAAATTTAGCAAAGTGAAGGCAGTATTACCACAGTTTTCAAAGGAATTTGCCCAAATAACTTAATAGTTAACTGGGTAAATTCCCAGAGATGAAAACTTCCCTTCACTTACTATGCACAGTTCTGAATTTATATCTGCTGTCTATATTTTACAATATGGTCACCTTTTACTAAACCGCAATAGTGGTTTTTAGCGCAGGGAGCCTATGAGCGTCAAGAGCAGCGCTGGACATTCAGCGCAGCTCCCTGCGCTAAAAACTGCTATTGTGGTTTAATAAAAAGGATGGAGGGTATATTTGTCTATTTTTGTATGCTATAAAAACCAAATACAGAGAGAGACTGAGAGCTGTTGACGAAGAGCTACGTGTGTGTCTTTCTTCGATTCCAGCCAGAATATCAGCTTTGTGTTCAGCCAAACAGGCCCAGGTTTCGCACTGAATAAAGTATTTTATAATTTTTATTTCATAATAAAGTAATTATAAAATACTTTCTTTGTGTTTATTTGATTCCTATTCAAGAGAATTACTTTATATATAGTCAATATAGGCAGAGAGTTAAATTTTTTAACATTTTCTTATGGTGGTGTGCCTCGTGATTTTTTTCATGAAACAAGTGTGCCTTTGCCCAAAAAAGGTTGAAAAACACTGGTCTAAAGGACTTTGAAAGGTTGAAAAAAGAGGGGAGATAGGAAATAGAAGCAGAAGGGAGAACCGTTTAAACTATAGAATTCTTGGGAAATTTAAATGAAATTTAAATAATAAAGTAGGAAACAAAAAGCAAGTGGCAAAACAATGAATGAGGTTTAAAAATAAAATATCATAAACTAAAAAAGAAAGTGAAAAAATAAAAACAAACAGTCAAGACTGAAGTCCAGCTTGAAATGACTTCACTGCTTTGGCTGCGAAACTTCTCCAGATGTCATCCGATCCTTGTCAGCAAACCGGAAGCCCCAAATCCAGTGTCTCCGGTCATCAACTCGTCAAGATATTCACTCTCTCCTCCTGCATGTCAAATTCGCTGAATCTGTCTCCTTTCAGGACAGGCACCGCTCGCGTCTCTCTGACCATTTGCGGCGCCAACCATGGCCTCCCCCTCGTGGTGGCGGTGGTGGTCGTGGGGGTCGCTCCTCATCATGGCCGAAGCGTGGCCAGGGTGCGGATGCACTAAAAATGGCTGTGTTGGTCGCTGCAGGCCGATTTTTTTTATCCGATTCTGAAATAGTGATCGATGTTCCAACAAAGTTTGCATGCAAATGAGCTTTGCGGAGGTTCGCCATAATCCCGTCTAATCAGTTGTTGTGAAATCAACTTTGACACATGCGCAGAATAGTCCAATTGATACAGGCACAAAGATTACTATGTAAGCACACATGAGCATTAGTCATAGGCGTGCCTTATTATGGTGGGTCATATGCATATGTCATAGCAACTCGTTGAAGGCATCAGCCGTACAGCATTCTTATCGCAAAATGGATTTTAAAAGACCACCAGTCGAGATTTTCCTGATTTTTGGGCTATTGGAAAAGCAAACAGTTAGGCGGCGTTTACACTTTTCTGTTGTGTTATGTGTTTTCAATTGGTGCCTATAACATACAGGTATCTGTCCTTCCTCCAGTATGACAATAAATTTTATAAAGTTTATATTTTGATTTCATGGCGGACCTGTCAGTAAGGCACTTATGATCTGTCGCTTTTTTCAGGTCACTAGAAGTAATCGCTACTTTTTGTGCATGGCAAAGTGATGTTAGGCCATCAATCGGTGTGCTCATTTTAATATTAATGATCTCATTTTAATACTAATGAGGTTGTTTGCATGGGAGAGTTGGAAAATGTACAAACACATGTAAAAGCATGCAGTCAGCGATTGTGTACATCGATCAGCAATGCTAGGTTGCCGCTAAACCAATTGAAACTGGTTTAGTGAAAATCATTAGACAACTGTGCATCCAGCCCCAGGACTCCTGCAAGAATGTTAGTTGCCCTAGACCAGTGTTTTTCAACCGCTGTTCCGCGGCACACTAGTGTGCCGCGAGATGTTGCCTGGTGTGCCGTACGGTCAGGGCCGCCATCAGGGCAGTACCACCAGTCTAGGGAGAGGGGCGGTCCGCCCCACGTGGACAGGAGAGAGCTGGACGAGGGACCCGCGGAGTTCAATACATCTCGAGCCGCGAGGCTCGTCTTCTGTTCCTGCCTGCCCTGCAGCTAACATATAGCCGATCGCAAGCGTTCCCCGATGTCAGCGCTGACGTCGGAGGGAGGGCTTAAGCAAAGCCTGCCCTCCGACGTCAGCGCTGACGTCGGAGAATACTTCCGTTCGGCTATTTGTGTGCGGCAGGGCAGACAGGAAGCAGAAGACAAGACTCGCGGCTTGAGCTTCGTTTTGCTGAGAAAGTTGCAAAGATGGGCTGGTAGGCAAACACGGAACACAAAAGGGGGGAGGGAGTGCGTTTTGGACACAAGGCATGAACTTGGGAGAGAGGAAGGGAGGGAAAGAGATGCTGAGGTGGGGGAGGGAATGGGTTTTTGGACACAGAAGAAATGGACTTGGGAGAGAGGAAGGGAGGGAAAGAGATGGTTGTGTACATGGGGAATAGAAGAAAGGAGAATTTTTGGTCATAGGGAGGGAGTGAGGTACAGATAGTGGCATACCAGGGTGGGGGGGGCGGTCTGCCCCACCCCGGGTTTACGTCCCAAGGGGGTGCACAGCTGGCCACCCTCCAGTGTTGTCCCTAGGCCGGCAAACTGCAGCTCTTTAGCCACTTGAGTGCCACCGCCGCCAACGGTGTTGTTGGCGGTGGCAGCATTATAAAATACTTTCTTTGTGTTTATTTGATTCCTATTCAAGAGAATTACTTTATATATAGTCAATATAGGCACAGAGTTAAATTTTTTAACATTTTCTAATGGTGGTGTGCCTCGTGATTTTTTTCATGAAACAAGTGTGCCTTTGCCCAAAAAAGGTTGAAAAACACTGCCCTAGACAAACCTTCAACCTCAAGCCCCCTCTTCATTAACTTTCAGACTCCTAGGGACAGGGCTGGTTCAACCTATACATCATGTGTGACAGGTCCGCCATGAGACTCTGATGAGGTGAGTCGAAACTCCGCTTCCATGTCCAAGGTAAGTACCCACATTGCAAACAGTTCTTTAGGAGTCTCACCGACTCGGGTAGGATACGCCTCACAGGGACTTAGCAAACACAAGATATGGAGGGCCATGTATATCAATGCACACAGTTTAGGTAACAAAATTCTAGAATTAGAGGCTGAAATAAGGAATGCCGACCTAGATGTGGTGGAAAATATCTGAAACTTGGTTCACGGACTCACATGAGTGGGATATGGCTATACCGGGCTACAATCTACTTCGTCAGGACAGAGAGGGCAGGTTAGGAGGGGGGTAGGTCTATACATTAAAGAGGACATCAAAACCACCAGGATCACAGATGTCACCGGGGAGTCCCTCTGGGTAAACCTGGCAAGAGGCAGAGAAAAATGCCTGTATCTAGGTGTGGTATACAGACCCCCAAGACAACTGGAAGACATGGACGCAGAATTAATTGAAGACATAGAGAATATCACTCTACGAGGAGAAGCTGTACTGCTAGGGGACTTCAATATACCTGATGCAGACTGGAACTCATTTTCAGCGACAACCAGCGGTAGCAGGAGGCTCTTAACCTCCATAAAGGGAGCACGTCTCAAACAAATGGTAACGGAGCCCACTAGGGCCCAGGCGATCTTTGACCTGGTACTCACCAATGGGGAAAGCATCTCAGAGGTCTCAGTAGGAGATACGCTAGCCTCCAGCGACCACAACATAGTATGGTTCAACCTTAGGAAAGGCTTCCCTAGATCAAACACGAAAACAAAGGTACTCAATTTCTGGGGCACAGACTTCGCACGCATGGGAGATTTCATCCATCGGACGCTGCAGGACCAAGCGGAGACCGATGATGTAGAAGCTAAGTGGTTAACACTGAAATCAACCATACATGAAGCAACTAGCCGCTTCATAAAATCAGTAAATAAACGACAAAGATTCACAATGGTTCACCACAGAGATCTCGCACCTCATTAAGGAGAAGAAAAAAGCGTTTCTCTCCTACAAGCACACGGAGAAAAGAGAGGCAAAGGTAGAATATAGGACCAGGTCTACAGTGGTCAAAATGGCAGTTAGGGAGGCAAAACTTCGAGTGGAAGAAATTCTGGCAAAAAACATTAAAAAGGGGGATAAATCCTTCAGGTATATTAGTGACAGAAAAAGGAACACAGGCGGGATAGTACGCCTTAGAAGACCGGACGGAAGTTACGTGGAAGCAGATTCCGATAAAGCCGAACTACTGAATGAATACTTCTGCTCAGTCTTCACCTGTGAGGCACCGGGACACGGTCCGCAGTTGAAGGCAACACAAAGCACAGAAGACCCGTTTCAGAATTTTGAGTTCACACCAGGTGAAGTTTACAGTGAACTGGCAAGACTCAAGGTTAACAAAGCCATTGGACGAGACAATTTGCACCCAAGAGTGCTCAGAGAATTGAGCGATGTCCTGGCGAAACTGTTGGCTGAGCTATTCAATCTCTCCCTAAGTAAGGGGAAAGTTCCCCTGGACTGGAAATTAGCTAATGTCGTTCCTCTGCATAAAAAGGGTTGCAGGGCAGAAGCTGCAAATTATAGACCGGTGAGTCTCACATCAATAGTGTGCAAACTCATGGAAACACTAATTAAAAGAAAATTGGACACGATCTTGAATGAAGGGAATCTTCGGGATCCCAGTCAGCATGGATTCACCAAGGGTAGGTCCTGCCAATCCAATCTCATCAGCTTCTTTGACTGGGTAACAAGAAAGTTGGACTTGGGAGAGTCTTTGGACGTCGTGTACCTGGACTTCAGTACAGCTTTTGACAGTGTCCCACACCGCAGGCTGCTAAGCAAGATGGAATCGATGGGGTTAGGAGAGACACTAACTGCATGGGACAATGATTGGCTGAGTGGCAGACTTCAGAGGGTGGTGGTTAATGGTACCCTCTCTAAAACATCGGAGGTGACCAGTGGAGTGCCGCAGGGCTCGGTCCTGGGTCCACTCCTTTTCAACATATTCATAGGGGATCTGACTCAAGGGCTTCAAGGTAAAATAACACTATTCGCTGATGACGCCAAACTATGTAATATAATAAGTGAATGCAGTTTACAGAATTATATGCGCAGGACCTGCTTACATTGGAAAGTTGGTCCTCAACCTGGCAGCTAGGCTTCAATGCTAAGAAATGTAAGAAATGTCATGCACCTCGGAAGCGGAAATCCATGCAGGACGTACTTCTTGAATGGAGAAACTTTAACTAGGACTTCAGCAGAACGAGATTTAGGAGTAATCATCAGTGCAGACATGAAAACTGCCAATCAAGTGGAGAAGGCTTCATCTAAGGCAAGGCAGATATTGGGTTGTATCAATAGAAGTTTCGTCAGCCGAAAGCCTGAAGTCATAATGCCTTATACAGGGCCATGGTGAGACCTCATCTGGAGTACTGTGTGCAATTCTGGAAGCCACATTACAGTAAAGATGTGCGCAGAATTGAATCGGTTCAGCGGACGGCCACCAGGATGATCTCGGGGCTCAAGGGTCTCTCGTACGAAGAGAGACTGAACAAATTGCAGCTCTACACTCTCGAGGAACGTAGGGAGAGGGGAGACATGATCGAAACATTTAAGTACCTCACGGGACGTGTCGAAGTAGATGATGATATTTTCTTTCTCAAGGGACCCTCGGCCACAAGAGGGCACCCGCTCAAACTCAGGGGCGGAAAATTTCATGGCGACACCAGAAAGTATTTCTTCACAGAGAGAGTGGTTGATCATTGGAACAAGCTTCCAGTGCAGGTGATCGAGGCAGACAGCGTGCCAGACTTTAAGAATAAATGGGATACCCACGTGGGATCCCTACGAGGGTCAAGATAAGGAAATTGGGTCATTAGGGCATAGACAGGGGGTGGGTAAGCAGAGTGGGCAGACTTGATGGGCTGTAGCCCTTTTCTGCCGTCATCTTCTATGTTTCTATGTTGGCAATAAAGGGCTCCAAAATCAATGTCTAGCAACTCTCCCTTTCTCTTCCCTTCCCCCTGCAAGTAGATAAGCAGAGATGCCAGATTGGGATTCAGGATTTTGATATCCTTTATCACCAACATTGTGGGGGGGGGGGACTTAAAATAGAGGTGGAAACTACTGAATTATGGGTGGAGAGTACTGATGCAAAATTTGGCTCAGGGTGCCACAGTCCCTTGAGCCAGCTCTGCCACGGCCCCTCCCACCTGTGATAGCTAACTCACCCCAAAGTCATTTCATCAGAAAAATACTTAAAAAAGTGTAATTGGACATCATGCTTTTATTTACTTTATTCTTATACAGTATATTTCAATAATCTTTCATTCTAGATCAGTGGTTCCCAACCCTGTCCTGGAGGATCACCAGGCCAATTGGGTTTTCAGAGTAAAATGGCTGAAAAACATACTCTGACTAAGAACTGTCAGCTCTGAGAGACACTATTGCTTACACTTCTGCTTTCCTGAAGGCACAGCTGGAAAAAAAAACAATTCTAGTGAAAAAGGGATCCTGCCCACCAAGTTAGCAGGGTCAGCTGCTAGAAGTTTCACAAGAATAAAGGATGTTGATGGAAAACTTCACTACGATGCTGACGGGATGCTTCGCAAGAATGGAGATGTGAAAACTTAAGTGAACTAACCACAGAGCTAAAAAGCCAGTAGACCCAGGTATTCAAAGGATGAAATCTGATATATTAACAGGACATTTACTGGGAAATAGAATAGATGTAGATACAAAAAGGCGTGACACACAGTATCACTCAGTAATATTAACCAATCAATAGATTAATAAATGAGATAATAAATATAATTAACCAATGAAAATGTTAAATGTAACATGCACCAGGGTGGGCCAGAGTTGTCAGAATGATATAAAAGAGAGCTCCTTGGACCATAGTTTCAGAACTCATCAGAAGTTCTCCACCAGTCTGGCCAGCCTGGTGTATGCTCTATTACTCTGTATGCTGTATGATTTGTTCCTATAAGCTATTGCTGTTTGATTATTAAATTGATATTATCTGAACCAGCATAAAGAGAGTCAAGTGGTCTATCAGTGGAGGCCGTAATAGCCGGCTCTTCATCCCTCTGACCTCAATGCCCATCTTGATCGAGAGACCTCCCATAGCACTTGAAAACAAATAGGGACCAATCTATATAAAACTTGCTGCACTAAGGTACACTGGCTACCTCTGAAACAAGGAGTTCATTATAAAGTAACGTCTATAGACGTTACTTTATAATGAACTCCTTGTTTCAGAGGTACCTTGATGTTTGCCTTTAGATAATTGTTTTTCAGTACTTAAGTTACCATCCTAGAAAAACAACTGACAGTATGCTCCACTGAACAGGAAGTAGCAGCAGGACCTTTGCAAAGGTATTAAATACCTCAGACAAACCTGCAGCTCTTCCCTACAATTAACTTTCAGATCACTAAGCTTCTCACTGACATTTCGATAATTAAGATAACAATCATGATCACTCCTTAATAGAACGTTCTTGTAATATATACTTGGATATAATGTTTTGCAATATTAAACATTGTTTCGTAGATAAAAACATACGGAACATTTCCAAAATACATTTACTGGTACCCTGTGAAAGCCGACCACCCTCCCTGCAGGTGAAAGTGAGCACTGATGGTCCTTTGAGTGTGAGTGGCTCTCAGGACCCATTTTTCAGCCTTAATTGCTACTATTCTTTGCTGACCCCCAGAAGCTGCTGCCCAAGGCATAGAAATGGACGGTGGCAAGACAAATGCGCGCAGACATTTGGGCATAGACAATTGCGCTCAGGACAGATCCGCACTAGACAAATACGTGCAACACAATGCTTGCATACTTTTGTCTTGCGAGATATAGACCTGTGTGCATTTGTCCGCGTGTGCCTGTCTTGCACGCAATCGACTTGCATGCTTTTGTCTTGCGCGATGTAGACCTGCGTATGTTTGTCCGCACACGCCTGTCTTGTCTATTGCTCAAGTGTCCTGCACGCAAATGTCTGCGTGTATTTGACAAATTGCATTTGTCTTGCGCGCATTTGTCTATGAACCGAGATGTTTCTGTGCTGATTTTTGTAACCATTTTATTTTGTTCCAGAATCAATGTTGGCAAAATTGTGCACTCTGTGTAATGATGATGCACCTTTAAGAACTGCTGCAGATCACAGATTAGGGTTACCATATGACTCCAGGAAAAGGACAGATTGAGGCATACGATTGTTAGCAAATTATATTTACTCATAAACAACAGCTCATCCCTATCTAAGCGAATGCCTAATCTGTCTAATGGTTACGCTGGGCTGAATGGGAGGAAGGAAAGGGAATGAGGACTTGTATACCACCTTTTTGTTGCTTTGGCAAGAGAAAGAGAGGGTATTTTCTTTTTTTTTAAATATAAATCTTTATTGATTTTTAAGACCAACAAAAGTGCAGTAACCGTATATTTACATTAATCAGCAAGTTAAACACTTATAATCATAATCAATAACACTGTATAGAGAATAAATCCCCTCCTTTCCTTCCATTACATTTCATCAAGGATTAAGACAAAGCAAAGAAATAACCTCCCCCCCACCCCACCCTCTCACCCTTCCCTGGATGTGTGTGGAAATAAACAAAAATTAAAGACAACTATAATGAAGTAATAAAAGACGTCAACGGGCCCCAAACCAGTTAAAATAAATTGCTATGTCCCAACATGTCAGCATTCATTTTCTCAGCTTGAGCATAAATTTGCCCACCAAAATGGAAAATTGAGGCGATTATAATTCTTCCAATTATGAGTTACCATTTGCATGGCTATCCCGGTTATAGTTAGGAAAAGCCGGCATTTATATTGGTCCATGGGAGGCTTAATATGCAATAATGTTCCTCATATGTCAATGGAATTGATGACGCCAGTATGATATTAATCTGTCCCCATATTGACTTCCAAAAGTTGAGTATCAAAGGACAATAGAACAACAGATGATCCAGTGTCCCAATGTCTATAAGACAGTGCCAGCATCTATTAGATTTAGAACTGTCTAACTTTTGTAACCTAACAGGGGTCCAAAAAGATCTATGTAACAAGAAAAACCAGGATTGTCTCATAGATGCTGATGCTGTATATCTCATCCTCCAAGTCCAAATTCGTGGCCATTGAGATGCAGAAATATGTTGCTTTATCTCAATGCTCCAAATGTCTCTAAAACTAGTTTTTGGTTTTTTATTCAAGAATTCAGATATTAATTTATACCACCGGGCGGCCTGATGTCCTAGCAAATCTGTCTGGAAGCATAGGACCTGCAAGCTACAATGATTTTTTAGATTTCGCCATTCAGGGAACCCCTTCTGAATGGCTTGCTTCAACTGCAACCACTTATAATTTTGAGACTTTGAAATACCAAATGATTGTTGCAGTTGTGAAAAATCAAGCATTTTCCTATTTGATAAAACATCATCCCAGACTTGCCAATCTGAATCTTGGAGTTTAGCCATAAGAATTGATGTGGATTTCTCTATTGGAATATCTGTTAATTTGTTAATAAATTTCAAGGTTTTCCAGGTGTCAAATAAAATACTATTGTCCTTAACATATCTGGGTAACTTGATACTCAACATATGAAACAATCGTAATGGGGGCATAAGTTGCCACTTTAAATACAACCAATCATAGAGATGTCCCATGAGCTCAGGAAGGATCCAATACATACCCTGATGCAGTATATAAAAATTTGGGAAATTTACCTCACCTTACCTCATCTTTTGTAAAGATACTAAAGCAATTCGAGCAGTTTTACCCAGCCAAATAAATTTAGTAAGAATACTATTTAACTTCTTATATAAGGACCCCTTATAAAAGGACCCCTGGAAATAAACTGGCAACATACCCATTTGTTAGCAAACCACAGGCAAAATCATCATGTTAACTGTTTGAACTCTCCCCCCACTAAGACAGATGTAAAGGGTTCCATTGCTCACACATTTCTGTGACCTTCAGCAATAAAGATTTTTCATTTACTTTCATTGTTTCTTCCAGTGTTTTTTGAATCCAAATACCTAAATATTTTATACCCTCTTCCTTCCAAAGAAAAGGGAATGTATCAAATAATCCTTTTGGAAGTGTACATTTAGCAGAAGAATCTCCGATTTACTCCAATTTATTTTATATCCAGAAAATTTCCCAAATCTGTCAATCAAATCCAGTAAATGTGGAATGGCAGTTTCAGGATTCCTCAAATGAAGCAAAATGTCATTTGCATACGCAGAGACCTTATATTCCCGACCTGCATAAGGAATACCCTGAATCTCCCTTGCTTGTTGAATAGCCAATAGCAAGGGTTCCAGAACAATATCAAACAGCAAAGGAGATAATGGACACTCTTGTCTAACTCCCCTCCCCAGACGAAAACGCTCTGAAAAAGTATTATCTAATATAATAAAGCCCTAAGCGTGCATGCGCACTCCCACCTGCGTGCTCCCGTTTTCTGTGTGCTGTAGGGCACCACAGATAGGAGTGCGCATGTGCGAGAATCTCCCTGAGGCGGATGTCGGCCGTCGCGGATGCAGGCCGCAGCGGCGGCTGATGGCCGTGGCGGCTGCAGGCCGCGGCGGCTGTCGGCGGCTGCAGGCCGTGATGGAAGATGACACGATGGAAAGTGGCAGCGAGCCACAGTGTCTCCAGCGACCGTGTCAAGTCTTACTCACTGCTTTTACAGAATCTTCTATTCCAAGAACCTCTTTAACATGCTCCCAGTGGGCTTCTCCTCCTTCAGCTGGTTTGAGTCATAGATAGTTCCAAACATCCATCTTTCTTCCCTTCTCTGCTTAACAGACCAGCTTTTATAGAATGATTTGGAAGGTTCTGGAACTGATCCATCCTGGAATCACATGGCTTGCTCAGCATTCCTCCCTATGGGCATTCTCATTTGCTGAGGGCTAATGGAACCTTTTCTCATTCCCCTTCCAAATGAGAATCCAGCCCATGATTTCCATCTAATATAATAATCTAATATAATAAAGCCCTAAGCGCGCATGCGCACTCCCACCTGCGTGCTCCCGTTTTCCATGCACTGTAGGGCACTGCAGGTATGAGTGCGCATGCGCGAGAATCCCCCGAGGCGGATGTCGGCCGCGGCGGCTGTCGGTGGCTGCAGGTTGCGGCGGCTGTCGGCAGCTGCAGGGCGTGATGGAAGATGACGTGATGGAAAGTGGCAGCGAGCCACAGTGTCTCCAGGACCGTGTCCCTGCCTCTCTGTTTCCGGGCTGTGCTGGGAAAGGAAGGGCTGAGGACAGGGCTTGAAGAGGAAAGAGAAGCGCCTGATTCGGCAAGTAACTCAACTGCTGAGGAAACTGCTCCCTCTAGCTGATGGAGAAGCCAAGGAGCCAGAAAGAAAGGTGTGTGTGTGTGTGGGGTGGGGTGGGGGGGACGATACAGAGGATAAGAGAGAAAGAAAAAAAAGAGACTGAACTGAAGGATAAGAAGGGAAATTAAGATACAGAGGAAGGGATAGAGAGAATATTGTAATCACATCATATGTCATATCTAATATAATAAAGCCCTAAGTATGCATGTGCACTCCCACCTGCGTGCTCTCGTTTTCCGTGTGCTGTAGGGACCTGCAGGTAGGAGTGCGCATGTGTGCGGCGGCATGGAGCCTGTCGGCCGTGGCGGCTCTTGCCGTCTGAAGGATAAAAACCCAAAAAACCCCAGAGCTCGCTTCGGGTCCGGCAAGGGCTGCGGGTCCTGAAAACCTTCCAATTCAAGCCCTGATTTGCTGGGCAGTAGAAGGCCCCAAAGCAGCGTGTGTTGAGTGCTGCAGATGCTGCTAGAATCGGAAAGTTTGTCAGGACCGTGGGAAGGGAAGGGGGGGAAGGGACTAAGGGAGCCGGCCAGACCGCGGGAAGGGAAAGGGGGGTAGGGGAAACGCTGCTGCTGCACAGGGAAGTGGTGTGGGAGGAGGGAAATGGAGGGGGAGGGAATGCTGCTGCACAGGGAAGTGGTGGGAGAGAAATGCTGCTGCATAGGAGGCAGGGAGAGAAAGAAAAGAAAAAAGACACAGGGGCAGGGAGAGACACAGAAAGACAGACAGACAAAGTGGGCCATGGAGAGAGACAGATAGCGGGAGGGAGAGAGAGACAGAAATAAAGACACACAGACATATATTCTAGCACCCGTTAATGTAACGGGCTAAAATACTAGTTAATATATAATCTGGCAGAAGGGGAACTATACAAGATTTGAATCATTTGTATGAATCCGGAACCAATACCAAACCAATCCATTGCTTGATACATAAAAGTCCATTCCACACGATCAAAGGCCTTCTCTGCATCCAAAGATACACAAAAGGCCGGATCATCCAAGACCCCAAATTTTTTTTTGATAAATTGAAAAAGTATAAAAAAAGATTTATAAAATGAAAATAATTTATTAGTCTGAAAAGTTTGATAAAAATAAGATGGATTAAGAGGTATATAAAATTAGCTTCCATAGAGTAGTAAAGGGTATGTGTGTGTGGGGGGGAGGGGGGGTGTCAATGAAAGATAACCATTACCACATAAATTAAGGGTGAAAGTCATTATGATCCCTTTAGTGGTATTCTGAGACACTATCCCTCACATTTAAAATATTGACCTTCACCAATTTGTCTTTCTGTGGATCTGGGTTTTGGATGGTTCACATGTTCCACCATAAGTGTAGTAGTTAGAGTGGGATATGGGCCTGTGTCCCCTATCTCTAAGGTTCACTAAACCTAGGATTACCAGACATCCGGGAAAACCAAGACATGGGTGCCTGGAGTGATTTCCAAAACCCAGCAGTTTGTCGGGGTTTTGGAAGTCCCTGACCTCAGGGCCATATCTACATGCACGTGATGTCATTGCGTGTCAACATCCATGCATGCGCAGATATGATCCCAAGCTTGGGGAGGTTCATGTGGAGGTGGAATGGGGGACGGAACAAGGCGGGACCAGGTGTCCTCTGGAAATCTGGCAACCCTAACTACACCGCCCACTAGGCTACATCGGTACATCCCATAAGCCTCTTTTTAGGTAGAACTGAGGTTAATAAAAGGCAAATTGTATTATATTATTACTAGTCTTTAAGCCCGTTACATTAACGGGTGCTAGAGCAGATGTCTGTCTGTCTGTTTTGTTTTCTTTGTCTCTTTCTCCTTGGATGCTGTCTGTGTGTCTGTGGCTCTCCCTGGCCCCCTTTGTCTGTCTGTCTCTCTCCCTGGCCCCCTTTCTCTGTCTGTTTCTCTCCCTGGCCCCCTTTGACTGTCTGTCTTTCTCCGTGGCCCCCTTCTGTCTCCCCCCCAAAGCAAACCAAGATTGCTCCCTGCCCCTCAGCACACCCCTCCCCCTAAAGCAAAGCAAGTTTGTTCCTTGGCCCCCTTTCCCTCTCCCCCACCCCACTACCCTTTGCAGCAGCAGCATTTCCCTCCCACCCTTCCCTGTGTAGCTGCAGCATTTCCCTCCCCCCCCTCCATTTCCCTGTGCAGCAGCATTTCCCTCCCCCACCCCACTTCTCTGTGCAGCAGCATGTTTGTTTCTGGCCAGCTCCCTTACCCTTTCAGCGCACAACAACCAACCTTCCTCTTCCCCGGACCCGATCTCCACGCTCCCGCCCCTGTACCACAGAACACATGAAGCATCCAGCAGGACGGGCAGTGCCCCGCGCCACCACCTCAGCCAGTGACCAGGTGCGGTACCGCAGGGTCGGCAGCCCGTAGGCTCCACTATGAGGTGGTCGTTGCCAGTCGCCATTGAAAGAGCTGCACAGTGACGCGCCTCCAGCTAGCCTAGGCGCCGTGAGGACTGGCACAGAAGCACACCTCAAGGCACCAGGAATCACGAAATTTCAAGAGCGCATGAGTGCTCTAGGGTTTTATTATTATAGATTGTAAAGCCATTCCAGCAAGTAAGTGTGAAAGAAAGAGAATGAGAGAGGCTACCAGACAGTTGCACCTGGGGCAGACTGTCCTCCTGTGCCCTCTTGGAACGCCACTGGGGAAACTACATCTGCTGATAAGCCACTCAGAAGATAGAAAGGTAAGTAGTTGAGTGCCTCAGGGATCAGTGCTAGGGTCGATTCTATTCAATACAGTATATTAGTGACCAATGTTGCTGAAGGTTTAATTAGGGTGCCTCATATCCTTGCACTGGCCTTGCTGCTGACAGTCCTATTAGCAGATTCTAAGAGCTCTCTGCCCTGCCTTATACCTAGCTAGTTTCTTTCCCTGTAGTTTCTAACAACACTTTTGGACTCATCTCTAAATAATTTTATTTTTCTTTTCTTATCTGTAGGGCATAGATTGCTGTAAATGATAAGTTTTCACTATATACTAGTTCATAATCTCCCAGAGTCTTTTGTTATACTCTGTCAAGGCATCTAAAAGCTCTGTTAGTGCAGCTTTTATTATTTGCTCTATATTTTATAGCCTGAATTTCTGAACAAAAAATACACTAGGGAGAGATCAGGTTTGTGCTATTATTGGGAAGAGCCAAAGGGATCTATTTATCATTACAATTGCTGGAATAGTCAGTGCCAGCTATGGAATTTTGCAACTGTTATTGAGAACCTTGGGCTCTATGATGTAATAGTATCCTACTTTAAAAAAATAAAAAGCCCTAAAAATGTTTTCTTGTTTTTAATCTAGAAGCCATAGTGGAGAGTACAAATTTTCTCTGCAATGCTAGTTTCATTGTTATGCAGAGATGCCAAGTTGCCCAGTTCAAGTCTAGAGATTTTGGAACAGTCCTGGATTTCTGAACACCCGATCCTGGTGCATTATGGGACTTGCAGCACTGATTTTAAATAGGAGAGATGCTTATAATGCATTCTAAAAGGGAAACATAATACTTATGAAGCATCTAATAAGCACAAATCAGAACACTCAGATATGACGCTAATTAATACTTTTCTATAATACAGCTTATCCTATAAACAAGGGGTCAAATGAAGATATTAGATGAAGTTATTAGATGATATTAGATTACAATATTAATGAAGTCGTTCTACACTGCTCAAAATACCAATATGCTTGATTCTTTAGCTCAGTGGTTCTTAAACCTATCCTGGGGGAAACACAGCCAGTCGGGTTTTCAGGATATCTGCAATCAATATTCATAAGACTGATTTGCATGCATTGCTTCTATTGCAAGCAAATTTCTCTCATACATATTCAGTGTGGATATCCAGAAAACCTGCCTGGTTGGGGGTTCTCCCAAGATAGGTTTGGGAACCACAGAGTTACTGCCATAGCAGAATTGGGGGGATATAGAGGAAAAATAAGATGCCCTTCCCAAACATAAGAGGCAGCTCATACAAGCCAGAAGGAATATACTGCACTCTTCATGACAGACACAAATGTTGTTTGTCTTTGTTATCTAGAAGGAGGAGGATGTTTTCACATTGGCTAGTGCAAATAAAAGCAGAATATTAGTAGTATATTAGCAGTGCCAGAATTGTAGTGTCTGGGGAACTGCTACAGGAAATGCAACAGTGCAATACTTATCTGCTTGTCCAAGAGGCACCTATGGAACCTAGGGCAATACCCTAATCAACCTGCAATGGTTTCAGCTTTGGATTAGATGCTAATGGAATCAGATCTTGGAGGGGGAGGCAGGGAAGAGGAAAGAGGACAAACATTGGGGTTAGGGAAAAAAAGGGAGAATGCTGGAGCGGGGTGAGCAAGGAGGTGTACGCTGAGGTTAGAGAGAAAGGAGAGAGCACTGGGCCTTTATTATGTTTTTGTTTATTGTAAATGTTTGGTTGTACTCTGCCTTGACCCGTGGCTATTTGGTAGGTTATGAGCTTTGAAAATAAATAAAAATAGAGAATATGAGAGTGTGTGCGAGAGAGAACAAAGAGAGAGTGTGTAAGTAGACAAAGTGGGTTCCCATCGTCTGATAATCCATGCCAATGAAAGTGACAGGGATGGGAGGAGAAAGTTAGCACCTCATGCCAATTTGGCCTTCCTACCTCTTGTTCCCTCCAAATTAAACAGTCAAACAATGCTTATGGCCATTGCCAACTCTTCTGTTTTCTTCTAAGATTATTGGTGCTTTTAGTTCTACCTACTTGTGAAATAAAAATTTGTCCTTGATTTTTCTTGCCTGACAGTTTCCACTTCAAGTTTTAAGTTTTATTAAAATTTTGATGATGTATCGCAATATCCTTAATTCAAAGCGATTTACAATTAAAACAGGGTCTTAATTATTAACTAAAACCAACACAGATGGACATGACGTACCAATACATAAGGGAAGTAGGGAGAACTACAATAAGTATAGTAAAGGATACATAAAAGGAAAATACAAATGGAGGGTAAGAAATTTTAAAAGTATTGATAAAAATATAATAGAAAATTAAGAACTCTTTTTTTTTTTTTTTTAAACTTTTAATTGTTCCTCTGAGCTTCCTGTTCAGTCAAAATCAGTCCTTGTTGAGTGCACAGCATCCCAAACATTCATTCACTGATACCTGGGAGGTGGGGAGGCTAATTTTTATTAATTCTTCTCCCTCTCGAATCCACTCACTACTTCTTATATCTATTTATACAGTATACCACTTATATCCTAAGTGGTTTTACATTCAGGTACTTTATCATATTTCCCTATCTGTCCCAGTTGGCTCAAACTCTATCTAGTGTACCCGGGGCAATGAGGGGATTATGTGACTTGTCCAGGGTCACAAGGAGCAGTGAGGGCTCAGGGTGCTGAGGCTGTAGCTCTAACCACTGCACCACACACTCCAGAATAAGGACCACAGATAAGTGCTCTCTTTGGATCATGGCATTGATACACCTTGAATCCCAGCATAGGTGTTGCTATTGCATGATGGCTGGGATTCTCTCACCCCAGTGGTTATGAACAGTACCTCTTCCAGCATGGTAAGCAGAAACTAGATTCAATGAGCTCTACGTTACCAATGGGTCGCTCAACAGCACCGCTGTTGAGTTTGCAGTTTACATATTTACTAATTATTAGTAAACATCTCTTGTCTGCAGGTTAACATCTATGTTTCTATATTAACCGAGAGCAAATGCTAAAAAAATATTTAAAAAATTGCAAAGAATGGGTTAGACACAGTAGTCAGAAAAATTAACACAGTGCCCTTTGACAGACTATCTTATTACAATCTGTATGCAAATTTGTATCTGAACTGTACATTTGTATAGGGCACTATGTTGGAAAAGCTGGATCAGATTGTATTTTTCTATTGCTTGTTTACACTAATTAAGAATAGGTGAATCACTAACAACATAGAATACAAAAACCTTGTTCTTGTGAAAAATTTTCTTAATTTGTGCTCTGGAACTGAGGATTGCATTTCTCAACATATTGAGATAGTGATGGGATAGATATTTTCTGATCTGTTTTGGAACTGTAGACTGGCCTCTTAAATAAATACTTTGAAAAAGTAGATACATCAACAAGAAAACTCCTCCATGCCTATGAGATAATTTATAAGAATCAATGTAGACTGAGAACTGTATGTTCCTAGAGTTAAAAGAGGAACAAAGGCCTCCAGGACTACTTGACAGCATCAACAGACCCAAATGAACAAAAAATGTTGAAGTATAAAAGTACTTAAAAATGGGAGAATTACCACCTAAAGATCATAAGATGATAAATAGAAATGGTGAAAGCTTAAAAACAACATCAAAGAAAGATTTTGCCACAGATATCTTATATGTGCAGTAAGGGGCTCATAACCAAAACTTAAATATGTCTAAAACCCACCAAAGTCGGCACTTGGACAATCTAAAAGACAGGTCATCCAAGTGCCAATAATTGAAATGGCTTTTTAGAAGTATCCAGTGACCTTTTTAGGCCTCTGAATCCCACTATGCACCCAGAGCTGAAAGGGGCATTTTTGGAGGAGTTGTTAGGGTGGAATGTGGGCCAACTTAGTCATCCTGCCTAGACAGAACTTATATGTTGTGAGTTAGACAATGTAAAGACAGGTATAAGTGCCCTAAAAGTATCCAAAGTGACCAGATAACCACTGCAGAGACAAAGTAATACCGCCCCCCCCATGTTCACAGATCCCATCGCACCCCCAAAAAGTTCAGAATAAAAACGTACATACCTGCCAGCACCTGTGGAAGTCTAGTAAAGCTGCACAGAGGTGGCTTAAATAACCTGGGGGGGAGGGCTAGTGAACCATAGAGAGGAGGACCCAGGCCCATAAGCCACTCTAACCACTACATTCATGGTGGAAAATGTGAGCCCACCATAACCTGCCAAAACCCTACTCTATTGCCATATACAGCAAGTGCCACCTGCAGCCATAAGGGCTATTGGGGTTCTAGACAAGTGGGTATAGTAGGTTTTGGGGGGCTCACCATAACCTTGGAGGATTTGGTGCTTGGACCCGTACCCTTCAATATATTTATAAATGGCCTGGAAATTGGTACGATGAGTGAGGTGATTAAATTTGCAGACGATACGAAGTTATTCAGAGTAGTGAAGACACAGGAGGATTGCGAAGACCTGCAGGCTCGAGAAATGGGCTGCGACATGGCAAATGAGGTTTAATGTGGATAAGTGTAAGATGATGCATGTCGGTAACATAAATCTTATAAACATGCTAAAGCCAGCCAGCCTGCCTGCCTTCCTCCCTCCAGCGCCGATGCCTGCCCCCCTCCAGACAGGCTGCCGCTGCCTACCACTGCTTCAAACACTCCCCCAGTCTGCTGCTGCCCGCCACTACTACAGCAAAGTAAGGTCCAGGCGCCGGCCCACAAACCTTCTTTCCAACGTCAATTCTGATGTCGGAGAGGAAGTTCAGGGCCAGCTTGGGGGGTGGGTGTTTGAAGCAGCGGTAGGTAGAAGCAGTGAGGGCCGGTTCGGGGGATGGGGCAGGCTTCGGCTTCGGCGCTGGAGGGAAGGGAAGCGATTGCCTGTCCTGTTGTCCCCACGGACAGCTTCGGGACGCTGACATTTTGGCTGTGCGTGGGGGACAACAGGACAGGGGATCTAAAAAAGGGACAGTCCTGTTCAAAATGGGATGTATGGTCACCTTAAGCATGACTCCTGATATTTGGGGTTTTTTTTAGTAAAATTCTTATCATGAGGCATTGCACCTGAGAGAAAACATTTCTGGAGCATTATATTTTGCTTGTGAATTTTTATTGCAAGGTCTTAGGGCTCCTCTTACAAAGCCGTGGTAGATGCTCTGACGCTCGTAGGAATTCTATGAAGGTGGAATCATTTACCTCGCCGGCCCCTGTAGAAACCTCTACCACAGCTTTATAAAAGCCAGCGTAAGCATGTAGAGTTATAATATTCTGTGGTATTGAGAATGAAATGCGGACAAAATTTTCCCTGTCCCTGCAGGAACTCATTTTCCCATCCCATCCTGGCGAGTTCTTTTCCTGTCACTGCCCCGTTCCCTCAAGCTCTGTCCTCATCTGCACAAGCCTTAGACACTTTAAAATCATAAGTAGCAACATTCTAGAGCTCAGATTGTGATGTCATAATGCCTCATTCCACCAATGCCTAAGCTCTGTCCTCATCTGCACAAGCCTTAGACACTTTAAAATCATAAGTAGCAACATTCTAGAGCTCAGATTGTGATGTCATAATGCCTCATTCCACCAATGCCTAAGCTCTGTCCTCATCTGCACAAGCCTCAGACACTTTAAAATCATAAGTAGCAACATTCTAGAGCTCAGATTGTGATGTCATAATGCCTCATTCCACCAATGCCTAAGCTCTGTCCTCATCTGCATAAGCCTCAGACACTTTAAAATCATAAGTGTTTGAGGCTTGTTCAGTTAAGGCAGAGCTTACAAATAGAGAATGACATGGTGGTTGTTACCCGCAGCTAGCTGCTGCTAGCTGTGGGTAACCTGCCAAAACGGTGACAAAAACAAAAAGAGATCACCGTGAGTACGGGGACAAGGCCATTCACCGCCCCATGGAGCGGTTAAAGGAATGAGCACATGCGGTGAACGAGCGTGCAGTCTGGCAGCCCCCTCTCTCCCGCTGGCTGTGCATCTCCCTCCCTCCCTTTCCCTTACCTTCTCTTTGTGGTGATTTCTATAAGGCTATGCGTTGTATTGCAGCTGGAGCCTTGAAGTTGCGTCGCGTGTGGCTGCTGGAAAAGTCTCCTCCTACGCAACTTCCTGTTTCCGGTTGCATAGGAAGAGACTTTTCCAGCAGCCAACGTGATGCAACTTCAAGGCTCCGTCTGCAATACAAGGCATAGCCTTATAGAAATTACCATGAAGAGAAGGTAAGGGGAAGAGAGGGAGGGAGATGCACAGCCGGCTGAAGGGAGGGAGCTGCTGGACCGTGTGAAGGGTGCTGGGGGAATGGAGAGGAGAAGATGCTGAAGCAGCCTGAAGGGAAATGGGGAAGAAAGAGAGGGGAGATGATGCTGGGAAATGGAGAAGAGAGAGTGGGGAGAAGACGCTGGAAAATAAGGAAGAGAGAGTAGGGGGAAGATGCTGGAAAATGGGGAAGATAGAGTAGAGAGAAGATGCTGGGAAATGGGGAAAAGAGAGTGGGGAGAAGACACTGAAGGGAAATGGGGACGAGAGAGTGGAGAGAAGACGCTGAAGGGAAATGGGGACGAGAGAGTGGAGAGAAGACGCTGAAGGGAAATGGGAAACAGAGAGTGGGGAGAAGACGCTGAAGGGAAATGGAGAACAGAGAGTGGGGAGAAGACGCGGAAGGGAAGCAGCTGAGAGGAGAAGCAGGAAAGGCAGAAAGAGGAGCGGATCGGAGGAGGTAGAGGGAGAGAGACAGCGGGCGGAGAGCAGTGCAGGGAGACCGGAGGAGGCAGAGGGAGTTTAAAATCGGAGCGGAGAGCATGTAGTGAGATTGGAGGAGGCAGAGGGAGAGAGAAAGGAAAGCGGAGCAGCAAGCAGGGATCCACCAGAGTCGCGGGACAGAAGCGAGAGTTAGCTCCGCCCACCCCCTGACATCACAAGCCCGAACTCACCATATAAGGAGAGCAGCCAACGGCGCGCAGCCGTTCGGCGCGCGGCGCAAGAGCGCCTTTGCGAAGGGCCTCAAGAAGGGCCTCCCTTATAACACTCAACTTATAACACTAGCTAACTAACTCTCAAACTCACAACTTTCTATCTAACCAACAAGCTAACTAACTCTCAAACTCATAACTTCTATCTAACTCATAACTTCTATCTAACCAACAAGCTACTAAAACACTTCTCTCTAGACAAACAGACTTCACAAATCACTCTATTCCCATACCACTTCAACAGGCAGACAGGCTATCCTCCAACCTTTAATCAGCACACTAACCTTTAATCAGCCTGACCTCTCTAGCACACTAACAAACAAACTTCCTTAACTGACAATTAACTAACTGGTAACTAACTACTCTTATCTTATCTAAAAAAAAAAAAATAATAAAAAATTTTATTTAAAATTAAATATTTCATAAATCTTTGTGAATTGCAGGTAGAACTAGAAGCAGCAAGACTTCAATCAAAACGGGTAGTTCAGCCACCGAGAGTACCCAGGGGATGGCTATGGTCCGAGTACAGATGGAAAGGGAACCAGGACGGAGGGCAGAGGCCTCTGTACAGACCGAGGCCATCCCCTCAAAGATGGCTACAGTCTCAACGCAGACAGAAGTAATTGATCAGCCGGACAAAAGCCTTTTGATGGAGCTGAGGAGCCTGAGAGAGGAGGTTCAGCGCTTAAGGAGCATCCGAGACGATGAGACTTTCATCGATGGAGTCATCCAGGAGCTGTCACAGATCACGGAACAGGAACCCGACAAGATCACCCTGGGAACACCCAAAGCATCCAAACCTGCTAACTTGAGACAAACCGTTGGAATGCAGGAAGTTACTGGAGACGCTGACTCCTGGCAGCTGGTGACTTCCTCCACAGGAAAACGCAGAGGACCTAACTCTGTCTCTTTTTCTCACATACAGGGCAGCTCTACATCGACACCTCAACTCGTCCTGAGGAACAGATATCAGCTGCTACAGGAAGGTCCTGAGAACGAAGTACAAGAAGTTGTTCAAGAAGTTGTTCGGCAGACGGTTCCAGCTCCGGAATCAACAGTAAGGCCCACCCCAAAGAAGCGCAGAGTAGTGGTCATCGGAGATTCGCTGCTGAGGGGCACCGAGGGACCAATTTGCAGATCAGATTTGTTGATTGTGATAGAGAATGCAAGTCTCATTGGAATTTGCAATCTCTTAAACTGAAAAGGAAGATCTGTTGGAATAAGTGGCATCCAAAAGTTTCAGTATTGATTTAAACAACTCAATATGTGGAAACTCAGGTTGAAAAGAAACTCCATGCAGTTTTTTCCCGGTTCAGAATGGAACCTGTGTTCCTAGTTCAGCATATGTGAGTACTCATGTAATGTAATAACATTATGAACTGGGGTGCATGAAGGAAACAGTTACAAACACAGTTAGAACATACAAACTCTATATGTATGGTGTCCGTGGTAGAATAGAAACGATGTCCCTAGTGGTTATAGTGTCATTGAAAGTGTTTTATAGTTGGAATTACTGTGAGAATGGCAGCTTTTTACATCCTTTCCATTGACATGAATGGGTGAAATCTGATTTTCTGTTTGTAGCTCCGCCCACGTGTGCAGGTGGGCCGAGAGACCCCCAGAACATATCACCCCAGGTAGTGAGGGATCTACATACCAAGTTTCGTTCAAATCGGTCAAGCCGATTTTGATTTACTGTGAGAATGGCAGCTGTTTACATTTTTTCCATTGACATGAATGGGTGAAATCAGATTTTCTGTTTGTAGCTCCGCCCACGTGTGCAGGTGGGCCGCGAGACCCCCAGAACATATCACCCCAGGTAGTGAGGGATCTGCATACCAAGTTTCGTTCAAATCGGTCAAGCCGTTTTTGCGTGATCACCGCACATACACACACACATACATACCTCCGATTTTATATATATAGAAGATAGATAAGCTAAATATTGCAGTATTGAGGCTTGTATGGATGCTGCGGGACGGGGACAGTGACGGGTACGGTGGTTGCGGGGACGGGGCAGTGACGGGGCCAAATTTTCCCCCCATGTCATTCTCTACTTACAAGAATGGGGCAGCGACAAAACTCGCGGGGACGGGGAAATTGAGTTCCTACGGGGGAAAATTTGTCCCGGTCTCATTCGCTAGTATTGAGTGCACAATCTCAGATTCGTGAGGCCTTAGTGGCACGAGAATAAATCAGAGCAGCACCGCTCTTAGTAAGATGACAAAAACCAAACAAACCAAACACCACCAAAAACGCACGCGTGCCTAGCGAAAAGAAAACGAGGGTGAAATACTACTGCGCAGGCGTCAAGCTCGTGCCATTTTCCCCGCTCCCCCCCCCCTTTCAGGTCAGTTCTGTCTCGCGCCGGGAACGAGCACTGTGGCGCGCTCCCTATCTACCGCAGAGTGTGGTGGCGATAAGCCTCTTCCCGACCATTGGTAGCAGCACAGACTAGGCTGGAAAAACACCGCATTTGGAAACATGGCGACGGCTGGAGCGGGCTGTGGAGAGCGGCGGCGGTCGTTACCTCTAGCACTCCCGGTAGCGCTTCTCCTCCTGTCGGCCGCCGCGACCCTCTGCCAGGCTGCAGGCACGCTGTGGCTCTGGGGTGGCGAGTCGTCCAGCCGCCCCCAAGATGCCGGCTTTAAGGTGTTGAAGGTCCCAGGTGTTAGGGCGGTGGGTCGGCGGCTGAGGAGCCCGAGGAGCGTCGTCCAGCCTGCCGAAGCCATGCAGCTGTGTGGACAGGTGAGAGATTAGCAGCGTGCCCCCCTGCCCCCCCCCCGGGTTATCGTCATTCCGCCCCTTTCCTTTTCGCCTCGGGTTCCACAGGTGCCTTCCTGCTGGGGACCAACCTGTCTCTGCACCTTTAGCTTTCTTTTCCCATCCTCGCACCTGAGCTGATTGTCGGTCCTGTTGCATTCGTTCATCCTAGGTTTCCTGCTGTTCTGTTTCCCAATCCCATGTGCATTTATTTCCGCGATTGTTAGTATTACTATGGAGATACACATAAGTTTTAGCTCTGATGCGCAGCCTTATATATATTTTTTTTCAAGAGTTGATTCAGGCGAGTCAGATTGTTGAGTTTAAACATTTTGATTAATTGATTGTGTAATTTTTTTTTTGTACGAAATTCCCACAACAAATTTGCAAGTTCTGCCCATATTTTAAAAATTCTGAATACTCTTTGGCCTTATCGTGTAATATAATCATCTCTGTTCTTGTATAATAAAAATGCAAATAGTGTACTGTAAATAATTTTCTCCCAACTTTCTCACTGCCCCCTGCTGGCTCACTTCTCTCCATTTCAGTTTTTATTCTGTTTCTTCCCTTTACCTTCAAGATTCCTAGCTCTTTCTTTATGCACTGGACCCAGGCCAATCCTGCATTGAACAATTGTGCTTTTTTGATCATGGAGTCACATTTCAACCCCTACTGACATATGCAAATTAGTCCTCTGCACATGGCCTCACATTTCTTATCCCCCATGTACCCACTCCAGGATTGTTCTCTATCCAGGAAAGACCCCCTCCCCCATAATGCATTTTCATACTCTCTACTTTCTGCTTTAATCATTTGGGCTGATGCCGCTACTGAAACCTTGTTTTACCTCCTTTGTGGCTAATATAGTACTTCCTCATTCTTGCTTCTGCATAGGTCCTGACATTGGTTCTATTGCTTTCTCATTGCAATAGAGTTGATTATGCCCAATATAGCTAGCTGCAAGGAGGAAGCAATGGAATGGAACAGTAGTCAGTCGAAACACAAACTCAATTAAAACTTTTGGGAGGGGATGGGATTCTGATGCATGCTTTGTACAGGGCTATTGCAGTGTATGCGTGGTTTTGGTTGCACAGGTTTTTTGGGTGCACAGTTGAGGGAGAAAAAGGTTTAGTACAGAAGCTAACCCTGCTCAAAGCCTTGTGTTAGACACCAGCAGACAGCACATTAAAATCAGTGATAATGAGACCATTAGCTATTCTGCGCAGATGCAGAGAAGTACACAGAAGTCTTAGGCTGAGCACAATGCTGGGGCTTTAATACCAAATCTGAGGAGATGTAGAAGGGTTGGCTTTTTCTTTCTGCAGTAGTATGTGAGGATTTAATGTGTGAATTAATAACTTTTTTTTTTTTTTTGGGAGGGGGGTCCATGAAGAGCATGGGTGTTTAAAAACAAAACAAAAACAGGGGAGGTATGCTTGGAAGAGTGAGTACATGGTTCTGCTAAGGACATCTAGAGCTGTGCAGAGAAAAAATTGTATCTTCACATATCTCTGCATGTGCTAGAATGCTATTCTTCACACATATATCGGCATTACTAAAATATTATGCTTAGAATAGCTTTCCAGCACATTTGTGGATATATGTTGATAACATGTTTTTCTGCTCAGTAAAGCATGCAGCCCTAGCTACCCTTAGTTCAGAACTGTATGCATGTATCTGATGTACTCTCCTGGGTTAGCATAAAATCTACTTTACTACTTGGAATCTAGCTAAGTACTTGGGACTTGGGTTGGCCACCGTTGGAAACAGGATACTGGGCTTGATGGACCTTTTGGTCTGTCCCAGTATGGTCAATTCTTATGTTCGCACATAATTTGCTTACTGCATAAGCAAACAAAAATTTGGCATTACATGTTCGCTTTACAGTTCCTAAAGCAAGCTTAACTTTAAAGTTTATAAGGAGATGATAGAGAAAACTGGCAAGGATCCAGGAAGGGCTCACAGGAAAAAGATTATAATTTTTATTTTATTTTTCTCTCTGTTGTAGTGATCGCAAAAGAGATTTCTGTGGATATATACACACAGCTCAAATGGCAAGCACTGCTTATCTAAAATTGAGATAATGTCTCTTTCTTCATTCTAGAAACTATGCCTTGATATTGAGACTGTGGAAGGCAGCGATCTTGGATATTCGGTGCCGGGGCCATATTCGGACCAAAGTTTGCTGCTTCGGACTTAGCCAGCCAAGCCAATATTCTTTGGCTGACTGGCTGGCTGACTAAGGCAAAACAGCGAAAGATAGACCTGCTTTTTAGGTGGGTTGTGTAACATAACTGGTCACCAGCTAACCGAATATGCAGCAGGAGATAGCTGGCTAAGTACCACTGAATATCAGAGTGGGGGGAGGGGGGCTTGGAAATTTCCCAATGCTTCCCTTTAAAGCAGTTTTCCTCAGCGGATGAGTAACCCAGAAGTTAAGCAGGAGTTCTCGGCCCAGTCCTTGAGAGACACCTAACCACAGTGGTTTTCCAGGAATCCACAATGAATATGCATGAGATAAATGCATGCACTGCCTCTCTTGTAGATTTATTGTTGGATCCAAAAACTGAACTGGTTCTGTGTGTTTGGAGTACTAGGTTAGAACCCTTGGGATAAACATCTAGTGACAACCAAGGAATCATGTTCAAATTCTATTGTTTCTTTTTATGGTCTTGGGCAAATCACTTAATCCTCTATTGTCTCGGGTACAAAAATTGTATTGTAAACCCTCTGGAACAGGGAAATGCCTAGCATACCTGAATGCAATTCACTTTGAGCTACTGATGAAAGAAGTGTGAGCTAAATCTAACAAAATAAACTATTTTAGTTTATCTTAAAATCGAATAACCTTATATGATGGAAGAGAGTACAGAATAAGTTCTTATTATTAACTAGTGGTTTCCTTTCCTTACTCCAGTAAGAGCTATTATTCTTGTTGCTGCTGTTTTAGAACTTAGGTTTTTGCTGATTTTAGCAAGACATAATGGAGGCATAAATCCTTTTTAAGTTCGGATCTACTGAGGATAAAATGCAGTAAAGTTACAGGAAGTTACACAGCGAATCACCACTTGCATACTGTATATAGGAGTATGCAGATTGCAGAGTAGACGCTATTGTTTTGTTTAAATTGGTGTTGGCTTTTTTGTATAAAGTTTGCATTTGTTTTGGAGGTGATATTCATGATTTGTTGTTTTTTGTATTACAGGTAGATAGCTAAAATCTATAAATCCTGTTTAGACTGCTATATTCAAACCTGATAGAAATTTTAGTTATGGGATCACAAAAGTGTTGATCGTTATTTGTGCAGCTGCTAGATTTCTTTTTAAGTAACTCTTTTGTTATTGCTATTTTTCATTTGAGCCTGAATAAGAGTTGAGAGATTTCAACTTTTCTCATTCTAGAAGAGGTAGTTTTATATATGGAAACAAAAAATTTTCAATAAGATGCTTATGAATGTACCTTGACGGTTGAAAAAAAAAAAGTCCAAATTTGAGAGGCCAGGTATCGCATAAACCCAGAAAAAATAGTCCTATTGCCAAACCATAAAATGTATTATGAGCAGAAAAGTATATATAAAAATGAACAAAAATCCAACACAACCATGTTTCATAAAATGCCTCTATCAGGAGCAAAATAATGGCAGTCTAAAAGCTGAACAAACAAAAATAGTTTTATTCATTTGTTTTTATATTTTTCTAACTGCACAGCATAATCCATTCAACTAGAAATCGTCCAAATAAACTCATATTTCACATAGTAAACAGTTACCTATGCTGGGTCAGCTTCAATTATAATTAGTCCAGTAATAGCAAATATATCACTACAAAGCAAAGCAGTGTCATATATAGTATAGCCTCTAATTTTTTGCTGTCCCTATATAAAAGAGAACTAATCAAGTGGCAAATAGAAACTAATAATAAAAAAAAACTTAATCAAAATATGAATAAAAATGATGGTGGGTGGGTCTATGATCAAGTAACAAAAAAAAATCTCTTGAAAAACCTTTCAAATATATAAACACAAATATCTAAAATTAAACAAGGTATATGTAATGTGATTAAAATTACCGGTATGTGGATGGCTGAGTATGAAAATACCAAGACTCACTAATTCTGATCTCAAGTGGGGACAGTCTAAGGCAGACATGGGCAACTCTGGTCCTCGAGGGCCAGAATCCAATTGGGTTTTCAGGATTTCCCCAATGAATATACATTGAAAGCAGTGCATGCAAATAGATCTTATGCATATTCATTGGGGAAATCCTGAAAACCCGATTGGATTCTGGCCCTTGAGGACCGGAGTTGCCCATGTCTGGTCTAAGGGGTCAGTATAATAAGCTATGCTTGTCCATTAGTGAGATGTTTTACTTTGATTTTCCTATTCTAATTCTACTTTGAAGAATCAGTGAAACTATCCTGATGAAGGGTAGTGCAGTGGGTATGCAAAAATGACTAATCAGAAATTGCTCCTCATGGGTTTTACATGACATGGGAAAAAAGTTTGTCCCCATCTATAAAAGCCTCGAACAGTTATTTTAGATTTAAGTCTTTTATTAAAGTATAAAAAGGAACAATATTCTGTGCAACTATTGTTTATAAATCACATACAGATCAAGGATCAACAAACCACAGTGAATCAGCTTCTTCCTTCCCTTTGTAGTATGGTTAAAATCAGAACATCTTTCTTCCCAGGGTGGTGGACGAACAGTGCTACACCACCTCCTCCTGGGAGACTGTTCATCCACCACCCTGTCTGGGAAGAAACATTTGGTGCAAGTAAAAATAATGGAATGCAAGACAGGTCTCCATAGTATGAGTGGATAGAATGGGGCCCACTCCCTCCCTCCCCCCTCTGTCTCTCTCCATCATAGAGTGCACACACACTCTGCAGGTACTATCACCGGGAGGCATTATGTGCTGTTTACCACTAGGTGACACAGTCGCCAACCATAATGTGATCTTTTTTCATTGGCGGAGAGCCATCTCTCTTCCTCTAGCAGCTGCTACAGCACGGCTCACAGATTTAGGATCAAACTATTATGTGGGAGATGACAGAGGGTGCATGGAACACAGGGAAGGGTTTAATGGGAACAGGGCAGGGATCTCAGAGTCCCTCCTCAAGGACCGCAATCCAGTCGGGTTTTCAGGATTTCCCCAATGAATATGCATTGAAAGCAGTGCATGCACATAGATCTCATGCATATTCATTGGGGAAATCCTGAAAACCCGACTGGATTGTGGCCCTCAAGGAGGGACTTTGAGACCCCTGTAACAGGGTCTTCTTCACTACCCCAGAATAGTGGATGCATGATGTCCAGTGAAAGACCGCAGTCGTTGGCTAAGCTCCTCATGGTGCAGAGAGTTCCCAGTGACCATGTGGAGGAGGGGAGGACTTTGTGTTGCTCTGTTGCACGCTTGTGACAGAAGCTTGTGACTGCCCTTCCACATGTATGTGTGTGAGTATCCAAGAGGAAGGGAAAGAGCCTCATTTGCAGCGTGCCGTGAGATGGCTGCTGCTTATGTTATGTGACTCTTACCTGAAAGTTGAATAGTTAATGTTCATTCAGTCTTCCAACCACTCCCCAGCCCTGAGTGTTTTTCTTTCGTGGTGAAAGATTGATTTCACTGCTGTTATTTATTTCTCTCTCCATCTACTCTTCCTCCCGGATCCAACCATGGCGGCTGCTGTTTTCTTCACCCGCAGCCAGCCTATCACCTTGCTTGGCAATGGCATCCAATCTTCGGGGGGGGGGGGGAGGGGTGCGGAGTCAGTGGAGAGAGCAGCCGTGTTAGGTTGGGAAGGAGGGGGAGATGCCAGACTGTGCAGGTAGCAGAAAGTGGGCCGCACATAGGCCCTAGTTTTTTTGGGTTTTGGTTTTTTTTTAAATTGAAGAAGAGGTCATAGTTAGCCTCACTGTATCAGGTGTCCATGAATCTGATCTTCAAATCTGCTCCTCCTGCTTTAGTCGGCCACTCACGCTGCTCACCCACCTGTCGCTCCCCCTGCCACCCTCACACACCACACTAAACCCCACAAAATAGCTCTCCTTGCCACAGGGTATTTAACTGTGTGTGGCAGTGGTGGGAATTGTATCCACTGAAGAGACCAGTTAGGGCTCTCTTTTTGTGTACGTCGAGGTACTGTGGAGGAGGAAAAGAGAAGGATAAGGCCAGTTTGTTACTGCTAAGTAAGCTGCTCATGAGGAGTCGTGGTAAATACAGACATGTGGGTTTTATTTATTTATTTATTTTTTTGTATAACTATGGGAGCAAAGCTTTTTACCATTCCAGTGGGGCTGTGAAAAGTGTTGTTCCCGCATCCGCAGTGATGTGGCTTAAAATTTTGTCCCTTGTCATTCTCTAGAAATGAGATACGAACAAAGAGATTGTAACTTAAGTTCTTTTTGGGTTTTTACTTTTTTTGTTCAATCAATATATTATAGAAGGGTTATGTGAGGCATCCTATATAATAAAACCTTAAGTGCACATGTGCACTTAGGGTTTCGTGTTCCCTGCCGCTGTGGTGTGTGATCCGTGGCCGTGTTCCATTTTAGAACACGGCAGCAGGGAACATTCTGACCACTCCCCTCCTCCCACCCTCACTCACCATTTCGCCAGGCAAGCTCTGTCCCTGCCCGCGTTCTCGGCAGGGGACACACCTTCCGCCCTCACTCGCCGCTGCTGCCAAACCTCCTCTTCAGAGCAGCCTGTCCTGCCTTCACTCGCCGCCGCCGCTGATGCTCTTCTAAAGAGCAGCCTGCGATGGTGGCCGGCTTTAGTAAACCTCGCAGGCCACTCTCCATCCTCGGTAGCGCGTTCCCTCTGACGCAAGGGATCGCGTCAGAGGGAACGTGCTACCGAGTTGGAGAGCGGCCTGCGAGGTTCGCTAAAGCCGGCCACCACGATCGCAGGCTGCTTTGAAGAGGAGCAGGCTAGATAACACCGGGATGGAGGGAAAGTAAGAAGCGGATCAATACCGGGGGCCAGGGGGAGAGGGAAAGGGAAAGGGGCTGCTTTTGGGGGGAGGGGTGTGCTGCGGGGAGACAGAAGGGGCCATGGAGAGATAGGGAGAGGGAAAGAGGGCTGCTTTGGGGGAGAGGTGTGCTGGGGACAGACAGTTTTGAAAGACTTTTTCGCTTGCTTTCCCGCTCGCGCGGTTTTTGTCTTGGAAGCTTCTCTTCCATTTTATTTATTTTCTTTTTTGTTTCTTTAAAAAAAAAAAAAAAAAAATTCTTT
Organism: Geotrypetes seraphini; assembly: GCF_902459505.1. NCBI lineage: Eukaryota > Metazoa > Chordata > Amphibia > Gymnophiona > Dermophiidae > Geotrypetes > Geotrypetes seraphini. The sequence goes on from NC_047096.1 coordinate 35,435,891, forward strand.
TTTTTTTCTGGCTCACCCCGGCGGGGCCTGTTGCCACCATCGAAGCCTCAGCCTTCGATTTAGCGGAGGCCGTTTTTACCTTCATGCCCCCTCAGGCAGGATTTAAGAAGTGCCAACGGTGTGCGCACCCCATCTCTTTGACCGACCCGCACAATTGGTGTCTCCAGTGCCTGGGTCCGGATCATAGGGCTTCCTCCTGCACCCGTTGTGCTACTCTTAAAAAGCGCACCTTAAAAAATCAACAGATTCAGCAGAAACTTCTGTTCGGTGCCGCGATGACTGAGCCCTTGGCATCCACTCCTACGTCGGCCGCTTCGTCGACGCCGCATGACACCGCTACGGCGTTGCACCCTTCAGGTAAGCCGGCTAAGAAGCCTTCCTTCTCACTGGAGCGCCCTCCGGTCGCTGTGGCAGAGAGTCCAGTCCTGCCGACCTCGAGGCGCCGCCGCAAATGCCCCGCCCCTATAGAGGTGAGTGCATCCTCGTCTGCCTCCTCATCCTCTGGGCATCGAGCGGCACCGCAGAAAAAGAAAGCGATACCGGTGCCTTCCTTGGATGACCGTATTGCGGCTGTCCTTCAGGTTCAACTTAAAGAGCAATTACAGCAACTCCTCCCTGCTCTGTTGGCACCGAACCTTCCACGGTCTGAGCCTCCGGTACCGGCCGTGGAGCAGCCTCTGTTGTCGGCTTCTGCTCTATCAGTACCAGTTCACTCTGCCTCTTCGGTCTCCATGCCGGTCTTGTCTGCGGAACCGAGAGGCCTGCATCGTGCGGTTCAAGCAACCAACCCCGCACTGATTTCTGACCACTCCTGGCACCGACAACCTCTTACTTCCCCGGGTACTGCATCCCTGCGCTCCGGGAAGTCGGTGCACAAAACCCGGTATACTGAACCTTTGACACCGGACTCCCTGGGTCGCGGTTCTCAAGTCAGGAATCCTGATCTTTGGGATGACTCAGAAGAGCCTCTGTTATCTGATGAGGAGGCTTCTTCACCTGAGGAAGACCCTTCTGTGCGGGATCCTTCTGCTAGGCCTGATCCTTCATCCTTTACATCTTTTTTAAAGGAAATGTGTGAGTCTCTTTCTATTCCTTTGGAGGCTGAATCTAAGAAGTCTAAAGCTTTTCTTGAAGCTTTGGACTTTGATCAACCACCCAAGGAATTTCTAAAATTACCCCTCCATGATATTTTACAAGAGACTTTCTATAAAAACTTGGAGACACCTTTAAGCATCCCTGGTGCTCCTCGAAAATTAGACACTTTGTACAGGGTTATTCCCATTCCAGGCTTTGACAAGCCTCAACTCCCGCATGAATCCTTGCTCGTGGAATCCACTTTGAAAAAGACTGTGGGCACTAGTGTCTATGCTTATGTCCCTCCTGGCAGAGAAGGTTAAGCTATGGATAAGTTAGGCAAGCATCTTTATCAAAATGCTATGCTAGCCAACCGCTCAGGTAATTATGCCTTTCATTTCTCCTTTTACTGAAGCATCTTATCCAACAACTTTCTTCTTTTGAGAAATATCTCCCTGATCGGAAGCTTCCCTTATTTCAACAATACACTTCTAGTTTATTGCAGCTTCGCAAGTTCATGGTGCGTTCCATTTATGATACCTTCGAACTTACTTCTCGGGCTATGGCAATGGCTGTTGCGATGAGACGTCTGGCTTGGCTGCGAGTCTCAGAACTTGATGTCAACCACCAGGACCGCCTTGCCAATGCCCCATGCTTAGGTGACGAGTTGTTTGGTGACTCTATGGATTCTACCACTCAAAAGCTGTCTGCACATGAGTCTAGATGGGACACATTACTAAAAAATAAAAAGAAGCCTCCACCTCCTCTTCCTTTTCGCCAGCAGTCATCCTACCAACGTCGCTACTCTGCTCGTCCTCTTCCTCCTTCTCAGCAGCAATCTCGGCGTCAACGTCAACAGCAACGCCAACAACCTCGGGCTCAACAGCAGCAATCAGTAAAACCACCTGCACCACCTAAGCCCACTCAACCCTTTTGACTTTCTTCTCCAGGACATAGCCAGTCTTCCTCCGTCCTCTCTTCTGTCCCAACCTATCGGAGGACGTCTCTCCATTTTCCTCAGCCGTTGGGAACTCATCACTTCAGACCAGTGGGTTCTAAACATCATTCGCCACGGCTATTCTCTCAATTTCCAAACTCCCCCCCCCCTCAGTCCTCCAAAAGAGTCTGCTTTGAACACCTCTCAGTCCTCTCTACTTCTTCGGGAGGTTCAATCTCTTCTTCTTCTGAACGCCATAGAAGAAGTTTCTCTAGATCAGAAGGGGCAGGGATTTTACTCCCGTTATTTTCTGGTCCCCAAAAAACCCTGAGATCTCAGACCCATTTTAGATCTCAGGGATCTCAACAAATGTTTGGTCAAAGAGAAGTTCAGAATGCTCTCTCTAGCCACACTTTATTCTCTTCTCTCTCAAGATGACTGGCTATGCTCCCTCAATCTAAAAGAAGCCTACACTCACATACCGATCAATCTGGCCTCGAGACAGTACCTCCAATTCATGAACAACCACTGCCATTACCAGTACAAAGTGTTACCCTTCGGTCTCGCCTCCTCTTCCAGTGTATTCACAAAATGTCTCATTGTGGTGGCCGCTTTCCTACGATCTCACCATCTCCAGGTCTTCCCTTACCTGGACGACTGGTTAATCAAGACTCATTCGGCTCAGGCAGTGGCTTTGGCTACCAACCAGACCATCTTATTTCTCCAAATTCTGGGGTACGAAATCAACCTGCCCAAGTCTCATCTCATCCCTACTCAACGACTCCAATTCATTGGAGCGATCCTGGACACTGTTCTCATGAGGGCGTTTCTTCCATCCAACCGCCTTCAGACCCTTCTTCATCTCTGTCAGCAGGTGCTCCCATAGCTTTCTAACTCTGCGAAGCAAATGATGATTCTCTTGGGTCACATGGCCTCGACAGTTCATGTCACCCCCTTCGCACGTCTTCACCTGCGTACCCCTCAATGGAACCCAGCTACCCAATGGTCCCAGGCGACGGATCCTTGTTCGCGACACATATCTGTGACATCGTCTCTTCGACAGTCTCTGCAATGGTGGTCGAAATCTTCAAATCTCTCCAGAGGTCTTCTGTTCCATCTGCCTCCTCATCATCTGGTCATCACCACAGATGTGTCCCCATATGTCTGGGGAGCTCACTTGAACGATTTTCAAACTCAGGGTCTTTGGACTGCCCTTGAAAAGAAACACCATATCAATTTCCTGGAACTCAGAGCGATGTTTTATGCCCTCAAGGCTTTTCAGCATCTCCTCTTTCCTCAGGTACTACTGCTTTGCACAGACAATTAAGTTGCAATGTACTACATCAACAAACAGGGGGGCACCGGCTCTCGCCTATTATGTCAGGAGGCTCAAAAGATTTGGTCTTGGGCAACAGCTCGCCAGTTATTCCTGAGAGCTGTCAACATTCAGGGAGAGCAGAATTCCTTAGCAGACAAGCTCAGCAGAATTCTCCAACCTCACGAATGGACTCTCGATCCCTTGACTCTTCAGACCATTTTCGCTCATTGGGGCACTTCTCAGGTGGACCTATTTGCGGCTCCTCACAATCATCAACTGCCCCAATTTTGCTCCAGACTCTACTCCCCTCATCGTCTGGCGGCAGATGCATTTTTCCTGGATTGGACCAATCTATTTCTTTATGCCTTTCCCCCTCTACCTCTCATGCTATGAACCTTATTCAAGCTCAAGAGGGAAAAAGCCACCATGATTCTCATCTTTCCACGGTGGCCCAGGCAACATTGGTTCTCCCTTCTTCTTCAACTCAGTTCCAGGGAGCCCATACTTCTTCCAGTGTTTCCTTCTCTGCTTACTCAGCATCAGCAGTCCCTTCTACATCCCAACCTACAGTCTCTGCACCCGACAGCTTGGTATCTCTCGGGCTGAGCTCATCTCACTCTCTTCTTTCTCAGCCTGTCGTTCTATTCTTGATGCTTCCAGGAAGCCGGCCTCTCTTCAGTGTTACCAACAGAAGTGGACCAGGTTTTCTTCCTGGTGCTTTCGGCATCATCATGATCCAACTTCACTAGCAGTAGAACTTGTATTGGATTATCTTCTTTATTTGTCTAACTCTGGTCTCAAGTCTACTTCTATCAGAGTACACCTCAGTGCCATTACTGCTTTTCATGAGCCGGTTCACGGAAAACCTCTCACAGCTCATCCTTTGGTTTCCAGATTCATGCGGGGGCTTTTCAATGTGAAACCACCTCTCAAGCCCCCGCCTGTTGTCTAGGATCTTAATGTGGTTCTTTCCGCCTTAATGAAGCCTCCTTTTGAACCATTGGCCAAAGCTCATCTCAAATTTCTCACTTGGAAAGTCATCTTCCTTATTGCTCTCACCTCTGCCAGGAGGGTCAGTGAGTTGCATGCACTAGTTGCAGATCCACCTTTCACTGTCTTTCACCATGACAAGGTGGTTCTACATACACATCCAAAGTTTCTCCCTAAGGTTGTCTCTGACTTTCACCTTAACCAGTCCATTGTCTTACCTGTATTCTTCCTGAAACCTCATTCTCATCCTGGGGAACAGGCTTTGCATACTTTGGACTGTAAGCGTGCTTTGGCTTACTATTTGGAGCACACTAAACCTAACCGCTCCTCTCCTCAACTTTTTCTATCTTTCGATCCCAATAAATTGGGTCGTCCTGTTTCTAAACGTATGCTATCCAATTGGCTTGCTGCTTGCATCTCGTTCTGTTATGCTCAGACTGGACTGACACTGGAAGGTTCTGTCACGGCCCATAGTGTAAGAGCTATGGCAGCATCTGTGGCTTTCCTCAGATCAACTCCTATTGAGGAAATCTGCAAGGATGCTACTTGGTCCTCAGTTCATACTTTTACGTCTCATTATTGTCTGGATGCATTCTCCAGATGGATGGTCACTTCGGCCAATCTGTTTTACAAAATTTATTTTCCTAATGGCCAACCTTCCCTCCATCCCTCTTTTTGTTAGCTTAGAGGTCACTCATCAGTTAAGAATATGCTGCCTGCTTGTCCTGGGATAAAACACAGTTACTTACCGTAACAGTGTTATCCAGGGACAGCAGGCAGATATTCTTACGTCCCACCCACCTCTTAGCTGGCTTATCTTAACTGGGGACCGCGCGCCTCCATCGGGCGGGAAGGCACTCGCGCATGCGCGGTGCGGCCTGACTAGAACTTTCCAGTTCTTAGAGTGCAATCACTCTAAAATTGTCTGTACCGGGGCTCCGTCGGTGCCGTCACCCATCAGTTAAGAATATCTGCCTGCTGTCCCTGGATAACACCTGTTACGGTAAATAACTGTGTTTTCTGTTCACCATTTTTGACGCAGCCGCACATTGCGCGGACGGCTTCATTGACTTGTCAACTAGTACTCCCAAGTCTCTTTCCTAGGGGGAGGGGGGGTCTCTCCAAATACTGCACTGGACATCCTGTATTCGTGTATAAGATTTTTGTTACCGACATACATCACCTTACACTTATCCACGTTAAACCTCATTTGCCATGTCGTGGCCCGTTTCTCGAGCATGTTTATGTCCCATTGTAGGTCTTCGCAATCCTCCTGTGTCTTCACTGCTGTGAATAACTTTGTATTGTCTGCAAATTTAATCACCTCGCTCGTCGTATCAATTTCCCAGGTCGTTTATAAATATGTTGAAGAGCACGGGTCCAAGCGCTGAACCCTGCGGCACTCTACTCGTGACACTTTTCCAGTCCAAGTATTGTCCATTTACCCCCCACTCTCTGTTGCTGTAAGCTAGCCAAAAAACTACCGCCTGCTTAAAAGGAGGCGGTAGCAGCTAGCGCGCGCTAAAACCGCTAGTGTACTTTTGTAAAAGGAGTCCTTAGTGGCAGCAACTTTTCCTCCTTGGTGATGCCTCCCCATCCAATGTATAACAAATTAAAACAGAATTTAATTATTTTCTGTTTTTATTTTAACAGCTTGGTAATTGTACTGCATAGTTTAAAAAAAAAAATGTATCCTATTTATGTATTTTAGGTTAACTTGAATGATTCCAATGGACAAATGTCAGTTCACTGGGCAGGAGAAAAAAGCAATGTGATTGTGGCATTAACCAGAGATAGTCTGAGAGCATCAGGAGGATTTAACCGCAATAATGTAAGTATCATCCTTTCGGTTGTATGTATTGCTGTTCAATTATGGCACAGTTAAACACCTGACCCAATTTGAAATATTTAGTGATGCTTCTTTATTTCCAAAACTATTTATAAAGTAGTTGAATAAATAAAGAACCTAGTATAGGATGAAATGGAATCAAGGGGAACTGTAGAGAGGCTGGATCCATGCAGCTGTCATAAATCTTTTGATGCTTGCTTGCTTGATTGATTAAATTTAGTGTAAAAAGATAAATGCTTTCTTTGGATTTCAGGAGATGATGGGTGCAGGGCAATCTCATAGTTCTTTGCAGTGGAGACTTATTGTATAACATAAACAATTCCCCTAGCATGTCCTGCTTCTAGAGGTGACTAGCAGGGATTCATGGATATATTATACATTCAGTGGGAAAAGGGGGCATGGCATTTAAAGACCATCTCTGACCTGTTGGACCTCAATGCTATCTGGGTTAACTAATGCAATGGGGCAGTAACTCAAATATATAGAAGATAAGCTGAATGGATAGAACTACAGGCAGTCCCTGGGTTAAGAACGAGTTCCATTTTTAAAGCTGTTCTTAAGTCAGATTTGTATGTAACTCAAAACTTGTAGAAATCTTTTAAGATACTCTGCTCCCAGCTGACAAAAGGGCCAACTGTCCCTACCAGTGCTCCCTCCAAAGTACAGCATGCCCAACCACACACTGTTCTTGGTCTGGGTGCAAGAGCTGTATGTTGAACCTAGAGCTTGGGTTAGAATAAATGGAAATAATTTGAGCAGGGGAACTGTCAAGAGTACACTACTATATATATATGCAGCTGGAATGGGTAAACTTCAATACACAGTTTATTTGTGTTCATCCTCCCCCTGGACCCCGACTTGTGGTATCCCACAAGGCTCACCCCTCTCCCCAATCCTCTTTAACATTTACATGTCCTCCCTGAAACTACTCCAACTATCCCCCCTTGAAACTCTTTACACTTACGCTGATGACATCCTCGTCCTCCTTGAGACCGACTCGAACCTCACTAACCTCTCCACGAACATATCCTCATGCATAAAGAACCTCCAATCCTGGGCATTCACAATGCATATGAAACTAAACGAGTCCAAAACAAAACTCCTTTGGCTCGGCCCAATATTAGACCATCTACCTTCCTCCATCCCATTGTCCTCCGGCCCCCCATTACAGCTCGAGTTCTCAAGCAAAGTTCTGGGTGTCACCTTAGACTCTTCTCTATCCTTCAACGAACATCTCCAATCCCTGGTGAAGAAATGTTTCTTCAGCCTTCACATGCTAAGGAAAGTCAGACCCTATTTTCACCAAAAACACTTTGCAGTCCTAGTACAATCCATCATCCTCTCCAGATTGGATTATTGCAATTCTATCTACCTCAGCCTAACCAAGAAAAGCCTCCACAGACTTCAGCGGATTCAGAACGCCGCAGCTAAGCTTGTTTTCGCGAAAAGCAAATTTGATCGCGTCTCACCACTCCTGTCTAAGCTCCATTGGCTCCCAGTAATCCCCAGGATCCACTTCAAATGTGCGTGTCTGGCCTACAAGATCCTACATGGCATCCTTCCTGCCGTTATCCCTCTATCCTGGAACTCCCCAACCCCTACTTCCTCCAGATCCTCCCAAATTTTTAAACTATCCTTCCCTTCCATAAAAGGTATTTCCCATGCAGGCAAACTTGGGTCATCCCTCCCCTTTAGAATCACTGAGATCTGGAATAACCTCACCTCCCCACTCCGAACCTCAAGCTCCCTCCAACTCTTCCGCAAACACCTAAAAACCTGGCTATTCTCAAAACTGTAACACTTCCCCCCTCTTAGGCTTCTCACCTTCCCCTTTACACCTAACTCTTTAATCTCTCCACTGTAGTTCCTCTCTCATCCTTCTTCCTGTAAACCGTGCCGAGCTCCGCATTCGTGGAGATGGTGCGGTATATAAACCCAAGGTTTAGTTTTAGTTTAGTTTAGTTTTATTAGAAATAATTTCAAGACTACCCTCTATGATCTTTTTTATTTGCCCTAGTTATGGACTCACAGGCCCATTCTGTGAGTAAACCTAAATGTAGAGTAGAATTGTTGATGATAATGTCTATAAAATTGCTCTTTTTACCAATAACGTGTTGCATACTCTTACAGCACCTGTTGCAGTGTTGCCTAATAGAATCCATTATGTCAAATTATGCTTTGGTCTATGACTTTAAGATCAATTTGGAGACACCTTTAGCCTTAAGTATAAATCTTTTTCAAGAGATACTTTCAAGGCTACATTTAAAATTCCCCTTTTAACTGTGCTGATCCTGTTTGTAACTCATTATTACATAAGAACTCCCCAAAGAGTAAGGTCACCTTATCTAGAAAAATTAAAGCAATATTTTACAGATAGTAAATACTATATCATTGGTAAGGAGAGGAGTTTAAAAGGGACTCGGCATTTGCAGGGTTATGTAAGTTTTGGGAAAAGGAGGGAAAGTCTGTTAAATTTTAAAAAATGCATTCCAAGAGCTCACCTCGAGAAAGCCATGGGCTCGGATCACCAAATTAGAAATAAAGGAAGAGAATCTTGAACTGGAGATGGCCAATGAAATGATAGCACGTCCTTACTATTTATAATAAAAACATAGTGCATTTTTTGGTGGTGGCCCTAGAGGCCATCACGTGGGTCAGGTTCTTAACTTACTATTTTTTTTTTTGTTATACAAGTAATAGCACTAGCGCTCTAGACTGACTTTGAAATTATTATTATTATTTTTTTAGTTATAGGATACTAAACTTTTATAACAGTAAATGTATTATTTTAGCTATACTTCTACTAAGACTAAGGTGTCCTTTTAGCGTACGCCAAATCAGTTAGTGTACCTTAATAAAAGGACCCCTAAGTATCTTAATAAAATATTTGGCCCCTTATGTGATTGAGTTTGACGACTCTGCTCTAGAGTACCATTATGCTTATGTATAAATTATGCATTTAGGACTAGATTCAGTAAATGGCATCCAAGTTTGGGCAATGGAAAAAAATGTGCATGGAGCACTATTCTATAAATGACACTCTTGAGTTGGATGTCATTTATAGACTAGCATGTAGCGCTGGGATCTGCTCCCAACTTTGGGTGCAAGGATTTACACCAACTGAAACCTGGTGTAAATCTTGGCACGTAAAATAGGCATAGATGCCCCCCCCCATTCTGTAATACTGTGTGCATCTTTAGTGAATGTTCTGGACCCGCCCATGCCCCTTCCCTGTCCACTCCCCATTTTTGAGTTGCACAGATCTTTATAAAATAGCTTTTATCAAGATTTGAGTGCATATCCAAATTGTTGCCAGTGAATACCAATAATTGGCTAACAATTGGGCACTATCAATTAATCTAGTTGTGTGCATTTCAGAATAAATGTGCGTGCCATTTATAGAATTGTCTTGTTAGTGTAGAGGAGGGATGTTACGATAGAATCTCCAAAGTAGGATCCGACAAACACCTCCACAACGGAAACAAAAATCCAAGCATAAGAGTCGTGAGGAAGAGAAGCCACCAACCAGGACTATATCATCAAATGGAATATTTATTAGGTTTGGACTCAACACGGCCAGTGTTTTCAGCACCTAAGTGCGAGTCATTCACTTGCCTTTAATACACTCGATGGCTATGTAATCTACTAGTCTTTTAGCCCGTTACATTAATGGGTGCTAGAATATATGTCTGTCTGTCTTTCTTTCTGTCTCTCTCCCTCCCGCTTTCTTTCTGTCTCTCGCTCTCCCGCTGTCTGTCTTTCTTTCTGTCTGTCTCTCTCTCTGGCCTCCTTTGTCTGTCTGTCTTTCTGTCTCTCTCCCTGTCCCTGTAGCTTTCTTCCTTTCTTTCTGTCTCCCTCCCACTGTCTCGCTCCCTCTTGCTGTCTGTCTGTCTTTCTTTCTAACTGTCTCTCTCCCTGCCCCCTATGCAGCAGCAGCATTTCTCCCCCCCCACACTTCCCTGTGCAGCAGCCACAGCAGCATTCCCTCCTCCTCCATTTCCCTGTACAGCAGCATTTCCCTCCCCCTCCATTTCCCTCCTCAGCAGCATTTCCCTCCCCCTCCATTTCCCTGTGCAGCAGCATTTCCCTCCCCCACCCCACTTCTCTGTGCATCAGCAGCATTTCCCTCCCCACTTCCCTGTGCAGCAGCTGCAGCATTATTTCCTCCCCCTCCATTTCCCTGTGCAGCAGCATTTCCCTCCCCCACCCCAATTCCCTGTGGAACAACAGCAGCAGCAGCAGCAGCAGCAGCAGTATTTCTCTCCACTTCTCTGTGCAGCAGCATTTCCCATCATCCTTGATGATCTTCCACAGCCTGATAGAGAGGAGGCATTCAGCTAGATTTGAGGATTATGACTTGAGTTTTACCTTATAGTCAATTGTCCTTAATGGAAAGGTGGTTGTGATATGGCTTGAACAAAGATATGTGTCCTCTGTGGCTTTAGAAAAGGTAGTAAGGATTGAAGTCAAAGGAGAAGTGCTAGAGTGAGTAAGGGAAGGGGATATTGAAGTGATCTTGTGGAGAACCCAAGATTAATCTTGAGAATCTTGCGTGTAAGTCAGTCATAATCTGGCCAGAATGAGAATACTGATATGCCTTTCAGGATGGGGAAGGAGAAAGGAGCAAGAACCTCCTAAAGCAGGGGTGTCCAACCTGTGGCCCGAGGGCCGCATGCAGCCCTATGAAGTATTTTGGGCGGCCCCGGTCAAGGGTGATGCAGTGTTTTCCTCTGCTGCCCCGGGTGTTTACCGTCATGCCGGTTCCCTCCTCTGTCTTGCTGCAGTGTTTGTGCGGCCCCAGAAATATTATTTTCTGGCCAGTGCGGCCCAGGGAAGCCAAAAGGTTGGACACCCCTGTCCTAAAGCATGAAAGACTATAGTGTTATAGGAAGCATGTGTTTCACAAATGGACTGATATAGTGGATGAGAGAAGAGATGAGACTAGTGGAGTGTTAATATCAGTAGCCTGGAGATTCCTAAATAAGTTGGTGCCAGGAGGGGGCAGAGTGAATAAGTGAATTTTATCAGATGATCATAGAGTTCAAGAACTGATGTACTGACAGAGGGAGCAGAAAGCCAGACTTGGGGATGAACAAAAAGAAATTGCCCTTCTTGACTAAAGCTGCTGTTCTAAAACTTTGCTAAAAAAGTTATTTGAGCTGAAAGGCATTGTAAGGTGATTTGTGGATGACACTTATGTTTATAAAGTCTGAAATGATAAATTTGACATATATTAGTAAGTTTTTATTTAGAAGCTGGAGTCAGTACATTTTTACTGACTCTGACTCCACTCAAAATTGCTTCCTACATTGTCTTCATAGTCTTGCTTTCTCTGGGGCTTCACATGCTAATATAGATTCCTTTTTTTGTAGTCTAATGTAGATATTTTCGAAGCCTCTTGTTCTTTCTGGGTCATGTGGCTGCTGAGAGAGCTCCATTTGCCCAGATTATGTGCAGACTTTTCAGATCTTGTACAGGAGGGGAATTCTGTGATTTGCTTTTGCATAATTTTGCTAGACACTAACAGCAGTGTCGAATGGTAACTCTGAATGAAAGTATAATATGATAATGTATGTTCTTTTTGTTAGGTTTATTTATCCACTGATTATGGAAAATCATTTGACCGAATATCAGAGAAATTTACATTTGGCTTGGGAAACACAAGTGGTGTGTCAGTTACTCAATTCTTTCATAGCCCTGCTGACAACAAAAGGGTAAAGAATATCATCTTTGTATTTATGGTTTTTTATTTGCCCTACGTTACAATTACCGGTATGTATGTTTGGATCAGGTACAGTGATGATTTGCTTGAGGATATAAACAAAGATAAATATTTTGAGGAGTTACATCCATGTTTCATGTCAAGTTGTAGAAATCCTGCCCCCCCCCACGACTAGAACTTTCAGCTGGTTCTCACCCTTGTTGGAACTAATAGTTCTATGGACAAGCAGGCTAAGATAGTCCCATGTGTGGGTGATGTCATCAGCATTACCCTGGACACAGAACATGCTCAGCCTTTACAGGAAAAGCCTAAAAAACATTTGTGCCCATGCATGGCAGCCCTGTAAAGGCATGTGCACTGGGAGGCTTCCTTAGTCTTCATTCATCCATTGAGCAAATCAGATGTCTCGTGGTGTTGTTGTCTTGTCTCACTTAGGCTTCAAGGTTCCCCTCGCAGTTGGGGGTTTTCTAACTGCATAAAATGTCACTGTCTTTGGGGGGAAAAGTGACTAAAGTAGCACTTTTTTCCACACTTCATGGGTCTTTGAACAGTCTGTAAAAGTTACACGTTTGAACTGTTGTATTACAAATTGTTTGTTCTAACACAATTCATTAAAACCTCATTTTTCTTGTTTCTGGAAACTTTAAATTTTTCCCAGAGATGATCACAAATTGTTCCTACGTCTTCCCTTCTCAAATTCCAGAGGTGAAGTTATTTAATTTTTTTTTTTGTTTTGATTGGGTAGGGATCATTTTCCAGACAATGACTAACAAAAATAAAATAAAGTTACTGGGTTCAAATGATGACCTGTCTGTAATAGAAAAATGTCTATTACTGATCAATTAAAGGAGTGTATTTAGGGGGAAATTCTATAAGAGGCACTTAAATAAATAGATTCCTAACTTACCCCCCCTTTTACAAAAGCGTAGCACGATTTTTAGCGCTGGTAACAGCTCCGATGCTCTTAGAATTCCTATAAGTGTCAGAGCTGTTACTGCTGCGGCCAGTGCTAAAATCCGTGCTATGCTTTTGTAAAAGGGGGGGGGGATTAATTAGTAAATTAGCTTCAATTCTGAACTTTTATCAAGCTCATAATTGAAAAATAACCCCAAAGTAGTCATGTTTAGGGTACAGAAAGACTTAGGTGCTGCTAGGTGCAATTTTGAAAAGGGCTTAGGTTCCTATGATGCATGCCCTTAAAATCCTGTCCTAAATTACAGGCGCCTAAGTTTTAAGTTAGGTGCCCCTTAATGTGATTCTGTAATGGGCACCTAAGTGTGATTGACATGTAATAAATTCCTAACCTTAGGCGCCTGTCTCTTTTGGGTGCCAATTTCAGAATCTCTCCCTTAGGGCTCCTTTTACAAAGGTGCGTTAGGACCTTTACGCATGGAACAGTGTGCGCTAGGCGTTACCGCCTCCTCTTGAGCAGGCGGTAGTTTTTTGGCTAGCGCGCGCTAAAAATGCTAGCGTACCTTTGTAAAAGGAGCCCTTAGTGTTGTAGGAATTTAAAAAAATTGTATAATTGCATGTCCTAGGATTATAAAATCAGGAAGGCTGTGGTTTTAGAAGACTTTCCAGACTTTTCGAAACCCAGCTTTCACAAAACACTTGACATTTGAAACTTTTTTTAAAATCAAAATCATTGACTTCAAAGATGTTATCCTTAAACCTATGCCATCAAAGATTGCTTCCCTACTTTTTGCTTTCCTACACTCAAGGACACACACTCTCAATTTTTACTGCCTTGCAGATTGTACCATAAAGCTAATAATACCAGAGCAATGACAGCTTCTTTAGCTGATACTGACTCTGCTTCTTTTGAAAATAATGTGTAAAGCTACTTTGTGAAGTTCCTTCCATATGTTTACTTCCTACTTTTATTGTGATACTAACTAGAGAATGACACGGTGGCTGTTACCCATGGGTAGCCGCGGGTAACCCGCCAACGGTGAGGGAAAACCTGTGCTCACCATGGCTACGGGGACAAGGCCATTCACCGCCCCATGGAGCGGTGAATGGCCTTGTCCCCACAGTTAAGGGAGGGAACGCGCGGTCACCTATCGTGCTCCCTCCCTCCTTACTACTGCCGCCGAGTTTAAACATCTCCCTACTCCCTCTCTGCCCTTTACCTTCGTTGCCGGTGTTGTCTAACTGCCTTCTTACAGCAGCCAGAGCGTTGAAGCTGTGTGTGGCTGCTGGAAAGGTCATCTCTAACGCAACCGGAAGTTGCATCAGAGACTGCTTTAAGAAGGCAGTTTAGACATCGTCAGCCATGAAGGTAAAGGGCAGGGAGGTTTGTCAGCACAGTTGTCAGACCGGGCCTGTTGTCCGGGGGGGAGGGGGGCGCAGATGCATGGCGGAAGCGGCTATGAGGTGTTCTCACTGGGGGGGGTGTGAAAGCGCCATGAAGGTAAGGGGCAGGGAGGGAGAAAGGGAGGAAAGATGGGGTGGAGAGGAACAGACGCTGAAGGGAAATGGGTAAAACAGAGTGGGGAGAAGACGCTGAAGGGAAATGGGGAAGAGATAGTGAGGAGAAGATGCTGGCAGGGAAGAAGACAGAGATGCCAGACTATGGGGGGAGCGGAGGGAAGAAGATAGGTGCTAGACCAATTTGGAAGGGGGAGGAAGGGAGAGGCACAGTAACAGAGCAAATGGAAGACGCAGAGAGAAGAGAGACAGTGGATGGAAGGAATTGAATGAGAAGATGAGGAAAGCAGAAACCAGACAGTAAAGGTAGAAAAAAAAAAATTCTATTAGTTGTCTAGACAAAAATTTATAAACAAAGCCCTGCCAGTTGAACATCTCTTTCTTCGGTTCAGCAGCCAGAACTTTGATTTATAAGGAAGGAATAAGCTAAATATTGCAGTACTGAGGCTTGTATGGATGCTGCGGGGACGGTGACATGGCGGTGAATGGGATGGCAGTGACGGGGCAGTGAAGGGGAAGGTGGGTCGCGTACAGGGCAGTGACAGGGACAGATTTTTTCCCATGTCATTCTCTAATACGAACTTTTATCAGAGTAGTAAATCTGAGCAGTCGGTACCAAAGAATCTACTTAAGAACTAACTAAAAAAAAAATTTTGAGAACCTTCTTGCCATGCAATCATTTTTCATGAGTTATTTTAAGAAATGAGAGAGGAAACTTCAAGAAAATCCTTAGCTTTTGAGATTGACTTGACCTGCTTGTCTAGGGAGAAAGCAAAATTGTTTACCTGCACTTGGTGTTCTCCACGGGCAGCATAAGTCATTCATATATATGCTCTGATCGCCCCTTGGATTTCAAAAAATTCCGTTTCGTATATTATATGACGGAAGGGCCTCATGGTACAGGTGTCTATATTGTGCCCGCCTCACATGAACACAAAGCTTTCATGGCTTTTCTTGTAAAAGCTAAAGGCTCCTTTTACTAAGCTGCGATAGCGTTTTTAGCGCACGCTAAACCCGAGCTACGCGGCTAGAACTAACGCCAGCTCAATGCTGGCGTTAAGGTCTAGTGCACGTGTCAATTCAGCGTGCGCTAAGCGCGCGCTAAAACCACTATCGCAGCTTAGTAAAAGGAGCCCTAAGTGTGTTCATACCCATGATGATTTAGCCCAGATGAGTGATTGACTGACGTATTCTACTTTCCACAGAGAACATCAATTAAGATAAACAATTTTGTTTTATTAGATTTTTTGACAGTTGACTAAGAGTGAATACTTCTGACCATTAAACTTTTTGGTTTCCTTTTTTTTTGAGTTAAGATATTTTATATTCGAGAAATTAATTAATTAGACAAATTTAAATCAAGCTTAAAAACTATGCTCTTTGAAGATGCTTTAGCAGCGCAACCGTCCTTTTAAGGATGTTCTCTTTTAACCAAATAGTAGATTTTTCTTCTGACCAGCCTTTCTGCTCAGAAAATCTGCTGTGTCCACCCTATCTTCCCCCCTCCTTTTTGTGCCAGTATAGTCGTTTGTTTTAATGCTTAGTTGTTGTTGTCAGTGCTGTTTTTGTTTATATTCTGTTGTTTAAAAAAAAAAATGATGTCATTTTAATATTTGATGTCTTTTTATTATTCTGTCTTGATTGTCTTTACCCCACTCAAATGTTTTATGAAAGTTAGCTGCTTTGAAACTTTGTAAAGGCGGGTTAACAAAATTTAAATAAACTTGAAACTTGATAATGTTTGTGTTCATTCAGCACAGTTGCATCAAAGTGAATGGGCACTTTAGACCACTCTTGAGTTTTTGTTAGGAGTTTTTTGTTTTTTTTTTCCATTTTAGTTCTGTATTTGTGGATGAGTTGGCATCAGCATTGTTATTGCCTCGGAGAACTAGATAATTTCCTTGTTCCTGTAGTCAAGGAGCAGGTCATATATCTAGTTAAAAGGTCTGCTGAAGGATGCAACGGCATAAACAGCTCTGTGCCTACCATGCAGGAAGTCTGTGTAGCTATAATTTCTAAGAAACCTGGAGATAATTTTAGAGTCTGTGAAACAGGTAGACTCATCTATTTTTAAGTGAAGGGTCAAAGCATTGGAAATAAATTAACCAACCTAACATACAAGAAAAAAAACATGTTCCCATAGTAGCACAAATATAAATTTATGTTCAAAATTTTGACTTTTTGTAGCTAAAATCCCATTTCTCTCTTTTTTTTTCTTATTTTATCTGTTAGTACATTTTTGTTGATGCTAATGCTCCTTACTTATGGATCTCCTTTGACTTTTGCTTGAGCATCCATGGCTTCTCCATCCCATTCAGACCAACAGATCTTCTGTTGCACAGCATGAACCCCAACCTTGTCCTTGGTATTGACAAGTCCCATCTTAACAAACAGGTAAGAACCTTTTCATAACTTATTAGAATACAGATTTTAGAAATAGAATGCACCGTATCTACTCTGTCACTGTGAAACTGAGTTTGCATGTTACAAGATAACGGTGCTGTATCCTCTGTTAAGGGCATGTTGTGATTGTATTGGAATCATAAAACAGTACATTGAAGCTATCTAGTAATAAGTAAATCTTAAATATGTATATGTGGAAGAGCAGTGTAGCACTAATCTGCATATTCTTGTTCCTCAGCTTTGGAAATCTGAAGATTTTGGTCAGACTTGGATAATGATCCAAGACCATGTAAAATCCTTTTATTGGTAAGCATTACATTTTTTACATTTGTTTCTCCCCTCTTCCTTTTTTATAATAAAATAAGTGTTGCATAAAAGCAGTATATCTATCTACATGTTGGTAAGGGTACAAAATTTATAAGGGTTTTGTTAATATTGGTTGTACAATTTAATTTTTCCTTCTTATGCAAGGTTAGACTACATAGTTGCTTAGTGGAAGACAACTATAGTCTATTATATTTACTCTCCTTCACAGTGTCCATGGTTAGTTAATTGGGTAAGATCTGTTGGGGGGGGGGGGTTCTCTCTAAAACCTTCTGATGTGGATGATATTAATATTTTGAAAAATAAACACAGAAAATAATTTTTTCTTCTCAAAATAATTTTCTGGGCATCTATGAAGCAAATTATTGAAGTGAAGAACAGTTTGTGGTGGTGGCTGCAGATGGCTGCCTCTCCAAATTTCCTCCTGGGAGATTCTGACTATTGATGCCAGCTTTTACAATTGGGGGGGGTCATTGCAACAGACACTCAGTTCAGGATTGTTGTATACTGGCTCAGCAAAAGTGGTCCATATATTGACTAGAACTCATACATATTTAACTGGGGCTTCAGGCCCTGGAGAAGTCTCTGGAAGGCAAGGCAGTCAGAGTCTTCTCAGACAATGCAATGTGGTGGCCTATGTCAAACGGCAAGAAGGCACCAGAAGCTTCCCATTATGCCTAGAAGCTCAATTCCTCTTTCGGTGGGCAGAAGCTCATTTGCAGACTGTCTTGGCTGCCCATGTAGCGGGAGTGGAAAATGTGCAGGCTTCACTTTTTTCAGTCAGGGGAATGGTTTCTGTCCCCCCAGGCTTTCACCTCCATAGTTCGGCAGTGGGGGCCATCCACAGATGGATCTGATGGCCTTGGCAGTAAACATAAAGGTGGATCCCTTTTACAGCCAACGATATGAGCCTGGAAGCATGGGGTTGGATGCATTGGTCCAATTATGACCAGAGAAAGGACTTTTGTATGTGTTTCCCCCATAGACCATGCTAGGTCGAGTCATTTGCAGGATTGCAAGTCATCCAGGGTTGGTATTGGTGACAACTGATTGGCCCCACGGCCCATGGTATGTGGACCTAGTTCGCCTCCAGAGGGACAGAGGCCTCAGACTCCTGGTCTAGGTGGATCTTCTCACTCAGGGACCGGTCCATATTAAGAATCCGGAACACTTTAGGTTTATGGCATGACTCTTGAGTAGGTGGCCCTAATGAGCAAAGGTTACTCAGACGTGGTCATCTCCACTTTTCTTAGAGCTAAGAAGCAGTCAGTAGCAAGCTATGCTAAGGCCTGGAAGTCCTTTCAGCACTGGTGTGCTGTGGATGATATAGAGCCCTTACGATTTTTGTAGTCCTGGACTTTTTGCAAGAGGGACTTCAGAAGGGTCTGTCGGATCGCTGAAAGTGCAGATAGCAGCCTTTTCCAGTTTCCAAGCTCGGGGGCGGAAAAATGCTCTCCGGCCTCTCACCCAGATATCACCCAGTTCATTGAAGGGGCCCTTCGGTTGCGCCCTCTGGTGCATCTCCCTTTCCCTTCCTGGAATTTTAACACCATATTACAAGGCTTCAGTAGAGCTCCGAATGAGCTCTTATGGGAGGCTTCCCTTCTGGATCTTACAGTCAAGACGGTGTTTCTGGTGGTGATTATGTCAATAAGATTATGGAAGCAGGGCCCTCGTTACGCACGATTCTGTCCTTCTTACCGAAATTAGTCTTGGTCTTCCACGTTAATCAGGAAGTCAATTTGTCTACTTTTCACCCTATGGGGTCTAAGAAAAAGGATAAAGTGTTGCATTTGTTGGATGTCAAGCGAGTGTTTCTCGTGTACCTCGAAGTTACCAATGAGTTTTGTATATCGGATCATCATTTTTTCAGACCAGTCGTGCTAAGAAAGGGAGGTCAGTGTCTAAAGTCTCGATTTCCAGATGAACTAAAATGGTTATTTCCTCCACGTATGTGGGCTGCAATAAGCATCCACCAATCGCATTGGAAGTGCACTTCACTAGAGTTGCTACCTCATGGGTAGAGACTTGGGTGGTTTCGCCTGAGGAAATCTGTACAGCAGCTACTTCATACCTTTACCAGGTTCTATAGGGTGGAGGTAGCGTCCAAGAAAGATGCCTCTTTCGGGTCCTCTGTTTTGAAGTTTAGCTCAGTGGGCCCACCCTAGATTACTGGGACAGCTTTGGTACGTCCCTAGTGTTCAGGACCACTAGACACGTTGCACTAGAAAGAAAGATTAGGTTCTCACCTCAATGTTCTTTCTTGTCTAGTACTCCTGAAGCCCCACCCTGTCAGTGAGCTTCACCTGCCTTCTGCTTTAAGGTCAGTCTGAATTTGGAGAAGTCTCTGTCTCTCAGATGAACTGAGAGGATATTGAAAAAAAGAAAACACTCAAGAACATAAAGTCTGGTTTAAGTCTGCTTGATAGCAGGACATGCGAGTAGCTATATGCTCTATAAAAGATTAGTGCTGGTTGCACATGGTTTTGTATCTGGTTTGAGCAGTTACTTGAATATCATAATGTTAATTGGTAATGTTACAGAACAGAATTGTAGTTTTGGAGATTTTTCTCCATTTCGCTCCTTCTGGATATGTCTGTCATTACAGTGCTATTTGATTGCTTTTGTGCAAACTGAGGGGGCAGGAGCAGCTCCCTGGGAAGGAGGCATAACTCTAGTGTTCAGGACCACTAGACACATCTACAAGAAAGAAGATTATCGAGGTAAGAGCCTAATCTTTCTTTAGCTACCAAGTTGCAAAAACATGGAACACAGTCCAGGGGTAGGGAACTCCGGTCCTCGAGAGCCATATTCCAGTCAGGTTTTCAGGATTTCCCTTATGAATATGCATTGAAAGCAGTGCATGCAAATAGATTTCATGCATATTCATTGGGGAATCCTGAAAACCCGACTGGAATATGGCTCTCGAGGACCGGAGTTCCCTATCCCTGGAACACACGTCATTAGAGATCTGTTCTACCTCCACAAACACCATATTCCACAAATCCCTAAAGACATGGTTTATTTAAAAAATCCTAGCCAGAAGTATAACTCAACTAAATTCTGATGACATACTCAGGATCATGATATAAACACATCATTCACCAATCCATTACATCACAACTGCCATCACACTGAACGTCGTTGACTGCTATTTCAATGACCGTGTTGCTTTGACTATTTGTTGGAATCCGACAAACTGTTGTAACCCACCCACCTTGTCTAACTGTTGTAACCCGCTTGTATAACTATCATAACCTCTTTGATTATTTACTGTAACCTGCCCCAAACTGTGCTTGGAGGATTTGGTGGGACATAAGAGGTTGAAAAAAAAATTCCATGGATCATGTTCTGCATGCTTTCTTCATTTAGCTCAGCATCTATGCCCTCTTCTTAAGCTACATTTTAGGATGAAGCATTGCATTTTATCTTTATTATGGTAACAATAAAAAGGGTGAAACAAATTATCCCATGCTAACCGTGTTTTATATAGTTAATATACTGTAGTTCCTCTAAATCAGGCCTTCTCAATCCAGTCCTCGGGGCACACCAAGTCCTATTGTGTTTTCTGAATATCTACAATGAATATGCATGAGAGAGATTTGCATACCAAGGAAGTGTATGCCAGTCTATCTCATACATAGTCATAGTGGATATCCTGAAAACCTGATAGAACTTGGTGTGCCCTGAGGACTGGGTTGAGAAGCCTTTCTCTAAATGCTCAGTTTTAATTTGTACTGTTGCCTAAGGGCTCCTTTTACAAAGCCGTGCTTGAGCCTTAACTTGCGGAATAGCGCACGCTAAATTGAGAAGGCGGTAGATTTTTGGCTAGTGCGCGTTAATCCAGTGCGTGCATTAAAAACACTAGCACACCTTTGTGAAAGGAGCCCTAAGTTTCTGTCAAGTGGTATATCTATAGATCATGGGGTAGCAAGAAATAATATATGTGTATTTTCCATTTTTAGGGGTATTGATCCATATGATAAGCTGAATACAGTTTATGTAGAACGTCATGAACCAATGGGCTTTTCAACTGTACTGCGCAGCACAGATTTTTTTCAAACAAGGGAAAGCCAAGAAATTATTGTGGAAGAAGTGGATGACTTTCAGCTTAGGGAAAAGTATATGTTTGCCACTAAAACTATGGTAAGTGTTAAATGGTTGCAGTACATTATTTTATATAAGAGCTTGAGGTTTTGTTTTAAAGGTATTTGTTTTTTGGTTTTTTTAGTAAGAATAAGGTATGCAAACATAAATGGTAATATTTTTACTTTAAAATGTGAGAATTTAATATCTTACACTTTTTCACACATATAAATTCTTAATTTGTAAACATTTCAATTGATTCTTAAGATTTTCCTGGTACTAGCTGTGAAAGCTGCAGATCTAATGTTCACAGTACATTAAGGAGTTGATTATTTACAGATATTTAACCAGTCAGGAGAGGTGCCTACTGGTTAAATTGCACTATTGGTTCAAACCTGAATATTCAGTGACAAATGCCTGTATATTCCAGGGTGGTCTGGAGGTGAAGTTACCCAAGTAAAAAAAAAAAAAAAAGGCTGCCGTAAATGAACTTGGTAACTCCTGTAGGCTGCTGAGTAACCAACTATTCAGTGCTGGTATTGGGATAAGTCAGTAGCCAGTGGCACGGGGAAGCGAGGTGGTGGTGGCGGTGGGGCAGCACGGGCTTTCCTCTCATTTTTTTTAGTTTCACTCCTCTAGAACCATGTAAACCCCGGCTGGGCGATGGCTCATGAGTGATTTTAAGTGATTGCAATATTGAGATAGGGATAGGTCAGCAGCCATTGTTTAAAGAAATGCTGACTGCTGCTGGCTGAATATTGCCCCTTTTACATTTTGTCTTTATTTTTAAACCTACTGTCACATGGCAGTTGCTGTTTTTCAAACGGCCTTTGGATGGAGTACAATTTCAGTACTGATTTCAGAGATTTTTTGACTTCTAAAAATGTCATTCTAGAGCTGGTTAGTTGTGATTGTAAGAAAGCCTCCATGAGGAGGGGAGCAAGATGGTTTCGTAGTGGAACTGAAAGGGAGACTAAGGTATGCAAACATAGAAGATGATATTTTTACTTTAAAATATGAAAAGTTAATATCTTGCACTCCAGATCTTGAAGTTTTTCCCACACATAATTTCTTAATTTGTAAACATTTCAATTGATACGTGAGATTTCCAGCTGTGAAAGTTTCAGATTTAATGTTCACAATACATTAAGGAGTTGATTGTTTATAGCTGTTTAACCAGCCACAATAACACTATCCTTAGGGTGGATACCACAATAACATTCCAAAAGATATTTTGAGAAGTACATAAGGTTGGGGAGGCCTCACCGGGGGCTCTTGTCTACCCTCCCCTCTCCCCCTCCCAAAACAGAGACAGACACCAGGGTTAACTTTCCGCTAAGGAGTTTATTTATTTATGGCCGCAGCATGGTTATAACACAATAACATTGACCATAATCACATTTATGTTCATAAATAACATGATTAATATGATAACATTGAAATAACCATAACTTGTAAACATACCAAACTTCAATTCAACCTAACTTCTACTAGCCTAGACCTCAGGGGAGGGGTCTACCACCCTACCAAGCAGGGCCCAGCACTGCATATAAGTAGGCACCGCCGTTCAAGCGAATGCTCTAATCCCACTTGGCCCGAGCCGCCATCCAAGCGTCCCGGGCCCCGTTACCTGTTCCCCCCCTAATCGCCGTCCAAGCGATTGGGGGTAGCGAGGGTCCATCCTCTGCTTGCCCCTCCGTCCAAGAGGGGTCTCTCATTCATGAGGGGGTAGGAGCCCTCACTTTAGAGCGGCCAATCCTATCCCCCTCCCCGCTTGTGTTGGGTTCCCCCCCCTTTTCTTAAGCCTTATCCTTGCCATCAGCGACTACCTTCCTTCCTCAAGTTTGGGTACGGGTGGGCGGGAGTTTGCTCTCCCCGGCGTGCTGCAAAAGGAATGGCTGCGCCGGGAGAGTCCTTTTTTAAAGTTTCCCGCTGCCTATCCCTGCCTGGCCATTTTGTCTCACCCTGCCTCAGTCCCCTGGAACCCCCCACCTTATGCCTGCCCTGTGCTAATCACTCCCGGGCTTCTTTCCTTGGCATTATAAAAGAATATATTACCCTGCTAACGTGTCCATAGAATATAATGGTCACATTAGCATTTAGAACATTAGCTAAATTGGCTAATGTGCCTTAGTAAAAGGACCCCTTAAACTTAAAAAAAAAAAAAAAGTGGAGAAAAAAAGACCTAATTTAACATGCTCTATCAAACAGGTAGAGTGCCCTCAAAAAATTCTTCAAATTGGGTCCAATGAAATAGGAAACATGCAAGAAAGCCATATACTTATCTGTTCTGCAATATGCTGATGAAAAAACTCTCCCAATATTGCAAATTACCTCTGCAATATGTCCATAGTCAACAGGGTGCTTCCTGTTTTGCTTAACATTAGCTGCTTCAGGGGAATGTGGGATCTCTCAAATTCCTCTACGAACTGCACTTCAACATCCTGTTTGTCTTTGTTTTTAAATAGTCTCGAGAGTTATTATTATTGTTTGGTTATGCACTGTCAGCTTAAACTTGTATTTTTAGCTAAAGTATGTTTTATGTTTTTATGATTTTGTACACCGCCTAGAAGGTTGATTGGGCGGTATAAGAAATTCTAATTAAACTTGAAACTTGCTGGCATCCACTATTACAGGAATAGGCAATTCCGGTCCTCGAGAGTCGGAGCCAGGTCAGGTTTTCAGGATATCCACAATAAATATGCATGAGATAGATTTGCATCTCAATGAGGCAGTGCATGCAAATCCATCTCGTACATAATCATTGTGGATATCCTGAAAACCTGACCTGGCTCTGGCTCTCGAGGACCGGAATTGCCTATTCCTGTAATAGTGGATGCCAGCAAGTTTCAAGTTTAATTAGAATTTCTTATACTGCCCAATCAACCTAGGCGCGGTGTACAAAATCATAAAAACATAAAACATACTTTAGCTAAAAATACAAGTTTAAGCTGACAGTGCATAACCAAACAATAATAATAACTCTCGAGACTATTTAAAAACAAAGACAAACAGGAACAAAAGGTAAAAAGGCAAGAACTACAATAGTCAAAGTAAAAGAGAACAATTAGGGAAAAAACAATGGGAGGGGCTGCTATAAATAATGTTGAACACAATAGTGTTGATCTCAATTGCCCTTAAAAGGACAGCAATAAGAGTTTGTTGTACCAGGATATTTTCTTCACCTTTTGGTTGTTTTTTTACTAGTGTTCTAGCTGGCTTACCTAGTCAAGAGGAGAGAAACAAGAAAGTAGTGTTTTCAAAAAGCATACATTTATATATCTAGTCTAGTGCCTGCTTGACAATTTTGTATCATCTGGAATCCATTGTGCTTTGGAAACTGCTATGAGGAATGAACAAAATAGAGTGCAGAGAAAGGGGGGACATGATAGAAACATTCAAATACATCACGGGCCGCATTGAGGTGGAGGAGGAAATCTTTTTTTTCTTATGGGTCCCACGGCGATAAGAGGGCATCCGCTAAAACTCAGGGGGGGAAGATTTCATGGGGACATCAAGAAATACTTCTTCACCAAAAGGGTAATTGATCGATGGAATGGTCTTCCACGTCAGGTAGTCGAGGCCAGTAACATGCTCGACTTCAAGGGACAATGGGACAGACAGGTGGGGTCGCTCCAGAGGAATGCTTAAAAGATGGATTCTTGAGGGAGGGAGGGTTCTTGAGTGGGCAGACTTGTTGGGCCATCGGCTCTTTTCTGCCGTCATACTCTATGTTTCTATGATGTTGGCTTGAGTTCCAGTGGCAAGAGTTTAATTTGATTAATTTGATATTCTGCTTATTACAACCAGGTTTTAAAGCAATTTATAATAGTAAACAACATTAAATAAACTATAAATTATTACAATGCAAATAAAACATTATTTACAGAATAAGACATCATCAAAAAATCTTCATATTACTTAACTAAAAAAACAAGAATTAGCAAATCTGCTCTCGAAAAGCTAGGCTTTTTTTAAAGCTTTGCAAAAACAATGGTATATGGTTTATTAGGCATGATATACTGCCTTCTGTACAGAACATCAAGGTGTTTTACAGTTAAAATACAATAAACATGCAAGGGAAGAAAATGAAATGAACATTTAATAGGCTAGAGATGAAGATTTAAAAAAAATATTGCTGGTTTCAGTTGGTAAAGAACTCCATAGAAAGGGTCCAAAATAACAAAATAACTTATTGAGAGATTTACCTATATGTAATTCATCAGAAAGATATTTAAGGGTGCCCGGGCCAAAAGTTTTATAGACAAGACACTGTACCTTGAAGATAATGCTTGAGACAGAACTGCATATCAGGAAGATGAGAGGATTTGGCAAGTACTTGAAAAAGTTGGTTCTCATGGCAAAATACGTGCAGAATATATTGTCTTGGTTTACCCAGTGATACATTATCCACCAAATTTTTCAGCATTGCAATCCGATTGGTTTATATGTCACAAACTGATTCTTAAGCAAAGACTGCAGCCTGCTGATTAACCGGTTGCAACCTTTGTCCAACCACTATGCCTATTTTATTCGACTTACCCCTTAGTGTTAGATTTCTTAAAATACATACGTGTTCATTATGACATGCCTTAACTTTTCATGAACAATTGCGGAAGGTTTTACGATTTGGTTTTCCAGCATTTCACTGAGTCCTCTTAAAAAACTAATTGACCACTCATCGTTACATACGCTCATACAAGGCGTGTTAAATAATTTATCTATCTGAGTATGAAAGAAAGTAACAAGCATGTTGAAACAAGTCTGTGTATGTTGTGACATGTCTCAGGGTTATTCATGCACAGTTACAGTTCAGTGTGAGCCTAACATTCCAAGAGACAGGGTATCAGGAGAGTCCTCGTGCAAATCAAGTAAGAAACTGATAGATTCAGTGATAAAATTTCTCAGGAAAAAAGCCAAAGGCAATCTATGAACACATGCATGACTGCAGTTTATGGTGAGTTATTCCATCATCCTACAAAGTAAAATTTTGGAACAAACAGTTTAAGTGAGGTAGAGTCCACTGAAGATGACCCTCACACTGTGTGGAAGCAATTTCCACAGAAATGTGCAAGAAAGTTGAGGATTTAATTTTGTCAGTCATACAAATTAAGGCTTTCCAAATAGCTGAAGAAATGGGTATCTCTACAGGTGCAAGATGGGTTCCAAGAATGTTGATGCCATTTCAGACCACAAGGCTCTAGTGCTTTCAGGAGAGCTTGGAGATACTTCATGAAGACCAAGTGAATTCATTGTTTGGTGACTGGAGATGAGACTTGGGTCTATCGCAGAGATCATGAGTCCAAAATGGAGTCTTCTGGGATGATGAAAGACTTTTGCTTCTAGAGTTCATGCCATGCAAGACAACCATAACTGGGGAGAGTTATGCCAACACAATGATCATTTGCGAGAGTCAATAAAGGATAAAAGACAAGGAAAACTGACAGCAGGCATGCTGCTTTTTCACAACAATGTGCCGGTGCACAGGCTGCAATTCGAGAATGTGGGTTTCAGTAGCTGAACCATCCACCTTACAGTCCTGACCTGGCTCTTTTGAATTATTTCCTGTTCCGAGTTTTGAAGAAATCTCTCCTTGGACAGCGGTTTTCAAGTGATGACATCAAGGAAGATGTGACGTCCTGGTTTGAAGGTCAAACAGAAGAATTATTTTCAAACGGGTTAAAGTCATTGCAGGAAAAGTGGATGAAGTGTATGGAGTTATCAGAGGACTATATTGAAAAAATAAAACAAAATTTTTTTGAAGTCTTATTTTTCCTACAGAGGTAGATAAATTATTGAACACCCCTCGTATGTATGTTTGTTATCTCCCACTTAGATTGTTATAACAAAGTATATTCAGGACTCTCTCAAGTTGAACAGAGACTACAATCTGAAATAATAAAACGCTAGCCGCGCATGCGCACTCAACTGCGTGATTCCGTTTTCCCTGATCCAACATGTAGGTCCATGGCCTTGCAGGAGTGCGCATGCGCGACTCCCCAGCCTTACACACAAATCGGAAAGTGCTGGGCAGACAAATTGAAAAGCGCTGGCCTCCCTGATCTCCCACACCTCCATCAACGAAAAGCGGCACTACCGGCTGAAATTTATTTTACACTTTAAGGCCACTGCGGCGGCTCCTCTGATGACATGCACCTGCGTCGGAGAAGGCCTCCGATGCAGGCGGGGATCGGGCAAGGAGCCGCTGCGGCAACTTTAAACTTTACAAAAACTGAACTGCTGCGAGAGAAGACTTTAGCCACACCAGCAAGGATACTTTCGCAATGGGGCCCGCCAAACAATTTCTGCCGTTGCCGAAATTTGGCCCACCGTTCCTTCCTTTCCTCCATCAGGTACAGTTCAGCTCTGCCTATGTTAAAAGGAGCTGCTTTGAAATTGGAGCCCTGCCGCCACCGTAACACGTTCCCTCTGCCGCGGTCCCATATGTCAGAGAAGGGGCGGGACCAAGGCAGAGGGGAACGTGCTACGGCAGTGGCAGGCCTCCGATTTCGAAGCGGCTCCTTTTAACATTGGTGGAGCTGCACTGCACCTGATGGAAGGAGGGAAGGAAAGGTGGTTGTGCGCTGTTGAGCCCCTCTTTGCCCTCAGCCCCTCTCCTAACTCACTATCTGCTCCCTCCTGTCTCAGACCACTGGGGGGAGGTGCCTGTCTTCAGCTGCCAGAATGGAGGGAGGGAAGAAGGGGCCCTGGCAAGCCAGTTATCAAAAGCCAACCATAGCCTGGGACCCCTACATGATATGAATAATGACCAGACAACAAAAGGTAAGAAAAATAATTTTATTTTCTGTTTTGTGATTACAATATGTCAGATTTGAAATGAGGGAGGCTTGAGGGAGGCTGCCGCCATGGCTTTGGACAGAGGGGTACCATTTTCATGGGAGCCGGCCTTCGGAGAGGTTTGGGATGCGGGGACGGATGCGGGAGGGGCTGCCGCTGCGAAGGGCTTTGGTGGTGGAGCCAGCCAGACCGCGAGTGTGGGGCCGTTGTAAGCGCTGATTGGTCAAGGAGCCGCCACTGCCGAGGCTTTGAAATTGCTCTCCCACCGTCACTCCCTCCCGCCTCGGCTCTGCCTCTGCCCCTGCCCAGGTTCAAAAGCAGGAGAGGCGGTCATCTAGCACCCGTTAATCTAACGAGCTTAAACACTAGTTATTACATAAAACTACTGCACGATTTCTTTGTAATGCTGACTGTTTTGATCACTGTACAGCACTTTTGAACACTCTACATTGGCTTCCAGTTTCTTACCATTCACAATTCAAAATACAATGTTTAGCCCATAAAGTCCTAGACCTGGGCACCACAATTTACCTTTCCAATCGGATCTTTTCTTATAGCGAGAGTACAAATAAAGGGAAAGGTAGGAAAATGGAAAAGGATTTTTTTTTCCCTTCTTATATATATATATATTTAAGCTTGAGTGCATATTTTGTTTGTTTGACTCTGTCTTTTAAACATTTGGAGTTCCTTTTCTTTTCATTTTTAAATTGTAATCTGCTTTGACCATTTTCTGGAATTGCAGTAGAGCAAGTACTTTAAATAAATAAAAAAAAATATAATGCCCCTTTCACGGAGGAATTCTCCAGCTTAGTAACTTTTTGTGTGTCACCTAAGAAGCTTCCATAAAGGCAGTGTTGGAGTTTGCAATCTCTGATAAGTTCACCTTCCTATGGTGATATCCCATTTTTCCCCCTCTGATGTGCTACTTCATTAGTAAATTCATGCAACTGTGAACTGAATTAGACTACTTTCTGTCACTATAAATTTCCCAGATATTTTTGAATGCTGTTTTTTGAGAAACCAGGCTGATCCCTAGTCAGTCCAAATCCTTTCTTTGCCAGAGAATGGAGGATGGAATCCTGCTAAATCTACTTGGATTTCTTCTCCCAGAGAAGATGTAAACTTGTCCTCAAGTGTTCCTCCATTGCTACCTCCTGGAACCTTAGTTTTTTGCTTAAAAAAAAAGGATTTGTTAATCTATGTTTGCACATGAATTTGTTCCTTTTAACACATGCTTCTTAGAGAACTTGAAAATATAGGTCTACTTAAAATATAAAATAAGAACATAAGGATAGCCTTACTGGCCTTACTGGTCCATTAAGCTTGCTCTCACAGTGGCCAATCCAAGTCACTGGTACCTTGCCAAAATGCAAAGAGTAGCAACATTACATGTTACCGATCCAGGGCAAGCAATGGCTTGCCCCATATCTTTTTTCAATAACAGACTATGGACTTTTCCTCCATGAAATTGCCCCAATCCTTCTTAAAACCAGCTACGCTATCCGCTCTTATCACAACCTCTGGCAATGTGTTCCAGAGCTTAAGTACCGGTATTCTCTGAGTGAAAAAAATATTTCCTCCTGGTTTTAAAAGTATTTCCCTGTAACTTCATCACATTTGGAACAGGTCCTCAAAATATTTCCTGACCCTAGCTTGTCCCATTGTTGATTTTGTTGAATAATTTTAAGGCTAGATAACAATAAAGGTTTTCCCTATATAAAAAATGGAAAAGTCCTTACTATAATACGAACAAAATGCTGTAAATTTATATTCATCTTATCTGGTAAAATAGTGGTCCCCAGATTGGAATCCATTATCTGGGAAAATGTTTTGTCAGGAATGAGAATGTCCTATGGTCTGAGCTGACACCTTTCCAAACCTTGGATAGTGTAGCCACCTTTTTTTCTTCGATGGTCATAGCCTTAGTTTAACTGTTTGAATGGTGTGATACCCTGTAGATACTTATGTATCAGTGCAAGAGAACACTGTGCTATTCACAGTTGAACTGAGATGTCCAGAAATAAGAGATAGCAAGAACAACAGGCTAGTAGAGTGCCTGGGCCAATGATGTCAGGGGAGGGGGAGTTTTCTTTATGTGACAGTGTTCTGGATAAAAGATGCTATTTTTTTCCCTGTGTATGTCTGACTTAGTCTACACTCAGTTGTACGGCAGAATTTTGAACAACTTGAAGGGGAAAGGGATGGTTTAGTGAGAAACGTGTGAGAAGCAAGTTGGATTAATCTAAGCATAAGACGATGAGAGTGCGGATAAGGGTTTTGGTAGTGTGCTCAGAAAGGAGAAGATAAATTTTGATGTTTGAGGATGAAAGAAAAAGCCTCCGAGTTCCATGTTGTGTGATTTGATCTTCCACTAGCGGTCTACTTTCCCTTTCAAATGTTTAAACACATCACTACCATAACATGCTGAAGTTGACTTGGATGAAAGATGCAAATCCAAACCTCCTTTGATGTACTATGACAAAATCACAAAGCATTAAAAATGTTCTGATACTGCAATAGATTTCATGAGGATTTCAAGAAATTACTGGTAGAATTAATGAAAAACTCAACTTCATCCAAAAGTGTCTGGCAGAACCCAAAAAGCACATGTTACTGCTTATGAACAGAAGGTAAGAACAAATTGTTTTCACGGTTTGAAAACCATTATTTTACCAAATAATTGATTCATGGAAAGGAACATGATAAACTTCACACACACACATCATGGTTGAGCCTTCTGTTTTCTGATGACTGGCTGGAGGCCACTTATTGTGGGTCAATATTTATGTTGGGGCTTCCAATATGGAATATTTAAGCAGATTTTACAAGTGCAGTGTTTACAGTAAAATCATGTTGTAAAATAAAATCAGAATATGGTATACTTTAGATACTGATAGTGTTCACTGTTTTATTATGGTTGACGTTCAAAGTTAAGTTTCCACTGTTACATATGCTGCTTTAATGTAAGAAAAACTGCAAATGTTATTTTAACATATAAAATTTGGGAGCACTTGGCAAGCCTAAAGACATTTAGGGGGCTTTTTATACTAAGCTGTATTAGCTGTTAATGTGGCAATTAATGTATACTAGCATTTAACGCTTTGCTATAGCTAATAGCTAGTGTGGCATGAGGCAGAGAATGGATGGGGACAGTGCCTTACAGTTAACGTAGAAGTTACTGTATGCCTACTTAACACAGCACATCAGTTAACAAAGTTGCATTCTTGGGAAGCTGCATGCATGTGGTAGTCTGCTGCTACAGGCTGTGCCAAATATTGGTGCTAGGAGAAAAAAAAGTTGGGTGACCTGGCATTGCCACAGGTAGCAGATGCCATGTATGTAAGGGTGACTCTACCATGCAGATTCAGTGATGTCATGGATAGAGACATTGGGGGTGGGGATATGGAAAGTATAGGGATCATGGCTCGGAGGAGGCTGATGTGGTCAGAATCACCACTCTGCAACCAGAGATAGTGAGATCAAATCCCATTGTTACTCCTTGTGACCCTGAGCAAGTTGCTCATTCCTCCAGTGCCCACCACTTTGAATGTAAGCTTTGAATGCCAAAGCCACAAAAAGGCAGTATACAAGTCCCCATTCTCTTCCCGTTCCCTTGTCTCTACTGCTGCAACTTCCATTCAGGACAGTCCTAGAGATTTCCCTGTTGACCACAGGAGGGAGTTCGGGAGTCAGATGCTCTAGAGCAGTGGTCTCAAACTCAAACCCTTTGCGGGGCCACATTTTGGATTTGTAGGTACTTGGAGGGCCGCAGAAAAAATAGTTAATGCCTTATTAAAGAAATGACAATTTTGCATGAGGTAAAACTCTTTATAGTTTATAAAACTTTCCTTTAACAGTTAAAAGGAAAGATATATAAACTATAAAGAGTTTTACCTCATGCAAAATTGTCATTTCTTTAATAAGACATTAACTATTTTTTCTGCGGCCCTCCAAGTACTCTATTTTTTTCTGCAGCACTCACATTTAAAGTTCAATATCTTTTCTTTCTCAAAACTGGCACATTTCAATCACTAAATTGAAAATAAAATCATTTTCCTAGCTTTGTTTGGTAATTTCATCAGTCTCTGGTTGCCCTTTATTCTTCTGATTGTGCATCCAATACTTCTTCCCTTCTTTCAGCCTCCTGTAAGCTTCCTTTCCTCCAGACCTCATTCCCTCCCCCAACTTTTTCTTTCTTTATCTGTCTGTCTTTCTCTGATTCCGTGCCCCATTTTTTGCTTTGTTTCTGGTTCCCTGTCCCCCTCCTTCTTTCTTCCTTCCTCCGTGCCCCATTTTTTGCTTTGTTTCTGGTTCCCTGTCCCCCCTCCTTCTTTCTTCCTTCCTCCGTGCCCCATTTTTTGCTTTTTTTTCTGGCTCCTTGTCCCCACCCCACCTTCTTTCTTTCTTTCCTTCCTTCTTTCCTTCCTTCTTTCCTTCCTTCTTTCCTTCCTTCTTTCCTTCCTTCTTTCCTTCCTTCTTTCCTTCCTTCTTTCCCTCCTTCTTTCCTTCCTTCTTTCCCTCCTTCCTTCCCTCCTTCCTTCCTTCCTTCCTTCCTTCCCTCCTTCCTTCCTTCCTTCCCCCATGCCACCGCCGCTGCGGAATAGGCTGCTGCTGCTGCCACTATCGGGAACAGGCTATCTCCCTGCTTTTCTTCTGCATGGGGCCGAGCAACTCTCGCTGCCCGATGTCAATTCTAACATCAGAAAGGACGTTCCGGGCAGCCAGGCAGCGATTGGCTAGCCAGAACGTCCTCTCGACGTCAGAATTGACGTCGGCCCGCCAGAGTTGGTCGGCCCTGCAGGGAAGAGAACAGTGGACCGCCCCCCCTTGGTACGCCACTGGAGCAGCAGCGTGTCTGGCGGCTCGTTCGTTCAAAGCCGCGGGTGGCGGCTCCTTGCGAGATCCACGCCTGCGTCTGAAGCCTCTCTGATGTTGTGACATCAGAGAGACTTCCGATGCAGGAGTGGATAGCACAAGGAGCCGCCAACCCGCGGCTTCTCCCTACCTGATGGGATTAGTTTACATGTCATAGGCCTAGTGCTCAAGGGAAACAAAATAACTCAGGCTCTCTTTGAGAACTGGGCATCCAAAGGAATTCATACCTCCTTGGCAATCAGGAGACATCAAATCAACCAAACCACATGAAGATGCTAGAAAATATAATTCAGGTATATAAATATAAACAGACAAACACAGGATACACACAGGACATTCAGACATACACTCATATTCATACCTATAGATGATGTAATCTTGTTGTTAAGTCTTGTTCTTGGTTCTTTGGTCCTGAACCTGCTTTTCAGAGACAATGGGGTTGTAGCACAATAAGGCAACAGGTGAGAATGGCTTAGAAAAATAATTTTATATAGAAATAGGCTTATTACAAATGTACAGCACTTAGAATAGAAAGTTATTACAGAGTTGCTTCTTTGTATGTGTTACATGTCTGCCTGTCCTCTTATTTGCTGTTTATGTATGTGAATATGTGTCTGTCCTTCTGTAGGTGGCTGAGGGAGGGGGGGGGGGTGTATGTGGAATGGCTGTCGGAGCATGAATGTCTGTAAATAAATAGGTATGATTGTGAGTGTGTATAGTATGTCATAAACAATATTCTGTTTCCTACCCAAATATACCTAATAGCTTATTTAAAACATATCAGTAAAACAAAACTGCAAACAGTATCAAACAAGTTTTATGGTTGGACATTTTCAGGCATGACCAATTGATCTGCTTCTGCCAAAGGAACTTGGGGCATACCAGATCAATGGCAGAAAGTGGTTTATTTCATAATTTATTGCAACTGTGCCAGCTATTTCTTTCTAGATTTTTTTTTTCCATAAAGTACATGGAATACATTTTTAGATCTATTATTGTCATTTACTTACTGCTTGCATGTATTACTCCTGAAGCATTTTTATTGTAAATTTTCCATCACGCTCCTGGTTAGATGATGCATAACTTAAGTTAGCTATATTTAGATTAGATTTAATTTATTTTTCTTTATTCCATCAGCATCTGTTGGGCAGTCAAGAGAAATCTTCAGTTCAACTCTGGGTCTCTTTTAATCGAAGGCCAATGAGAGCTGCACAGTTTATGACCAAACACCCTATCACTGTAAGTGATGTTTTCAAATTGTGCTGGCACTATATAAATGCATATAAATTAGGGGGAAGCCAACAGCAGCACTTCCTGACTGACCCTCCCTCCTCTCCCTCTAAAGCAGATGCGGCAGCGGCCGGCCAGCAAGAGCAGTGCTGCTGCTCCTATTTTAGGGGGCGAGGGGGAGGGTCTGAATCGGGAAGCCGATTTTTTTTTTTTTTTTGGTTGTTGTTTTGAATCGATTCGAATCGATTCACCTGAAGTGAATTGGTGAACCGATTTGAATCGTGAATCGGGCAGCACTAGTGTGTACTTACCCTAGATCAGGGGTAGGCAATTCCGGTCCTCGAGAGCCACAGGCAGGTCAGGTGTTCAGGATAATCACAATGAATATGTATGAGATGGATTTGCATGCACTGCATCCTTTAGATGCAAATCTTAGTCATATTTATTGTAGATATCCTGAAAACCTGACCTGCCTGTGGCTCTTGAGGACTAGAATTGCCTACCCCTGCCCTAGACCATCAGGGTATCCTTAAGGTGGGCCTAAAGGAGGGGGCATGCTATTAGAGGGTGGAAGGCTTGGGGAGGGAGCATAGGCACTCTGTATAAGGGGGAGGCTAAGCCTCTCTAGCCTAACTATGACCTTCCCCTTTTCTGTCCTCACTTGTTTGCTGTAGGCCGCTTCTTCCCAATGAGGTGGCAGCATGAAAACAAAACTGAATTTTATAATAATGTGCACAAATCTTAGAAATGCCCCTAACCTACCCATGCCCCTTCCATGGCCACATCTCCTTTTCAGGTCTGTGCGTAAAAATTTACATGCACCTCTTTATAGAATAGTGACTAGAAAGATGCACATATAAATTCCAATTAGTGCCAGTTAGCATTGATAATTAATGCCCAATTATTTACGCTAATTGGCTTGTTCAATTAATTCACAATTGTAGCTTGGGTGTGCAGTTCTGAGCACTATATAAATACATATAAATTAGGGGGATATGCATAAGTATTCCATAATTTATCATGGGGTAAATGCATAAGTATTCCATAATTTATCATGGGGTAAATTTTAAAGCAGGCAAAGATAAAAACTACAGTATTTTCCTGGATGCCACAGAAGCAGACTTAAGGTCTACCAAACAGTACATGACTTCTGTTCCTTTACCTTTCTTTCTGTTTATAGCTGCTGCACTTTGTTTCTATACCAAAATATTCCAAATTACTCTTTCCCCATATAGAATTCTCACTCATTCATCAGAATAGATATACACTGGAAAAAAGGTAAATGATAAGTTATTAAGAATATACAAACAAAAACTGGTGAATCAGACCTGTATTAAACTTTAGCTACATTTCCTTTAAATACGAACAGGGACCACAGCCTTTGTTTTGCAGATGTGTGCCTTGAAGTTTTGCTCCATAGGATAGACAAAACCTTTTTAAAGCTCTTGAGCAATGAATCGCAAACTGTGTGCCGCCTGAGATATCTGGTGTGCCGCGCCACACTGGCAAGGAGGAGAGTCGTCCATGCCGGCTGCCTGTCTACAGGATGTGCCTCTCACGGCAAGAGGCACATCTTGTAGGAAGTCAGCTGGCGCAGATCTCTCCTCCTGGCTTGCATCTTTCCTCCTCTCCCCGTACCTTCTGGATCCTTCCACTGGTGGGTCGCGGCCAGATGGGCCTCCACGTATGCATGGCCGTTGACGCGATGATGTCACTCATTTGCGTCAGCGTCCGTGCACTTCTGGGTGCCTTCCAGCCAGGGCACTGGATTTAGTGTGCCGCTGGCTGGAAAGTTTGCAAGACACTGCTCTTGAGGTTCAAAATGTATTTATTTGTAACATTTGGTATACCCCCATTCACAAAGCTTCGTGGGGTTTTACAATAAAACCTTTGATATAAAATTAGAAAAATATAAGACAGAGCAAACAGAACAAAAAAACACAAGGAAGGGAAAAGAGTAGAACATCATCAAATGACTACAAATACTTATCACAGCACTGTAAATTACACAGATGAATGATATTAAGTACTGGGAGAACAAGGGGAGGGGAATAAAATTAGCTACATATTAATAAAAAGATAAAATATTAAAACCAAATGAGAACTTTTGAGAACAACCAGGTCTTTAAAAGTACTTTAAATTTTTCACTGAGGTCTCTAAATGAATTTCCAAGGGCAGTTTGTTCCAGAGAACTGGTGCAAGGCAATGGAAAACAGAAGTACTGGATGAGTCTAGGTGGATAACAGATGATAGGGGGGAGTACTGGAGGATTAGCTGGGGAAGATTAAAGCATACATGAAGGAACATAAAAGTGCTAGCATCAACAGGTATAAGGGAAAACCAGTAGAATAAGGATTGTGTGTAAGAAGCAAAATGTTGAATTTGATCCTAGCCTAGCATTGCGCCTGCAAAAGTAGAGTCAATAGGGTGAGTAGATATGTGGAGTAGACTTCCTGAAGAGGTGGTAGAGACAAAGACTGTGTCTAAATTTAAGAAAGCATGGGATAGGCATGTGAGATCTCTTAAGGAGAGGAGGAGATAGTGGATGCTGATGATGGGCAGACTGGATGAGTTATTTGGCCTTTATCTGTTGTCATGTTTCTATACCTTTGTTGTCAGGAGATTTTATTTTTCCATCAGGTTCCAGTTTCTCTTTTCTGCTTTTCCTGACTCTCATTTGCTAATTCTTCAATTGGATGCTGTCCATTTTTCTTTTCTCCTTTCTTTTGTCTATT
Source organism: Geotrypetes seraphini (assembly GCF_902459505.1). Lineage (NCBI taxonomy): Eukaryota > Metazoa > Chordata > Amphibia > Gymnophiona > Dermophiidae > Geotrypetes > Geotrypetes seraphini. The sequence goes on from NC_047096.1 coordinate 35,472,663, forward strand.
TCCTCACTGCACCTGCCTCTGACATACTGATTGCTCCTTTATAGCTATTTCCTCTTTCTTTTCTGCCTCTCTTGTCAACTTAAATTTCACCTTTTTTCATAACTCTTCTCCTCCTTTTTACTCTTCAGCTACCTATCATTTTTTTCCATCTTACTTTCTTACCCACTAGCTCTCTCATGCCCCATCAAACTCCTTCCCTGGCCCTCCATTCTCTTTCATCTTTAATCCACTCCCTATTTTTACCCTGTATAATCATTATTGTCTCATTCATTTCCTTGCCACCCTCTCTTCTTGACCCTCCTGACCTCTTCCACATAGTTCTACCATTCACAGCATCTGCTCACTTTTTTTCCCCGCCCTATTTTTGTAGCCTCTCATCTTTGTCCCTTATCTCTTCCGTCCAACATTCTCCTTCTCTTCCCTCACATCCATTGTCTGACATCTCTCCATCACTCCCTTCTGCTTCTAGATCCAACATCTTCCTCTTTCTCCGCTCTCCACTTCCTATGTATCTCTCCCTCCCTCTCATCCACCCTCATATCTAACATCTCTTTCTCTCTCCCCCATCCCTTGTACCCTGGGTCGGCCATCTGTCTTCCCCCTTTCTCATGCAGCATCTCTCCTTCCCTGCCCAGCCCTATATCCAGTATTTTTACTTCACAGCTCCCCTCCATGCAGCATCTCTGTCTCCTCTGTGCCCCTTTGCTACATCTCTCCCTTTTTTCCCTCTACCCCATGATAAGCAACTCTCCCTCTCTACTCCCCTTATGTCCTGTGTCCAACATCTCTCTTCCGCCTCCCACCATGCAGCATCTCTCCCTCCCCCATCATATTCAATATTTATCCCTTATTCCCCCATACACCATTTTTCCTCTATCCTTATTACAATATTGTCTCCCTCTGTCTCCTCTCCAGTCTCTCTCTCTCCCCTCCATCCCCATGTAAAGACATTCCTTTCTCACCTCTCTCCACCCTTTTGCTGCAAATCTCCCATCTTCTCTACCCGTCCAACAATTCTCCACCCCTCTCTAGCTGCCCTGCAACTGCATCTTTCCTTCCCTTCCTCATCTTATTCCACCCATACTTCTTCCTCTTGCTTCAATGGGTTCCTGGCAGCAGTGATTCTCATATGCTGCCTGTAGCTGACTCAGAAGCTTCCCCTCTTTCTCCTCTTGCCCAGGCAGAGTGATAGAGGGGGGGGGGGCATGGCAGAGGGGAAGCTTCTGGATCGGCATCAGGCAGAGTATGGGAATCTCTGCCAGGAACCCACTGAAGACAGCGATGCAGGACCACTGGAGCTCAGACTTTTTCCTCCTTGCCAGTGCTATCAAGCTACTGTGTTGCTGGGCGGGCCTGAGCCTAAACTGGGTGGGTTCAGGCCCACCTGTGGCTACACCTATGTTCCACCCCCCCTCCCCCCGTCGCTCCATTTAGCTGGTAAGTCCCTCCTATCTGTGCCCTTCTCTTCAACTGCAAACTCCAGATGCCGTCCCTTTTACCTTGCTGTACTATATGCTTGGAACAAGCTGCCTGAATTCCTACGGCGGGTTCCATCTCTGGCAATGTTCAAGGCCCAGTTAAAAGCCCACCTCTTCGAGAGTGCTTTTGACTCTTAACTCCTCTCACCTTGGGTTTTACATCCCCAGCTCTATATGTCATGTCCGTCTGTCCAAGTTAGATTGTAAGCTCTTCTGAGCAGGGACTATGTATTACACGTCAAAATGTACAGCGCTGTATATGCCTTTCAGCGCTATATAAGTGATTAGTAATAGTAGTAGTAGTACACTCTTGCTAGGAATTTCTTATATACTATTTTTATGCATGCCATTCAAGTTTATAAGAGGTAAAAATTACATTAAACCACATTTTAGTGTGGGAGATATGCAACAATTACTACTATACCATAGCATTGTATATACCATTCTTTTGGGGACAAATTTTATATTTGAAATGGAAAATAGGAAGAGGTTGCTGATTTTCTTTGCTGAATGCTTTTCACTTATCTACAACAGGAATATTATATTGCTGATGCTTCAGAGGATCAAGTATTTGTGTGTGTCAGCCACAGTGACAACCGTACACACCTCTATATTTCAGAAGCAGAGGGTTTGAAATTTTCTCTCTCTTTGGAGAATATCTTGTATTTTAGTCCTGGAGGCGTGGGCAGTGACACCTATGTCAGGTAAGAATATGCAGAGACTGTACAGAATTGGAAAATACAGTGTAACTATGACCTCTCTTTATGCATGCCTTTTAATAGAACTTACAGAATATCAGTATTTCATGGAATCCTACAGCTGTTGTACTGCCTTTATAATCAAACCTATAATGAGTTTTAATTTCATTGTATGGGAAGGTACATTGTTGGTTAGATTTATGTGACTAGTTGACAGGACTCTGACCAGGAACAAAGGCTTTGCTGGCTACTCTCTCGGTATGTATTCTCTTCTGTTTTCAGTGTAACATGGTTGAGTTATTGGACAGGCAAGCAGGATCCATCTATGGCCTGGGTTTTTGAACTGGCGCCGATTTTTATAGGCACCCAAACTCAGTTAAAAATGCCATTCAAATGATGTTTTTAACTGAGTTTTAAGGCACCTATTGATGCCTAAAAAATTGGCACCAGAATCGTGCCTATAGAGGCACTTAGGCCACCGAAGGCCACTGTGGGTGTGGCTAATGCTGGAAGTGGCATTAGGCGGCCTAAAGTGCCTCCGTTTGTGCGATTCATATCATAGGTAGGTGCCAGAAATGTAGGCCAGGAAGATTCTGGCCTACATTTCTGGCGCCTACTTTTGCCAGAGATGCGATTCTGTACCCGGCACTGTCGCGTGATTGACATGCGATCGGCTGCCGAGCAAGGTACCAGTTACAGAATCCGGGCCTAAATGTAGAGCAATATGTGTTTTAAGAAGTACAGTAAAACCTTGGATTGCAAGTAACTTGGTTTGCAAGTGTTTTGCAAGACAAGCAAAACATTTTATAAAATTTTAACTTGATATACAAGCAATGTCTTGCAATACAAGTACATACAGTATACACACATCACAACTGAGCCGATGGTTCTTTCTCTGATGCTGCAAGAGTGTGAGCAAAGTCTTGCAATACGATTACATACAGTATACACATGTCACATCATCACAATTGAGCCGATGTTTCTCTCTCTGACGCTGCAGGAGTGTAGTGACTGTTCTAAATGAGCGAGGTCTTGCAATACAAGTATGTACAGTATTTTATATTAAAGTTTTTGGGTTGTGGAACGAGTTTTCATTATTTCCTATGGGGAAATTCGCATTGATATACGAGTGCTTTGGATTACAAGCACGATTCTGGAACGAATTATGCTCGCAATCTAAGGTCTTACTGTATTTTAATTTCTGATTGTGTAATGTAAGTGCTTTTTTATGTTTTTGTACCCCATCCAGAGTTGTGGATATTGTTTTAAATTAAATAATAAAACAAAAAAAGAGGATCCCCAAAGATGGCTGTCGTCTGAGAATGTAGGGAAGGTTTTGTGTTCGTACTACTGTCTTTCACTTTTTGTCTTTTTGCCTGATACTTAAGCACAATGCAAAGCCTTGGGGGAGTTAACCTCCCTCTGACTTTCACACCAGCAGTATTCTATTAAGAGTTTTACTCACTTTCTGCCCTCTTTGGGTGATTTCGGCAGTACTAAGCACAGAAGTGTCTGCTTCCAGCCTTGTGGAAGAAGTTTCAGATCAGGTTCAGGCTGGATTCAGAACAAAGGACACTACTGAGAAGTTACATTATTGGCAGATTGCTTCTGGTGCCAGTGGAGAGGATGCAACAAGACCATATGGAACTGTAGAACCAGATTTTGGTGACTGGGGTAAGTGAGAGCATTTGCTCCTTACCCCATTTATGTGGCTTCTGGTAGTTATTCTAGTATTATAGAAGCCAGCTACAATTACTGTGAAGTCCTTTTGGACTTCTCTTTCGTCCTTGTATCAAGTTATATTTTCTGTTGAGAGCCCAACAACAGCTTTGCCTTTGAAGATACAGACTTTGGAATCAAGTTTGCCTTTGCAGATACAGACTTTGGAATTCAGCTTGTCTATTCAAATATAGAAATTAGAATGTTCTGCTTGGGTTGCCTGTGCTTTGAGTACAATGGCTAAGACGTTGGAATATTTTGAAAATTATATTAGCCATCTTGTGCCTTTTGAATTTTCTCTTAATAAATTCTTACCTGTGTATCTTCAAGAGTTTGACTGAAATACTAAAGGTGCCTGAGGCAGCTAAACCATAAATTAAGGGTTTTTTGTTTTCTTTACCAGAGAGGAGCAATGGGCAAGGCTCTCAGCAGGATAAAGATGTGCCTAAGAGGCCTTAGATTATCTGCATTTATCCCAGGACAAGCAGGCAGGTATTCTCACTAGTGGGTGATGTCATCCGACAGAGCCCCGACACGGACATCTTGAAAGCATGTCTTGCTTGAAGAAACTTAGAAGTTTCGAGATGCCCGCACCGCGCATGCACCAGTGCCTTCCCGCCCGATGTACCGGGCGTGTCTCCTCAGTTCTTTTCTTTCCGCGGAGCTGAGAAGTTTGTACTTCATTCTGCGCTGACTGAAATTCAGTTTTTTGCCTTCTAATTCCCGCGTTTCTATTTCTTTCTTTGATTTTATTTCAATTTTACTTTATTTTTCTAAAAAAAAAAAAAAAAAAAATTAAAATTATTTCTTCCGGGGGTTCGGCCGGGCCGGCCTCGTGGCTGCGGCCTAGCGGCTTCGACCTTGCAGCGTCGATTTTCCGGCCTATGTCCCGACCAATCACCGGTTTTAAAAAGTGCAGCAAGTGCCAGCGTGCGATTTCGCTGACGGACCCACACCGACGCTGCCTTCAGTGTCTTGGTCCGGAACACGTTCCGAAATCGTGCCGGCCTTGTTCCACGCTCACTGCGCGCTCGTTTAAGCGGCGCTGCTTGCTCTGGGAGTCGATGTTCAAGATGGAAACTGCCAAGGAAATCTCTACTACTGCGGCTGTTGAGGTTTCGCCGGTCCGTTCGAAACCTGCATCGACGACTCCTGCATCGAGCATCGTGAAGCCCGCATCGTTCACACCGGCTTCAGCATCGAGTTCAGCATCGGCGCCTGCTTCCGTCTCCTCGGTTCAGGTACCGCCTTCCACTGTTCCTCCGGTGGTCATCAAAGTGCCTAAAGCTAGCAAGCAGAAGCACTTGGCCACGAAGGAACGCGAAGACCATACTGGAGGACCCCCTTTCGGTGCGGATCCCTCCATATCGGCTTCGCTTCGTTCCCTGCTAGAAGCTCAGTTTGTCGAGCTTATGCACACTATGGGACCCCGGCTTATTGCCAACATTCACGGTGAGCTTTCAACCCCGGTTTCAGAGGGCGGTCCGCCCCCTCCCCCTCCTCCTCGTCGTTCAATCTCTCTACTCGACGAGGGGGATCGGCGGAGGGCGGCGGAATCCTCCAGGAGAGCTTCCCTCCCTGAGATGCCACCTTTGGAGCCCATCACACCTCCACGCCAACAGGGTGCTAGGGCGGCTCCTGATAATCGTAGTCCTGGGCATTCTGCATCGCAGGAGGAGTTCTTCCACACTCCATACCAGACCTGGGTGGCGCTGCGTGAATCCGCATCTCTGCCACCTCTACGATCCACTGCATCAAGCCCTATCCATTCCTTTGAGGCTTCGAAGGACCACTCGATGCATAGAAGATCTCGTTCTCCGTCCCGTCACCGGGAGGGGCATCGATCTCGACACTCTTCTCAGCACTCCTCACGTCATTCGGAGGTGTCCCCGCAGAAGAAGATGCAGCGTTTGGGATACTCCTCGTCGGATTTGTCCCAGCCGGAAGGGCCGGAGTATGAGGAACCATCTACTTCCTATTCTCCTTGCCGATCTCAGCTCTCCCTGGACCCGGAGGCTTCCACGTCTTCTAGCCCGTCTCGTCGGCCGGCCTTGGCGGACCAACTGTCTTTCTCATCCTTTCTCCGACAAATGGCGGATGACTTGGATGTGACTTTGGACACTGGGTCAAAATATTCTAAAGAGTATTTGGACACCATGCATTTACCTCATCCTCCGGCGGAGACACTTCGGCTTCCTCTACACAAACTGCTGGACCAGACTTTCATGCGCTGTTTTGAGACACCGTATTCCTTACCTGCAGTCCCCAGTAAACTGGATGCTCGATACCGCATCGTTCACCACAAGGGGTTTGAGGGAGCTCAACTTTCTCATCAGTCCCTTCTAGTCGAGTCCTCTCTCAAACGTTCTCATCCCTCCCAAGTCTATGCTTCCGTTCCTCCGGGCAGAGAGGGGAGAACGATGGACAAGTTTGGTAGACGTATCTATCAGAACTCGATGATGGCGACTCGAGTGCTCAACTACAACTTTTTCTTTTCTTCATACTTGGATTTTTTCTTGCCGGTGCTCCGCAAGTTCACTCCTTTCATCGATGCTCAGGCTCGTTTCCAGTTTGAAGAGGTGGTGGCGACCCTGTCCCAATTACGCCTTCAACTGATGCAATCCTCCTACGATGCTTTTGAGCTCTCGGCTCGAGCGGCGGCATGTTCGGTTGCCATGCGTCGTCTGGCATGGCTTCGAACCATCGATATGGATCCGAACCTCCAAGACAGACTGGCAAATGTACCTTGTGCAGGAGCGGATCTATTTGATGAGTCCATCGAAACTGTTACTAAAAAGCTGTCGGACCATGAAAAGTCTTTTCAGTCTATTCTACGTCCTAAACCGAAACCTCAGCAGTCTCGTCCATCCAGACCGCCTCAAATTTACCAGCGGCGTTATCAACCGAGGCAGACTCCTCCTGCGAGACAGCCTGCGAAGAGACAGCCTCCGCAAAAGACTCAGCAGAAGCCTCAGATGCCGGCTGCACCCAAGGCTACTCAGCCTTTTTGACTCTCTTCCAGGGAGCATAACCGACGTTCTGTCTTCCACTGTTTTTCCCATAGGGGGTCGTTTCCATCATTTTTGTCATCGATGGGAGGCGATCACCACAGACCTTTGGGTCCTTACCATCGTAAGAGAGGGATACTCTCTTCATTTCCAACGGGTCCCCCCGGACCACCCTCCAAGAGAGTATCCTTCAAACTTAACGCAGACCGCTCTTCTCCAGGAGGCCCAAGCTTTGCTTCGGCTTCGGGCCGTCGAGCCGGTCCCGTTAGATCAGCAAAACCAAGGGTTTTACTCCAGGTATTTCCTAGTTCCGAAGAAGACGGGCGATCTGCGGCCCATTTTGGACCTTCGAGTCCTCAACAAGTTTTTGGTCAAGGAGCGGTTCCGTATGCTGACCCTTGCCTCTCTCTATCCCCTCCTCGAGCAGAACGATTGGTTATGCTCTCTGGACCTCAAGGAGGCCTACACTCACATCCCGATTCATCCGGCCTCCCGCAAGTTCCTCAGATTTCGGGTGGGACATCTACATCTGCAGTATCGAGTGCTTCCATTTGGCCTTTCCTCTTCGCCCAGAGTCTTCACGAAGTGTCTGGTGGTGGTGGCCGCTGCACTCCGGAACATGGGTCTTCAGGTGTTTCCATACCTCGACGACTGGCTCATCAAGGCCCCGTCGGCCCCAGAGGTCATTTCGGCGACCTTGACCACGATTTGTTTTCTGCAGAGCTTGGGCTTCGAGATCAACTTTCCCAAGTCACATCTTCAGCCCACCCAGACTCTCCCCTTCATCGGGGCGGTCCTGGATACCATCCAACTTCGAGCGTTCCTCCCTCCTCAGCGCATGGATGCTCTTCTTCTACTCTGCCAGTCGGTGTCTTCTCGCCCGTCCATCTCAGCGAGACACATGATGGTCCTCTTGGGTCACATGGCATCCACAGTTCATGTGACGCCTTTTGCCAGACTACATCTCAGAATTCCTCAATGGACCTTGGCATCTCAGTGGACTCAGGTGTCCGACCCATTGTCCCGCCACATTGTAGTCACTCCTGCTCTACGGCAGTCTCTTCTTTGGTGGATGACCTCTTCGAATCTATCCAGAGGTTTGCTGTTTCACTCTCCTCCCTACCAGAAGGTTCTCACGACCGATTCATCGAACTATGCATGGGGAGCTCATCTGGATGGTCTTCGCACTCAGGGGTTCTGGACCAGTGCGGAACGACTCCATCAAATCAATCTTCTGGAGCTCAGAGCCATCTTCAATGCTCTTCAGGCTTTTCAACATCTGCTTCACGACATGGTAGTCCTAATTCGCACCGACAATCAGGTCGCCATGTATTATGTAAACAAGCAAGGGGGCACGGGCTCGGCCTCCCTTTGCCAGGAAGCTCTTCGAGTCTGGGATTGGGCGGTCCGCCACAACACCTTCCTCAGGGCTGTCTACATTCAGGGGAAGGACAATGTCTTGGCAGACAAATTGAGCCGTCTTCTCCAACCTCACGAATGGACGCTCAATTCCAAACCCCTTCATCAGATATTTGCACAATGGGGGACACCTCAGATAGACCTCTTTGCAGCCCCCCACAACTTCAAGCTGCCTCAGTTTTGCTCCAGGATCTACACTCCTCTCCGTCTCGAGGCAGACGCTTTTCTGCTGGATTGGGAGAATCGCTTCCTATATGCGTTTCCTCCTTTTCCTCTCATTCAGAAGACTCTGGTCAAGTTGAGATCAGACCATGCCACCATGATTCTAATTGCTCCTCGGTGGCCCAGACAACCTTGGTTCTCCCTTCTACTTCAACTCAGCAGCAGGGAGCCCATACTTCTTCCAGTGTTTCCTTCACTTCTCACTCAACATCAAGGTTCACTACTTCATCCCAATCTGCAGTCCCTCCACCTGACAGCTTGGTTCCTTTCAACATAACTCCTCACCAGTTTTCTCAAGCAGTGAGGGAGGTTTTGGAGGCTTCCAGGAAGCCTGCTACTCGACAATGCTACTCCCAAAAATGGACTAGATTCTCCTCCTGGTGTATTTCCAATGCCACGGAACCTGAGCGAGCTTCCCTTTCTTCTGTATTGGACTACCTTTTACACCTATCTCAGTCTGGTCTCAAATCTACCTCCATACGAGTCCACCTGAGTGCTATTGCGGCTTTCCATCAGCCTCTACAGGGGAAACCTTTGTCTGCTCATCCTGTGGTTTCCAGATTTATGAAAGGTCTTTTTCATGTCAACCCTCCTATCAAACCTCCTCCTGTGGTTTGGGATCTCAATGTTGTCCTGTCTCATCTCATGAAGCCTCCGTTTGAACCTCTCAACAAGGCTCCACTTAAGTATCTCACCTGGAAGGTGGTTTTTCTGGTGGCCCTCACGTCTGCTTGCCGCGTCAGTGAGCTTCAGGCCCTAGTGGCGGATCCACCGTTCACTGTATTCCATCATGACAAGGTGGTTCTTCGTACTCATCCGAAATTCCTGCCTAAAGTGGTCTCTGAATTTCACATCAACCAATCCATCGTGCTTCCAGTGTTCTTTCCAAAGCCTCATTCTCATCCTGGGGAAGCTGCTTTGCACACTCTGGACTGTAAACGTGCTTTAGCTTTCTACTTGGATCGCACAAAGCCTCACAGAACTGCTCCTCAACTTTTCGTCTCCTTTGATCCAAACAAGTTGGGACGACCTGTATCGAAGCGCACCATCTCTAACTGGATGGCGGCTTGTATCTCTTCCTGCTATGCCCAGGCTGGATTATCCCTTTCCTGTAAGGTCACAGCCCATAAGGTCAGAGCAATGGCGGCCTCTGTAGCCTTCCTCAGATCGACACCGATTGAGGAGATTTGTAAGGCTGCCACTTGGTCCTCGGTTCATACATTCACCTCTCATTATTGCCTGGACACTTTTTCCAGACGGGATGGACAGTTTGGCCAAACAGTGTTACAAAATTTATTCTCTTGAAATTGCCAACTCTCCCACCATCCCATTGGGGTTAGCTTGGAGGTCACCCACTAGTGAGAATACCTGCCTGCTTGTCCTGGGATAAAGCAATGTTACTTACCGTAACAGTTGTTATCCAGGGACAGCAGGCAGCTATTCTCACGTCCCACCCACCTCCCCTGGGTTGGCTTCTCAGGCTAGCTACCTGAACTGAGGAGACACGCCCGGTACATCGGGCGGGAAGGCACTGGCGCATGCGCGGTGTGGGCATCTCGAAACTTCTAAGTTTCTTCAAGCAAGACATGCTTTCAAGATGTCCGTGTCGGGGCTCTGTCGGATGACATCACCCACTAGTGAGAATAGCTGCCTGCTGTCCCTGGATAACAACTGTTACGGTAAGTAACATTGCTTTTTGAACAGTCTTTGAAGAGTGATAACTTAGTGGGCCACATACCTAGTTTTTGAGCAAGCCAAGGACTCAATTCTGCACCTTATTTTCGTAATAATGTTTTTCTTATGGGAGTTGTGTTTAGATTTTCCTGATAACCCTTCAAATTTTCCTAGAAATAAGATGTATTTCTTGTCTATGTGACAATAGGTGCAGGCTTCTTGTGGGAAAATGTTAAGACAGTATTTCCCTATTTAATCACATATTTGTTTTGGATTGTTCCGCTTTGATTTATTTTTCTTGGTAATAAGGGAGTACACCACGGTGAGCCCTCAAAACAGACAATAAATAGGGCCTACATTATGTGATAGGGTAGCTGATTTCTAATTTGATTTCTTGTTTATATATATATATATTTTTTTTTAGTTAGTCATACTGCCTTGGACATTTAGGATCCTGTTACTTTACTATTTTGTGGATTTTTATCAGTTGAGAAGAGAAAGTTCCTTGTCAATCAAAATCAAGAAACAATACTATTTTTGGAGGAAGCTGGGATATTGGAATTAAGTAAAGGACTTGTGAAAAGAAAGGAGGAAAGCAGTACTTGGAATGGCCCCTAGCAGAAGTGGAACTGGTTGAGTGGAAGGCAACAGAGGGTAGTGGTCAATGGAGATTGCTCTGAGGCAAGGGATGTTTACCAGTGGTGTGCCTCCTCCGGGTTCAGTTCTTTTTAACATTTTTTGTAAACAATTTTGCTGAAGGCCTGTCAGGGTAAGATTTGCTTCTTTGCAGAAACCAAAATCTGCAATAGAGTAGACACCCCTGATGGTGTGAATAACGTGAGGAAGGACCTAGCAAAGCTTAAAGAATGGTCTGAAATTTGGCAGCTAAGATTTAATGCTAAGAAATGCAAGGTCATGTATTTGGGCTGGAAAAACCCAATATACTGTATATACTTTGGAAGAAAGGCGGGGAGAAAGGAGACATGATAGACATTTAAATACCGCATAAATGTACATGAGACAAGTATTTTTCATTTGAAAGGAAGCTCCAGAATGACAGAGCATAGGATAAAGTAAAGAGGTGAAAGGCTTGGGAGTAATCTGAGTTAATTTCCTTTATTGAAGAAGTATTAGGTATTGGGGTTTCCAAGACTATGGAGTGCTGTTTGTTGAATAAAGGACCAGTTGTCCTGCCCTTGAACTATCAGAAATGGACATCTGATAATGACAGCAGGTCGACTTGTCCAGGCATCTGCTTGAAAACAACCAGATTCACCAGGGCCTCGAGTATTATTGATCAAAGTTCAATACATACAACAAATGTCAAAATTGACTGCTCTTGGGAGAAATCAGATACATAATTACAACACCATTTGGGGTGTATATGAAATCTGGATTAATTCCCAAAAGGATAATTCTATTGACCCTTGATAGTTTTTATTTTTTCATCTTTAAACTTTTCTTTTACACTCTATAAATCTCCTGCACACATCCTCCCACTGGGGTGGGGAGGGGGGACGACGACGGGAGGGTTGGGATGCAGTAGCTACTATAGGTATTTTGATACTTTTAGTATTTATCAAGAAATAAGTTATATAATGAATTAATGTATTGTTTTATATATGAATATATAAATTGGATGCTTTTAATTGCATTAAATTTCAATAATAAAAAAGAGATTTAATCTGCCTTCCTCTTGGTGCTGTCTTGGCTACCCCAGGTGATTCCTTGTCAGTTTCCTTTCTTAACTTCTTTTTACTTTTATGGGATGCTTGATTTCTCCTCCCTTCAAGCACCTCCTTTTTCCAGAGTTAGTGCTCGGCCCTGCTACAGGGTTAACCAGGCTGCCTCCCACGTTCCCATCTTGGAGTTTTATTTCCTTACTCCTTTTTAGACACAGCACTGACCTCCCTGGTGTACACAGAGTCTTTGGCAGAAACAGATATTCCACGCCAAATTTTCTCTTTTTCCTGTTGGAGTTTGGAAATACAGCAGTTTCTCTCTCTCTCTGGCTCCAGTTTGGAGTCTTGTATTTCCCAAGAGCCAGCTACTTAGTAACAGAAGTAGCAGCTCTGGCTCCAGAGTCCATCATTTCTCTGGGCCAGCTTTTCTATCTGCTCTAGTACCAACAGTTCTTGGTTTCAATTTCTACAGGACTTTTCCTGACCCCACTCTGGCTTCTTTATCAAGTACACTCCACTGCTTGATCAGGTAAGCTCCCCAGCCTGATAATCACTTTTTAAATTCTGTTTTCCTTCTGTAACACTAGCAAGTTTGTAGCTTAATCTAAAGCTCAGACATACATGTCTTCTTTTCTTCTTCCCATTGGAGGCCAGATTTTCTCTATTACCCTGGTAGTAATGTACTTGCCAAACAGAAAAAAATACCTCCTACCTGTCAAGCGCTACCTGTAGTTCTTCCAGTTCCTTTCTTGGGGCAAAGCTAATCTCCTTATCCCATCCTTGAAAAGAGCTATACTACTCTAGTGAAGTCTGAAGCCCTGGAGGTAAATGAATCGGCTTCTTTGAAGCAGAAGCTCATATCCCGGCACTATCACCATATGTAATTGCCTGAGCAGGTTTTTACATAGAAACATGATGGCAGATAAAGGTTAAATGACCCATCCAGTCTGTCCACCCATAGTAACCATTATCTCTTCCTCTCTCTGAGATCCCATGTGCCTTTCACACGCTTTCTTGAATTCAGACACAGTCTTTGTCTCCACCACCTCTTTCGGGAGACTGTTCCATGCATCTACCACCCTTTCTGTAAAAAAAAAGTATTTCCTTAGATTACTCCTGAATCTATCGCCTCTCATTCCAGAGCTTCCTTTCAAATAAAAGAGACTCATGAGCATTTAAACCATGTAGGTATTTACACATCTTTATCGTATCTCCCCTCTCCCGCCTTTTCTCCAAAGTATACGTATTGAGATCTTTAAGTCTGTCCCCATATGCCTTATGATGAAGACCACGCACCATTTTAGTAGCCTTCCTCTGGACTGACTCCATCCTTTTTATATAATTTTGAAGGTGCGATCTCCATAATTGCACACAATATTCTAAATGAGGTCTCACCAGAATCTTATACAGGGCCATCAATACCTCCTTTTTCTTACTGGCCATACTTCTCCCTATGCACCCTAGCATCCTTCTAGCTTTCACCATCACCTTTTCAACCTGTTTGGCTACCTTAAGATCATCACATACAATCACACCCAAGTCCCGCTCTTCTGTCGTGCACATAAGTTCTTCACCCCCTAAGCTGTACCGTTCCTTCGGGTTTTTGCAGCCCAAATGCATGACCTTGCATTTCTTAGCATTCAATTTTAGCTGTCAAATTTCAGACCATTCTTCAAGCTTTGTTCACACCATCTGGGGGGGGGGGGGGTCTATACTATTGCAGACTTTGGTATCATCTGCAAAGAGACAAATCTTACCTGAAGCCCTTCAGCAATATCGCTTATAAAAAATGTTAAAAAGAACAGAACCTTGAGGCACATCACTGATAGCACTCGGTTGCCTTCCACTCAACCAGTTCTTGATGTCTGTGTGAAACACTGTCAAAGACTTTGCTAAAATCTAAATACTCCACATCTAGCACACTCCCTTTATCCTATTCTCTGGTCACCCAGTCAAAGAAATTGATCAGATTTGTCTGACAAGACTTACCTCTAGTGAATCCATGTTGCCTCCAGTCTTGTAATCCACAGAATTCCAGAAACTTCACCATTCTCTGTTTTAAATGCGTTTCCACTAATTTGCTTTCCTCAGAAGTCAGACTTACAGGCTTGTAATTCCCTACTTCTCCCTTACTTTCGCTTTTGTGGATAGGGACCACATCCGTCCTTCTCCTGTCCTCCGGTACCACTCTAGAGAAGCTTTGAAAAGGTCAGTCAGCGGAGCCACCAGAACTTCCCTAAGTTCCTTCAGCACCCTCGGATGTACACCATCTAGCCCTATCTCTTTGCCTACCTTTAATTTAGCTAGCTCCTCATGAACACAACCCTCTGAAAATCGATTGGGGTCTAACATGCCTCCATCCCTATTTGCATTTGTCTTCCACAGTTCCGCTCCTGGCACTTCAGCTGTAAACACAGAACAGAAATGTTAAGCAATTCAGCCTTTTCATTATCAGCTTCTACATATTTCTCCCCTTCACTTTAGAGTCAGAGTGCCACTTTGGCACATCTTCCTATCACTGATAAATCTAAAAAAATGTCTCGTCTCCCCATTTTACTGTGTCAGCTACTTTTTCTTCCAGTTGCTTCTTTGCTTTCCTGACTACTTGACCAGCCTCTCTTAACTTTTCCAGATATTTTTACCTCTTTCTACGATCTTTTGTAGCTTATGAAAGCTAACTTACCTCAGGGATGAGGTTTGTGCACTGTCAAACACACACATAAAAGGTGCAATAAACTTTAGTAGTGCAGAGCCTAAATGCTGTTAATTCACAGGGTCAGGAACAAGAAAAGTAGTCTCTTAGTTCAAAGCATAAAGTTTTAGAAGTTGCCTGGGACTTGCAGGGCCCAAGTTGCGGTCTATAGCTGTCACGTCCCAAACACAGTCTTTCTTCAATCAAGTACCAGGGTCTGGCCCCAGCCAGCCCCAGATCCAAATCCACATATATTTTACGTAAGAAGTTGGCTTACCTCAGGTAAGCAGAGTCTAGCTATCAAAGTCAAGGTATATACTGGGGAGCACTGCTTCCTTCCTTCCCCTGGGCTACTTCTCAATGTAAACCCTGGTAAGGTTTCTCCTCCTTGAGCCCTCTTGCCTCGGGACCCTTCTCTGGGAAGTCTCTTGTTGTGGGACTTCTCTGATTGATTGACTCCACTCTAGGGCGTATGAACTCTTCCTTGCCTGAGTCCCACCTTATGACTCAGCAGCTTTGCCCTACCTCCCCTAAGGTGGCTTACTCTTGAGCTAGCGCCCCCTGTTGTCCAGTAGTGTAAATGCAATATTAGTGAGGAAGTGCCCCTCACTCCATCACACCTACTAATTATCTACCCGGGTAGGCTTTTGTTGTATCTTTGAGGCTTTGCCTGGTGACAGTCTAGGAATAGAGTTTGCTATGAGACCTATAAGGCTCTTTTGTAATGCTGCCCTGTCAGGCTACTCTCTTTCTGTTCTATGATGCTTGTCTATGGCACTAAGCTGTGTGAATCTGTGGTGCTGCTATGCGAGGCTGTAATGTTGTGCTTTAATGTATTACAGTGCAGCGATATAAGCTTGGTCTATGTATAGATCCAACGTTGGTCATTTAGGACTCCAGTCCAGTTAGGTTTTCAGGATTTCCCCAATGAATTTGCATGAGATCAATTTGTATGCACTGCTTCCATTATATGCAAATAGATCTCATGCATTTTCATTTGGGAAATCCTGCAAACCCAACCTGGCAAGGACCAAGGTTGGATACTTCTGATCAGAGGGGTTTCATAAAGTTGATTTATAATGCTGTTAGGTGTTTCATATCAGCTTTGTCAATAGTATACTGATAAGCTCCAGGACTTTGCCACTGCTTGTATTGGTGATTTATTTATTTAACACATTTCTATCCCTCAATATCTATAAAAGCTAAGTGGGTTTCAACTAACATTTATAAATTTCAGGATGTAAAGCCAACATATGTCACTGAATTGTTGGTATTCTCTGCCTCCATCTGCTGGTAGCAGGGCATAACCCATTTGTCTGAATTAGTCTAGCAGGACTCAAGAAAAGACATTATTAACACTATATCCATGTTATTCCTGTTGTGATTCAATTTACCTGTCTCCCAGTTTCTCATTGATTGCATTTTTATTTATATTTGGCCGTTTTACTGTTATTCTGTTAATAATATTGTAATTTTTATGCCAAACTGTACTACACCTGCTGTACACCATCTTAGGTAAATCTCTTCGCTTTATAAAGGCAATAAATAAATATACATAGATTATCCCAGGACAAGCAGGCAGCATATTCTTGACTGATGGGTGACGGCACCGACGGAGCCCCGGTACGGACAATTTTAGAGTGATTGCACTCTAAGAACTTTAGAAAGTTCTAGCTAGGCCGCACCGCGCGTGCGCGAGTGCCTTCCCGCCCGACAGAGGCGCGCGGTCCCCAGTTTTCTTAATTCCGCGGAGCTAAGAAGACGCGTGTTTCCAACGGCTGTTGGAAGTTTTTCTACTATTTCACTTGCCTTCCCGCTCGCGCGTATTTTTCTCTTCATATTTTCTTTCTTTCTTTCTTTTTTACCCTATTGTGTAAAAAAAAAAAAAAAATTATTCTTTTTTAATTTTTTTATCGAACTGACCCGGCGGGGCCTGTTGGCACCATCGAAGCCTCGGGCTTCGATTTTGCTACAGCAGTATTTCCCTTCATGCCCCCGTCACCGGGTTTCAAAAAGTGTCAGCGGTGTGCGCGCCCTATCTCCCTTTCCGACCCACACAAGTGGTGCCTCCAGTGTCTGGGTCCGGACCATAGGGCTGAAACCTGCACCCGCTGTAGTTCTTTACAAAAAAGAACTTTAAAAAATCGACAAATTCAGCAGCGGATCCTTTTCGGTACCGCTATGGAAAGTGCACCGGTATCGACGTCGACGACTTCTTCCAAGTCAACTCCGACTACCTCGGCACCGCCAGATCCATCGTCGGTGTCGACTCCTGTAGGTAAGCCGGCTAAGAAGCCTTCCCCTACTGTTCTAGGCCCGCCAGTCGAGCATGCAGTGAGCCAAGTCCTGCAGACTGAGCGCCGGCCCCGTAAACGCTCCGCTCCCATTGAAGTCTCTGCATCGTCATCGGCATCGACTTCACCCGAGCGTCGAGCGGCACCGAAGGTACCGAGCAAGAAAAAACCGGTACCGGTGCCATCGGGACCAACGTTGGATGAGCGCATTGCCTCTATCCTCCAGGTCCAGCTTAAGCAGCAACTACAACAGTTGCTCCCGGCTCTCTTGTCTCCGAACCTTCCAGTGTCGGTACCGACTGAGCCTTCGGTGCCGTCTGTCGAACAGCCTCTGTTATCGGCATCGACTGTTTCGGCACCGCAAAAATCTTTGTCCATGCCTGTTCTATCAGCAGAACCAAAACGGCGTGCTACTCATACGGTGTCGGAACCGGTACTGGTCTCTGAACCCCGTACCGTACTACATTCCCCAGGTACCGTCTCCACTCGGTCTGGTAAATCGGTACACAAGACTAAACATACTGATACATCGACTCCACTTTCCCAGGGCCGTTTACAATCGGTACGGGACCCTGACTTGTGGGATGATTCAGATGATCCCCTCGGTACCGAGGAGGATTATACATCTGATGAGGAGGAACCATCGGTGCAGGATACTACTGCTAAGCCAGAGCACTCCTCCTTCACAAAATTTTTAAAGGAGATGTCAGACACCTTGTCTATTCCTTTAGAGTCTGACTCTAAAAAATCCAAGGCATTTTTGGATGCCTTGGATTTTGACCAACCTCCTAAAGAGTTTTTAAAGTTACCCCTCCATGACATCTTGAGGGAAACTTTTTATAAGAATCTGGAAACTCCTTTGACAATCCCAGGAGCCCCAAGAAAACTAGAATCTCTATATAAAGTGATTCCAATACCTGGATTTGACAAACCCCAACTTTCTCATGAATCCCTGTTGGTAGAGTCAACTCTAAAGAAGACTACAGGAGCCAGTATGTATGCCTCTGTCCCTCCTGGTAGAGAAGGAAAGGCCATGGACAAATTTGGAAAGCGTCTTTACCAAAATGCAATGCTGGCCAACCGTTCAAGTAATTACGCTTTCCATTTCTCGTTTTACCTGAAACACCTCATTCAACAGGTAACCTCTTTTCAAAAGTATATTCCGGACCGTAAACTTCCTGCTTTTCAGCAATGTACCTCTAGTCTTCTGCAACTCAGGAAGTTTATGGTCCGTTCTATTTATGATACTTTTGAACTGACGTCTCGTGCTACTGCTATCTCTGTAGCAATGAGAAGATTGGCATGGCTACGGACCTCAGAACTGGACGTAAACCATCAGGACAGACTTGCCAATGCTCCTTGCCTAGGGGATGAGCTGTTTGGGGAGTCCATGGATACCACCACCCAAAAGCTCTCCGCCCATGAAACGAGGTGGGACACCTTGTTGAAAAACAAGAAGAAACCTCCTCCTCCTCGTCCATTCAGGCAACAACCTTCATATCAAAGGAGGTTTTCTGCTCGACCGGCGCAGTCCCATCCTCCTCAACCTCGCAGACAGCGTCAGCAGCAACAACAGACTCGTCAACAGCAGCCTGCTGTCAAACCGGCTATTCAACCTAAGTCGACACAGCCCTTTTGACTCCTTTCTCCAGGACATTGCCAGTCTTCCTCCCTCGTGTCCTCTACCTCAGCCCATAGGAGGTCGACTACAAGTTTTTCTAACTCGCTGGGAAGCAATCACCTCCGACCAGTGGGTTCTTGCTATCATCGCCCACGGCTACTCCCTAAATTTTCAGACTCCTCCACCTCTAAGTCTGCCAAAAGAGTCTGCTTCCAACAAGGCTCAATCCCTCCTCCTCGCTCAGGAGGTTCACTCCCTCCTTCTTCTCAATGCCATCGAACCAGTTCCTCTGGACCAGCAAGGCCTGGGATTTTACTCCCGGTATTTTCTTGTACCCAAAAAGACCGGAGATCTCAGACCAATATTAGATCTCAGAGATCTCAACAAATGTCTGGTCAAGGAGAAGTTCAAGATGTTATCTCTTGCCACCCTCTATCCTCTTCTTTCTCAGGAAGACTGGCTATGTTCCCTCGATCTCAAGGAGGCGTATACTCACATTCCAATTCATCTGATGTCCAGACAATATCTGCGCTTTCTTGTCAATCAACATCATTACCAATACAAGGTGCTACCCTTCGGCCTAGCCTCCTCGCCCAGAGTATTCACCAAATGTCTGATTGTGGTCGCAGCTTATCTCCGCTCCCACAACTTTCAAGTCTTCCCTTACCTGGACGACTGGCTCATCAAGGCTCCTTCTCCTCAGTCCGTTCACAAAGCAACGGATCAGACCATTTACTTCCTCCGACTGTTGGGGTTCAAAATCAATCTACCCAAGTCGCACCTCATTCCGACTCAGCGGCTTCAATTCATTGGAGCCATTCTGGATACTGTTCAGATGAGGGCTTTTCTTCCTCTAAACCGCCTTCACACCATCCTTCATCTCTGTCAGCAGGTGTTACAGCAACCTTCCATCTCTGCGAATCACATGATGGTGCTCTTGGGACACATGGCCTCCACAGTACATGTCACTCCCTTCGCACGTCTCCACCTGCGTACTCCTCAATGGACCCTAGCGACTCAGTGGTCACAAGCGACGGATCCTTGTTCACGACACATATCTGTGACCTCGTCTCTTCGACAGTCGCTTCTTTGGTGGTTGAAATCATCAAATCTATCCAGAGGTCTACTGTTTCATCTACCTCCTCATCAACTGGTCATCACCACGGATTCCTCCCCCTATGCATGGGGAGCTCACTTGAACGAGTTTCAAACCCAGGGGTTTTGGACCACCCAGGAAAAGAAACACCACATCAATTTCCTGGAACTCAGAGCGATATTTTACGCTCTCAAAGCTTTCCAACATCTTCTTTTTCCTCAGGTTCTCCTCATTTGCACCGACAACCAAGTTGCAATGTATTACATCAACAAACAGGGAGGGACAGGATCCCGTCCCTTATGTCAGGAAGCTCAAAAGATTTGGACCTGGGCGACTGCTCGTCACCTATTCCTGAAAGCAGTCTACATCCAAGGGGAACAGAATTGCTTAGCAGACAATCTCAGCAGAATTCTTCAACCTCACGAATGGACTCTCGACCCTTCGACTCTCCAGTCCATTTTCTCTCAATGGGGCACACCTCAAGTGGATCTTTTTGCAGCTCCCCACAACCATCAACTGCCCCTGTTTTGCTCCAGACTTTACTCTCCTCACCGTCTGGAACCCGATGCATTTCTCCTAGATTGGACCAATCTCTTCCTTTATGCATTCCCTCCTCTTCCGCTCATGCTGCGCACCTTATTCAAGCTCAAGAGGGAACAAGCCACCATGATTCTCATCGCTCCACGGTGGCCCAGACAGCATTGGTTTTCCCTTCTACTTCAGCTCAGTTCCAGGGAACCCATACCTCTTCCTCTGTTTCCTTCACTGCTTACACAGCATCAGCAAACACTGCTTCATCCCAACTTACAGTCTCTGCACCTGACAGCTTGGTATCTCTCGGGCTGACTCCAGCTCATGCTCTCCTGTCTCAGCCTGTTCGTTCTATTATTGATGCTTCCAGGAAACCGTCCACTCTTCAATGTTACCAACAAAAGTGGTCTCGCTTCTCTTCCTGGTGCCAGTTACATCACCACAATCCCATATCTACAGCAGTGGGACTGGTGTTGGACTATTTATTGTCCTTATCTGACTCTGGTCTGAAATCCTCTTCGATAAGGGTCCACCTTAGTGCCATTGCAGCTTTTCATGAGCCGATTCATGGGAAACCCCTCTCAGCTCATCCCTTAGTTTCAAGGTTCATGAAGGGCCTCTTCAATGTGAAACCACCTCTTAAAGCCCCTCCTGTTGTTTGGGATCTCAATGTGGTTCTTTCTGCGTTGATGAAGCCTCCTTTCGAGCCGTTGGCCTCAACGCATTTTAAATTTCTCACTTGGAAAGTGGTCTTTCTAATAGCTCTCACTTCTGCCAGGAGGGTCAGTGAGCTTCATGCGCTAGTGGCGGATCCACCTTTCACGGTTTTTCACCATGATAAGGTCGTCCTCCGCACACATCCCAAATTCCTTCCTAAGGTTGTGTCTGAATTTCATCTTAACCAATCCATAGTTCTACCTGTTTTTTTCCCAAAGCCTCATTCTAATCCAGGTGAACAGGCTTTGCATACCTTGGATTGTAAACGTGCTCTGGCTTACTATCTTGATCGCACCAAACCTCACAGATCTTCTCCTCAACTATTTTTGTCATTTGATCCTAACAAGTTGGGTCATCCTGTCTCTAAACGCACTCTATCCAATTGGCTGGCTGCTTGCGTTTCTTTTTGTTATGCTCAGTCCGGCCTGACATTGGAAGGTTCGGTCACAGGCCACAAAATTAGAGCTATGGCAGCGTCTGTAGCTTTCCTCCGTTCCACTCCTATTGAGGAAATCTGCAAGGCTGCCACTTGGTCCTCAGTCCATACTTTTACATCTCATTATTGTCTGGATGCATTCTCCAGACGGGATGGACATTTCGGCCAATCGGTTTTGCAAAATTTGTTTTCCTAATGGCCAACCTTCCCTCCATCCCTCTTTTTGTTAGCTTGGAGGTCACCCATCAGTCAAGAATATGCTGCCTGCTTGTCCTGGGATAAAGCACAGTTACTTACCGTAACAGGTGTTATCCAGGGACAGCAGGCAGATATTCTTGCGTCCCTCCCTCCTCCCCGGGTTGGCTTCTTAGCTGGCTTATCCTAACTGGGGACCGCGCGCCTCTGTCGGGCGGGAAGGCACTCGCGCACGCGCGGTGCGGCCTAGCTAGAACTTTCTAAAGTTCTTAGAGTGCAATCACTCTAAAATTGTCCGTACCGGGGCTCCGTCGGTGCCGTCACCCATCAGTCAAGAATATCTGCCTGCTGTCCCTGGATAACACCTGTTACGGTAAGTAACTGTGCTTTATAGCTCAACCTTTGCCTTCTTAATCTCTGATGTATCAATTAAGTAGTGCTGTCTGCATGGGCAGGAGGAAACTGAAACAGAAATGATTCCTCAGTAGTATATGGTAATGTAAGGAACTAAATCATTCCTGGACTTATTCTTACAGGATCTTTGCTAGAGAAGCTACTGCTGACTTTCACAGAGTAGAAGGTGTGAGGGGTGTATATATTGCTACCCTGATAAATGGAACCTTTGGCCATGGAAATATGAGATCTGTCATCACCTTTGACAAAGGAGGAACTTGGGAATTTCTTCAGGCTCCTGCCACCAATAGATATGGAGAAAAAATAAATTGTGAGGTGAGATGGGTAATATTCTAATTCTTGCCTACAAAGATATAAAATTAAGTGAAAAAAATATTTACCTGGTAAGTACTTTTACAAAGTTGGACTACTGTATGTGTTATGTGAGGTAGGGGGCTTCTATTCTTGAATACCCTTAAGAGTCTCTTCAAACATGTGGATGAACTGAAGTAACTGTCCCAAATCCCAAGTGCATGGTCTTTTGCATTAAATTTATTTAGATATTTTTTAGAAAATTTTGAGGGGAAAATGACATATCCAGTCTGCCCATCCGCAGCATCCACTATCTTCTCCTCTCCCTAAGAGATCCCACATGCCTGTCCCACGCTTTCTTGAATTCAAACAGTCTGTCTCTACCACCTCTACTGGGAGACTGTTCCATGCATCTACCACCCTTTCTATGAAACAATACTTCCTTATATTACTTCTGAGCACATGACCTCTCATTCTGGAGCTTCCTTTCAAATGAAAGAGACTCGTTTCATGCGCATTTATGCCATATTGGTATTTAAACGTCTCTATAGTATCTCTCTTCTCCCGCCTTTCCTCCAAAGTATGGTTTTTTAAAAATCTTTATTGATTTTTAAGACCAACAAAAGTGCAGAACCATATTTATACAATAATCATCAGGTTAAACACTTATATTCATAATCAATAACAATGCATAAAGAATAAATTCCCCTGTCCCTTCCAATACATTTTCATCAAGGAATAAAACAAAGCAAATATATAACTACCACCACCGCCCCCATCCTACCACCCCATCCTCCCCCAGATGTGTGTGAAATTAAATATATATATATATTGGGTTTTTTCGCAGCCCAAATGCATGACCTTGCATTTCTTAGCATTAAATCTTAGCTGCCAAATTTCAGACAATTCTTTAAACTTCGCTAGGTCCTTCCTCATGTTATTCACACCATCAGGGGTGTCTACTCTGTTGCAGATTTTGGTATACATATTGAGATCTTTAAGTCTGTCCACAAATACAGAAAAAAAAATCCCACAGTAGGGTATTTTAGGAGAGAAACCTACTTGGGTTGGGGGTACTTAAATCCAGTCCCAAGTCTTAGCAGTTCATCGTTTCAATCACTGACCTAACTGACCTCCTTCTCCTATTTGTGTTTAACAAAATTCTTATTTTTTTCTTTCATACCATTAGCAAGAAATATAACTTATCTTTTTTTTTTTTTTTTTTTAAATATCATGTTTATTAAGACAAGAAACACGTGGACAGCCACTGCCATCTACAATACAAAGTAAAAGCAGTACAGATGTATAAGAAAACAGAGCAATGAACATGGGATACTAAACCTCAGATCAACAGATCAATTCGCACATCCAAACAAGCATAAACATAAACAGGTGACTTTGTATGAGAAGGAGGCCCAACACCACGGCAAATATCAAATAACTAGCGATAAGAGAGAACAGTGTGCTGTCCAGCATCCCCTGCCTATAATTTCTAATTAGAGAGAACTGCAACAGCAAGGATCCCCAAATGATTCATCACAACCACACATCATGCACACCCCAGTCAAATCAATCAAACCACCAAACACACCTCAAACAGCCCAACAGACACACATTTACACTGCATTGTTCTTGTTGACACGAGTCACCTGAGCAAGAAATGAATGGTACTCAAATAAGCAAGACTGAAATATGCAAATACTCTAACTTGTGACCTGCAGCACTATAACAGAGAGAAGAGTACATGATGTAAACAATAAAATACAGAATTATTGGAGACGTACACATGCAATGCAGGAGCCAACTCTACAGAGTGGCTAAGCAACCTGATCTAGAGATTTCCTCCAAAGGGAGCAATAGAGTTTCCAATGGGGCTGGGGTCGGGACGCATAGATGTCCAGTTCAAACCGCGCCTGGAGTTGCATCCGCGCTGTCCACATGCGATATGTCGGTACCTCCTCAGAAGCCCAATACTTCAAGATGAGTTGTTTGCCCACAAGGAGCGCGTGTAGGAGGTATTTTTGAGCAGAAAAATCCAGGCCTTGCTGATTGAAATCCGTGATATCTCCCAGTAACAGTGCGGGAGGGTTCCAGGGCACGGTACGCTGCAGGACATTTGCTAAGTAGAGCTGCACCGGACTCCAGAAGTGCAGTTTGGAGCAAGTAAAGAATGAATGGTCATAGTCACCCCTGTGGGATGTGCATTTAGAGCATGTGTCATCACGCCATAAGCCCATATGATAGCCCCTAGCTCTAGTGATATAGGACTGATGTAATATTTTGTATTGTGTTTCTTGTAGGCCCGAGGCCTTCTAATGCAAGTAAAGTGTTTGAAATAGGAGCCTGATGTCATCTATGGAAACCTGCATGCCAAGCTCTGTGGACCACTCACCCCCCAAGACACGAAGGCATCCCTCTCCTAAATGATCTCTCCCCGCCTTATACCATGTAGAAATCTTGTTAGAAGCAGTAGGGGTGGCGAGAAAAACCAAATCCAAAGGGCCACATCTCCAGCTATCCCCATGAGCACGTACCAAGGAATGGAAATAGTGATGAATTTGCAAATAAGTGTACATATGAGCAGGAGGCAGATGCCATGCCGTCCGCATTTGTGCAAAGGAAGGGAATTCTCCCCCCCCCCCCCCCAAAGCCAAAACATCCCCCACAGTCGTGGTGCGGGCGGTGCGATCTCTCAGTCCCGCCAGCCCCCCACTCCGGAGACAAAGTTAGGATTCCATAGAAGAGAGAGAAACGGGGATACAGTAGGCGACCTATTCTGAAGATCTCGCCACCAACGCCATGCCCGTCTGAAAGGAAGGAGGAAAGGCAAAATAGTGGTGCGAGGCTGCGCGCTCCCTCCCCCATTCCATGGATAAAGGAGGAAAAGGACCAGGGCAAGCAGCATTCCTCTAGTAAAGATTCAGGGGAATAGCGGCGCAAAGAAATCAGTTGCTCATGAATCCAGCGAAGGAGCGCGGCAACGTTATAGATACGCAGGGATGGCAGGCCCAGGCTCCCCAATCCCGACTCTGGGTTAGTTTAATTGAGTTAATACGTGCCCTCCTCCCCTTCCACACGAAGGAGCAAATGATGGACTGATAGGCGCGTTCGTCCGCACGGAAAATCCAGACAGGTATAGTTTGCAGTGGGTAGAGCAATTTCGGAAACATCACCATTTTAACCAAGGCCACACGCCCCAAAAGCGAAAGAGGCAGCGATTGCCATTTAAGACAGAGAGTTTTGATCCGTCCTATGGTAGCAGATATATTAGCCTCGTACAACTTGTGCGGGTCTCTATAAAGCATGATACCTAGATACTTCAACTTTCCCGGGGCAATACCTACGCCAAGACCCCTACACCAGGGCTCTGTCTGTGAGCCCCCTAACGAAAGAGCCTCCGTTTTTTCAAAATTAATTTTCAAACCAGAAAAGACACCATATGCACGAATGAGGGACATCAGGGCGGGCATTGTCTGGTCTGCATTATTAACATATAAGAGCATGTCATCCGCGAACATACTAATGCGAAATTCGTTGGAGCCCACCCGGAGACCCTCCAACCCTGCATCCTGACGAATTCGAGCTGCCAAAGGTTCGAGCGAGAGAAGAAAGAGGAGGGGCGAGAGCGGGCAGCCTTGACGTGTGCCCCGTCCTAGAGGGAAGGGGTTAGAGAGTCCACCGTTCACCAAAAGTTGGGACGTGGGGTGATGGTACAGAGCCGACAACCAAGCGATAAAGTCCCCCTGATCCCGAATCGGCCAAGCGTCCGGAAGAGGTGGGGCCAAGAGACCATATCAAACGCTTTTTCTACATCCAGGCTAGTGATGAGCGCCTTGTCAGAAGCGGCGCGAGGGTGTTGTAGCACTGCAAGGACCCGTAGGAGATTCATGGACGCGTGCCTGCCAGGTACAAAACCGACTTGGTCTTCGTGGATGAGTGTGGGCAAGAATTTATTGAGACGTGACGCCAAGATACTAGCCAAAAGTTTTACATCCTGGTTAAGAAGGGAGATGGGGCGGTAAGACCCCAAAGCGTCAAGTGGGCGCCCGGGCTTAGAGAGAATAATAACGTGCGCCCTGTTATGCGATTCTCTGGGGGAGTAACGCTGCGGAGTCCCATAAAGTATTGTTGTAGGGAAGCTAGAGCCGGGAGATTCAATAACTTATAGAATTCGGGGCCAAAGCCATCTGGGCCCGGAGTTTTGGCCAGCTTGAGCTTTTTGATAGCAGATTGTCCGTCAGGGTGGGTAGACAGAGGCCCTGAAAAAAACGATCACTGGTAGTCTCGTCATAAGGTTGCGCGGCGTAGAGGTCAGTGTAGAATTGCACAAACTGCTCCATGACGGCCGAGTGAGTGACATGCGTGATTCCTCGATTATCTTTAATGGAAGTAATGGTGTGACGGGTTTTGTGTGGGCGCACCAAGTTAGCCAGCAATCTCCCCGTTTTATCCCCCCAGCGGTAGAGTTTGTATTTGTAACAGTATATATTACGATTGGCCCTTTGATCTAAAAGGAGGTTAATTATTTTCTTGACGTCACACATGGCCTGTTTGGAGGCTTCGTCCAGACGAGAAATATGAAGAGAGCGAAAGCTGGCAAGATCCCGCGACAGAGCCAAGAGTTCCCCGTCCCGCTTTTTATTCAGGGACGCCGTGTAAGCCAGTATGTGACCTCGCATGACCGCTTTAGCCGCCTCCCAGTAGACAACGGGGTCCACATCTGTTACTGAATTAGTATTATGGAACTCCTCCCACCGTTTTTGAAAGAATTCTCGAAACTCCGCATCCTCGTAAAAGAATGGGGACATCCGCCAGATACGGCCCGCGGCCTGAGACCCGAAATGTAAGTCAAGGCTTAGCAGAGCATGATCAAATACAAGTGGTGGTAAGAGGCTCGTTGCCGATAGGTTCAGGAATAGAGAGGCTGAGATGAGGAAGTAGTCGATGCGAGAATGAGACGAGTGAGGGTGAGAGTAGAAAGAAAAATCAAGTTCAGTGGGGTGTAGCGTACGCCAAGAGTCCAACAATCCCAACTCCTTAATAAGGAAGTGTACCCCTCTAGTGAAGTGGCCCTTTGGCACTGGCTTGGCCGGCCTACGATCCCACTGGGGGTGTGCAACAAAATTAAAATCGCCTCCCATGATAATCGGTTGAGGCATGAGGGGTACCAAATGACCCACCACTGAAGTAAAGAAAGCATGAGAGTAAGTGTTAGGGGCATAAATATTGCACAAAATTAAAGGTTTGCCCCATAGTTCACCTACTAGAATAAGAAACCTCCCATTGGGGTCATCAATTTGGCTATGCATAATATAACTTATCTTAAGTGTGCAGCGTTTCTTGCTAATGTGATATAAAAGAAAAAATAACAAAAAAAATATATTGGTATATAGGGTCCTGTAAAAGCGTTTCCATTAATTTACTTGCCACAGAACCTTTACTTTTGAATGAGCGCGCTCTACACCTGTCTTAATATTAAAATGCACCATGCGGTGATCTATGGATGCCAGATGATCACCCACTGTAATATCAGAAAAACTTTCCCTGTTTGTAAGCACTAAGTCCAATATGGCCCCATCCCACGCGGGTTCCATTTCCAACTGCTGGAACTGTTCTCCTTGTGGAGAATCCAGGATCTCCTTACTTCTAGAGGACCCCGCAGTAGGGATACCCCAATTAACATCTGGCAAGTTAAAGTCACCTATTAGAAATACTTCCCCTTTCACAGGTATATTCTGAATTTCTACTATTAAATCTGTCCACTTCTGTCTGTGAAGGAAGCCTGTATATCACACCAATATAAATACAATTTCCATTCCCTCTTTCCAGATTGACCTATAGTGTCTCTTCCTTACCCTGCAGATCCTGCAATTGTGTGGCTTTGATATGATCTTTAACATATAATGCCACTCTCCTTCTTTTTCTTCCTACCCTGTCTTTCCTGAACAGATTATAGCCCAGTATAATTATATCCCAGTCATGGTTCTCCATGAACCATGTCTCTGTGATTGCCACAAAATCCAACTCAGCCTTTTCCATCACAGCCTCTAGATCTAGAACCCTGTTTCTCTTACTTAGAGCATTAGTATATACTGTTTTTCACACATTGCCCCCTTTGTCTTATTTATGTAGAGATATTTAGTAATTCATTTACCCGAGAGCTTATACTCACCGGGAGGCTTTGATCATCCTGCCTCAATGATTCTATTTTAAAGCCCTCTTCAGTAGATTAGCACCACTTCCCTTCTTTGATAGATGCACACCATCCCTGCTCAGTATCCATTAGAAAATCATCCCATGATCCAGGAAGCCAAAACACTCTTGACAACACCATGCACGCAGCCGTACATTCATCTCCAGGATGTGAGCTTCTCTGCCCTGGCCTTTACCCTTGACAGGGAGGATCGATGAGAATACCACCTGCGCATCTGTCTGCTTCATCTTCTTCTCCCAGAACTACAAAGTCACTTTTAATACATTCAGAGGGGTACCTAGCAGTATAATTAGTACTAACATGGATGAGTGATATTGGATAATATTCATTAAGCTTGATGAATTTCGGCAAGTTCTCTGTACCATCTTGGATTTTGACCAAAGCAGATCCAATTTCCTTATTTTTAAGAGCAGTCTATCAGGTGTCAAAATTAGTTGGAGAATGTTCAATTCTAGTCACAAAGAATCGCACAAAGCTGCTTAACCCCAAGATCTAGTTTCCAATTCTCACAGCTTGGATGTTGCGTGAGAGATAGTACATTTCCAGGGCTGGCTCAAGGTGAATCTTCAGCTGTATGTCTTCAACCTAGTATGTCTTAAAGTTCTTCCCCATGCCATGCACATCCATAATGTCTCCTCCTCCTCTCCCCCCCATTCCAGCATCTCCTTGTCTCTTTTCCTCGTCCCCCTACCATGGTACCCAGCATATCTCTTCTTTCCTTCTACACCCCCTCTTGCAGTGTCCAGCAGCTTCGACTTCCCTTCCCTTTCTTACCACTTTCAAGTAATTCCATCACTGTACAGTCTCTAGTTATCAGATTCAAGTGAACTTGCTTTGATTGAAGACTTCATTAAGCCACTTGTAATGTTTTAGAATTTAAATATTCTATTTACTCAAATAAGGAAAGCCCTTTAAGATGCTGTTGAAGTCTTACAGGCTCTAGCACTGATCTGGAAGATTATATTTTTGATGGTATCACTTTAACACACAAAATTAATGAGCTTTCAAGCCCGTATGTATTAGAATGGTGCGGTGATACCAGATTTCCTTGTTCATTAGCTAATATTTGTCCTCTGGCTCTATGTTCACAAAAGTGCACAAGACACGCACAATTTGTGTAAATTGTGTAGAAGACATCTACATTTTTAGGCTCTGCCTCCTGTCTTGCTAGGCTGTGCTGTATCTCCTCAGTTTTTCTTTCTCCATGTGAGTTTGAAGGTGTCTCTTTGATCTGCTCTGATTTTGGTTTGCTATTTTCGGGTTTTTATCCTCAGTTTGAAGCTTCAGTGCTTCAGAGATCTCCACTGTTCCTGGGGCAGTTCTGCCTAGAAGAAAACACTCTCCTGATCAGAAGTCTGTAGTTGGGAGGGCAACCCTGTTACAGGGCATTTAGAGAGCACTTGTCTTCTATTTGAAACAATCTACCCATCTTCCCATTTCTTTTTAACCAAATGGCCCTGGTGTTGCTTTAGTTAAATTCAAGTTTATGTTTCAAGTTTATTTAAATTCTTTGATTTACTCGCATATTTCAAATCCAATGCGATTTACATAAGTTAAGAGTTAAGTTAAAATAAAAAACAAACAAATATAACAATTAATACTAATTACAATAATACATTTAGGGAAATAGGGGCCAACAACAATTGGCTTAAATACAATTAAAAAAAAAAATAACAACCAAAAAAGGAAGGTCTAATGACACAAAAGGTTGGGGAACAAATACCTGCTTGATTTTACTAGATCATCTTCCTAGTCTATTGTAACTTAGAATGAATCCATTAGAAAGCATCCTTAAATAACCAACTCTTTAGGAGACTTTTAAACTTGCTCAGTAATTTTTCTTCTTTTATATTAAGTGGGAGTGAGTTCCAAATTTGAGGGGCTATAACAGAAAAGATCTTATCTCTCCTAGAATATATATATCTTAATGAAGGAACTACTAATAAAGATTTATCTTCAGATCTTAAAGATTTTATGGGGGCATACGGTATTAGATATCTTTCTAAGAATGTAGGGGCTTTGTTTATAAGTATTCTCACAGCATGTTGCGTGAGAGGTAGTACATGAAATGAACCCTTTCTAATTGGATAGCAGATTGCATCTCCTTTTGTTATGCACAGACTGGTATAATTGCAAGATGGGCTATGTCAAATCTCCCTGTTTGGTGATCTGGTTATATTTTGCTTTTTGGTAGCCAGCACTTTGGAGTACCCACTTATATGACCGATAGGTTTCTCCATCAAAAAGGAGAATAAATTGCTTGTTTCTGATGACAACAGGATAATTAACCACACATACTTTCTCTCCTCTATTTTGGATCTGGATTGAATTTATATATTATACTTAGGAGATCAATGTGGCAGGTGTAGGAGAACATTTACACATGCTTGGACAAGCTTTATAGGTTTTTCTGATTGAGCTTAGATATTCTCTTCATTTGTGCCATTGGATATCACCACCTAGAAGTGTAGCTGGTTTTACTGTTTACAGAGATCACTCATTAACCTTTTCCTATCGTAATAAATTTTACATTACGCAGGTTCCAATCATAATTATTTTAGCAAAGTTTTGTATTATTCACCGTTATCATTTATGGCTATTGTAAACATAATGTAAATAAGTAATAAGTCTGTAAATGCAAATATTTTGTATTCCTGGCTCTTTATTAGTCCTTACAGACTGTTTATCCACTGTCTATGTCATTTTTGGAATGTCCCGTCATCTGGGACACACGAAAGGAAAAGGTTAAAGGTAAACTACTTGATCATCTGTATATCATATCCTAACCATTAGCATGTGACACAAAGATTTAAGAAGGCTATTATAAGCTAAAAATGCTAATGGTTTTTTGCTTTTACATGATTTTAAAAAAAAAAAAAAGAAAACAAATGACTTGTTTCAATGTGATTACTTCCAGAATTGAGATATTTCTGGGATTTCTTTACTTTTAGATTGCAAGGAAACTGAATTAATGTTCATTTCATAAAGGATATATTTGTCTATTGCAGGTTTCTGAAGGCTGCTCTCTTCATCTATCTCAAAGGCTGAGCCAGTTGCTGAGCTATCAATACCTTGGAAGATCCATTCTCTCTAAAGAATCTGCCCCTGGGCTTATCATTGCTATTGGTATGTACTCTCTAGAATCTTAATTGGAAAACTCTTCTCAGGATTGCTTGCAGTGCCACTGATGCACACAAACATATAAGGAGGAAGAAAACAATATGATCCTCATAAAAGGAACTATCAGATGTGTGCTCAAAAACTTCCAGATTCTGATCACTGGTCCTCTTTTTGTTGTTACTTTTCGAATGCATGTATAAACAAAGCATTTATCATAGATAAACTCAGCAGTTTTAAATGCAGATGGATCTATGCACAATGTTATTTATCAGAACATTCTGTTTCATCCTCTACAATGACTTTTTTTGAAGGAAACGGCAGCTTGTTTCATATTGATAATTTTGGCCAGCCAATAGACAGTGTTATAATTAAAATGGCCAGCATTTTGCCTGTGTATCCAGTAGATATGTCTTGTGTATACACCCTTTTGTTGGTTATGTATGTATGTATGTATGTATGTTGGTTGGTTTTGTTGTATGTATTGGTTGGTTTTGTTGGTTATGTACGTATAGTCAATCAGAATAATGGTATCCACATTAAAAAGCCAAATAATTGATACACATGTGATATAACAGTTCTGCCATACCGCAAAAGAAAAACACAAAAATTATGTATGCTAATACCAACCTATGCAAATCCATTCCCCCTGAATATCTTTGTGAAATCATGTGCACTTACAGACAATATGTGCAGGCTTCTACCTAGACATCAACGGTCAGTTTTGTAAAAACCCATTTGAGATTACTCTTCTTATTGGTTTTATTTGTTTTGTGTGTTTTCAGTATCCTACTTGAAATTTGTGAAAAAGAAAACATTGGGGGGGGGGTTTCTCATGGGCCACATGGTTTCTCATGGGGAGTTATCTGCATGTTTCTTATGAATAAAATGTATGTATACATACAACAGTTTGTGACCATTGCCTAGCCTGCATGTGTATAAAAGCATGTGTGATGTAGCAGTGGTCATTATACATCTACCAACTGAATGAAGTGTACTTCCTGACTCGGCATACAGTATTCATGTTGTAATGGGATGTGTCTGTGTTCAACCACAGATTCAGAAGAAAGGAGTGCTCCTTGAGTAGAAGTAGCTCTGTTTTAATTGTTGATTAGCATCATGAAATAGTGTGTTCTTCAGAAAGTCTCATCAAACTAGTACCCTGGTCTGATTACCATCTGATCCCATTCAACCACACCTACTCGATTAAACAACCATCAACCAGGAAGCAAACCCAACCCAAGAAAATATACAACAACGCTGTTGACTTAGAGGATCTTGCCTCAGGCCTTTCCAACCTAGCGGGAACATTAAAACCTAACTCCAAGTCCAGAGATGAGGCTACTATGAACTGGCACACTGAAGTGAGAGCCCTCTACAAAGATTTAGCACCAGTCAAAGAAATCAAATTCTGCCCTTGCAAACTCTCTTCCCCCTGGTTTACTGACAACTTAAGAATCAAGAAAAGAGAACTAAGGAAAGCAGAAAGAAAATGGTATAAATTAGGCTTAAACGATGACAAAACCAGCTGGAAGAAACTTCATAAAGAATATAAACAAGCTTTCCTAGAAGCTAAAAAGGGGTGGGTTTATTTTGGGTTTTTTTTAACATTTTTAAATTAACAAAACATATTCACAGCATCGCAAGGAGACAACCAAAGCCTTAACACCGAATTTGACAGTGAAATGCTCTCTGACGACTTTGCTGACAAAATACGATCTCAACTTGACTCTGTCACACTACCAACACCAACTCCTGACAAACCAGACAGGATACTTAAATCTGCAACTGGAAACCTAATCCACTTCAAAACTGCTTCATTTGATGGCCTCACAAAGATACTAAACTCTATTTGCCCTTCCAGCTCCATCCTAGACCCCTGTCCACCACACCTCACCCCCTAGTTGCTGCAAAAGAAGCTTTTGTAAGCTCCACCCTTCCTCTTATCAACACCTTCATACAATCAGACTCGGTACCCACAAAATTGAAATCAGCAATCATTAGATTGATCCTAAAAAAAACCCACACTAGACTCTAGCGTGTCCAGCAACTTTAGACCTATCTCCAACCTACCCTTTATATCCAAGATCCTGGAAAAAAACTGTACTAAACCAACTACACTTTCTTCGATAAGCAAGGAGCCCTATCCACTTTACATTCTGGATTCAGGAAATTCCATAATACGAAATCTGTCCTTCTCGACATCATCAACTGCTGGAAACTTATGGATAAGGGAAATGATGTCCTCCTAATGCTGCTGGATCTTGGTGCAGCAGCCTTCAACACCATTGACCTCCCTCTCTTCATTACATGACTCTTCAAAATTGGCATTCAAGATGTTGCATTATATTGGTTCACTTCCTTTCTAAGTAATAGAACCCAAGTGTACTGCTAGACACTACCCTATCAAAACCAAAACAATCAAATATAGGGTTCCTCAAGGGGCACTACTATCCACTCTGCTGCCATCCCACGGTCTATTGGTGTACCTCAAAGCTCCATCCTGGGTGCTCTCCTATTTCCTTTTATACCTGTTCTCTCGGTACACTGATCTCCTCCCATGGTTTTCAATATCACCTCTATGCCGATGACTCCCAGATCTACCTCTCCACACCAGTTCTCTCTACAGGAACTCGGGCCTGAATCTCAGCTTGCCTATCCGACATTACCGTTGGATGTCTCACTGCCATCTCAAACTAAATATGACTAAAACTGAACTCCCTATTTTTCTGCCTAAACTCACCTCCCCCATCTCGCCGTTCTCTGTTTCTGTGGACAACACTCTCCTCCTCCCTGTCTCGTCAGCTCGTAACCTCGGGGTGAACTCATCTTTCTCCCTTTCTGTTCAGATCAAACAGCCAAAACCTGTTGCTTCCTCCTCTATAATATTACCAAAATCCAACCTCTCCTCTCTGAACACACCACCAAAACCCTTATCCAAGCTGTCATCACCTCATACATAGACAACTGCAACGTACTTCTCTCAGGCCTCCCGCACATCCATCTCTTACCCTTTCAATCCGTTCAAAATTCAACTGTGTGACTCATATTCCGTGAGAGCCACTATTCTCACATTACCTCTCTTCTCAAGTAACTTCATTGGCTCCCTATCCATTTCTGAATACAGTTCAAACTCCTCTTACTGACTTACAACTGCATTCACTCTGTAGCCCATAAGTATCTCACATCACTTATCTCCCCCTATGCTTCCCCCGTGAACGTTGTTCATTGGGTAAGTCCCTCTTATCTGTACCCTTCTCCTCCAGACTCTGTCCCGTCTTTCTTGCTGCGCCCTATGCCTGTAACAGGCTGCCTGAATCAATACATCATGCTCCTTCTCTACCAGTATTCAAATCCAAGCTAAAAGCCCACTTTTTTTTGAAACTGCTTTCAACTCTTAACTCCCACTAACTGCTGTCAGATACCTATACCCATTGTATCATTTCCTCTACCAGAATCTTCCCAACCCTGAGATGTCCTGTCTGTCCAAATGTTAAAAGTACAGCGCTGCATATGCCTTTCAGTGCTATAGAAATGATAAATAGTAGTAGTAGTAGTAGTAGTATTTAATCTGTACATTAGACCTGTCCTGGCCATAACTCACAAATTCAAAATCAAGATTCACTACTTTGCTGATGACATCCAACTATATCTCCTACTGGGAGAGAACAGCAACTCCCAAATCACAAACCTTCACATCTGCCTCTCAGAAATCAAAAACTGGATGTCCATCAACAAACTACAACTAAATGCCTCTAAAACGGAATTCCTTTGGATCCACAAAGAACACTGCACCTACACCTTCCCACTCTTATAATAGCATATGAAATAACCTCTTCATAATTCTATTTTATTTTGGTAAGAGAAAGCTTTTACTTCCCCCTCTTCTTGTTTTCCTTCCTTTTTTTTTCTTCTTACCTATAATATATTGTAAATTTTTCCTTTTCTCTATTTCTCTTGTTTCTGTTTAGGGTTTTTTTTGTGTGTGTGTTCATTGATTTTAGAAATGTCCCCCTTGCTTTTAATATTGTAAACTGCTGTAATATAACTTTTTGTGTTAACATTTGCAGTATATCAAATAAATTAAACTGTGTAACCTTATCTTAACTGCAAAAGACCAAGCACAGAGTTTAGGGATACTTCTCAACTCAAACCTGTCACTTACCACCAATATCTCCCAAGTGGTCTCTTCCTCATTCTACTATCTCTGGCAACTCCAAAAAATAAAGAACAGCTTCTCAAAACCTGACCTTATCTAACTTCTCTATACCTTCATCCTCTCCTGCAGTTTAGTATAAGGGGAAGTAAAATAGGACAGAAAAAGAAATAAAGGTGGAGGGAGTTATAAAGTTGCTTTAGAGCAATAACGCATGCTGCTAGCTCCTTAAACGTGACTTAAGTGCTCTAACACAGGTTGCCTTGCCCGAATGCAGTAATATTTAGGTCACTGCAGGTAACAGACTAATGAGATGCAAAATGCAAATGCATGTAAAGCATTTCATTATTATGTAAAAACTAACACAACTTTTCAGTGAATATGAGTGCCACTATAAGCCATATAATGGCCATAAAATGATAGAAATATAGGGTTGGGGTTATTTTATCATGCCAAGAGCATTGGACCTCAAAATCATAGTCCGATGCTCCTTGGCTGGAACTTAGAGGTTCCAGTGCTGCCCACACCCTGATCACACTCTTCATCCCATCCCATCTCCCATTCCCTCCAGCATTGGGAGTGTACTGGCCCTATACCCGGTGATCCAGTAGGTCCTAGTGTAGATGTGATCCCCAGTCACTTTTGCCCTGCCGGTCTGGTCTCCGAACATAGTGCCTCTAGCAGTAGTCTCACATTACTACCTTTAGGGGTCAGGTGATTCACATGCAGAATTATTAATTTACTATGAGAGTCAGTAACCTGCGTTACTGAGATATTGGAGGTTGGTGACTTCTCTGGTAAATCAATGTGTGGTAAAAACTAACCTTCTGCCATGACAACCTCCCACCCTAAATTAGGTAATCTGTTGATGATGAAACAAAGTATGAGGTCTGTTCAAAAGGTTCCAGGATAGTTTGAATTGCGCACCAATGAGAAGATCTTTTGGGACGCACTAGTTGGCATTGAGTAGCTTGAAACCTCACAAGTAACCTCCTTTTTTCCATTTGTTGATATCTGTTTTTGTCTCTAAGCTACAGCAGTTTTTGTGAAAGTGCGTTTTCATGATCAGCTATTTTTCATCATGCGTTGACCTCAATGAGCAGCACTACAGTGTGAAGTTCTATTTTAAATTGGGTAAGAACCCTACAGAAACTTATGAAATATTCAAAGTGGCTTTTGGGGAACGTATCAGGAATTGTGGAAGGTGTTTTGAATGGTATTCACGCTTCAAAAGTGGTAATGAATCAGTGGAAGACGATTCGCGAACTGGAAGAACATCAATGTCAACTGATGATGATCATGTTGATTAAGTGAGGGTTCCTTGTGCTAATCGGTGAATGACTGTTAGAGACTTGGCAGAGAAATGCAACATCTGCATTGGTTCATGCCACAAGATTCTAACAGAGAAGTTGGAGATGTCTCGTGTCGCGGCAAAGTTTATTCCACGGTTGATGACCGATTACCATCGCAAAAAACGCGATGACAGTTCTTCCCGAGCCACCTTATTTTCCTGACCCCCTGCTGACTTCTTGTTCTCTTGTGATCCTGGGCAAATCACTTAATCCCCATTGTCCCAGGTACATTAGATAGAGTGGGAGCCTGCCAGGACAGTTAGGGAAAAATGCTTGAGTATCTGAATAATTTGTAGTCCGCATAGAATTGTAGGATATGCAGAACATAATTTTTTTTTTTTTTTAAAAAAGGAAAGCAATGCGACACCATTGAAGATGTAAAGCAAAATTCAATGCAGCAACTTTTTGCGATTTCTGAAGATGCATTTAAGGACTGTTTTCAGAAGAGGAAACTATGTTGGGAAAATACTGTATGTAGGGAAAGAGACCCAATGTTTTAAGATCATTTAATAAATTTTTATAAAATCAGTCCTGGAACTTTTTGAACAGACCTTGTATATTTGCTTTCAGATCTTAACTGTAAATTAATTATGCAAGCTTCAATCCCTGTAAATTGTTTGCTGACCAAACATTGTCACCAAAACTAAGGGTTTTTTTTTATGATGGAGGGTGGGGGGGGGACGAGGGAGCAGTTTGAGACAGCTCCAATAAGCAGATATGTTAAAGTTTTGAATGAGAAAGTTAACAAGCAATAGGTTTTTGTGAACAAAAAATCTTTTTGAAAATCTTCCAAGTGAATAGCAAGCTGGTGTTTTTCTAAAACAGTATTAAAAGTATTTTCCATTAAGTCTTTAATGAGGTCAAACTCACACTTTTGTGATTGCTTCTGACCATTTCATCAGATAACAGCCTGCAACATAGTATCACAGAGGGAAAACAATGTGAGGATTTAGAGTGTCAAAAGAGAATGGTCACAGTCAGTGTGTTGTACAGGTGTTTTAAAGTAGTCGCCTTAAGTGATTTTTGAACCTCAAAATAAAGTTATTTCATTATGAAATCTAAAATACACAAAACCCGGTACTGTTCTGAGCCTAGTGATTTGATTTGGCAGAAGTGCAATGCTTCGTACTTTTTCTGTGAATGTTCTCTGAAAAATTATTTACAACTTAGATAATGTCTGTCTTTGACATCAGAAGACCTACTAGTTTGCTTTACTGACTCGGCAGAGGGATTGTTTTTCTTACACTGGGGCCTATGCATTAAACTTGAGCAAACACAGGAAAAGCATGTATATGCTAAAATAAGGCCTTAATGTGCATGTTAAAACTGGTCAAGAAAGGAATTAGTGTGAGTGCACTAAAATATCCACACGTGAAAATAATCTGTGCAAGATAACGCAGTGGGTGTTAACCAGACCGACTCCCATGGTTGGTGTTGAGCCCGGATATTCAGTGGCGAGCTGTTTCTGGCAACAGGCATTGAATATCTGGTCTATCGTTGAGCTGCTCAAACTTAGCCGGCTATGTCAGTTTTAAGTGCTGGCTGCCTAAGTTTATAAAGGGCAAACGTAGACTAACTATTGAATATTAGTGCTTAGCCAGCTTAACACTATTTATCCAACCAGTTGTGTCAACATTTGTGTACTGTACAAATGGTCATTGTTTAACTGACTGGTTAAACAGCATTGAATATAGGGCGGCGTATGTTCAACTTCCATATTTAAAAATGCTTCTTATTGGCATGCGGGAGTTTGAAAAAATGAAGGCCACAGACAGGAGATAGCATGATGAAACTATTTGTAGGCTCTTGGCGATGAACATATTCGGCCACATTTTTTTTGCACACATTTTTTCCAGAAATGCTTTTGTAAATATAAATATTTGCACTATTAATATATATATCTCCAGTATTGTGACTTTTCAAGCATTTTTACATCTCACAATGTCTTAAGGTACAGAGGCTTCATAGCATTGTGGAAATGGGCAAGCTGCAGTTGGACCAACTGAGTCCTCTCCGTGTCTGTATGCTTGCTCCCTGAAGTGTGTTGTGCCACACATTTTTAGGAATGTAGGTGTGACTTTGACGTGAAAAAGATGCAGTAGTAGACTGTTATGCAGCTACTACAGTGCCTATGGTTAAAGGTGATTATGAAAGCAGAAATGGTCAGATGCCAGCACCCTTATGAGTAAGAACAATCGTCGTTCTATCTGGGTCGTCTTTCTGCATGCTTTTCTGTTTCCAAATACAACTTCTATCCGCACTCTATGAAGACCTTTACTGACACAAGAGACTGGTGGTTCTAAAAATGCACTCATGTCTGTTTTGTGCTTTCCTTTTTACCTGTTCTCTTGGAGTCTAGAACGCTCTCGTTTCTTCCCTCTACATTGACAGCCAATTCCTTTATATCAGGCTGATTTGTACCCTTTGGAAGCAAACGGGAGCAAAGAAGAAAAGAGAACTGAGCTTGCATAGGTTAGCACAATTTTTCTATTTGGTAGTTTCCTCTCAGTAAGTAACATGCTCAAGGTATGTGGCCAATGCATTTTTAGATTTCCATGCATGGTGATATTGACTATGCTATTGGGGATACTTCTTACCAAGACCATGCTGAATCTTACTGCCTCACTCTGAGTGACACTTTTAACATGCACGTTCAATTTTTGGCAAGGCCCTACTAAAGTTTTAGTACAAATTTAATGCATAGGCTCTACATTCTCTGTGCTTGCATTGTATTCTTTTAAAATAATACCAAATATTTTCTGCCCTCTAGGTTCAGTTGGAAAGAATATAACCAGTAAAACAAGTGTATATGTTTCCAGTAGTGCAGGAGCCAGATGGCGAGAAGTAAGAATATATATATATATATATTTTATTTTTTTTTTGTGCTGTGGCAACATTTGTGTACTTTCATTGTGTACAAATTGAAAGGAGCTTAATGCTACAGTACTGGACAGAACTTGAATTGTCTTGTCTAAGCTGTGGCATAGAACAATAAAGAAGAGAAGACATGATTGTGTAGAAAAACAAGATAAATTAGCTAGCAGGAGCAGGGACATGGACGGCAGATTGAGTGGGCCTGGGTGGACCAGCAGGAGCAGGCATGCAGACAGCAGATCATAGCTCTGCAGTCTGCTGTGTCTCTAACCTGTGCTGGCACCATTAACTGTGATTGCTGGCATCTGAGATCTTGTGGCTAGATTCACTAAACTCCACTTACTTTTCCAATCCATGTCCGCATCATCCCAGCCGACCAATTCAGGAACCCTCAACATGCAAAATATCTCGATCGGTGGCACGCGTAGAGCGATCCTGACACATGCACAGATCATCTTCTTTGCCTGTAGATGGTCTGCGCATGTGCTTGCTCTCCTGACTTCCCTCCGACAGCATGGAACAGAAAGAAAAATCTGCTGCAGAAAACACGGCCGCATAGCAATCCAGTGGATAGCTGTTTGAACAAACTGGCCCCCCTCCAGCCTTGAAGCAGGAAGAAAGAAAACAGAGAAAAGCTACAAAAGCCCCGAACAAGTTTACTGCTTTGGGAGGAGAAAACCACCGCATTCTCAGTTTAAACCGGCACTCTTTTCTGTGAGCTGTAAACGTGTGCGGTTAACTCGCATTGGAGTTCAGTCGCCGTAAAGAATCCTTCTTTTCTTCCCTTTACTCCTCCTTGCTAGGACCATGCAGCCAGCGTTGGCTTCCCTGATATGCTACTGGCTTTGCACTGGGCTAATGGAGCAGGGCGGCAGAGAACTGGGGAAGCAGAGAGCAGGGCGCGTTTGATTGTATTTTTCAGGGTGGCAGAGAGCAGGGCAGTTGGAAAAGATGTGAACGACTGGTCCTCAGCAGTCGCTCACTTTTGGATCAGCCAGCCAAATCGATTTGTTTAGTGAATCGCTGCAGGAATACATTTTCTCTCATTTGCAAGTTGGAATCAGATCGGGTGTGGACAAGATTGGCCAGAAGGTTAGTGAATTGGGTCGGGGTCGCAAACCGATCAGTACACGGTCAGTTTGCTTAGTGAATTTGGGCCTTAGTAGACTGCAGAGCAAATGCAGTGTTTTTCAGCATCAGCAGCAGGCACATAGCCCCAGATGAGGTAGGAAGACTCATAGGAGGGGAATACACTATGGACAGCACTGTGCACTGGTAATTTTCATTCTACTATAAGGAATTTTAATTAAGGGGAATTAATAATAGTTCTTATTCTATTCAAGTCTTTAAACTTTGTTATTCTTATCCAATTTTCATTCTTACAGAACATGATGATTTTCATTCTAGTTCTCCAGAACTAATGATTCAAAGTTTTTGTTCTTATCCTCGTTAATAAAAATATTCCTGGTCTTATGCCTCTGACTATAGATCTATTAGGCAGATATTTTTAATAGATTATAAGTGAAGAAATACTATACATTAATCATTCATATATTCTTCACTTCACTAGTTCAACAATACTCTTATAAGTTTCTTTATCTCTCATCGATCTTATCTTTAATTTTTATTTATTATTTTCAAACTCTATAGCAAAAGCATTTAAAGGATTCTTTATATGGGGAAACCTCAGTGGCTACACCTGAATAGCCATATGTTTGTTTTCAGTTCAGGACTCTCATGTAGCTAGCCTCCTCATCGGTCAACCCTCCACCTATCCTATATTTTATACTTTTTAGGGTTTTTTTTTTTTTCTTTTTCTTATCGTATAAATTAGTTAAAGTATAACACTTAGCTCAAGAGCAGCTTTGAACATGAGCTAAGTGTTATACTTTAACTAATTTATACGATAAGAAAAAGAAGATTTACATCTTCTGTAGGGATATCTTCCAATAACCTGGTACTGAAAATCTTAATATAACTTATGAGTTCTTTTACAAAGCAGCAGTAGTGATGCTGCTGCAGTAAATGCCCCGAAGCCCATAAGAATTGAATGGACCTCTGGGCATTTACCATGGCAACATTGCAACTGCTGCTTTGAAAAGGAATCCTTAGAGATTGAGGAGCTGTATCCTCATAGCCTTTTTTTGGCTGAGATGTATTGGTTTTCTTTTGGGAGTTTTCTATCAAGAGATTGATCTGGCTGTGGATATCTCCAAATTTGTGATTTTTGCAGGATAAAGAAAAACACTTCTCATGAGAGGTACAAAACTGAGTGTGAATCTCAAACTGGCAGTATACAGAAAGGAAGAAAGAAACGGGATATCGCCAATGGGCTTTGTGACCTTGTATTGCTGGACTTCTATATACTCTGTGTTGCACTCGCTAATAAAAATTATTATACAAAAAAAAAAAAAAAGAAAAACACTTCTCTGTTCTGACATCCAATGTTCAGCCCTTACAGTCATAAGAACATAAGAATTGCCGCTGCTGGGTCAGACCAGTGGTCCATCGTGCCCAGCAGTCCGTTCCCGCGGTAGCCCTTAGGTCAAAGACCAGTGCCCTAACTGAGTCTAGCCTTACCTGCATACATTCAGGTTTAGCAGGAACTTGTCTTACTTTGTCTTGAATCCCTGGAGGGTGTTTACCCCTATGCCTCCGGAAGAGCATCCCAGTTTTCCACCACTCTCTGGGTGAAGAACTTCCTTACGTTTATACGGAATGTATCCCCTTTTAACTTTAGAGAATTCCTTCTCATTCTCCCTACCTTGGAGAGGGTGAACAACTAAGTCTATTCCCTCCATTATCTTGAACGTTTCGATCATGTCCCCTCTCAGTCTCCTCTTTTCAAGGGAGAAGAGGCCCAGCTTCTCCAATTTCTCACTGGATTGTGAGAGGAAGAATTTGTTTTTAAGCTCTAAGGGGGTACCCAAAGCGGTTCTGGTTCTAGGGTAGAATCCTGTGGGTTGAAGTAGAAAACGTTTGACATCTGATGTGGAGGCAAATCATTAGATGGTTTTTTTTCCCACTCAAAATCTGCTAGAATACCATCTTTCTCTTTCAAAATCTGATTGAAAACTGAACTCTGTTTCACTTAATTCATTTGGCATTTATTGAAACAGCATGTAGCAGGAAGTTCCATCTCTGTACTGCCTTTAGATGTTAAAAGTCATGCAGAGCTTGCTTCATTTGAAGCCTCCCATTAAGCCATTCATTATGTCATGGGATCTTGATACGGTACACTTTGGGCTGAAAAAAAGTCTAATTTTAGCCTCTGGCCTCCTTTTGGTTAATATATCCAACTTGGAAGTTAATATTTATTTTTTGATAATCACTCTGGTTCAGTATCAGTGCGCTCCAGGCTCTACTAACTTTAAGTTAAGTTTTGTCATCATAGGGTGGTGCTGTGCACCCTCCCAAATTTACTTAAGGTGGTAGTGAAGTTCCGCCTTAGCCAGTCAATTGTTCTTACATTTTTCTCAGGCTTCGTTTTCATAAAGGTGAGCAAGTCCTGCACAGCGCCGCCCTGCATAAATCTGTTACTCAGAGAATTGGTACTAAGCGCTATTCTATAAAGGGCATGCGCTCTATATAGAATAGTGCTTAGCGCTGATCTTTTCTAGTAACTGCTTTTGAATGACATTTATAGAATTGCCCTAATGTCTATCAGACAGTATTTCTTGATTGTAGCCATTAAAACTTAATTTCAGCCTGTAAATCAGCAAAGGACAATAAAAAAGGGATCGCTTCTCGATGGTATGCTGCTACCATTTGGGACTTTCATTAGAGGAAAAGACCTGGCGGGACGTTTGGGTCAATATGTTTAGATCGTCTCGCTCTGCTAGTGTGCTTCAATCCATGTTCTTCCTTCTACATACGCACCTTTCAGTCTATTGGAGTAAAGTTTGGGAAACCATCTCTTCAATCTTGAATATACAGGAGTCCATAAATCTGCGCATTATTATCTTGGATTTTCTCCTGCATTATTATCTTGGGACATCATGGCCTCCTACACACGTTGTCTGATCATAACACAAGGTTGCTTAACATCCTTCTATTTCTGGCCCTCAACAATATCCTACATTGTTGGAAAGACCTATCCAAGGTAGATTATATCACTTGGTGGAATATGTTATACCTTACGGCTAAATATGAAAGTGTTATAGCGGAAAAACACAGGTCCATGAGTTCCTATTTTAAAATTTTGAGTCCGGTCAACTCCTGTTGCAACATAGAATGATGACATTCAGTTATTGATCTAGGACTTAGCTATCTACAGAAATTATACCAAGTCATGGCTCATGTCTCGAACTGCTATTGGATTATAGTCCTGGGGTCTCTCTGTACTTTGGATATTCTTGACTTTTATGGCTGCAATTATGCTGATATTCTTCTAGATAGGCGTGGATCAGCTTGTTGTATTACATAGGCATTATTGTATGATTTTTTTTCCCTTTGTATAACTTGACTGCATCTTGCCTTAACATTTTTTTGTACTTCTTGTATATTAAAATCAATAAAAATCTTTGAACTTAAAAAAAAACTTAATTTCAGCTAGAATCAAAGCAACAGATAGCAAAACTTC
This sequence comes from Geotrypetes seraphini, assembly GCF_902459505.1. Classification (NCBI taxonomy): domain Eukaryota; kingdom Metazoa; phylum Chordata; class Amphibia; order Gymnophiona; family Dermophiidae; genus Geotrypetes; species Geotrypetes seraphini. The sequence goes on from NC_047096.1 coordinate 35,517,145, forward strand.
CATATACTGTTCTCCTGGGGAGCTTAGAATGGTTTACATGAATTTATTCAGGTACTCAAACATTTTTCCCTGTCTATTGTCTTTCATGTTCAGGAAGTGTGAAGGAAAGACTGGTTAGTTTTGCTTTGTGTTTTTACCACAGCATATTAATCATTTTGTTAAATTTCTGTATCTAATGCAGCTATTTAATCTCTTCCTAGGCTCTTATTGGACCTCATTATTATAGCTGGGGTGACCATGGAGGAATCTTGATAGCTGTTCAACAAAATATTGGAACAAACCAATTAAAGTAAGTTAGTTCGTCCTTTAGTACACAGAAGCTGTTATGTTTGTAATGGAAATGCTGCATTATCAACTATGCTATTTATTTATTCAAGTTTCTATACCGTTCTCCCAAGGGAGCTCAGAACAGTTTACATTAATTTATTCAGGTATTCGAGCATTTTTCCCGGTCTGTCCCGGCGGGCTCACAATCTATCTAATGTGCCTGGAGCAATGGGGGGATTAAGTGATTTGCCCAGGGTCACAAGGAGCAGCATGGGTTTGAACCCACAACCTCAGGGTGCTGATGAGGCTGTAGCTTTAACCACTGTGCCACACACTATCACTTATGTCATGTCCAGTCTATATTATGAATGCACTCTTGTAACCTGTTCTGGGCTCCTTTGGGAGGACGGGCTAAATAAATGAATATTGTACTTATCAAAAAACTCCAAGAAATAGTTCATTAACTGAAAATTTAAGATTTTTTACCTATTATGGATCTTATTCAGCTTGTTTTGAGACTGTGTAAAACAATCTCGTATGTACTTTGCCTTGGGATGTGTCCACTCTGGCTTTCAGGATATCTACAATGAATATACAATAGAGAATGACACGGTGACAATAAAAAAAAAAGAAGCCCCCACTGCACTGATGGTCATTCCCAATGACCTTCCCACAGCAGCGAAAATGGCAAGAGGGATGCCTACTCCCTCCTCCTGCCTGGCCGAATATCCCCATGCTGTGCCCCCACCCGGTCCTGTACCCCCTGTGCCAACAACCCCCAACCATCCCCTGCCCTCTGCCCCCTCCATAAAAAAAGGCAGGAGGGATACCCACTCCTTCCTGCCACCGGATGCTCCCCCAAAACCTCCCCCCCCCCCCCAGTGCCTTTGGTAGACGTTGGGAACTGGAGGGAAGCACAGTCCCTCCAGGTCCTTGGTGTACCATGTGATGCATGGAGAGGAGCCTAAGGTCTGATTGGCTTAGGCACTTAAGGCCCCTTCCCTTAGGCTCTTCTCAGAGTTCTGCTCCAGATCTCCTCTTGAGTTTTTTTGACAACTGATGCCAGTCTCTCTATGGCTGGGGAGAGCATTGCCTAGGGCGACCAGTCCAAGGCCAGTCAACCCTATCACAGAGGAAGTGGGCCTAGCTTTGCTGACACTGGAAAAGTCCCTGGAGGTCAAAGCAGTCCATGTGTTCTCAGATAATGGCTGGATCAAAAACTGGCTGGCAGACAGGAAGCAGAGGGTTGGTGTAAAGGGCCACTACTCGGACTGGTAAGGGGTCACGAGCGGGGTTCCTCAAGGGTCAGTGCTGGGACCGCTCCTGTTTAACATATTCATAGACGACCTGGAGGCGGGAACAAAATGTGAGGTCATCAAATTCGCAGATGACACCAAACTATTCAGCAAGGTTGAAACCACGGTAGATTGCGAGGATCTCCAAAGGGATCTTACGACACTGGAAGAATGGGCGAAAAAGTGGCAAATGAGCTTCAACGTAGGGAAATGCAAGGTCATGCATATAGGGAGAAGGAACCCGATGTTCACTTACAAAATGGGGGGATCAATGCTAGGGGTCAGTAAGCTGGAAAGAGACCTGGGAGTGATTGTAGACACGACATTGAAGGCGTCGGCACAGTGCGCCACAGCCTCGAGGAAAGCAAACCAAATGTTAGGTATCATTAAGAAGGGTATCTCGACCAGAACGAAGGAAGTCATCCTGCCACTGTACCGGGCTATGGTGCGCCCGCATCTGGAATACTGTGTACAGTAATGTAATGTAATGTAATGTAATTTATTTCTTATATACCGCTACATCCGTTAGGTTCTAAGCGGTTTACAGAAAATATACATTAAGATTAGAAATAAGAAAGGTACTTGAAAAATTCCCTTACTGTCCCGAAGGCTCACAATCTAACTAAAGTACCTGGAGGGTAATAAAGAAGTGAAAAGTAGAGTTAGAGGAAAAATAAAATAAACATTTTAACAAGACAGCATTGATCTAAATACTTTGGAAGGTAGAAGAGAGGAGAGAAAGGAATAGAAGCAGAAGGGGGAGCCGTTGAACAGTAGAATTCTGGAGAAATTTAAATGAAAGAAATAGAACAAAACAAAGACAAAAGGCAAAACAATAGATAAGATTAAAGATAAATCATAAGCTGGAAAGAAAAATAAAATAAAACTTTGTCTTCAATCCACGGTTTCAGCGTCTGTGATGAAGTGGAGCAAGTAAGTTTAGGAGGAGCGATTGATGTTTCCAGTACTGGTCACCGTACCTCAAAAAGGACATGGCAATGCTTGAGGGAGTCCAGAGAAGAGCAACTAAACTGATTAAGGGTATGGAAAACCTTACATACACTGACAGACTGAAGAAGCTGGGGCTGTTCTCCCTGGAAAAGCGGAGACTCAGAGGAGATATGATAGAGACCTTTAAGATCCTGAGGGGCATCGAAAAGGTTGACAAGGACAGATTTTTCAATTTGAAAGAAACCACAAGAACAAGGGGACACTCGATGAAATTGAAGGGGGACAGGTTTAGAACAAACGCAAGGAAATTCTTTTTCACACAGAGGGTGGTGGACACATGGAACACCCTTCCGGAGGCCGTGATAGGAAATAGCACAGTACAGGGTTTCAAGGAAGACCTGGATAGGTTCCTGGAGGACAAAGGGATTGAGGGGTACAGATAAGAGCAGTGGAAGGTTTAGAGATAAGTGTAAGAGGTAGGTATAAAATTAGTCAGGGACCGCTGCTCAGGCAATATGCCTGATGGGCCGCCGCGTGAGCGGACCGCTGGGCGGGATGGACCTTTGGTCTGCCCCGGCGGAGGCGACTACTTATGTTCTTAATGCCAAGTCAGTCGACAAGGAGGCACCAAAAGTGCTCCTCTGAATCAGGAGGCCCAGTTACTGTTTTAGTGGGCAGAGCTCCATCTACAAGCAATATTGGTGGCACATGTAGGAGACTAGAGAATGTACAAGCCGACTATCTCGGCAGGAAGACTTTATACTCGGGGAAGTGATCACTGACCCAAAGGGCGTTAGACTGCATAGTGAGACATTGGGGCGTCCAGTGATCGACCTCATGGTGATGGTGGACAGCAAGAAAGTGAATCAATTTTTCAGCAGAAGATTCAAGATAGGAAGCGAAAGCCTAGGTGCCCTATTCCAGCCATGGCCAGTGCGGGACCTGCTGTATGTGTTTCCCTCAAGGCCCATGATAGGCTGAGTCATTTGTTGGATAACGAGCTATCAAGCGCAGGTAATCCTGGTGGCTCCAGTTTGGACATGACGACTATGGTACAGGGACTTGGTGTGTCTGCAAAAGGACATGTCTTAGTCTACCGATGCACATGGATATCCTGTTTCAGGGTCCATTTCCCCTAGAGAATCCGGAATGCTTTGGCTTTACAGCATGACTTTTGAGCATGAGGCCCTAGTGTGGAAAGTGTATTCGGAGGTGGTTATCACTACCCTCCTTGGAGCAGAGAGACCATAAGCCATTGCAGCATATGTTTAGGCCTGAAGATTTTCAATAGTGGTGCATAAAGGATCAGGTAGATCTGTGTGTGCGCTAGTGTTGGTAGTTTTGGCCTTTCTACAGGCAGGTCTGGAAAAGGGACTGCCACTAAGTTCCCTTAAAGTGCAGGTGGCAAGATCTCATGCTTTAGAGCCCGTCTGAAAAGGGGATCCTTAGCTTCTCATCTGGATTTAGACAGATTCTTGAAGGGGACACTTAACTTGAGCCCCTCCCCCCCCAATAAAGCAACTGTTTCCCTCATGGAATTTGGACATCGTACTGAGGGGCCTCAGCAAGGCACTGTTTGAGCCCTTTTATGGGAGGCATCTCTGCTGAAATTAACTGTGAAGACAGTATTTTTGATGGCCATTGTCTCCACAAGAAGATACAGGCATTGTCTTGCAGAGATCTATTTGTCAGAATCACAGAAGTGGGGGTAGTACTTCGAATCGTGGTCTTAACATTTCATATTAATCGAGGTTGGGCTACCTGCTTTGCAGTCCACGGGCTCCCTGAAGAGGGATGAAGTGTTGAAAGTACTGGATATGAGGAGATCCCTTCTTCGATACCTAGAAGTGATGAATGATTTTCACCTTTTGGATCATCTATTTTTTTTTTTCAATTTAACAAATGCAGCTTTGCGAGCAAGCCAACATCAAAGGCAATCATTGCCAGTTGGATCTGTATGGCTATATCTTCTTTGTTATATACAAAGATTAGCAGGCTAATGAAGTTTCTACTAAGGTCATTCAACACACCATATCCATAAGACCTTAGGGTAATCAGTGGTGTAACCATGTGGACTGTAAATTTCAACACACACGGTGTTCTATACACCTAAATCGTCATTGGTCCAACATTTTTTATTTATTTATTTATTTTTTTATAAGTTTTACAAATTGTTAAACAACAATATAATAGAAATAAACAATTATAAAGAAACAAAACATATGAATTATAAATTCCACAAAGTTAACTAAGTTCACAGTCCACAAACTGAGGAGAGAAAATCCTTCACCTCCAAGAGAAGTTGGTTTTCAAGAAATGTTCTTTCATATTAGGAGATCATACAGTTGGATTAAATTAAATTAACATCCTGGTTAATTGAGAAGTTTCATGGAGGAAACTGGAGCTTAACCAGCTGCCTTACCCTCAAGAAAAAAGTTCAACTGATCAGGTTCATAAAATATATATCTAATATTCTGATGGGTAAGACAGCATTTACAGGGAAAACGTAACTGAAAGGTTGCTCCCATACTCAAAATAGACTGACGATAAGTTAAAAATTTCTTTCGTCTATTTTGGGTCCATTTCGATACATCAGAAAAATTAAGACTTTTGAACCATGAAATTCTAAATTGTCAGTCTTATAGAATAGACGAAGAACTGCTTCCTTATCTTGATGAAAAACAAAGGTTACCAATAAAGTTGCTCTTTCCATAATTTCTTCTTGCTGAGATGATTCCAGGATAGCTGTGAGATCTAGGTCTCCTGCTACGGTTCCTTTTCCTTTTTCCTCTTTAGGAATATTTAAATAGTATAATTTATGTAACGGTGGTAGATTATTTTCAGGAAATTTAAGTACTAATCTCAAGAAGGAATGAAACAGTTCTCTTGCCGTTTGGAGTTTGGAAATAGGAAAATTTAAAAGTCTAAGGTTCAGACTCCTATTAGCATTTTCCAAATTTTCCAATTTTCTAAAAAGTAAATTTTTATCCTTCAATTGTAAGTTAATTGAAGCTTTCGCTTCAGTCACAGATTTTTCCAAATTGTCTATTCTATCGGATTGTTTTAGAAGTTTCTCTTCAAAAGTCTTAATCTGTGTGTTAGTACTCTGGACTGAAGTGACGAATTGAGAGCATACCTTGTATAATGATTCCAAGCCACTCCAAATAGCCTCCATGTCTATAACTTCTGGTCTTATCAAAGGAGGAAGCAAAGTTATACCAGGAATCACTCCACTGGATTCCGCCTTCTCCTTCTCTGTTGCATTACAGGTTTCCGTTCCTCCATTCTCCATTGTCGGCTGCAAGCAAGTCGGCAAGCCGTGTACCTCATCCGGGGTCAGAGGGGAAATCTGCAGCGCCGCCGGAGACGTCAACTCCGGAGCTTCCTGCACTGCAAGCAGTGTTCCCGACTTCATCCCGGGACGAGGAGGAACTCCAGGTCCCATCAGGCTGAGCGAAGTCTCGCCCTCCAAGATCGAGGTCTGCCCCTCTCGGTCTGCGGATGCACCCGCTCCAACTGAGATGGCATAGGAGGTAATCGCCATCTGCCTCGACGGCAAAGAGGCAGAGAAAGCTGGAAGAACGCCCCTCTGTCTCCCTTAGGCATAGCGGAAATAGGAAAAAAAGCAAACAAGTAAGTATTTTGCCAATTGTGCAGGAGCCTCTCGCCGACGCGACTTATTCCATCGCCATCTTGGATCTCTCCCCTCTTGGTCCAACATTTTTAGCAAAGTGCTTAGCATATTTAAAGTGCAGAACTGATTACCCTAAGGTCCTATGGATATGGTGGCTATATCTTCGACATACATTTGGCTGTGGGAAACGGCCTCCTAACCTCTATGAGAGCACACACTACCAGAAGTGTAGCATCTTTGTGGGTGGAGATGTGAGCAATTTCTCCTGAATAAATTTATAGGGCAGCTACGTGGTCCACTCTCCACACATTTACTAAACTGTATAGAGTGGATGTAGCAGCGAGAGAGGATACAGAATTTGGATCCTTTGTGATAAGGGCAGGCATATCTGTTCTGTCCTAGAATCAGGAGACTGCTTTGGTAAGTCACCTACTATCAGGACTTATACTTTGTGTAACAGAAGGGAAGATTAGGTTCTTACCTCAATAATCTTCTTTCTGTTAACACAGCATAAGAGTCTTGACAACCTGCCCCATCAGTCTGGCATTCACCTGTGTATTCTCTGGATCAAAGTTCAATGTCCACTACTGAAGATTTTATTCTGTCAGTCATAATAATAATAATAATAAAAAAGTAAGGATTAAAGGGAGAGTGCTTCAATGGGAAAGACAGTTCAAACTCCTTAAGGTTAATGCATGTTGCTGTTTTTAGTGGGTGGTGTTGGTTTGTTGCCCCTAAGTTATTTAAGGTGTTATATAACCTTGTTTAACATTTCTTACAGTGCAGAACAGAACTGTGTTTCCGGGGAGACTCCCCATACCCTCTCCTTGTTTTCTGTGTTGTGCTGTTAGATTGCTTTGGTACTAACTGAAGGGGGCTCCACAACACTGGAGAAGAAGGCAGAGCTGAAGAATTTAAATTTTATCCTCCTGCAACCAACATGCGAGTGTGGGATATTCACCTACTGTCAGGACTTGTATGATGCGTTAAGAGAAGATTATTGAGGTAAGTACCTAATCTTCCCTTGCTCCTCCCTCTTTTTCTTTTATGGCATTACTTTATCTTACAATTTACAGTATTGTGTATCTCTGAAGTGTCAAGTGTGCCTGGTCGTGCTAGTCTAATATTTTATGTCTAACCTAATTGGTAATTGAATGAGGCTAATGTAATCATTGTATAAATTTAATTTTAATTCTTTTTAAAGACGCTAGGATGAAATTAGTATAAAGCATGACACATGCAAGAAAATTGTTTGTGATTGTCTTTAGTTTGTGACTTGGGTTGTTGTTTTGTTTTTTTATGCCCTCCTCAGGTACAGTACCAATGAAGGGGAAACATGGAAAACATTTAACTTCTTTGATAAGGAGATATATGTTTATGAACTGCTTACAGAGCCTGGGGAGAAGAGCACTGTATTTACCATCTTCGGAGGATACATAAATAACCAGTCACACAGTTGGTTGATACTGCAGATCAATGCAACAACTGTGCTTGGTATGATGTTTTTGCATTTGATTGTAGAAAAAAAGAGGCATCCTCCTGACAGAAGACAGTGAGAGGACAATAATTAATAACCAGCCACTCTAAGCTAACAAATACCAAATAGACAATTAAAAATATATATTGACTTTAATAACAAGGATTGAAACCACCAAAATTAAACAATACATAAAACCCAACTTGGCTATATTTTGGCTAATATCTGCCTCAGGGTTATAACTTACTGAGTTACTATAAAAATACCAGAATGGTATATGCAGAGTTGTATCATTGATAAAACTCATAGTTCAAGGTAAAATCTTACACACTGCTAGTACCCCTCTGTGTGTGTGATTTGAAAACCTGACTCAGTCAGTAACTTTGGGGCCTATACAGGGGGCATTCAATTTATTTATTAGACGCCTGTGTTGAACAGATTTTATGCTTCTTATCTTAAGAATAAGCATTTATTTTAAGAAGTTATTCAACCTTTTTTTAAACCCTGCTAAACTAGCCACATTCTCTAACAACAAATTCCAGAGTTTAATTGCACATATTTTATCTGGTTTGTTTAAAAAATACTACTTAGTAGTTTCATTGCTTGCCCCTTAGTCCTAGTATTTTTAGAAAGAGTATTTTATAAACCTCTATCATATCTTTTGCATTCAGTTCTGGTCACCTTCTCTTCAGGCTGGAGCCATCTTTCAAAACTTCTGACTAGGTGAATGACATCATTTCCTCTGTGTGTGTTTTTAATGTCTTTTTTTTTTCCCTCTTGTCATGTCCGGTTGAAACATAGCGTAGCATGTTTCAGTCCTTACATTTTTTTCCCCTTTGTAAGACATAAGAACATAAAAATAGTCATACTGGGTCAGTCCAGTGGTCCATTTAGTCCAGTATCCTCTTTCTACAGTGACCAAGCCAGGTCGCAAGTACCTGACAAAAACTCAAATAGTAGCAACATTCCGTATTACTGATCCCAGGGCAAGCAGTGACTTCCTCCATGTCTGTCTCAATAGCAGACCCAACACTGTATCTAGTTGTGTACTATAAATGGCCTCATCAAGATCTTGCTATTCAATTTTTAGGAGACAGTCCTATATAATAAAACACTAGCTGCGCATGCGCACTCTTAACTGCGTGCTTCCATGATCCGTAGGTCTGTGGCCGCAGGAGTGCGCATGCGCGAGTCCCCAGTCTTCTTCCTAGCACCTACCTACACTTGTGGACAGGACTGGCCGCCAGCGCTGGACTCCCTGCTCTCCCCAATATTCAGCTCCTCTCACCAGTGGCACCAGTGTCAGAGAAGGCTTCCGACGCTGGCGGGGATTGAGAGGAGCCGCGGTGACACCTCGCGGGGCGGGAAGCGCGGAAAAAACACTCCAGCTGCTACGTTCTTCGCGGTCCCGACTCCAAAACTGCCGATTCCAGCAGCATGTGCAGCACTCTACACATGCTGCTTCGGGGCCTTCTACTGCCCTGATTTGCTCTGCCGCGTCTCTGACGATGTTATCAGGGACGTCAGAGAAAGGGCGGGACCGCCTGAAGAGGAAGCAGCGTAGTGCAGGGCTCAGAGAAGGGGCAGGACCGCCGGCAGAGGAAGCAAGCTGGGCTCACTAGCATCCGGAAACAAGGTAGACAGCTTCTCCATGCGGGAGGGGGAGGGGGGGAGGCTGTGGGGGTGCGAGCGGTCCTTTGGGTGGGGGTGCGAGCGGTCCTTCGGGGTGGGGGTGCGAGCGGTCCTTCCGGGTGATGAATCGGGCATCGGGGGGGGGGCATCAGGCTTTCAGGATGGGGACAGGACTTCAAGGGGGACAGGCAGGAATTCAAGGGGGACAGGACTTCAAGGGGGGACAGGCAGCGAACGTCGGGGCAGCGAATGAAAAGTCGGGGCGGGTGAAAGGAGAGTCGGGGCAGCGAGAGTAGAGTCGGGGCAGCGAACGGAAAGTCGGGGCGGGTGAAAGGAGAGTCGGGGCGGTGAACTGAGAGTCGGGACGGCATGCGCGGCATACCCGTGTGCGCGGTATGTAATAATTTCTTTACATAGATTTGTGTTCCCCGCGCGCTATACCCGGGTGCGCGGTATATGGGTGAAAATACGGTATTTAATATACCACAAATAGTAATCTAATTGGTTTACAAGCACTCATAATTTGAAGAGATTAAAGGGGGGGAGGCAAAGGGAAAAAATATCAAATGGAAGGAATTACTACTATTTAGGTGTAGGACATACATGGCAGGGAATGGTAGTGAAAAGAAAGACAGGACAGTGAAGGAGGGAGCCAGTGCTATAGTGGAGAAGGAACTGTGAAGAGGGGCTGATCATTATTGAGGTTCCATTGAAAATAGTTTAGAGAAAAAAATGGGCTTTAAGTTGAACCTTAAACCTAAGAGATTAGAGCTCACTTCACAGATGCAAGGGGATAGAATTCCAGAGAATAAGAGGGAGTACTGATAGAGCATAGGTTCTGATGGAGTGTGAGTTAATTCAGAGGAAAAATGGACAGTAAGGATATATTGATGGGATGAATGTAAAGAACGATTTGAATAAGAAGACCTGACCAAACAGTGTGAAAAGTTAAGAGAATAATTTTATAAGCAATGCGGTAGTGGACTAGTAACCCATGTTCAGTATGGTGAGGGGGAGTAACGCATAGTACCTTGGTTATACAAAGATTAAAAGGAAACTTACAACAACAATATAAATTAACATAAATCATGTTCAATACAAAACAATCAAAATTTAAAATCAGACACACTTTAATTTGCAGAATTTTATTTTTCTCATTTTTATTTGGACTATGATTAAATGTGAGCTCAATTTTATGCTTGTTCAACTAACAGCAATTAAAATAGAACAATTTTGTGCTTCTACTTTAAAAAGATTAAAATCTGGGACACCAGATATCCTCTAGTAAGGAACCACCCACTTCCCCCCACTTTCTATTTTCGTTTTGCCAGAACCTGTGTTACTTTGACAGCATTTGCTCAAGCTCATCGCTAAAATGTTATAACCTATTTAACCTCCTTTACTCTTCTGTCTGTTTAGGAGTTGCGTGCACGGAAGGTGATTATAAGCTGTGGTCACCTTCTGATGAACGAGGGAATGAATGTTTACTGGGGCGTAAAACAATTTTTAAAAGGAGGATTTCTCATGCCACATGTTTCAATGGTGAAGATTTTGATAGACCAATTGTAGTCTCCAACTGTTCTTGCACAAGAGAAGACTTTGAATGGTATTTATTAGTTGTCTTTTAAGATAAAAACTTTTAAGATTAAAACTTGTCAGCTTTTGCTTGTTTATTTTGTAACTATTGCTGTTTTATACAGAAGGACTAGAGTGCCATTATTTAATATACTGTAATCTCTTCAGATGTGTATATATGCTGTAGGTTTTTTATTGCATCCTATATATAAATTTAACATATGTATTTATATTTTATTTTATGTATATATAAATGAATTGTGTATAATCATTTTAGTACATCCATAGATCTATTAATTACTATATAAACATTTACTATAGATGTTATCACTATGAATATCCATAGCAGGTTTTCAACAAAAAAATAACATATGAATCTCTTATGCTGTTGAACCAGTGTGGGTAGAGAGACCATGCTGTTTTTAAGGGCCATCATTAGTGGGTCATACCACTATCTGCACCTTACTTTCCTATGTGTATTGTGGTTCAGAATTTTATATGCAAAGGGAATATGTAGTACTGGAGCTTAATTTTTGGCATAAGAACATAAGAGCCATCATACTGGGTTACATCAAATGTTTATCAAGCCTAGTACCTTGTTAATAACAGTGGCCAATCCAGGGCATGGGTACTTTGTAGGATCCTAAAAAAGTTGGATTCCATGCTAACTTGCACCCAGGAATAAGCAGTGGCTTTTACCAAGTCTTCCAAGTTAATAACTGTTTATAGACTTACCTCTCTTAAAAACTTACATTCAACCCAACTATGCCAACTACTTTTTCCATATCTTTCAGCAACAAATTCCAGAGCTTAATTGTACATTGTTAGTAAGCATGTGGAATATTTTCTAGTTTTGTTCTTTTGAAAGGGTAAAGAACTGTTTTTGTGTGTCTCGTATACCGGTAATAATTAACAAGCAAGAATCCTAAAGTTGAAAGTAAGTCATCTTTATTGTTTTCTATCCAGTCAAGAAGCAGTAGACATAGAAGCATTTCAGCTTAGAATATATGGCATGGTCCTTAATGTCTAAGTTTTCAAGTAATGACATTTCTTTCCATTCTGTTAGTAAAGCAGAACTTCACATGCATAACATATGATCCAGTCACCAGATTAAATTGTGGCAGTCATAAAAATGAGTGCTTCCATTAGCATGAGAGCAGTGAGTGAAACAATTGCTAATTACAGTTCATAAAATTAGTCAAATGCATGTTTTAGCAAATTAAGCTTTACCAATGTTTTCATTAAATATAGTTGGTTACAACTTTTTCTTTATTTTTAGTGACTTTGGCTTTAAACCTAGTAACGACTTATCCTCTGAGGTTTGTGTACCTGATCCTGAGTTTGCTGGAAAACAGTATGAACTTCCTGTGCCCTGTCCTGTTGGCACCAATTACAAGAGAACTAGAGGGTATGTTCTGTATATGTGTGTGGGTATATGACCCTTTAACTATAGTTCAGTAAAGCTGGCTTGGTAGCTAAGAAACAGTATTGTGCACTGCTATGCAGAAGATCTCTAGGTCTGATATTCCAGAATTGGCTGGGGATGTTGGTATGTGTAGAAGGAATGAATGGTGATCACTTAGTGGTCAGATGCAGGGTTTCATGATTGCAGAGTTCCAGATGGAGGCCTGGTGCATGACTCCTGGCAGGAAGACTGTTAATGCAATGGTCAAACTACGTTTGCTTAATAGGGTTTGGGGGATGTTTGTGGTGGTGGGGGGGGGTTTATAAAATTGAAGATTAATAAGGGAAAAGAAGATTATGAAATAGGAAAAAGTCCCATGGTAACTGTGAATAAAGAAGGTGTATTGCCTGGATTCCAGCCTTGGTTTTTGATTGAACTGAAGGCCCAGAAGAATAAGTGGAAACTGCTGGGTCAATAAAGCAAAGTCTGATGATCTCTGTAGAGATGGCAAGTCTCATTTTTGAAATATAGTAGAGTCTTGATTTTCTGACAAAAATAGGCTTGACAGGTTGTTGGATAATCAAACTGACATAATATAGAAAAAGTGGATGAGGGATAAAATACAAGTTTATTGAATGCATGTTTCAAACGTTAGCAATAAATCAGAGTTTAAAATTTAATGTGCCCAAGAATCTTACCTCAAAAGTATCACCCCAGTCAAAAGTAAGACATTGATGAATGCATAGCCACTAACGTTTTCAATGTCCTTTTTTATCTCATATAATCTCTTCTAGGGCTTCAGACATACCATTAGGTGCCAGGCATTTCTATGGTCAAACTTTCGGCCATGGCTTCCTCACTAGCCTCATTTATATTCTTTTTTTCACATTTTTTTCTTTTATTAAAGTGCTAAGTGCTATATTTTGACTCAATAACTTATTTCTTATATAACAAGAATTGCAGATCGGGGTGGTACGATTAAGCTTGAAAAGGAGGGACTTTTCTTGAAACAGCCAAGAGGCGAAACATGTCGAATGACAGGTCCCTTCCCGATGATAATATGAGAAAAGACTGAATTAAGATAAGTTAACTAAATTATGATAAGTTTTAAGTTTATATAAGAAATAAGTTATTGAGTCAAAATATAGCACTTAGCATTTTAATAAAAGAAAAAAACGTGAAAAAAAGAATATAAATGGGGCTAGTGAGGAAGCCATGGCCGAAAGTTTGACCGGTGACCATAGAAATGCCTGGCACCTAATGGCATGTCTGAAGCTCTAGAAGAGATTAAATGAGATAAAACAAAGGACATAACGGACATTGAAAACGTTAGTGGCAAGAATCTTACCTAGCACTACTGCCTTTTAATTAAAAATGATACTAGGAAACAGAGAGAAACAATGCACATCACAGTGAATGTTGACGTCACCAAGCTAATCCAGAGTGTTGAATAAGCAAGACTCTTCTGTAGTTTTCTTAACCTGTATCTAAAGCCATATTTTGGAATAGATAACTACTGAAAGATTTGATATAGGTTCCTTTTTGTTTTAATGTGATATAGGTTCCTTTTGTTTTAATGTGCTTTTTTAAATGTGTGTACTGTTTTCAGTGGGAAAAATTACTTTGCATTTATTCCATATCTCCCTCACAAATGTTTATCTTAAATAGTAAGTTAAGTTGATTTTTTTTTTTTTTAATTTAGATATCGGAAGATCTCTGGAGACACATGTAGTGGTGGTGATGTTGAAACACGGTTAATGGGTGAAATAGTACCTTGTCCTGTAAAAGGTAAGGGAGACAAAGTGGTCACAGTTGAACACAAATTTCTAAAATACTATCATGGTTATTTGCTTGGCTATAGTGTAAATTACAGCATGAAGATCTTTGCCAAAGAGGATTCTTGATCTGTTTGATGCAAACTATGCAAAATGGCAGAGATTAACAATTATGTTACAAAAGCAACATCCAACATACAGAAATCTGGATCGTTGTAATCAAAATCCAACCCACATATCAGTTAAATATAGTAATAAAGGGTTAAAGGATATTTAATAACCGTTCTATCTAATAGATTTGGCTTAATAAATGCCTTCAAAAGTTTTCAATTCTGGCTCCCTTTATTCAATTGTCTTTCGCAGCAATAATAATTCAGCAACAATAATAATCCCTGATGAAGGTGTGGTGACTGAAACACCACACACACACAACCACACTTTTTTAAAATGTCAATTAATATATGTTTTTTACAAAAAAGAAAGACAATTGAATAAAGGGAACCAGAATTGAAAAATGTTGATAGCATTTATTAAGCTGAACGGTTGTTAAATATCCTTTAACCCTTTATTACTATATTTAACAAAAGCAACATCCAGCATGTGCTAGAATTCAGGGTGCATTTGATTTAAATCAGTAGTCAGAAAGACTTGATTTAAATCATAGTTTTCTACAGAAAAACTCATTCTTGCTGGTATTTAAAACCATAAATGGCAACAGCCCAACCTACCTGAACAACCGCCTCATCTAAACTACATCAATTAGACACAGGAAAACCCAGACTCCATTCACGCACCCTCCAATCAAAGAAGTCAAACGGAAAAATCTATATGATGGCCTCCTAACCACACAAGCAGCAAAATTCGACAACCAAATGTCCAATCTACTAATTATGACCCTAGACTACAAAACATTCAGAAAAGTAGTAAAGACGCTACTTTTTAAGAAATTCCTGCAAACGACTTAATGCCGCTAGCTCCTTCCCAATACCTTACCGATTCCCCAAAGCAATCTCATCTACTCTTTTCCTCCTCTAGAAATGACCAGATATCTTCTTCTTGTAATACGTTTTTTGTAATTCTTTTGTAATCCACCTTGAACTGCAAGGCAATGGCGGAATAAAAATCTGTAATGTAATAAATATTTATAACCAGATGAAGGTTTGCATTTTGCATGCCTGCCTTACCTTAAGTAGATAAACTCAGGCTATGCACACAAAGATCCTAAGACTTGTGGAGTATTCTGCTCAAAAGGTTTCACTCTTTCTTTAATGCTTGCCCCTCCTCCCTCACACTTGGGCTCCTTGTGAAAATATATAAACTTAGCACTTAAGAGATAAGGGGATTGATTCTGTGTACAACAATTTGCAAAGGAAGAATGGGGCTAAGATATTTTTCTCAACTCTATAACATTTTTGCTATGAAGAAGCATGCTCTATGTAGACACAAATTCACTGTTTTGAGAAATGCAAAATCAAGCATCAGTAATGATATCTTCTAGATAAAAAAATTACCCATGATGTTATGAATGAATTAATGGAATTCATTTACCAAAAAGAATGTAAACATTGCATGAATATACAGCCTTATGCTAGATAATTAAAAACTAATTCTTATTTTATGATGAATAACTTTTGGACTATAATGCATGAGTATCTTAAATAGAAAACTATTTTTAGAAAGCATTTTATATTTTTTAAAAATCCAATTTAAATAAAAAAAAAATTATTTTTTTAAACCAATGATTTTTATCCACCCTGCTAGAAATAAATCAGTATCTATAAAAAGATATACCACAGAAGTTTTGGCATAAGGACAACTTTTCAAAATTATCGAAGATGCTAAATCCCAAAACAATTTTGCCCCTCCATGGACAAAATTTGGTCAATATTGGGGATGCTCAGGTACCCATTACATCCAAGGAGTTGGCACTTGTGGTTGAGCACACAACTGATTTTTCTAATTCAAAATGTAGTCTTGAATTGCTGTAAACTAGATTTTTTTTTAAATGAAAGTCAAGGTCAAATTTTAAAAAATGTTTAAGGTAAAAATAACCATTATTGTCATTTGATCCTCCATGTGTAGCAGAAAATATTTTGCTTCTCTTTTTCTTTGTGTTAGGTATCCTTTAAGCATAATTGACTTTTGGCCATATTGTAGATAGTTTAACCTGGTAGGGTTATTTGGTCAACCAATCTGTCTGATAAGAACACTACCAAATGGTAAAATGCATACATGCAGAAAAAAGTATTTTACTGGTTCTGCCTTTGTACGGTAGTATGTTGGACTGTACTTGATCTGACTTAGAACTTAATGCTTATACCTCCAAAACACCTCTCATGTATTTTTATTTATATACTCAGAGGAGAATGAGTTTATGCTGTATGCCATGAGGAGTGCCATCTACCGCTATGACTTATCTTCTGGAGTTAATGAAGAACTGCCCTTAACTGGACTACGACATGCAGATGCACTTGACTTTGACTATCAGCACAACTGTCTGTACTGGGCAGATGTTACCCTTGATATTATTCAGGTAATATTAACTATCAGCTGCTGTAAGATTAAAAAAAAAAATTCAGTGGGAGAGAATTTATAGGTTGCTGTAAAGCTATTAATGGCTTTTTTAAAAGATTTGGCTCTTACTAAACTTCAACAGATATCGTATATACACAAATATAAACTGAGATTTCGGGACCAAAATTATAGCCAAAAAATGGGGTGCTCACTTTATATTCGAGTCCACCAGATTGCTAATGATTTTGTCCTCCCTTTCCAATGACAGGCAATACTTTTCTGCATTCCCACCACTCATGATGACTGTCACTGCTCCCCCTTGATGCTGCTCTCCTGCACAACCCCAATACTGCTCTCCTGCACACCCCCTGATGACCGATGCTGCTCTGCTACACATACACCCTGATGACGGGTGCTGCTGCACTCCATCACCACTCCCCCCACTGCTGCTGCATTCTCCTTACTGCTCCGGTGCTCAAGAAAGCTGACATCAATGTTCTGTCCTAGACCAGTGCGGGGCCTTGAGCATCTGCACATGCTCAAGGCCTACCGGCTCAACCCTCCCTAAGTTTCCCACAGCTCATAGTTTTATGCCTCTGCTCTTCCAGGCAGGGAAGCCAGAACATTGGACTCTTTTGACAAACATATTTCCAGTGCAAAGGGTATATAGTAGGCTTGACATTTAGGTTCCTTCCATTCACTTGCAAGGTTTGCAAAAGGTATCATTTATATTTTTCAACTCTGCTTCCTTATGTCCGTGGGCAGTACCTCAGCACCTCAGTTTTTTGTTCTGAAAGCGAGAAGAGAATGTGTTTTTCATCTGCTCTATCTCTTATTTTGTTGTTTTCCAGTTTTTATCTGACATTTGAGGCTTCCTGATGCTTCAGAGGTTCTCGGGATTCCTGAGACAGCTCTGCCTGGGAGAAGATATAGTGTCTTTGGATCAGAGGACTGTAGCCGGGGGGGCAACCCTTTCATAAGGCACCTATCTAACCGGCCTGCATTAATTCTTAACTTGGGGTGTGTTCCCCTGAGAGCTCAGCTTGCCCTTGATTTTTCATGCACTTGAGCGCAGGCTGAGTGGCCCCATGTTGGTCCAAAGGATTGTAGCAGATGGATGCCAGCTGTGTCCTCCCCCCCAAAGATGCTTGAGGAACTAGTTGGGTCGAGGGTTTCAGGCTCTGAGAGCCTATTTAAAAGGCAGCCTGAAGAGACAAACAACTGAAGAATTCTAGAGGCTTGTCTGAGGCAGAAATCTCCATTGTCCAGCTGCAGTGTAAGCTGATTTAGGCAAAACACCAAACTGTTCTGTGAGTACAGCCTATTACTGTCCATGGGAGACTTCGGGGTGGTTCAGGAACTGGACTTTTGAAGGTCTTGAGCTTTCTATAGGATCCCCCTCCTCTAAAATTCCCTTTTCTTAATTTTTGGAAATTTGATATAGTTCTCCCGAGCTGTTTTCTGTCGCCAAAATGCTACCATAGTGGCCATTTTGGATTTCTCTATTTTTTTAAAAAAGCCTCTTTCTGCCTCAAAACACCTTTTATCATAAATGATTTTTATGGGCTATCCAGGCCTTTCTACCCCTGTATCATGCCAATTTTGGACAGGGTGGGTGGCTGGACTGACTGAGGAGCATCCATATGTCACATGCTAGGCGGCATGTGATGGGGGAGGGAGCTATGGGCTTAGCCCCCTCTGGTCCCTCTAGGGCAGTGGTCTTCATTGCAAGGCCCGTGAGCTGATGGTGGCTCTGAGACCTCTGAGGTGACCTGTGGAACCTGCGCAGAATTTCATCCCTCCTGGCAGAATCTGGCACTTTTTACCCTTATATTCCAGTGCTACAATCTTCAGGCCGCAGGCAACGTGAGTAAAGTAAATACTTTGCCTTTGGCCCCCAGAAGCTATCCCTTTGCTACAGCTTCCTACCGCTTTGTCAGGTTCATCCATGCTTGGACAATTGGCTGATAAGAACCCTGCCCAAAGCTGAAGGTCACCAGGCAGTGGCACAAGTTGTATACCTCCTGCAGGACCTGGGATGGATTATCAATTTCTGGAAGAGTCATCTGGACCAAGTCCAATCCCTGGAGTATCTGGGGGTTCTGTTCAACATGGCAGAAGGTTGTGTTTTCCTTCCGTAAGCTTGCAAATTGAAACTAAGACACCAGATTTTGGAAATCCTGGCAATGCCGGCTTCTATGGCTTGATACTTAAAAAAGTCACTACAGCACCATCAAGACAATGTGAATTCAAAAGTGAACTTGATAACAATTTTTTCTTTTTTGAACTCTGCTCAGAGACATGAAGGCTGATTACTCCGCCTCAACACCCAGTCATTGCAGTGTTCAGAAAAAACTGACTCTGTGAACATTCAATAACTTAAGTGCTAGCCCAAAATTGCTATGCTAACACTGTAAAATGTATAAATATCTTCAAATCGGATTGGCCACGTCGGCCATGGTACAAAAATTTTAATACAGCTACAATGGGACAGATGTCTCAGGCTGCCCTTACTGCCAACACTTTTGTCACACGGCCCAATTGCCCTGGAGGATACGGAATGCTTTGTTCTTATAGCTTGGCTTTTGAGCATGCAGCTTTAGTGCAGAATGGATACTCAGAGGGAGTCATAACTACCCTTCTATGATCTAAGAAGTCATTGACTTGTCGCGGCTTATGCTAAGTACTGGAAGAGTTTTCAATGCTGGTCAGAAGGTAGAGCCTTACATGGCTTCCGTTTTCAAAATCCTGTTGTTCCTTCAGGATGGCCCTGAAAAGGACCTAGTGGTTGGTTCTCTCAAGGTGCAGGTAGCCAGCCTGTCATGCTTTAGAGCCCGAGTGGAGAAACTTATGTCTGATCCTCTCAACACGAGATTCTACCATAACAGTGTAGTGCTCAGAACTCATTCAAAATTCTTGCCCAAAGTTGTTTCACAATTCCACCTCGACCAGACCATAGTATTACCTGTTTTCTTTCCAAAACTGCATCTGCATCCTGGGGAGGCAGCTCTTTATACCTTGGACTGCAAATGAGCTCTGTTATGCTACTTGGACAGGACTAAGCCTCATTAAGGATCCTCCCAGCTCTTTGTGGCTTGTGACCTTAACAGACTTTGATTTCTTATTACCTTGGCTAGCAGACTGTTATCTCCTTCACTTATACTAGTGCTGGTGCTGCAGGGCCATATTAACAACCCACAATGTCCAAGCTATGGCTACCTAGATAGCTCATTTCCGATCTGCATCTATTGAAGACATTTGCAAAGAGACAGTCAGTTTGGACAAGCAGTTCTGCAGAAACTTTTTACTTCCTGAGTGCCAACTTTCCCTCTAACCCTCTTGGGTTTCACCAAGCTTATGCTTATATATCCATTATTCTTGTCCGGAGTTGTCATTCTGACAGTTTGGAAGTCCCACATGTGAGAATGTTATGCTTTCTTATCATTGTAGAAAACAAAGATACTTACCTCTAGCAGGTGTTCTCAGAGAACATCAGGCATATATTCTCATAACCCACCCACATGCCCTACTTAGCTTCTTAGATTTGTTACTGAATTGATGGTCCTACGAACCACCGTCAGGTGGGAAGGCATCAGCACATGCATGGTAAGAGCACTGCCTAAAAATTTTAAAGTGACAGTGCACTTGGTAGAGGAGTCCGTACCAGGATCTGTGGATGATGTCGCCCACATGTGTGAATATATGCCTACTGTCCTTGTAAAACACCTGCTAAAGGTAAGTATCTTTGCATTATACTTGGGTGCCAATATTGAATATCTGGGTATGAGGCAGCTGCCGGAAGTTATCAGAGTTCCACTGAAATGCAGTGGTGTAACCCAGCTAAGATAGGACAGCGAATTAGATGTCCTAACTTATCTAGATAGTTATCTGGACACCAGAGCTGCATATCAGCCATACCTACACAACTTCAAGCTCTGTTCTAATACTGCCCTAAAACTATCTGAGTAGTGCTGAGTTGTGTTCTGAGTTATCTAGGATAATGTCGAGCATACTGTACTGTGGAGGGTCCATTGAAAATGATGAATAATTAGGAGTCCATTGCAACCTGCAAAAAATTCAGGATTCAGTTTTCTGTGGTATTTGGATAGGGCAGCTCCTATTAGGACAAGTCCCCCTCACTGGGGCCCCAGAATATTGACCTCCAAATTCTTTGCAGATTACATCTGACCCTTTATTTATAATTTTCACTGTGCCTTCCATGGTAGTGTTACTAAGTGATAATACATGAGTTCAACTAAATAAAATTACAACTGAGCAATCCCATTTTTTCTGTTACAAGATGCTAATTTCATTCTGGCTAGTTAAATGTCGATTTTTTTTTTTTTACAATCCCCCCTTTGTTTTGTCTTTAACATGTATTTAAATAGTCTTATTAGTTATCCTGTACTAGTCCTTATTTTGAGCAATTTTTTTTCCTGAAAACTGGAAGTTACTGAAATTGAATCTCTGAAATTTTTTTGCAGCGTCTCTGTCTAAATGGCAGCTCTGGTCAGGAGGTGATCATCAGAACAGGCCTGGAAACTGTAGAAGCTTTGGCCTTTGATCCTATCAGTGAGTTGCTCTATTGGATAGATGCTGGTAGTAAGAAAATTGAGGTATGTGTCAAGTCAAACTCTGGAGTCAGGTACAGTAATTCCATCACTATATCCCAGGGGTCTTCACTAATTTTTACACCAGTACCACTTTGGATCTAAATAAACTCAAGAAGAGCTGCCAGATATCTTCCAATGTGTGGCCATAATGCTGCTAACCAGCCATACCCACCAGCCCACTTTCAAAAATTCCCTTCAGAGTATCCTTAAAGAACTGGGCCTTTCTAAATACATTCTCTTTGTCTATTGAGAAATGCTTTGTCTTGAAGCATGTGGCTCTTTCCCCATCCAATTTCCCTTTTCTGTGACAGGTATAAGTAGAGAGGTGGTGAGGGCCACTCCAGCGGTCTTCAGAGGGCCGCCATTGGCCCCTGGGCCTTGCACTGAAGAACACTGCTATATCCAATTGATGATATGTTACAACATGGCAAAATATCATGCAACATATTGGATGAGGAATTAGGATAGTCAGTTGAATATGAGAGACATGCATTGGTAGCCTACTTAAACTATAGTGTACAAATTCAGTTCTCAACAGCTAGAAACAATCCAGTTTTTTAAATGTTTGCTTTGTATGATGTGGCCATTTAGTTAATGCCAAATATAGCATTATGTCATGAATATTCCTGATAGATACATAGGTGTTATTGTTGAGGATATGTTGAAACTATCAGTTCAGTATTTGATGGTGGCTAAGAAAGCAAATACTGTAAAATGTTAGAAATTATCAGGAGAGGCATGGAAAACAAATATGAAAATGTTATAATACTTTTCTGTCACTCTGTGGTGCAGCCACACCTCAAAAACTGTGGAATTCTGGTCACCGCATCTCGAAAAAGATATTGCGTAATTAGAAAAGGTACAGAAACTGGTGAAAAAAAAATGATGAAAGGGATGGGATGACTTCCCTGTGAAGAAATTATAAAGCAACTAGGGCTCTTCAATTTGGAGAAAAGAGAGCTCAGGGGAGACATGATGGAGAGGTTTATAAAATACTAAGTGGAGGGGAACAGGTAGATGTAAATTGCTTGTTTACTCTTTCCAAAAATACTAATCTAGGGGCATGTGATGAAGCTACTAAGTACAGTAGTAGATTTAAAACAAACTGGAGAAAATATTTCTTCATACAACATGTAATCAATCTCTGGAATTTGTTGCCGGAGAATGTGGTGAAAGCAGCTTAGCAGGGTTTAAAAAAGGTTTGGATATTTTCCTAAAACAAAAGTCCATAAGTCATTATTGAGATGGCTTGGGAAAATTTACTGCTTATTCCTAGGTTAAGCAGCATTAAATCTGTTTTACTCCTTGGGATCTTGTTTAGGTTCTTGTGACCCGGGTGACCACTGTTGGAATCATGATATTGGGCTTGGACATTTGGTCTGTCCTAGTATGGCAACTGTTATGTTCAAGACAAAAAATATGTGTAGTGTGTTATTTAAAAAGAAAATGGCAAGTAATTTAACACTTCACCTGTTGTAATTGTGAAATGCCTTATTTATTAATCTTTGAAAAGAATGTGATCATAATGTTATTTCTTGCTTGATTAGTCAGTAATGAAGAGCCATAGTGTAAAGCAGGGGTGCCCAAAAGGTCAATCGCAATCGACCAGTAGATCGCAAAGGGAACACGAGTCAATCGTAGAGTCCATCTTATGCTCCGCGCTACTCGCGTTGCCTTTGCGTTCTGTTCTCCCTGCTTCCCCAATGCCAGGCGCATAGAAGCGCTGGGCCCATAGCCTTCCCTCCCCCCCCCCCCAGAACTTCCTCTCCGCCTGGCCTGGTGTCAGTTGCCTGTGGGGGGCAGAGAGAGAGAAAGACAGAAAGAAAGAAAGAAGGGGGGCAGGGAGAGAGAAAGGAAGACAGACAGTAAGAAAGAAAGGGGGGGGCAGGGAGAGAGAGAAAGAAAGGGAGAGGGAGAAATTTTGGGTTGGATAGTATTGCCTTATATCAGGGGTGTCAAAGTCCCTCCTTGAGGGCCACAATCCAGTCGGGTTTAATTTCCCCAATTAATATGCATGAGATCTATTTGCATGCACTGCTTTCATTGTATGCTAATAGACGTCATGCATATTCATTGGGGAAATCCTGAAAACCCAACTGGACTGCGGCCCTCGAGGATGGACTTTGACACCCCTGACTTATATTGAAGAGTACCAGTATGACTGTTTATGTTTTGGGGGTGGGGATTTGTCTATCTGGTGTATTTGCCATTGTGAAAAATAAATCAAAACTTGTTAAAATAAAAAGAAAGGGGGAGCAGGGAGAGAGAAAGAAAAAGTTGGACTTGTGGAGGAACAGAGAGAGATGTTATTTGGGGAGTGGAATGAGTTCTGGAGGCAGAAAGAAAGAAATATTGGATTTACAGTCAGAAGAAAAAGGAAGTGCAACCAGAAACTCATAAAATCATCAGACAGCAAAGGTAAGAAAAATGATTTTATTTTAAATTTAGTGATCAAAATGTGTCCGAATTTATATCTGTTGTCTATATTTTGCACTATGGCCCTCTTTTACTAAACCGCGACAACAGTTTTTAGCGCAGGGAGCCTGTGAACATCGGAAGCAGAACGGGGCATTCAGCGCAGCTCCCTGTGCTAAAAACCGCTATCGCAGTTTAGTAAAAGGGAAGGGAGTATATTTGTCTATTTTTGTATAGTTGTTACTGAGGTGACATTGCATATTTTAAAGTCATCTGCCTTGACCTCTGAAAAACCCTGAATATAAATGATAATTTACATTTTCTCTGCGTATAGTGTGCTTTGTGTTTTTTTAAATTTTATTGTTGGTAGATTATTTTGACTTGGTAATTTTAAAAGTAGCTCGCAAGCCAAGAAAGTGCCAGCACCCCTGGTGTAAAGCAACTTATATCAGGTGTCTTGTTCAGGGAAGAGAATGATTTAGCCTCTGAATTCCAGCTCTGAATTATTTGTTTTGGTTTTAGGTATGAATTTAAGCTTGAGAATGTTTGGCTTATTAATTTGTATATATATATAAATCAAAATAAGAAATTTCTAATTGTTTTTAAAATTTTACTTTTTTGTATTTACCAAAATATAATTAGATTCATGCATTTGTCATGCTTGTTACATCAGTCTACAGAGGTAAAATGTGTGACCAGATCTGCTAGATGAACTAAAACAGTTTACAAGGCTGCTGCTTAGAGAATAAGTGTGTCTTGTTCAAATCAGAGCTAAGAATGTTTATAAGAAAAAGGAAGCCTACATTTAATTGAGTAGGTAGTTAAAAACCCAAACAGCTGCAATAAAAAGAAAGAAATCAAATGATGAAAATGAGATCATAAATGTTGACATATAATTTGCAGGTTTGGAAATGGCTTCTGTTGCATAGTAGTTCACATCAAAATAGTAAATGATGGCAGATAAAGACCTGAATGGTCCATCCAGTCTGCCCAACCATACAAGCTCTATAAATTAATTATTTAGTTTAAATGGTCCTTTTTCTTAGATATTACTGGACCAGAAACCCAAAGCCCTGCCCAGTATTGTACTTAGTTCATCTACTGGAGTCTCTATCAAAGCTCACTCCAGCCGATCTTAACCATCCCAGCCATTGAAGCCCTCCCCAGCCCGTCCTCAACTGAATGTCCATAGACGTGACGCAGGCCATGCAAGCCTGCCCAGTACTGGCTTTAGTTCCTTCAGTGTATACCCATTATTTTCTGATTAGAGATCCTCTGTATTCATCCCATGCTTGTTTGAACTCTGTCACTGTTTTTCTCTCCACCACCTCCCTCGGGAGCACATTCCATGCATCAAAAACCATGTCCGTAAAGAATTTCCTAATATTCCTAACAAAGTAAATTGCTCTCATATATTTAATGTAACTATAGGATGAACTTAACTGCATTTCTAGCTCTAATTTAATTTTAAGCTATGTGCTTTCAACTTCCATATGCTATTTCGATTAACCCAAGAATTCATTTCATTTTACACAATACAGTTATTTTTGCATTAAAAAAAAAATTCCATCCCTGCATTTTGTGTCATCACATTAGGTTGCCAACCCTGATGGAGACTTCAGACTCAGTATTCTAAATTCTACTGTACTTGAACGTCCACGAGCTTTGACATTAGTTCCTAATGAAGGGTGAGTAAGAGAATATAGTAAGTACCATTCTATTAAATTATAGTTCATACTAAATTTTCTGTTTTTCTGGTGATGTAAGGATTGTGGGCTACCAATCCAGACAGATTCCATAGCTGTGCTTGGTGCTTAATCCCACATTCATAAAACAAATCCTAGCTTTTATATCTTTTTTTAAAGCACCTTGGGTGATTTGTTTGTCCATCTTGGTCAAGCAATAGAAGTCTGGCACATTGCATTTTTCTGGCA
Organism: Geotrypetes seraphini; assembly: GCF_902459505.1. Taxonomy (NCBI): domain Eukaryota; kingdom Metazoa; phylum Chordata; class Amphibia; order Gymnophiona; family Dermophiidae; genus Geotrypetes; species Geotrypetes seraphini. Next base: position 35,542,632 of record NC_047096.1, read on the forward strand.
CATATAGAAAACTGCAAATGAGAATTAAGCCAAACTCAGGACCGAGGTATACTTCAGAAGTTCTTGTGGTAAATAGTAATAGTGAATTGTGATTCTTAGGTTAATTATGTAGTCAAGTCTGTTTTTTTCTGTTTTGAATTGCACCAGAATGTTTGTTTCACTGGTCTTTTGGTGGTGTGCATTGTGATTATATATTTGAGTTAAATGATATTTTGATTTCCCTATTTTGTGCATATTATCAGCTTGATGTTTTGGACTGACTGGGGAGACAATAACCATGGTATCTACAGAAGTGAGATGGATGGTTCGTCAGTGATTCACATAGTCTCAGTTGGAGTCAAATGGCCAAATGGCATCTCTGTGGATGATCAGTGGGTCTACTGGGCAGAGGCTTACATGGATAGAATTGAACGAGTTGATTTTAATGGTCAACGAAGATCAGTTATACTTGACAATCTGCCTCACCCTTTTGCTGTAGCTATCTTTAAGGTAATTGTGTTTATATTTTTCAAATCATTCATGGCATTTGGTTTCCCAGTATTCAACATAAAATGTTATGTCCTTGTTCATATTTTGTGTCAGGTTTTATTGCTATTATAAATCCAACAAGTTATTTTCAAGCCTATTGCTTAAAGATTTTGTGACCTATAGTGTTAAGAGATCTATCAAATGACATGATCTTCTATGTTTGATTGTGATTACCTTACAGCTCCAGTTTACATAGGGTTTGACATTGAGGGGTAAATTCTCTATTAGTACGTCTAACATAGGCGTGCTTTAGACGTCCGGCAAACGCAAGTGTCAATCAAATGGTACTTAGGCGTGCGGTAGACGTCCCTACAACCTCTTCGCGCAAGATAGACGCAGGTTTCTGAAACGTCATTAAGACATCTCCAATGGACCTGTGATAGACGTGGGTAGGATTTATTTTTTTTTTTTAGATTATACTTTTTTTATACTCTTTATTATCACTCATTCAGCATTGTAAGTATAGGATGATGAAAAAGATAACCAAAACACAGTATACCATTTTGTAAACTATATATTAGTTGATCTAGCAATATCAGTGAGGTAGGGAATGGCAGACAGAGAACACTGCTGTGTTGTATCTTTTTCCTCTAGGATATCAGAATTGTACAGTTTACCATTAATACAAGGAAAAAAAATATGTTTCAAAGGAGAACTAGAAGATGAAACGTACCGAGTGGGTGTTGAACTTACATTATCAGTATAGAAGGTGGGAACTGGTAGATGTATGCTACACAGAAAGCTGTACAGAAATGTCATACTCACCTCCTATTAGAAGTGGAAAGGATAGGACTTTGAACACCATATAGACTTCTTATAAACTTCGTTTAAGTTCCACAAAGACTGGCAGGAAAGGCACCCTAAGTCATCCAATAAGCTTTCTCTCGATTTCCCAGAGACATTATTTCAGAGAGGATAGTTTAGAAGTGATATCTTGCTCGAAAGAACACTCTCCTGGTCTTAAAACATTGCAACAATCAGCTCATTCTTCAGAACAAAGGTAAATCCCATAACTTACACTGGCCCAACTTAGAAACAGAATCAAAACACAGATTAGACCTGAATGTGGCTTCTAGTTCACAGGAAGAGGAAGTAGCCAGCAGCACAATGCTGACCTCATTGTGACATCATCAAGGTGCACCTGGAAGGTAGATATGCCACAAGTAAAAGACAAGCCGGGAGTTGAACTCACAACCTACAGATGATCGATATAGTGCTTTTACTCACTGACCTACACCTGTGTCTCTGGTTCCCCTGTCATAGCATACCTTAGTGATGTGCTAAAGTATACTCTACTTAGCTATCATATCACAGTCAGTTGAGGCAAAAGACTGGTAGCTCAATGGTGTAAAGCACCATTGTCACGGATGCAACACCCATATTCTTAAGTATGGTTCAATAAATGTAATACAGAGTCAAAATTATGCTGTTTATTTTATCAAACCCAAGCTCAACTTTGTAATGTATTGTGTATAGTCTCGCTAATGTGTTTGTGATGAAAATGAGATGCGATAGGTGTATATCCTATATAATAAAACCCTAGCCGCGCATGCGCACATACCTGCGTGCTTCTGTGATCTCTGCTCTGTGATCAGTAGGTCTGTGGCCAGCAGGAGTGCAGATGCAGCAGCCAGGCGACTTCCCCTCCCGCCCTCACTCACCACCAAAACCACCACCGCCAAAGCCTCCTCCTTCTGCCCAGCTGGGAGGAGGGCTCCGAGTCGCTGAAGACTGTCCCAGATCAGCTTACACAGTCCCTAAAAAATTAACCTTTTCATCTGAGGCGCGAGGCTGCGGTGACCTTCCTCCCCCGGCTCACTAAGGTTTCATCTTAAGAAATTCAAATGCATTGTTGAAAATGCAAGTGACTATTCTCTGTCATCCTAGACACCCCTGCAACACCCCAACAACACACTCCTGCAGCATAAACCCCTCATGTTATAATAAAGTAAAAGACAAGTCGGGAGTTGAACTCACAACCTATGGATGATTCGTACAGCGCGTTTACTCACTGAGCTACCGAGCTACTTAACTGTAGCCCTAACCCTAACCATAAAGTAGCATCTGACGTCATAGAAGCCGTTAGAATTTTGAAATCGTTTTGGATGTTCATTGGGTGTTCTCAGATCAAATACACCTGTAGATACTTGCAATGATTACCCCTTGTCAAAGCTTGTACCTAAAGCCATTTCTGGAGACTCCCATTCCCAAGTCCCCAACATAGCTCAGTGCTTAAAAGCACTGCATGTATCTTCCAAAGGTCAGGGGTTCAAGTCCTGACTAAGGTTACCAAAGACATAATATTCTTTTTTTTTCCACCCACCCAAACATGCATAGCTAAGCTAAAATATGTGAACCTCACTTCCCAATCTTCATTTATTTCATTTATAACTTGTCATTGTGTTTGGGGGAGGTGAAGTTTCATTAGGTTTACATGGTAAGCTTCTAAGCTTGTACCTAAAGTCATTTCTGGAGACTCCCATTCCCAAATCCCCAACATAGCTCAGTGCTTAAAAGCACTGCATGTATCTTCCAAAGGTCAGGGGTTCAAGTCCTGATTAAGGTTACCAAAGACATAATATTCTTTTTATTTTCCACCCACCCAAACATGCATAGCTAAGCTAAAATATATGAACCTCACTTCCCAATCTTCATTTATTTAATTTATAACTTGTCATTGTGTTTGGGGGAGGTGAAGTAGGTTTACATGGTAAGCTTCTAAGCGTTCTGCTATACTTTTTTGTATAACAGCGAAATCGGCGTGCTTTAGGATGTAATCAACAGTATTGATGTAGCGCGGAGCGGCCGCTGCAAGCACGCCCAAGCGGCACAAAAACGTCATCGCGTTTTTTTGCGTTGTGATGTCATAGAATCACCCGTTCTTCATACGCAGTTGTTTCTCCTAAAATGGCTGCCAGGAGACAGCCAAACTTTTCCACCCAGGACTCCAGGCTGCTGGCCAGACTGTTTCTCTCCCGGGAGCACCACTATTTTGTAGTGCCTGGCCATCGCAGGTCATACCTGCAATTCAGGGACTCATGGACCCGCCTGACCCGGCGGTACAATCGTAGAGCCTCCTGTCCCAGGGAAGTAAGTATTCCAAGTCAGGCCCTCACAATTAATCATGTAAAAAGTAATTATGATGGAAACCTGTCTCGATCAAATTGGTCATGTTTTTTGTGATTCCTTTTTAAAACTACAATTGTGCATAATAAATCTTTTACATTGAATACTAAAATTAAAGCACATCCCAAAGGAGCAGTAGTAGGATTTCAAAGACAAATTCAGCTCCTACAAGGCATCTATTCCATTCACACAACTAATTTTTGTGTCACGAGCATCGCATTTGTAATAGAAACATCTTGAAATCAACTTTGCCAAAGGAAAACAAATATATTAAAGTGCTGCTATGTCATTTCAAGTACCTACAACTTTCCTGTATCAATCTGCTGGTCTAGGGAGATAGTGGCATGACATTTAAAGTGACAGCGTCAGTACCCTGATGTCAGGGGTTTCAAGCCACGCTGCTCCTTCTGACCAAACTATTTTATTGCCCCTGCTGCATGATTGTAAACTCACCAGGACATGCTGTAATGTGGGGCAGTGCTGATAGGCTACAGCCTCAGCACCCTGGGGTTGTGAGTTCAATCCCACACTCCTCCTTGTGATGCTGGCCATGTCACCTCAAACCCTCCCCCCCCCCCCACTGTCCCAGGTACAGTAGAGAGATAGCGATGCCTCCAGCACAGAAAGGGGAAAATGCTGGAGTACGTGAATACATTCATGTAAAACATGTGGCAGAAGGGGGTGGAGGCAGGCAGCAAAGCGGATAGGGGCTCTTGGAGGGCAGCATACTCCATTTTTATGTGCTTATAGAGGTCAGTACTTAAGTAAACATGTTATGCCACAATGCTAGATGGCACTCATCAGATCCCTCCCTCTCCGTTCTTTCTCTCTTTCTCTTTCTCTCTCTATTATCCAGGTTGAGGATCTCAGGAAACGGGGTCGGCTGCTGAGGCGCCAGGAGCGGGCCTTCCTTGAGGGGGGTGAGGGAGGAATTGCGCGCTGAAGCCGATAAGTAATGAGTCCAGCGTGTGTTTCTTTGTGATCAGCCTACCAGAATAAATAGATGAAAATGCTTGAGTAGCTGTAAACCATTCTTAATCATAAAATCTGCAGTAAAGCTGCTATTGTGATATCATGTCACAATGGCTTTATGGTGTTCTACTTGCCTCACTTACTTATGCTACATTTTGATGTTTACAGTGGAGTAAGTGCTTTGCATCCTGTTATTAGCATTTGAAGAAAATAACGTAGTAAAGAATGTCATGTTCAAAAGTGTTGTGGACATATCTGACTGGATCCTGTTTCCCTCTTGTCAAGCAGCAGCGCAGGCACCCCCTCAGGAGGCACCGCAGGTGATGGAGGGAGCCCCACCCTGGTCTTCGGCGGAGGAAGAGGAGGAGAGGGAAGAAGGGGAGGAGGAGGAGGGGGATTATTCTCCCTTGGAGCCCTCACGACCACCCACACCGCCTGCCCCACCACTGCCCCCTGGACTCCCACCACCATCCCCTGTTGGACCTTCCCCTTCCCTCACCCATAGCCCTTTCCATCACTCTCCTGCCCTTCCTGTTCCTGTTCCTGATCCCATCCCACCCCTTTTCCTTTCTGTTCCCCCCCAGGAGCAGCCCGCCCAGCCTCAGGAGGGGGCGGGCAGGGAGATGGAGGCCTACTCTGCCATCTTGGAGGAGGTGCAGGTATTGAGAGGGTGTGTGGAGAGGATGGAACATGCCAGCAGCCATACACCCTCTCAATGACTGCACCTCTTCTGCCCCCCTCGCCTGAGGTAGCTCAAGCTGCTCTTGGGGGGCACCCACCCTCTTTCCCTGCGTTATATGTTATATATGTAAATTGTTTTTTTAAAAAGAAGTTTAAGTTTTTAAAAGTTTTATATTTTAATAAAAAAATTGTTTATAGTTTAAACATGCCTGTGTGGTTTTAACCTTGTAGCATCATCAGTTTAGTGGACAGAGTCCAAGGTAGATAGGGGTTCAGGAGGGACTGCTGAATGGGCCATTTTCAATATAACAACAAGGTGACATATAGAAAGTTTGACAATCTTTATTGGGGTCTGTCATTCATTCTATTACCTGCTAGCCACTCTGATGTCAAATCATTGCGGAATCTAGGAAAAAAAGCAAGTGAATGCAAGGGTATATGCAACTGTAGGTAGATGACGACATCTCAGCTATGATGTGCAAAGTAAGCCAGTCCCTGTTCCAAAGTAAATGGCTACATAAGGAAGAGAATATAAGTCACTGTGGTAGATTTGTTGTTAAGGAATAGGGTTACTGCTAGTAAGAGTTGGCTCCACACCAGGAGAATCCAAATGAGACGTGGGTTTTTCTTCCTTTCACGGAAGGTGATGGACGTAAAGGCCAGATACCTCAATCTATCCTCCTGGTTCTTGAGCTGCACTATTTTGGTTAAGCAGGTGTGGAAACCACAAAGATGCTCACAGCTGCACTGCTCTCAGTAATACAAAACTCCATCTGACAATACTGCAGTTGCCTGTCTAAGACACCTGAAAACAGAAAAGAGGAGAATATGGTTTACACAAGGTTCACAAACAGGGGGTTCAACCCCCAAGGTCCATATCTGTCCTCCCTTCCCTGAAGCAATGTGTTAACCTCATTTATGTTGAGCTGCTTAGATGTCACCGTGGTATAGTTGTTAAAGCAATAGCCTTAACTCGCTGATGGTGTGGGTTAATATCACCTGTAATCCTCCACTGCTACTGTTTAGAACTCATGTGAGGGAATAGACTAACTGAAAACAAAAAGTTTGTGTGCATATAACAGCAGGAATGCGTGCCATGGTGTTCTATGAGGCCAACATTATCAATTTACTATTGTTCCTGAAAGTCATCAAGGATACCTGTGTGAAGAGAACAATAGAAGTGTGAAACATTTATTTCACTCATCAGAAGAGTGACTCAAGTGAAGAATAGTAGAGTAAGCAAATAAAGGTTACCATATATCATTCTCACCTACAACTGTTTGGCTAGGTGCAAGCTGGTGTGCTGAGCTGCTCGTCTGGTCTCTCTCTGGCAAACACATAGGTGATGAGCAGAGTTAACCTGAAATGAAGAATAGAGAGAAACTGTTAACAAAGACCTATGTCTCCAAAATTAAACACTGAAGTTGTGGCAGAACACACACCTAGAAGTAACAGAGCTGCTAACATACCTTTAGACTCCTTATTAAAAATGGCAGCCATTAGGCACTCATTAGGAGTTTTCCACCTGAACCATGTACACTGATTGGATGTCCACTGAATGGCAGTGTTTCCCCCCCCAACACACTTGACCTATTTTTATCAATGAGTTAGTACACAGAACCATTCCTCACCTGATTTTAACTTGCCTGTAATTTGATTCTACAAAGAATTAACTTTAGCTCTATGAGTAAACCCTCTCAGATGTGTGAACACATCCATTTTACTTACATATCCATTTTTCTACCAGCAAAATTTCTACCAGCATGGTCTTTATCAGTCTTCTCAGTCATTTTTGTCAGCCCTGTGGAATGGAGAGTAGGAGATATCAGAAATAAAATAACTATTATAAACAATAGCACACAATGAAAGCCCATAAAGAGAAGTCAGTTTTTCTGGTTGGTTTCTTTAGTTCTATCATAAGGACACCTAAGTAGCTTACAAAATATCATTCTCACCTGGACTTACTATCTGAGCTGCTTCTAGAAAAGATAAAACAACATATTAGAATGACATGTAGCTTGTTAATGGCTCTGGAATAGAGGCTAGCAAAAAATATATAGGAACACTTGTAATATATAATGTGTATGTTTATAAACAAAATACCCCTAGAATGTGATCAATAAGTCACAACTTTTTTGGGGTGGGTATCATCACTGGTCAAAAGCCCTTGATTATTTTATATTATTTTAAATATTTTAAATACAATTTTTTTTGTGTATGCTTTTATCTTTAAGTCAAAAAATGACAATATTTTCTTTCTTCTTTTGAATGAGTATGTATGAAACTAGCATCTTATGTATCAAGTATTCACATGATATTCATCATACTTTGAATGTGAAATACTAAAAAAGCACTTATCTTAACAACCCGACGGAGGCCCAGCCCGTTTCGCACTGATGGGGCTTCTTCAAGGGTAATGATAAAGCTTAAGATAGTGCTAGTATGGTGTTCAATGTTGCTCAAAACTCTTAAACAAAAGAAGAGAAGAAAGAAAAAACACATTATATTTATATTATATTTGACAAATCATTGGATTTTTTATAAAACAATATTAAATATTTAAAGAATGACTGCAAAAAGCACCTAAAGTCTTTACATGGTACTAAAACAGATTTTAGAATGTTGAAATATTTATTCATTTGGACACATTTAAAATAATATTTTGCCAAAAAAGCACTCAATATATTTAACCAAATTTGAACACTAATGGCTTTCGAAAGAACCAATATTAAATTTACCATCGTAAACTCATAACTAAAATGGTACTCGTGTTCAAATTGAATGCTAAAGTTTTTGCAACCAAACATATCAAAGATATGTAGATCAAAAGACTAACTTTGGTAACTGTGTTTGATGCTTTAAAAAATATTTGGCAAAGTGAATATAATCCCTTTCATAAATTTATTGTTAATTTTGTCGACATGAAACTAACGACTAAAATAGCACTGATGTTCAAAGACAACGCTGAAGTTTTTATCAGCCAACAATGTCTGAATAATGTCCGAAAATCTGGCGTACTTCAGACCAACTACTGTTACACTTTTGACCAGTAATATATAAATGATTTAAACCTGAAATCTCTAGTTAACATTTTGCATTAAAGGCATTTAAAAGTAAAATAATACTTGCCATTACTGAAAGCTGCTGCTGACTTTATCGACACAAACTGTGACTAAAATGGCGCTTCTATTTGAATAGAACGCTGAGATTTTTCTAGCCAATCATATCTAAGATGACGTCAATGTGGATCACATACTGAAAAATTACCAGCTGTTTTTCGTATATTTGCTACGTGTAAAAAAATATAATGCAAAATTCACCAGCGTCAGTATATATGTTTCTAACTTAATATAGGGTTTTTTTTAATTGATTATTATTAGTCAAAATATAAACCTTTGTGTCAAAATGGCGACCGTATTTAGTTCGAACGCTGAGGTTTATCTGGCCAATCATATCTTAGATGACATCAATATAGATGACATGCTTCAAGAACTGCTAGCGTCAATTTAAACTACTGTTGCCCAAGTGATATAATAAAGCAAAACCTATATGTCCAGAGTTTCAAAAAAGAATGTAAAGCTTATTTTCTTTAGTTGTTATTGATGTAATGAAATGAAAACTTTTGTGTCAAATTATAAATGTCCAACAATAAAATATTAATGAACTATGTGTGTTTCAGTTTATAATAAAAAATTGAAATCAATGATATACGTGTTCACAAAAAATATATCTGTGGTCAAAAAATAAACTCATCAAAAAAAGATGTGCCAGTCTATTTGATTATTGAGTCCATCGGGTTCCAATGAGTGTAATTTTGAGATCCACTGTTGCTCCCGTCTCATGAGTAATTTGTTGCGGTCACCTCCTCTGGCTGGCTTCATAACTTGATCAATCACCCAACATTTTAATTGATGGAATTTATGTTGGAACTCATTACAATGGGTTACCAATGGAGCTTTTGTTTTCATACGCTTTAAATTTGAACGATGTTCATTTAATCTGATCTTTAAACTTCTGATGGTCTTGCCCACATAAATCTTGCCACATGGACATACCAAAAGATAGACAATATGTGTGCTATTACAATTACTGAAAAAATTGATATGATATTGTTTTTTGTCATATGGATTTGTGAAATTATCTGATTGTATCATGATTTCACAGTTTACACACTGTCCACATCTGTAATGTCCTTTCAATATGGGCTGTTTCAATGTTATGGGTTTGAGTTCTGATGGACTCAATAATTCTTTTAAATTCTTTCCACGAGAGTATGCATTTCTCAAATTGGTATTTCTAAAAATATTAATTGTTTGCATGATTTTCCAATGTTTTTTGATAACATACGAGATTCTAGGACTAGCATTAGTATACTGAGAAACAAAAGTACATATATCCTCACGATCTAGATTTTTAGAAACTGGATTCAAAAGCAATTCTCTGTTTCTGAATCTTGCTCTCTTGTATGCTGTATTTAAATTCTTCTTCTTGTAACCTCTCCCCAGAAATTTTTCTCTCAAAGATTTAGATTGTGATTTAAAATCTTCATTCGTACTGCATATACGTTTGTATCTTAAAAATTTGGAATAAGGTACACTAGTTTTACAGCCATGCGGATGACAACTGGAGGAATGTAACAGAGTATTGCGGTCTGTACTTTTGTGGTAAACTTTTGTTGAAAATCCTTCTCTTGTTTGACTGATGTTGACATCTAAAAAATTAATATTATGATATGAATATGTATATGTGAATTGAATATTATCATTGCATGTGTTTAACCAATTGAAAAAAGATGTGAACTCATCCACAGAACCTGCCCATAAAAGAAAAATATCGTCTATAAATCTGTGCCAAGATTTTATTCTATCACTGAAAGGAGACGATATAATCCATTCATTTTCAAAATGATTCATGAAAATACACGCTATTGACGGGGCAAAAGTGGAACCCATCGCGACTCCCGATAACTGTACATAAAGTTTATCCAAAAATGAAAAATAATTTTCCTGCATTGCTATTCTTGTCAATTGTAGTAAAAAATCTGTAGGTACAAATTGAGGACATGGTCTAGAATCTAGAACACATCTGATCACTTCAATAGCCTCTAATTGAGGAATAGATGTATAAAGAGCGTTGATGTCAAGAGTGACCATCAAATATGGTTCTTGATTTGACACACAATCTGTCAGATTTTCTAAAATATTCAAAAAATGCGTAGTGTCTTTTATGTAAGAAAAATGATTTTCCACATGTTCTCTTAGAAATTTATCGACATATGATGACAACACTTCTAGTAAAGTAAGGTGCACATTTCCCTTTCCAGGCAAACCTATTTTCAGCTTACCATGGCTCGGACATCCTAAGCAGTGATGAGAGGAAACCTTTCCTCTGACAGCAAGATGACATTTGTGGATCGCCTGGTTAATGTGCTCTCATCACTGCTTAGGATGTCCGAGCCATGGTAAGTTGAAAATAGGTTTGCCTGGAAAGGGAAATGTGCACCTTACAAATTGCAAAGTCCACCATGTAGACCCTGTTATAAGAGCTAATAGGAAAAAACTAGGACCTTATTAAAATGAGCAAAGGTGGGAGTCGAACCGGGGAGTTTCAGAGGTCAGAGCTCGGAACAGGAGCATTACCGTGTTGACCTAGAAATGCTTTCTTGTGCTTATAGCAGTTTGGTGAGACAAAACACTGCAGTTGTATATTATTGTTTCTTCACCATTTCAAAAATGTATACTTTACCATGATAAAAACTAACAAAGTATGCCATGTTTAAAAGGAGAAATATAAGAAGAGTTGAACTCAAATTCTTAGCATGGAAGGGGGAAAAGTTTATTTTTCTGCTACACAGCAAAGTTGTACAGTAATGTTATATTCAACTCCTATAAGAAGTGGAAAGCATCATCAAAGTGCACCTGGAAGGTAGATATGCCACAAGTAAAATACAGGCTGGGATTTGAACCCTCAAAGCCCGGAAGATTGGTAGAGAGTGCCTTTCCTCACTGAGCTACAGCACCTTTTGCTCCAGTGTCTCTGGCTCCCTTGTCATATCATATCTTAGTGAAGTGCTAAGGGAAAAGGAGTTTAGCTATAATGTCATAGTAGGCTGAGACAAAAGAGTGGTAGCTCAATGGTTAAAAGCGCTGCTTTCACTGAGCCCCAAACCCATATTCCCAAGTGTGCTTGAATGCATGTGAGGTGGAGCTCCATTTTTCTCACACGCTAATCTTCATTCTAAGCACTGTACTAATGGATATATGACTGTAAGTAATCTGTTCCGTTTAGGCGTCATACCGGAAAAGTGGTGTATTTTTGCCCTTACCGATCAGTGTCATTTGTGCTGCAATTCTTTAATACATATTTGATATTTGTTTTCTACTTGAAAACCTTCCAAATCTTTAGGCATTCCTTTGCTTAAACTTATTTGAGTTCATCCTGATATGATAGCTAATGAAGCATAGATAGCTCAGTCAAGTATGATATGAAAGGGTGGTGAGATGGACCTAAGTAGAAGCAGCTGTAGCTCTATGTGTTAGGAGCCAGCCTGTGCTCCTAACATCCAAAGGTTGTGAGTTCTACACCCAGCACATCTTTTAATTGTGGCATACTACTTTGAAGGTGCAGATTGATGAGGTCACAATGAGGTCAGTTTTGTGGAACTGAAGACCTCCATTTTGCAATGAGGGAAGCTTGAATGTTAAGGTGTGCATCTGTTTATTCTCTTTTTAAGTGCTGATAATGTGTGCTGGTTTTTCTTTGCTTTCAAAAGAGAGCCGATTGCAGTGCTGTTTGTTGAGAAAAAAAAGGGGGTTGTAAAAGCCATGTGTAAATTATATTATTGTTCGGGCAGAAATGTGGTTTGTTATCCATGCAATATAATGTGTTCCATTGACATTATATTTATTAGGACAGAGAAAAGATGAAAATTACCTATTCAAACTCACTATTGGAATTATTGATGAAAAATACAGCGAACGTCTGCCTCGCGTCTAACAAAGAGCCGCAATTACGAAAATTGAAACGGCATTGAAATCCAAGTTAGACCAGGGTTTCTTACGTCTACATAATACACGATATTTAGACGCAGGCGTTCACTCAGGTAGCGCCTATCTAGCGTCCCCATTTGGCACGCCCACGGAATGCCCATGTCCAGAGCTGGAGACGGGACTATGCTTTCTGTAGACGTCAGTCCGTCAACTACCTCTTAGGAACGTCTATATGTCGTTTATTTCCCAATTAACATTAATTAAGACCGTTAACTCCGTAACTATTCACTTACATCGGACGTCCAAAGCACGCCTAAGTTAAACGCAGTAATAGAGAATTTACCCCTGAATGTTCATATTTCCCCCAGTATTTTACAAAATGCTCTGCTGAATGCAGAGCCTCTTGTAAATGCTATCCTGAATGCAGAGCCTCTTGTAAAATATGTATGAGGACATGCATTAATGCATGTATATTCACTGCCACATACAGCTTGACACTTCTATTTTAGAAACCTACAGGTGCAGAAGAGGAGCGGCATCACTCGGGACTTTGTGTATAAAGTGCTGGCATTACATGCATAAGCACAACGTCACTTCAAAAACTTGTGGAACACACTACTCCCTTCCAAAAAATAGGCTAATGCTAGACCCAAAAACTCATATACAGTGGTGCCTCGCATAACGGACGCCTCGTACAGCGAACGCTGCGCATAACGAACTTTTTGTCTTGCTCCCTATAACGAACTTCGTTTCACACAACGAAGTCACCCGAGGGGCCCGGGGGGGGGGGGGCGGAACTACTCTCGCCGCTTCCTAATGTGAGCCGGGAACAGCAGCACCCTCCTGTCTGAATGCAGTGTTCCATCATCTCCCTCCACCTTACCTTAGATGCCGAGTTTTCCGGCTTTCTTTTTCGGCCAGCCACACACTTTCAAAGAGCAGCACATGCGCGCATGCTCTGTTGTTCAATCTTCTCCTCTGACGCAACCGGAAACCGGAAGTTGCAGGAGAGGAGAACATTGATCAACTTCAGCAGCTGCGCGTGCACAGCTTTTTGAAAGCGTGCGGCTGGGTGAAAAAGAAAGCTGGCAAACTCTGCATATAAGGTGAGGTGGAGGGAGGGAAATGTAGGGCTGCAGAACGAATTATTTTGTTTTACATGTATTCTTATGGGAAAACAGGGCTGCAGAACGAATTATTTTGTTTTGCATGTATTCTTATGGGAAAACGCGTTTCACACAACGAACGTTTCACATAACAAACTTGCTCCTGGAACGGATTAAGTTCGTTGTGTGAGGCACCACTGTATTTAAATCAAATTAAATTGAATTAACACCTTAGGATCTCAATTGTACGCACTTTTATAAGCTAGTAGAACTTGTCTTGGCTCATAACTATTTTGTGAGCTATCGTCTTTTTATTATTCAATTTAGTATATATGGAAATATTCTTTTTCTTTTTGCACCATTTACTTATTATATGATTGTTTATAATTCAACTTCTTAAGTTCATTTTTGGTCTTTATTTCAATTTTATAATGTAACCTTAATGATACTTAGCTCGGGTGTGCGTTTTTGTACCCGGCACTCTCAAACACAACGACAGAAGATCTCCCGTTTCGCTCTCATTTGTAGCAAGAGAGCTTCATCAGGACCAGCGAGGTTAATACTTATTAGCACTGTCCAAAATGCCAGCCTCTGTGAGGGAAATTGGCTTTTTTTCAGAATTATAAAGAGATCCTTCCCCAAATCTTCTTTCAGGGCATCTTACGTCACTTCCAGAATCAGTTTACCAGATATGCTGGAAGTGACTGACGTAAGATGATTTTATGGCAGAGTTGAAGCTACTCTTACTGATGTGTTATTGATCTTAATTTTGCTTTAATCTGATGTGATAAATTACACAGATGAGTATTTTCTAAATCATGTTACAAGTGTAACGTGACCATTTTATTTTTTTCATCAAAAGGGGACATCTATTAATTGTCAGTCCCGCCCCCAATTCTGCCCTAGCCCCGCCCCCAATTTCTTCCATTCAATTTTCATGTACACATAATAGCTTATTAATTCATAACAGTAACCATAAAATTTTAAAAAAACCTACAAAGCACACTATACGCAGAGAAAATGTTAATTATCATTTATATTTGGGGGGTTTTCAAAGATGTCAAGGCAAATGATTTTAAAATATGCAATATCACCTCAGTAACTATAGAAAAATAGACAAATATAGTTCAAAATATAGACAGCAGATATAAATTCTCAAAACTGACACATTTTGATCACAGAATTGAAAATAAAATCATTTTTCCTACCTTTGCTGTCTGGTGATTTCATGAGTCTCTGGTTGCGTTTCCTTCTGACTGTGTATCCTTTTTTTCATTTTTTTCTTTCTGCACTCAGGCCTAACAATTGTCCCTTTCTATTCCCTCCCTCCTTCCTTCCCATGTCCTTAGTGCCTCCTTCCCATGTCCTTAGTGCCCCCAGTGCCTCTATCCTGTGTCCTTAGTGCCTCAGTGCCTCCTTCCCGTGTCCTTAGTGCCCCTAGTGCCTCCGTCCCGTGTCCTTAGTGTCCCCAATGCCTCCGTCCCATGTCCTTAGTGCCTCCTTCCTATGTCCTTAGTGACCCATCCCTGTAACTTCATTGAGTGTCCCCTAGTCTTTGTAATTTTTGAAGAAGTGAAAAATCGATCCACCTGTACCCGTTCTACTCCACTCAGGATTTTGCAGACTTCAATCATATCTCCCCTCAGCCGTCTCTTTTCCAAACTGAAGAGCCCTAACTGTTTTAGTCTTTCCTCATACGAGAGGAGTTCCATCCCCTTAACCATATTGGTTGCTCTTCTTTAGCTACAAGATATTTTTATTCTCATCCAGATAGCTCACGAAGGGAACACCTTTCCTCCATGTTCAAGACTAGGGTACTTCCTTTGAGTGGGAAAGGGGAAGGGTGGCAATTCTTTTCTTCAGTTTCTTAGGCAACAACCCAGTTGATTATCAGGAGAGTAATTAAAGTTTCCGCAATCTAATAGACTTGGATACATTTCTTTCTCATAACAACTGATGGATAGTTTGTAAATTTACATAATATAGTGATTGGCAGAGTGTTTCCCCTTTTCTTATATTATTGCTTGCATATTACTCTTTCCTATTTTATATAGAATTAGATGAAACCATCATTGATTCTTTCATAATTGTGAAAACCTAGTATTTTTCTGTTTTTCGTTTGCTCAATAGGCTGAGGTCAGTCTACAAATGGCCAACAGTTCCCCTTTCTTCCTGTCGCTTCCAGTAAACTCAATTCTGATTCATTCTTGTATAATTCAGTGCCCGATTTGCCCCGATATCCTGAGCCTTCCCCACGACTCAAGGACCTTCTTAATTATCAGCTTTTACTCAATCAGCATTTCTCCCCCTCCCAATGACAGTTAGCAGCAGCTGTACTGTGCAGTTTGGACAATCGGCTTCTCTAAATTGCAGAGACCTTTCCCCACAATGCTACCTGCTTCTTATCCTTAAATCCCCTGCATGGGCAATGATGGGGCAAACAACAAAGAGCAATCCACTTGCTGTCTTTGACCTTACCTTAACTCCCCACACACCTGCTCTTCTTCTAAAAACGCCTGCACCATATATACAACCACCCTCAAGCACGAGGGGGAAGAAGAACCTCCTCACGACATGTACCACATGGGGATGACTCAAGAGCTTGCAATTGCTCCAGCATCCACTCCCTCAGGACTCTGTTTTCTTGACTGGAGCCCAGAGCTCGCGTTAGAGCGCCCACACAGCCGGCTATAAATCGCTAGGGAGTGGAAAGGAGGGAAGTTGAGTTCACCAGGCAGTCGGGGCCCTCCTGACATTTTCGGGCCTAACCTTTAATTCGGCCCTGGTCTTATGCAGGCATCGACTGAATATCGGACAGGACCCGCATAAGTTCCATGCAACAAATTAGCTCCGTACATGGCCTGCCTCTCTTCTTACTTCCCTGCTGCTGCTTCTAATCACCGCCAGAAGCCTTCTTCCCGATGTCAATTTTGACGTTGGAGAGGACGTTCCGGGCCTGCCAATCGCTGCCTGGCTGGCCCGGAACATCCTCTCTGACGTCAAAATTGACGTCAGGAAGAAGGCTTCTGGGCGACGATTAGCACCAGCAGGGAGGTAAGAAGAGTAGCAGCAACGTCGGCGGACCAGGGGGGAGTTGGGGGTTTAAATCGGGCACTGAAGGAAGGCTTTTTTTTTGTGCGCAGCAGGGAGGAACAGGAAGCGATTGCCTGTCCCGTTGTCCCCCCGCATAGCTCTGGGATGGGACATTTCGGCGACTCGAAGCTGTGTTTGGGGACAATGGGACAGGGTGTCCCAAAACGGGACGTATGGTCACCTTATACAAGTGGGCAGTGGCACAGTAAAGGGGGGGGGGCGGTGATCGCCTTGGGTGCCGGCACTTCTTCTCTTCTTTCCACCCCCACCCCCGTACCTCTTTGACTCTTCTCTGGCATGAGCAGCATCTCCAACCTGCTGCTTGCGCCAGCTTTGACTCTCCCTTTGAAGTCACTTCCTGGTCATGGGACCAGGATGTGACATCAGAGAGCTGAGGCTGGTGCTGGTAGCAGGTTGGAGATGCTGCTTGTGCTGGCGAAGAGCCAAAGAGATATGGGAGGGAAGGGAAGGTGTGCATGGTGGGGGGAGGGGGCATCTTCTACTCTTGCTACACCATTGCAAGTGGGGTATGATTTACAGCGGAATTATTTTTTCTTGGGTATGCTTAAAAAGGGAAATATTTTTTGTATGCTAATAGTAGTGAACTTTGCAAAGTAAAATCAGGGTTTTGTTTCCCATTGATCAATCTGTAGCATTCTATGTCCCTTTTCTTATCTTACTGGTGTAGGTTATTGATGATAGTGGAAACAGGAAGTAATCATCACGGATAGGAATGGGTGCTAGTTTTTGCTATACTTTTCATAGGCCCTGAAGTTATAGTACTGGAAATTCAGTATTTAAGAATTATCTGATTGCGTGATAATTTTTGAAAGAGCAGCCAGCTTCTGTTTTTTTAAAAAGGGCACCACAAAATTCTGTTGCAAAACTGTTCTGAATTTCTTCCTTCAAAAATATGGGAAAAGTTGTATTAGAATAGCCCCATGATATTTGACATTTTTGCTGGTCTGCTGGCTTGTCTGAGTTTCATTCTTTTCTTATCACTTGGCTATAGACTGCAGTCTAGCAGGGGCTATCTTTGTGTCTTAAATTCCTGGTGATCTTCCTTTGCTTGAAGATTCATACTTGCTTGTTTAGCACATTTAAAAAAAAATAAAACTCAACTGGATTCTTTATTTATATTTCAGAATGAAATTTATTGGGATGACTGGTCAAACTTGAGTATTTTTAGAGCATCTAAGTACAGTGGAACAAAGAAGGAAGTTTTAATTGATCATTTAACAGGTGTTATGGATATGAAGATTTTCTACAGAGGAAAGATGACAGGTAATGTAAGTGTTGCTTTTGTGAGAGTAGGTCTTAATGGCAAAATAGGAAAAAGTATATGCGCTTCTACTGGCCTAATTTCCTCTGCTGCGTCCCTAATGATGTCATCAGGGATGCGGCAGAGGAAATTAGGCCAGTAGAAGAGCCGAAGCAGCATGTTTAGTGTGCCTGGGACGCTGCTGGAGCTGCCAGGTTTGTCGGCCGTGTAGCGGTGGGAGGGTCGGCTGGGAAGGTCAACGGGGGTTTCTAGTGTGCCGGGTAGGGTCGGCGAGGGGGAGGTTAAAAACATGCTGCTCAGAGGGATGGGAGGCAGGCAGGCAGGCTGGCATGGGGGTGGGGGGGGTTAAATGGAAGGGGGATGGGAGGCAGGCAGGCTGGCTTCGGGGGTGGTACAAAGTCTGGAAGATAATGATGAGGACATAAGGAGGCACTGGGGGCACTAAGGACATAGAAATGAGCATTGAGGGCACTAAGGACATAGGATGCAATGAGGGCACTAAGCAGGACAGAGGCACTGGGGCACTAAGGACACAGTACACAGCCACTGGGGGCACTAAGGACACAGTACACAGCCACTGGGGGCACTAAGGACACAGTACAGAGGCACTGGGGGCACTAAGGACATGGGAAGAAGGCGCTGGGGGCATTATGGACACAGGAAGGAGGTAATAGGGGCACTAAGGACATGGGAAGGAGGCACTGAGGACATAGGGAGAGACACAGACAGAAAAAATGACAGACAGGCAGCGTGCAAGGAGAGAGAGACACAAAGAAAAAAAAAACCCAGACAGACGACATCTAGTATAGTACCCGTGTAGAGTGCTGCAGACGCTGCTGGAATTGGAAGGTTTGTTGGGACCGTGGGAAGGGAAGGGGGGGGGTTTGTAAGGGACCAAGGGAGCCGGCCAGACCGCAGGAAGGGAAAGGGGGTAGGGGAAATGCTGCTGCTGCACAGGGAAATGATGGAGGGGGAGGGAATGCTGCTGTGGCTGCTGCACAGGGAAGCGGTGGGAGAGAAATGCTGCTGCATAGGAGGCAGGGAGAGAGACAGATAGATAGAAAGAAAAGAAGAAAGACACAGGGGCAGGGAGAGACACAGAAAGACAGACAGACAAAGGGGGTCAGGGAGAGAGACAGACAGCGGGAGGGAGAGAGAGACAGAAATAAAGACACACAGACATATATTCTAGCACCTGTTAATGTAATATATAAAAATATCTACCATTAAAATCAAAACTTAGGGCTCCTTTTACAAAGGTGCGCTGGCGTTTTTAGCGCACCGCTATAGCACATGCTAGCTGATAAACTACCGCCTGCTCAAGAGGAGGTGGTAGCGGCTAGCGCAAGTGGCATTTTAGCGCGCGCTATTCCGCATGTTAAGGCCCTAATTCACCCTTGTAAAAGGAGCCCTTAAAAACATAGTAGATCTTAGTAAATCTGATAGAAGAGTATAAAATGCCGAGTGGAGTGGAAAAGGTAAACACAGTTTGTTTACTTTTTGAAAAAAATGCAGACGAGATCATTCCACTACACATTTTTAAGCTCTGGAACTTGTTGCTGGAGCATTGGGTTAGTATGATGGAGTTAAAAACACTTTAAAAACAAATGTCTAGATTCAAAATTCATAAATAATTAAAGTAGATCTGGGTAAGCCACAGCTTACCCTGGGTGCAAATAGCATGGAGCATACCTATCTTTTAAGATCCTGCTAGGTACTTGAGGCCTATATTGACCATTGTTTGGAAACAGGATGCTGGGCTAGATGATAATAATAATAATTTTATTTCTTATATACCGCCAAAGCCATGGTAGTTCTAGGCGGTTTACAGTAAGAAGAGCTGGACAATCAGCGACATAATTACAATGTGGAATCAATGAATACAAGTACAATGAATGCAAGTACAATAAGAAAAGCTGGACAATCAGCGACATGGTTACAATGTAGAAGCAATGAATATCAGTATACTGAATAGGAGAGATAATGAACAGAATAGGAGAGGTAATGAACGGACAAATTATTAGGTAACAATCGGTTGAACGGTTTCGTTTTTACTAATTTTCTAAAACTAAAATAGGATGAGGAGTGCATGATAATGTTTCCCAGCCAATCATTCAGTTTGCCTGCCTGGAAAGCTAGAGTTCTGTCCAGGAATCTTTTGTAATGGCAGGCCTTTATTGTTGGGTGGGTAAATATGTGGATTCTACGTGTGGGCCTCGTAGTATAACCCAGATTAAAGTGGGAAACCATGTACATAGGATCCAAACCAAAGATTGATTTGAAGCAGAGACAAGAAAATTTAAACAAAACTCTTGCTTCGAGGGGCAGCCAATGGAGTTTTTGATAATAGGACTTGTTCAGATCCAGTATGGCAATTCTTATGTTCTTATCTGTTTTTCTTCCAAACAGGACAGAATGCATGCACTTTGAAACCTTGCAACTTGTTGTGCTTGCCTAAAGCCAACATGAGCAGAACTTGCAGGTGTCCTGATGGCATAAAGAGCACTATGCTGCCATCTGGAGAACTGAAGTGTGATTGTCCACATGGCTATGTAATGAAAAACAACAATTGTGTAAAAGAAGGTAAACTAGATTCTTTTTCTGTTATTAGTTTCCCCTTTTGGGTTGAGTGGTGCATGCAATAAAAACTGTCTGGGGTTATCTTGATAACTTTTTCATACTTGTTTTGCTATAAACTAGTGATCTTCTCTAGTTTTTAAGTTGGAGCAGTTTTGGTTTCAAAATTACTGAAGGGGGGCCAGGACACTAGCCAGTGCTTCCGACTACCGTACCCACCAGAACATCTGGCCTCTGTCACAAATGCTGAACACAGAAAAACCCTCTTCAAATATAGGATCACAAACTAAAAGTACTAATGTACACAAACAAAATGCTAAGATACTATATTCCACATGCAGTTCAATGCCAGAGAAACAGAAAAAAAATGCATTTCATCCTAAACAGTGTAAAATATAAAGACAACCGATGTAAACTCTCAAAACTGGCATATTTCATTCACTACATTGAAATTCATTTTTCCTACCTTTAGTGATTTTTCTAATCATCTTGTCCCCAGTCTCTGCACTTCCTTCTTATAATAACTCTGTTCCAGTACCTCCTTGTCCATTTGCTGTTTTCCACTTTCTGCTTGACATCTTTGGCACTTTTTTCATATTCAGCTTGTTTCCATTTTTCTGTCTCCTTCTCAAATCTATCTAGCTTCCCATCTATCCATGAACAGCTTCTCGTTCCTCTTTCTTCCCTTCCCATTCCCCTTCCTCCATCTTTGTTCACCATCTCTTTCCTTCTTTTCTTTTGCTTCCTGCAGCAAGCATTTTCTGTGTGCAGGATCTTACCCTTCTCTTTCCCTCGGCATCCTGCGATAAGCAGCCTCCTTCTCCCCCCCCATCTCATTCTAGCATCACTCATTCTGCCCTGCCTCACACTTCAGTTCAGTCGAGTATCTCTCCCTGCCTGCTTACTTCCAGCCCACCTGACAGTCTTACAAACTTGATCTTCCTAGCAATGATTCAGCCAGGCTTTCACTGGCCAACTCCGGGAACCTTTCCTCTAAGTATCCCTCCCATTCAGCGATAGGAAGTTGCTGCAAAGGAAAGACCCCTGGGGTTGACAAAAAAAAGTTTGACTGAATCGCTGCCGAGAAGATGGTCAAGTTTGTAAGACAGGTGGGGAGGAAGCAGGCAGGCAGAGAAGGGTGCCCCAACCATGAAGTGGGGAGAGAACATAGGGCAGGGAAAGAAAAAGAAAGATCAGTTTGGACCAAGCAGAAGTGAGGGAAGAAGGGACAAGTTAGCCTTTTTATATATTCTTCAAGTCTTTTGGAAAAATCCATATTAGACCCAATTTGCTTTACACCATATGTCATTCTGGGTAGGATGATTATACAATAAAGAAGTCCTCCTCTTCTTAGTTCAGCATTAGGAGCATGGCAGTATTCTTTAATGCAAAACCCTGCATGGCCTGTATTTGGTGGACCCAAAAAAATTACAAGGACTGCATGAGCTGCCGAAGAGGTCCCTAGGGGCCGCCATTGGCTCACGATCCTTGTGTTGAAGAACCCTGAGCTTATCATAACAGTTTATAGCAGAGTCCATATGCCAATATTCTATCTATTGTAGCTCACTGACAATGGTCAGCCCATCTCTTTTGTAAACTGCATAGAACCGAAAGGTTTTTGTGGTATATAAATAAAAATTTGTGTTATATTAGCAAGGACGCACATGGGGATAAAACAGGACCAAGGCCACTCAGTTTATCCATTATAGTTGGATAGTAGTAATTTTCCTCCATCTCACGTTTCCTCCTTTCTTAAGTTTTCATGCAGACAGTATGCAAGAAATGTGTTGCCAGGTTTTGTGCTTCAGAAAGGGGACTATATTTCTTTCTGAAATTAAAATGCACTTGAGAACCTGTTTGAAAAAAAGCTACAGAAATCTAGATATCAATAGAGGAAAAACCTAAATTAAGGGATGTTTAAATATTTATTAACAATCAACATACTTGCTATAAGGCATGCAACATAATTACAGTCTATAAGGATATTAAATCATTGCAACTTGAGCTTCAAGCATCAAAAGCTTCAAAATTGGTTCAGTGTGAATAACATTTTTTTGAGGGGGGTGTACATTGACCTCATCGACATAAAAATCTTTTCAGTTGAATCTTGTACCAAAAGCCTTGTGCAATGCAAAAAACAAAAGTCGCTGTACTTTGAGATAAATATGCCCGATACTCATCTGATCGGAGAATCCACCACCCCGACGATGGCTAGCATTTTGCCTATGTTTTGTTTTTTAGGAGACGATTGATACCCCCATATCCTAAATCAGCTGACATAGGCTAAATACTGGTCATCGTTGGTGTGGTGAATTATCCAATCAGATGAGTATCGGGCATATTTATCTCCAAAGTATAGCGACTTTTGTTTCTTGCTTTGCACAAGGCTTAAGGCACAAGATTCAATTGAGGAGGTTTTTTTTTAAAATGCCAATTTATATGGCGTGGGAAGGGGTTCTGAGGCTTTTTTCCTTTCTTGAATTCTGAACCAATTTTGAAGCAGTTGATGCTTGAAGCTCAAGTTGCAATGGTTTAGTAACCTTGTAAACTGTAATTATGTTGAATACTTTATAGTGTGTGTTGATTGTTATTAGGAGAGTTTGTTTTGTAGTCTTATTTTGTGTCCTTGCATACTTGAGTTGGGAGTTCTAAATATTTATTAAATCTTGTCAGTAACAAGACCTGCTTGAAAATTTCTTTCCCCTTCTGCTGGCAAAAGATATGTGAACACTGAAACAGTGTGGGTAGTTTTTTTTCTGTATCTTACTGGTAGGGGTGACGAGGAATGCATAAAGAATTTCATTTTAAAATCTCCTACGCCTGCAGTAGAGTAAATGCAAAGTCTGCTGGTGCTGTTCCCCCCCTCCAAATTTAAAGAGGAGTTTCCTTTTGAAAATTAACTTATATGCCTATGGGTGCAAAGTACCCTTGAATCTGGAAGCCCCCACATAATTTCTAAAAGTGGCCCCCAAAGGAATTGAATATCCTGTTAACTTTCAGAACATTTAATTGCTGTCTTTTTTTATTTTGAATAGATTGTGATAAATATAGAAATAGACACCCTCTAATTCTATATATGGCGCATGCAGTTATAGACTAGCACCACTTAACACACACACAACTTAATTGCTTAATTGGCCCTTGATTGGTGCTTAATTGGTGATAACTATCAATAATTGGCCTTAAATAGCTCTCATGGGCCCTAATTTGCAGTTAAACGTGGGAGTTATGATCTTGTTCTATTAAGGGTGTGTATAAATTATGTAGCGTGTAACTGTTCACGTGGCTTGGATGTTCCAACTATTCTAGTGTGCACTTGTTAGTGTGTAAATGTTTACTTAGTATGGTGTTCTGTAACAGTAATTGTGCACTTAATTGGTGTTAAAGAATTTGAACTTAGTGCATGAAATATAGGTGTTTAGGCCACCTTTCTTGAATTGACCTCATAGAAGGTAATTTTAGAATGGTGTCAAAGGGAAGCATCCACACAGGTGCCCACCTAGTTGCTGTTTTATAAAGACAAGTAAGTGAATGTGGACAAGTCCTAATGTATGTGGAAGAAAACATACCACGAGGGTAGGTGTGATCACTTGAACATGCACGAGTGGCATAATTTATTTTCATTCATGCATAGATTAAAGTATTTCACAATCTGTATGCATACATGTGAACTCTGATGAAAACAAAACTGTGGATACTGATGTTCTGGAGATAATTTATTAATTACTGACATATAAAACCATGAATATTCAATTAAAAAAGTACAATGCTAAAAAATATTGTGATAAAAATCCAACCGGACCCTACACGGTCTGTGTTTCGGCGAACACACCTTCCTCAGGGGTCCAATGGTTTGCAAACTCACTTGATGGGCCTTGGCCCTTTTCTGCCGTCACTTTTCTATGTTCTATATAAAGAATGGGACTGAAAACAGTCTATTGTCTTTAAACATGTGAGCAAAGAACACTGCAGACAAGCTACTTTAGCTTGTCTGTGGTGTTCTTTGCTCAAATGTTTAAAGACAATAGACTGTTTTCAGTCCAATTCTTTGTACTTTTTTAATTGAATTTTCATGGTTTTATATGTCAGTTTTTGTTTTCATCGGTGGATTGTTTTCACTGTGGATCATACTCTGCTTAAACTTTGCTCCGTGCATGTCCACTGGCAAAGTACACACCACGGTATCATATACTTGTTGGTACTTTTAAGAGATCATTTATGCAGTTTGTTTTTTTTGTGTAGAGAAGGGTTCCTTATAAAACTGATGGCTGTGTTTGTATTCTTAAGGGTATAGTTTGTAGAGCAGGAGCAGAGTTATAATGTATGCATGTATTGTACAAAATACAAGTGTACACATTGTCACCAGCAAGGCCACGCCCACACGGATCTGGCCCGTAAAGCCTGATGCACACGGTGCTGACTGAGTGGTAATCAGCAACTTGGAGTGGTGGATCAAGTGATATACTTTTCTGCACAGTTGCTTTAAGTTCAAAAATCAAAATAGTCTTTATTTTTCTTTCAAAAAGAAAGTATGCCAAATATTCTCATACAAGCACTGCTGTGATTATTCATAAACTTACAAAAACAAATAGCAACCATTCGTCACCAAGCTTTTCCAGTGATTTAATCTTCCATTTGTTCAAAAACAAGAATCACATTCAGAATAAAGATAGTTTCAAAATAGTGACCTGGTAGGCCTGTGCCTACCCTAAGGCTTGTCTTCCTTCCAGTTCACTTCACACTGGGCTAATCTTTCCAGGTGGGGGAACACAATCAATTCATTCTACAAAACTTCACATTCAAAATGCAGTTCCAAACTGGATTTTCCACTCTAAACTTTTCTGGCAGCTAAACTCAGAAGCGGAAAGGGCCTCCTCCCACAATGACCACTGGATGTGGTCCTTCCCCAGATAGGACCCCCAATCCAGTCAAGCAAACAAAGGTCATTGCTCTTGCTGTGCAGTATTGACTGCCACAGTCAAACAAAAAAAACCCTCACTTTTTCCTTTCCAGCTTTAGAAGTCATTAAAAGTTCTAGATTAGCAGATCATAGCACTTAGTCCCTTTGGCAGCCTTCCACAATCAAATTCTAGCCAAACTTGAAGGTACTTTTATCCCTAGGTTTGCTTCAATGTCCAAGCTCAACACGATCTAGCTTCGAACAAAGTCTGTCTCCATAGCTTCTACATTACTTTCATCAAAGTCCATGACCTCTTTGGCTTTACATTTTCATAGCATTCAGGAAATTCAGCCAGGTAATCTTCACTCATTTCAGCATTAAAAGTTATCTCAAAGAGTACTAGGATTAGGTCTGACCTGAGTCTTGAGATGTGCTGTGCTGCTTTATGCTCTAGGTGCTGGTTTTCCTCCATCGCTCCATTCTCCTCCCAGATTATGCTGGTTCTATGGCTGCCTCCCCTCTGTATCAAACAAGCATCAGGTGTAGACTGTTCCCTAATGAAGGACTCTAGAATGTGCTAAGTGTTGTTCTAAATCAGGCCCCCATGGCTGTTATGTATAACCTGATGAATCTTCCCACTAGGATCAGTAACTCTTGCTCTGCTGGTTCCTATTACTTCTTGTTTCCCTCTGCTTAACCCAGAGCTGCTTTTATCTGTAATTTCCCTGGTTATTCCTGGTTCTAGGCTGGGGTATTGAAGGTGTCAGCTTTGAGAATGATTTTTTTTTTCTGCCTGGTTCTAGTAACAGGCTTCTTTAGGCAATCATTCACAGGAACAGGGTTTTCCTGTGACAACATATAGAATACACACCCATTTTTACAACTGCCTCAGAGCAGTTGCTTCTTAACACAGCACAGCGCTTGGTTCATTTAAAGGAGGTTTTTTAGCCAGTGAAGTGAACACTCCACCACTGTTATTCCACCATTGTGGAGGTGGGAGGGCCCCTGTCTAAGGCTTTTTCCTCCGTTTGAAAATGGTTTTCTGGCCTGTACTGTGTTATCAATACACCATCTGACACAATGCATTTTATAATTGTGAAAGTGTCTTATTTAATTCTTGTTGGTTTTCACAATATCCGAGTTTTTGTGGCTGTAAATTTGTACAAGAACATTTATACATTATTGGAGAGAGTTGTGGGAGTTTATTTATGAAAAAGCACAGAGACCTTTGTTGCCTCATGAAATAGTGCTTTTTGGAGAATATTTTAAACACAGTTATGGAATTACTTCCATAATATTTATAGTGCTGATAAATGTGTTTCTTTTCAAAATGTTTCCACCAGAAAACACTTGCTTGCCCAACCAGTATCGATGTTCCAATGGGAACTGTATCAACAACATTTGGCAGTGTGACAATGACAATGATTGTGGAGACATGAGTGATGAAAAAAATTGTCGTAAGTACCAGTTTTTATGGGGATAATTTTAAAGGCATTTTGTGAGGTTTCTACTTAGAAATAGTCATTTACAAAATTGTATCAAACAAAGTAAGAACAAATAAGGCATGCAAATGGGCTGCAGTAGAACAAGCTATTATTCATTAAGTAGAAATGGGACTCAACACTGCAGTGTTTCAACAAAATCCTTAATCGGGAGTCCAAACACAATCAATAAATCCCCTTATAGCAGGGGTGTCAAAAGTCCCTCCTCGAAAGCGATAATCCAGTCGGGTTTTCAGGATTTCCCCAATGAATATGCATGAGGTCTACTAGCATACAATGAAAGCTGTACATGCAAGTAGATCTCATGCATATTCATTGGGGAAATCCTGAAAACCCGACTGGATTGCTGCCCTCGAGGAGGGACTTTGACACCCCTGCCTTACAGGGTTCATTCAGAGCACAAAGTAGCATATACTTTCAAACTGAATGAGCTTAGTTTTCACACATAGCTCTTATTTCCAGTCTTGAACCATGAAATGGATTTATTGCCAATTGCTACAGACCCAAAACTATTTCTTCAGTGTTGGTGGAAGCTGTTTTGACACCAGCTGGTTGTATGACTGTGATACAGCCTTGTAGCCGAAACATGGCCACATCGGGTACAATTCCTGGGAGCATTTTTTATTAAATATGAGTTTTTCCTTCATATGATCTGCTTATTGTCTTCTGACTTATACCACATCTTAAGCAAAAATGAAATTGAACATGAAACATCATTTTAACATTTTTCTTTGTTTCCTAATGTGCCTGTGGTTCCTTGTCACAAGGAGGGTCACAGGAGGCATTTTTTTAAAAAAATCACATTAAACTGGA
Organism: Geotrypetes seraphini; assembly: GCF_902459505.1. Lineage (NCBI taxonomy): Eukaryota > Metazoa > Chordata > Amphibia > Gymnophiona > Dermophiidae > Geotrypetes > Geotrypetes seraphini. The sequence continues at coordinate 35,570,201 of NC_047096.1, forward strand.
TTCTGAAAATTTAAAAGAAAAATAACAATATTCTGAGTCTCTTAGAAGCAAGTAAATCGATATTTTGACCATTAAATAACATGCTGTGCAACTTTTATGGACACTTCACTTTTTGTATATATCATATAATGTATATTTCATTTTCATATTGCTTTTATATATCTTTATTTATATTTGTACATTACCCTTTGTATAAATCATAATGGCCTTAATATTTTTCCTTTCCTATCAGCTACTACAATGTGTGATCCTGATATCCTGTTTCGATGTCAGATATCTGGTACCTGCATTCCATTGGCTTACAAATGTGATCATGAAGATGACTGTGGTGACAACAGTGATGAAAGCCATTGTGGTGAGCCTCTTTTTTTAAGTTCAAAGAGTTTTATTGATTTTATAAAGCATAGAATACAATAGGCGTATATTCATAGAAGAGAGAGAATGGCTGTATATAGATTTATCTCTTCGCTTAACTTATTTCCTAAGTTATGTTGTAGCTCACTGATATTGTTCATACACCTCTTTTGTAAACCGTACAGAACTGAAAGGCTTTTGCAATATATAAATAAAAATTTATGATATGTTACGTTATGCATGACTGGACCATGAAATAAAAGCTTTAACAGACCAATAATTCTAGCAGCAATTGAAGAGTTATGTCCTGTGGTTTATAACCTACAACTTGATTTGATATCTCTTGCATATTAATAGATTTTTAAAAATATTGCAGGCTTATGAAATTGTGTATATTCAGAGAAGTTATGTTGTTCAGCATTTATTGATTCAATTTTGTAAATTGTTAGCTTATTCTTTCAGATTGCTTTTTAGTTAATGCATAGCATGCTTATTCGGTACGCCCAGAATTTTTTTTTTTTGTACATTAGTGTTTGCATTTTCACTTTAGAAACTCATCAGTGTGGAATGGATGAGTTTAATTGCAACTCGGGGATATGCATTCGTTCCTCCTGGGTCTGTGATGGAGATAATGACTGCAGAGACTGGTCAGATGAAGCTAACTGTACAAGTAAGCCTTCTTTCAAATCTGTATTGATGCCTGTCTTTGGAAACTTGGAAAGAAAAAGTCTTAAATGAGAGAAGTGTAATTTTGTTTGTGTACTTGTATATAGAGGGTAATGTTTTACATATATATACATTAATTTCTGCTTTTTAGATGTACTTTAGGTAACATTTTAAAATAATTTTGAATCGATACTAAAATGTCATACCAACAGCCTTCAACAAGGAGCATGCTGTTGCTTCCATTCTATCTGTGCTGGATCAATTCAAGACAAGTGGCCTATATCCCCCTGCCAGTAGATAGAGGCAGGAAAAAAGCTCAGAGCTGATTTCATCTCCCTTACAGGGAACTAGTGCTACCCTTTACCTTTCAATATTTCTTTCTCCAGCAGATGGTGCATGTATGGACTGTTCTGTTGTGGATAAGTTCATACTTTAGCTGTTGATTCCCACTTCCTACAAAACAGCAGAAGGGTGTCACTTTAAGAACTTTAACGCCTCCCTTTCTGCAGTGGAGGACAGCTCCCTCCTCAGTTTTTTCCTTTTGCAAACAAACTCAGAAGGTGTGTTCTGATCTATTGTGCTTCTTTGTTATTTTCGGGTATTTTTCTGTTGGATTTTTGGACTTCTTCATGGCTTCGGTGCTTGGAGGTCCCTTTCTTGGGCTTACTTTGCCAGGGAGAATATGCAGTCTTGTATAGGTGGACTGCTACTCCCAGTCCAATCTCTTTGAGTACCTGTGGAGCCAGTCTGCTTTGGGTCACTTCAGGAGCTCGGGGTCTGCCCCCCTGGGAACAGCTCACTTGCTGATTTTATCAGAGGCTTGAGCACAGGTTGTATGGCCCCTGAGTAAGAACCCCCTGGGTATCAGGGAGCTAGCTACATAGTTTCTTCCCCTATCACTGTGTAAGGAATCTCAGGGGGGGGAGGAGTCCATGGTCATGTTTAAGGAGAGTGTGGATTATGTGGCTGATGCTCTTTATCACATCAGCATTCTGAGTGAGGTTGCAGCCTACTCCATTTCTGCCCATCAGATGCCCTGGATCAGACAATGGGTAGGCGACTCAGCCTCCAAGACCAACTCAGAAGATTACCCTTCAAAGGGCATATACTGTTTGGCAAATGGCTAAATGACCTCATGGCCTGTGTGGCGGATCGCTGCCCCAAATACCTCCTAGGTAGTAAGAATCATCACTTTGCTGGGGGCGATAGAGGCAACTTTTGTGCTTCCAGGAGGTCCCCCCCCCCAATTTTCCTCCAGTTATTCCTTTCATAGACCTTTTCATGGGTCCAGACAGAGGTTTGTCAATTACAGGTGCCAGCAGCCTTCAGGTTCCCACGGTGGCTTGGCCTCCAAGAAGACAGCTGCACCTCTTCATTTCAACCACTGGGTTCTGGATATTATCGGGGAGGGGCACAGGATCAAGTTTTCTCAGCCTCCTTTGGATCTGTTCCTTGACTCTCCTGCTGAACAGCTAGAGAAAGAGGCCAGAGTCAGAGTGACAGTGTGTAGTGTCTCTTAGCCATTTGTGCCATAGAACTAGTTCCTGAAGAAGAATCGAGGTCAGAAAGATATACTTCATAATGCCAAAGAAAGGCACAGAAGATTGGAGGCCCATTCTGGATTTGAAGTCTGTAAATGAGTCTCTGCAGGTTCCCCGCTTTCACATAGAAGTGATCCACTCCGTCGTAATGGCGGTGGCTCTGGGAGAATTCTTTGCCTAGAAGGATGCTAGATTGCATAGGGAAAGGTTGCATAGGGAGAGGTATGGCTAATAGGAAAAGGAGGAATTGATGCCCCTGTATAAGACTTTGGTGAGATCTCATTTAGAATATTGTATACAATTCTGGAGGCTGCACCTTCAAAAAGATATAAAAAGGATGGAGTCAGTCCAGAGGAAGGCTACTAAAATGGTATATGGTCTTCATAATAAGGCGTATGGGGATAGACTTAAAGATCTCAATCTGTATACTTTGGAAGAAAGGCGGGAGATATGATAAAGACGTTTAAATACCTACGTAATGTAAATGCGCATGAGTTGAGTCTCTTTCATTTGAAAGGAAACTCTGCAATGAGAGAGCATAGGATGAAGTTAAGAGGTGATAGGCTCCGGAATAATCTAAGGAAATACTTTTTTACAGAAAGGGTGGTAGATGCATGGAACAGTCTCCCAGAAGAGGTGGTAGAGACAGAGACTATGTCAGAATTCAAAAGAGCCTGTGATAGGTACATGGGATCTCTCGGAGAGAGAAAGAGATAATGGTTACTGCAGATGGGCAGACTAGATGGGGCATTTGGCCTTTATCTGCCATCATGTTTCTATGTTACACATCCCCATCTTTCCAGCTCACAGGAAATATCTGAGATTTCATGTTCTCCAGCTCCCCACACCTTTACCAAAGTGTTGGTGGTTGTAGCAGCCCACCTGCGCAGGATGGGTGTCCAGGAGTATCCTTACTTGGACTATTGGCTGATCAGAGCCCCCTCTCTGGAGGATAGCAAATGCGCAGTTCAGCAAGTAGTGAGTCTCTTACAGGACCTGGGCTGGATAGTCAACTTCTTCAAAAGTTAGCTGCAGCTGACCCAGCGCTTGGAATATTTGGGAGTCTGCTTTGACATGGCGCAGGGCCATGCTCTTTTTCTTGAGCCATACAAACAGAATCTCAAGAAGCAGATCCTAAAGATCTTGGCTCTTATGATCCCCATGGCCTGACATTATCTACAGGTGCCGGGCTCAATGGCGGCCTCTTTGGAATTGGTGTCCTTGGAGATGGCTCATATGCGCACTTTCAAGTACTCCCTTCTGTCCAGATGGTCTCTGCAATATCACTCCTCTAGATGGCAGAGGTGTGAAGTACAGCATATGTTGGTGGTTCCAAGGGATGAACTTGGTAAAGGGACATGCCTCTCAGAATCGACACGTGGGTGACCCCTCATAACCCTCTGCTGCAGCCGCCCTTTCCAGAGAAGGTGGTCCCCATCAGAAAGCAAGTGGTCCATAAATCTTCTGAAACTGAACGCCATCCGGTTGACCTTGTTGCAGTCTTTCCTGACAGAGAAAGCTGTTGGGGAATTTTTGGACAATGCCACTGCGATGGCTTACATGGACAGGCAGGAAGGCACTAGAAATGCTTCCCTTCGCTTGGAGGCGCAGATGTTGTTCCAGTGGCAGAACTTCACTTAGACACTCAGCCCATGTTGTAGGAGTAGAAAACATCCAAGCTGACTTTCTCAGCAGACACTCTGGATCCTGGGGAGTAGTCACTGTCTCAGAGAGCATTTTCCCTCATAGTTCAGACTTGAGACAGATCAGGCATGGATCTCATGGCCATGGCCAAGAAAATGAGGGCAGTCTGCTTCTACAGTAAAAGAACCAAGCAGGGAAGCGCAGGGCTGGCCCACAGAACAGCTCCTCTACGTATTTCCGCTGTGAGCCATGGTGGGGCGGATAATCCTCAGGATAGCGATCTATCAGGGTCTAGTAATCCTGGTGGCTCCAGACTGGCCCTGATGGTACATGGTACACTGATCTGGTGCGTCTGCAGAGAGGCAGGCCCCTGAGTCTGCCTGTTCATCTGGAACTCCTCAGTCAAGGCCTTGTTCCGATAGAGAAGCCAGAATGCTTTTGTCTTATGGCACAGCTCTTGAGCACGTGGCCTTAATTCAGAAGGATTATTTGGAGGTGGTGGTTACAACTCTCCTTGGGGCTAAGAAGCCTTCGACGGTTACGGCTTATTCTAAGACCTGGAAGACCTTCCAGTTATGGTACGCCAAGGAGCAGGTAGAGCCAGAGAAGGCTTCCATTCTGGTTTTGAAAAGGGCCTTGCAATTTTGTCTCTCAAAGTGCAGATAGCCAGAATTTCATGTTATCATGCTCAAGAGTGGCCTATGGTCTCTGGCTTCTCATTCTGACGTCTCTCGGTTTTTGAGGGGAGCTCTCAGACTGAGACCCCTGTTGTGCAGACCATTCCCATCTTGGAACCTCAATGTGGTATTGAAGGTCCTAGCCCGTGCTTCGTACAAGCCTCTTTCGGAGGCTTCCCTGCTAGACTTTACAGTCAAGATGGTGTTTTTGGTTGCCATTATCTCTGCAAGAAGAATCTCAGAATTGCAAGCCCTCTCCTGCAGGTAGCCATTTCTGGTACTGTCAGCGTATCAGAATGTTGTTGGCACTTACATTCTTGGCACAAGTGACAAAAATGTCCTTTATAGGGCATTTCAGTTCAACCCAGTAAATCACCAAGAGAGCAAGTTCTTCAGCCAAAGGCGGACTTAGTTAGAGGATCTCTTTCGCTCTTACCTCTATCAGAGACCTCTTTGTTGGAAGAACCCACTCCATTCTGTGTTATGGCCTTAATTTATAGGATAGCTTCTTAGCATTGATGTTCACAGCCTTCAGTTAATAATAAAGGAAGTTTATGCAGTGAACCTAGGTTTTGGTTTGGCATCTCTGAGGGTTCAGCTTTACAGAGTATGCCTTATTACCCACATGGGTTGCATTTCATCAGTCAGGCTCTTCCTCGAGAGGAGACTGGATATTGGCAACACTTCTCATAGAGGGTGGCGTTCGGTTCTGATGTGTTTCAAGGCATACAGTTCAAGATGAGTCTGGTCTTGAAACCTGGGCTTATCCCTGAGGGCTCTGACTTTCCTTCCTTTTAGACTTTAGGATGGTATCCCACTTGAATTCAGACTACTTATTAAGTTCAAACAATGTAGACTGAAGGTAGGGGTCACTATTCTCAAGTCAGACAGAGGCATCCCTTGTAGCTTCTTAGCTCTTTTCAAATTTGAATAGACTATTTTTAATTATAGATGGGTACCGAAAATGATGCAGCTGAGTCTTAAGACATCAATTTCCAGAGGATTCAAGGATGAGATAACTTTGACTCACACTAACAAAGTGAGTGAGTTTTTAACCTGGGTTATTAGCTTTTACATAAGTGTACTGAAGAGTAAGAAGTGAGGTCAACGCTAAGCATTTTATCTCTGTTTCCATTTGGAGGCAGGGGGACATAGCCTACTTTTCTGAACTGGTCTGTTAAGGGGATAAAGAGGTAGGTTTAATTCACCATTGTTATGTGGACCATTCATTTGAATTTGTTTTATTATTATTTATACTATTAGTATATTTTGCATTTTATAAGGTAAGATTGGATCAATTGACATGGTGAATGCAAAGAACATAAGTCAAACTAGTACCATGGGTACTGTATGAGGGTAATTCATAAAAACTGCAATGCCAGCTGCTGATACATGCATCTTTCTGTGGCATTTATAGCAAGTCGTAGTCAAGGTTGTTCATGGGATACTTGTTGATGTCATTAGTTTTATAATAGGCTTATTAAGCAGTTAATATTATTTGAATTCTTTATGTATGTTGGGAAAATATCTTGCAAGAAAATAAAATTAGGATAAATTTTTTAAAGTATTACAGGAAAATTGTATTTTTATTTTTTAGCTATCAGCCATACCTGTGATACATCAAGTTTCCAGTGTCTTGATGGCCATTGTATTCCACAGCGATGGGTATGTGATGGTGATACAGATTGTCAGGACAGTTCAGATGAAGATGCCACTCACTGTAGTAAGTAGCACTTCATCCTCATTTGTGACTTTTGCATGCTGTAAGTGATATATGTCTATCCCAAGACAAGTAGGCAGCATATTCTCACATGCGACGTCATCCAAAGAGCCTGTTACGGACAGTGCAAAAGTTTACTGTCACTTTAAAAGTCTTGAGACTGTCTGTACCATGCATGCATGAGTGCTTTCCTGCCCGATTTCGGCTTGCAGGACCATTGGTTCTCCATTTTTCATGGAGCTGAGAAGCTGTTTGGACATTCTCCAAGAGTGTAAAACTCTTGCCTTTTTCAGTGCCTTCCCATTAGCTTTTTCACTTATTTCTTTCATAGTATTTCATTTTATTGTTTCTTCTTTGTTCTAATAAAAAATGTTTGATATTTTAATTGACTTATAGTTTTGGGCCTTCAGGCTTAACTCAGCCTGTTTTCAGGTTACCATCTATTTGACATCTCTGGACCATTGAGTCCTTTGACCTAACATTTGCGGTGTTCCCCTTGATGTCCAAGTGGCTTCAGGTGGTGCACTTAGTGTAACAAGACAATTTCAGCCCAGTGCCTAGGTGTGCCCAGTACCTAGGTCCTGAGCAGTGTGATATTTCTTGCCCTAAACTCCAGAAGAGGTCACTAAGAAATAGGAATTTACAATATGAGAAACTTTTTGGGTCAACTCCAGGAACATCGAGGATGTCTGTCGGCTCTGATGCTGACGCTCAAAGACCATCAGCAACATTGACACTGTCACTGATAGTGACGCTCCAATCAACTTCCTTGTCTGCCATGCCTCCAGTGGGGGAAATTTGGAAAAAAGCTAAGAAGCATAAACATCTTTCCCCCTCTAGTCTTGCATTGGCATCGTCTAAGGCACAGGTGTCAAAGTCGGTCCTCGAGGGCCGGAATCCAGTCGGGTTTTCAGGATTTCCCCAATGAATATGCATGAGATCTATGTGCATGCACTGCTTTCAATGCATATTCATTGGGGAAATCCTGAAAACCCGACTGGATTACGGCCCTCGAGGAGGGACTTTGACACCCCTGGTCTAAGGTATCTACACCATTGATGCACTCAAAATGTTGATGCACCGAAACAAGATTGCCATTGCTGCAGCTGGTGTGTCCTCTGAGGCGTGCCTTGACAACGTCATCAATGCCTCAACACCTGACACAGTCTGCACCTTCTGTACCACTTGCAACATCAATTATGGTGCCATCTCTGCAAGATCAGATCAGAGAACCGGTGCAGAAAGAATTAGCTGGCATGCTACAGTCGCATACACTGCAGAAACATTGCATCCAGCCTCATCTCAGTCTGAGTAAGCCCCCAGAAGTCATCGAGGATTCGATCTTGTCCACACCATTGATGTTCCCAGTCAAGGAGGCCTACTTCCTCCAGGGAACACAGTTCTTCTTCCCATTCTCAACACTCCTCAACACTGGCATTCCTGTCAATGAACACCTTGAAGCACTCCAACGCTCTCCTCGAAGCATTACTCTATGTTCTCCAGCTCCAGTGCATGACATCAAGCATGATTCTGACCTATCTCTGAGTTCTTCTGAGTACCCAGAACTCTCTGCAGGCAAATCCTATAGCATTCCTTCAGATCCATCTCCTCTTCCTCCTCGTCGAAGGTCTCCACCTGAAAGTCTGTTTTTCACAAAATTCAATAGACAGATGGGGCATTCTCTTTCAGTCAAAATGGAATCAAAGTCTGAGCCTCAAGCAGAACTAATGTATGCTCTAGATCAGAGTCCCTCCTTGAGGGCCGAATCCAGTCAGGTTTTCGGGATTTCCCCAATGAATATGCATCGAAAGCAGTACATGCACATAGATCTCATGCATATTTATTGGGGAAATCCCAAAAACCTGACTGGATTCGGCCCTTGAGGAAGGACTTTGGAGACCCTTGCTCTAGATTATAAGGACTGTCTTAAACTACCCTTCCACAATTTAATGAAGGATGCCATGTTTAAAAACTTGGAATCACCACTCTTAGAACTAGTTGCTTTATGCAAGCTGGATACCTTATATAGGATCCTGTCTTGCCCAGGGCTTGATGGGCCATAGCTGCAGCATCAATCCCTCCTTGTCGAGTCTGCATTAAAAAAGTAAACAGTTCAAGAACCTATGCCAGTGCTCCATCTGGAAGAGAGGACAGGACTCAGCTACAATTTTTATACGACATTTTACTTAGTCTCTTCTTCAAAAAATGTCTTTCTACAACCAATATATTCCTGCAGAGCATTTAAATTTTCACCAACTATCAAGTGACCTCTTAGAAACAAGGAAATACATAGTGTTCTCAGTATTTGATGCATTTTATATAACTTCCTGAAAGTTTCCATTGCTATTAGGAGGAAAGCATGGCTTTGAGTTTCAGATCTTGATGCCAATGTGCAGGAACATCTCTCCAACATACCTTGTTTAGGAGATGACCTCTTCGGATACAAAATAGAGGAAGCAACACAAAAAATAAAGACATGAGGACTTCATGACAATACTATCATATTCTGGTCAAATAAATCTCAAAAATCTAAGAGGTTTTATAGTCCTAAATGTTCCTCTTATTACACCAAATGGAGATATGCTTCACCTTCTTCATTCTCACAAGCTCCCCACAACAAAGAGCTAAAAAATCTCAGACACAGACTCAATTAAAATCTTAGTAGTCTTTTTGATTCCATTATCAAGTGCTGAGCCAGTATTCCTCAATCTCTACCTTCAACTCTCCCTATAGGACAGATATGTCAAACTCTGGCCCGCGGAACAAATCTGGCCCGTAGTCTAATAAAATTTGGCCAACCAGATAATTCCTGCCATCGCTGAGATTTGGCCCACCGTTCCATCCCTGCCTGCACCCTGCCTGCCGCCGGCATAATCACCACTGCCACTGCTCTTCACGAACATTTGGGAACTCGGGAGGAAGATGAGCTTCAGACATTAAAGCAGCCTGCAGAGGATCGCTGGTCAGCTATAGCAATCCTAGCAGGCTGCCGTAGCCTCAGCAACACATTCCCTCTGTACGTTAGAGGAGGGGCAGGACCGCGGCAGAGAGAATGTGCTGCAGAGGCAGCCTGCTAGGACCGGCGATCCTCTGCAGGCTGTTTTATTTTGGTGATCCTCTGCAGGCTGCTTTATTTTGTTTACATCACAGATGGTAGTGATCAAAATGGTGATGAACAGAAGCAAGTGGCGATAAGAATGAGGAAGAGAGGTGGCTGGAGAGTGAGTATTAAGGTCTAAGGTGAAATAGTAGAAATGATGTAACTGGACAGGTTAGTAAACCAAGAGGATCTATTCTACTGATGAGACTTACAAGGTTGGGCGATTGGGGATGCTAGTATTTGAGGGGACTGGGGAGGAGAGGTGGCGGTAAGAGGAAGTTTTCTCTGTAGAGAATACAGTGGAAGTAATCTGGATAGAGGATAATTGAATGAGGAAGGGGGAAGAAGAAAGGAGAGGACAAATGATTGAGATGTTTGGAGAGTGATGAGTTGGAGAGAGTCAGGAATAGGGGGACAGATGAATAAACAGCTTTACAATTATTGCAGTTACTACGTCTAGGTATGGTGAGCTGGAACAGGAGCAAGAGCAGGATGTGACATCACTAAGTGTAACAAAAGAAAGACAGCATGAAAGAAAGAGGGAGGTGATGAGAAAAAGGAAAGATACCAGACCTCCAGGGGAGGGAAGTTTGGTGGAGGATGGGCTGGGGAGGGCTTCAATGGCTGGGAGGGTATAGATGGGCTGGAGTAAGTCTTAACAGAGATTTCGACAGTTGGAACCCAAGCACAGTACCGGGTAAAGCTTTGGATTCTTGCCCAGAAATAGCTAAGAAGAAAAAATTTAAAAATTTAAATTGAATCAGGTTGGGCAGACTGGATGGACCATTTGGGTCTTTATCTGCCATCATCTACTATGGAAGGGAAGAAGAAAGAAGGTGACCCTGGCAAGTGAGTTATCAGAAGACAACCAGAGCCTGGGACCACAACATGATTTGAATGATGACCAGACAACAAAAGGTAGAAAAATAATTGTATTTTCTGTTTTATGATTACAATATGTCAGATTTGAAATGTGTAATCCTGCCAGAGCTGGTGTTAGAGAGCAGCTGTGAACTAGGTCCTATAAGAGAGAAGAAAAGTCTTTTTTATTTATTCTGTTTACATTACAGAGCCGATGTGGGGTTGGAGAGGTTGTAACCCTACACTTCTACTAAGACTAAGGGGTCCTTTTATTAAGGTTTGCATATAGCGCGCGCTAAATCAGTTAGTGTACCTTAATATAAGGACCCCTAAGTATCTTAATTAAAAATTCAGCCCGCGACTTAGCCTATGTTTTAGATTTTGGCATCCATCCAATTCAGTAGAAGAGTGGTCTGGTGCTTGGAGCAGCTGCCATGGCACCCTGAGGTTCTGATTTCATCTCTGTGTAGCTCCTTGTAGTTCTAGACAGGTCACTTAACATTTCACTGCCCAGATAGTTATTCCTACACATTGCTATGTTGGATTTTAATTTCTGTGGTGCTGTTTACTATTCTTCAGACACAACATACTTTCTTTCCACTAATGGACTTCATGTTCTCCCGCTACTATTCTATCTCTTACATTTGGGTATACCCACATTCTCCTTTCACTATAGCTATTAATGGCGAAGTGGTTTAAGCATTCAACTTATCTCATGGAAATGTGCTCCCATGGGTTTGAGCCCCACTCCCAGGAGCATTTTAAATTTCCCTTAGGATTGTCAGGTTTTTCTGACTTTTCTAATTCTTCATAGCCACCTTCATTCTTTCGTGGCCTGACCACCTCTCTCGCTTCTACACAGCCATTTGCAAAGCTCCTCTAATGCACAAGCACATAACGACAGTATAGTGCACATCTGCGGAATCCAACCTCTGCACCTTGGATTGTGAGTAAGGGCCCTGAGCTTTCCCTGTGACCATGCACAATTCATGTAGGGTTTTTTTTGTGCCTCTTTCTGTTTCTAAAACTTCACTTGGATAACATTGCACCTTTCCTACCAATGCTTTGAATGGGAAAAGGTTCTATTTCTCCTCATTCACATTTCAATATCTGATCTCTATACTCTGTTTCTCTCAGTACAGCCTGTAGCCAGATTATTCACAAATATTTGCATATTCTGCTCTAATTTTTGAACCTTACTGCTTCAACAGGAACATTTAATGGTTTCTACTTCCTGTTCACTGTTTATTCAGTCCCTTCTCAACTGGTTCTCCTTTGTTTTCTTTTCATTATAAATTGTGAGAAGAACTGCTTCTCTTCTATTTTCTTACATTGGCTTTATTCTCTTTACAAGGCATTCCAGAGCTCTCACACAGCCTCCTGATAGAACTGTTCATATATGACTTAATCTTCAGTCAGATAGTCTTTCTTTTCAGTTCTCCATTAATGCCCATAGTATGGAATTTCTCTCCTTTCTATGCTTTTGTTCCCAGTTTCATCCTACAACATTAGTCTATTCAACTGGAACCAGCCTTTCTTTTCTTTTTCCAATTTTTTGGTTTTCCCTCTCATTTCCTGTCTTCTCAAGAGGAAACGAATGGCTTTCTGGGATTTTTCATCTGGCACTCTTATATGTGCCATTTTCTCTATTTCCCTTTCTGCTTTTCTCCTTGAGTTTTTCTGGCGTCTTCCTAACCTATACTCGGACTCGCCTGACGTTCTGAGGTCGTCTCCTTTTTTACAGCCTCCCTTACATGTTGCTGTTCTTACCTTCTTACCATTTCCTGTTTCGGAGGATGGGTTGTATGCCTCTTATTTCTCTTTTCTTTTTCTTCCTTTGCTCCGCCTACTCAAATATGATAATATATATGCCTTTTGAGTGGAGACCTTCCTATTGGTGTTTTATTTAGAGGCCAACACTCGCTCCATCCCATTTCATAAACTAGGCAGGCCTACATGTTGAGTATATGCTTCCTGCTTGTCCTGGGATAAAGCACAGTTATTACTGTAACAGGTGTTATCTGGGGACAGCAGGCAGGTAGTCTCACATCCCACCCACCTCCCCTGGTTGGTTTCTTCATTTGGGCATAGAACCTTGTGAGCCAGCGTCAGACAGAAAGGCCATGCAGAAAGCCCATGCTTACACAAAAACTCCTGTTACTAAGGGATGATTGAAACAATTCATAAACAGTCCCCGAAATCCCAAAAGTGTTAAGTCTATCCAGAAGAACTTGATGATTCACAGTATCAAATGCTGCTGCCACATCCAAAGATACTAATAAAAAGGTGCTTCCCCTTATCAAAACCCAACCGAATTTCCTCGCAAAGAGATAATAACAGTAACTCAGTATTGTTGTATTTACAAAATCCAAATTGGAAATCGTCAAAACACTCATGGGAAGTTACAAAATTGTTCAACTGTTGCAAAACAATCTTCTCCAGTACTTTAGACATAAACATCAGATTTGAGAAAGTTTTCGTCCTGTCTTCTTTAGTAACATCTAACAAAGCACCCTTCAAAAGAGGGCAAACTACGGCTCATTTCAACATATCCAGAACTCAGTGATGGTGCTTTCAAAGCCTTAAACACCGATGGAGCACATGGGTTCAAAAGACAATTCGATGAACTAACTGCCTCTATTACTTGAATCATATCCCAACTCCAATTGGCAAGAACTCACTCCATACTTCGACAACAGCCTGATTGACCTGATCAGCCTTCAAAGCAGGCATAATTCCCATAATTGTTTGCTTTGACAAAAAATAATCAGCAAGCTGAATACATGTCTGATATTTATGCTTGGTAACTATTGGCGTTATCAGTGAATGTACAATGGAACACAATTCCTTTGAACCTGAGGGAGCAGATGCAATCTGCATGTCAAAATATTGTTTTTTTAGTGTTTAACACAGAGGCTTTAAAGTTAATCATTGCTGTAACATATGCCTCCCGAAAGAAAATCTGGGTTTTTCGGCCACTAATGTTCTAATTTCCACTGTTCATATTCTTTCATATTCACTAGGTGGATTATGGATTGTTAGTCTATTTTGTGTCTTGATGCTTTAAACTCAGAAGTAAATTAGTTGTCTTAAATTACTCTTGTACGGTTTCTGCTAAAAGTATATATTAGGGTACAGTATATTGGTTCTATGAAGTCCATTCTTTTAATCACAAAATACCTGTGTATTGAACTGTCATTTAATGTTTATTTTTAATGATTTGCAGATAAAAAATGCAATGGATATTTGTGTTCAAATGAAACTTGCATCCCATCTGTCAAGCACTGTGATGGAATAAAAGATTGCCCTGATGGTGGAGATGAGCTACAGTGTGGTAAGCATACTGGACAGCTATTTTCTCAAAAGATATGGAATATATGCCATACCTCTGTTTTATCATTGCGGCATATTACAAGTTGCAGTCTGAATTTTTTTAAAAAATTTGCCCCATAACCTAGTTATACCTTGATTGTCACCATTTTTCTACACTAGGATATTAAATACAGTAACATAGAAATGAGGCAGAAAGCTCTGGGAAGGTTACTGGGCTGATGAAGTAAGCTGGCTCTTCTTAGTGCAGATCCTAAACCCTGAACAGTGATTAAAAGGGCTTTTAAAGGAGGAGGCTATTTATTATGTATTTTTAAAAAAATGAATAGCCTATTTCCAAAATTCAAAGCAGATGACGAAATGATGTACATAATAAAATCATAAATTGTAGAGAAAGTGAAGATACCCAAATATTTAAATGCAATGATAACCTCTTCAGCATACAATCTCATTTTTTCCTGCATTTTGATCTTGTATAAGAGTAAAAGCTTTATGTAAGGCTATTGCTTGTTGTTTGGAACAACTGTTTCATCAAGTGATACCTTTCTCCCCAGCAGGGTTTTTCCTTGACAAATATGAATCTTTTTGATTGTTAACTTGATGTCAATGTTAGTTGGTTTGGAAAACAGAGGTATGGTGGTGGTGGGGAAAAATACTTAGGGCTCCTTTACTAGGGTGCGTTAGAGCCTTAACGCGTGGAATAGTGCGCTAAATTGCCCCGCGTGCTAGACCTTAACACCAGCATTGAGCTGGCATTATTCTAGAAGCATACCGCGCGGTTTAAAGCGCAGTAATTTTGTGTGTGCGCTAAAAACACTAGCGCCCCTTAGTAAAAGAAGCCCCTAGTATATGGATTAAGCCAGAATAAACCTTTCTTTTTGGTCATGGAGGAATCTGTTTCATACCAGGCTTACTCCAAAGCATAAACAGGTATTTTTACACTAAACTATACAGCAGGGTCAAAAACATGGAGGACTGCGAAGATCTTCAAAAAGATCTGACAACGCTGGAAGAGTGGGCCAAAAAGTGGCAAATGAGCTTCAACATAGGGAAATGCAAGATCATGCATGTAGGGAAAAAGAGCCCGATGTTAACTTACACGATGGGGGGATCACCGCTAGGGGTGAGCAACCTTGAAAGAGACCTGGGAGTGATGGTAGACACAACATTGAAGGCGTCGGTGCAGTGCGCCACAGCCTCAAGGAAAGCGAACAAAATATTGGGTATCAAGAAGGGTATCACGACCAAGACGAAGGAAGTCATCCTGCCACTGTATCGTGCAATGGTGCGCCCGCACTTGGAGTACTGTGTCCAGTACTGGTCGCCGTACCTCAAGAAGGACGGTACTTGAGAGAGTCCAGAGAAGAGCAACTAAGCTAATAAAGGGTATGGGGGACCTCTCATATACTGACAGACTGAAAAAGCTGGGGCTTTTCTCCCTGGAAAAGCGACGACTCAGGGGAGACATGATAGAAACCTTCAAGATCATGAAGGGCATAGAAAAAGTGGACAGGGACAGATTTTTCAAATTATGGGGAACCACAAGTACAAGGGGGCACTCAGAGAAATTGAAAGGGGAAAGGTTTAGAACAAACGCCAGGAAGTTCTTTTTCACCCAGAGGGTGGTGGATACATGGAACGCGCTACCGGAGGATTTGATAAGCAGAAGCACGCTACAGGGCTTCAAAGAAGGTCTGGCCAGTTACCTGGAGGACAAAGGGATTGAGGGGTACAGCTAGGAGTAGAGGTAGGTTATAGGGATAGGATTAGAGGTAATTTATAAAATTAGTCAGAGACCACTGTTCAGGCAATAGGCCTGATGGGCCGCCGCGGGAGCGGACCACTGGGCAAGATGGACCTCTGGTCTGCCTCAGCGGAGGCAACTTCTTATGTTCAGGCACTCTCATAGTCTTATTTTGAATCCTTTTAGGTTATCTGCCTCTGATTGGTGGGGGGTGGGCCCCTGCACCACCACCACCTTTCTTCTCTTAAAATTCTTTTTTTTGTAGGAGGGCTTGTATTTTGGGATATCTTTGGATGAAACTGACATGTGTTATCTCTGAGGGAGTATAAGAGCATAGCTCCCTCGGAATTTTATTTCTGCTCCGTTACTTGTTTGAATGATTTCATCCTTCTCTGATTCAAATTGATATGCTTAATTGAGATGATTCATTGTAGGCCAATTTTCTTAGTTTTTTGATCTGGCTGGTATAGTTTTCAGACTATGCGATCTTTGTCCCTTGCCAATAGTTCTCATTTGCATTATTCTGGTGAGGTAGAGGAACAAGGGAGGGGTGGGCTATGATATTGTATAGAATGAATTGCTATTGAGCCAATCTGATGTATTTTTGACTGTTTGTTGAATTTTCAGTAAAAGAAGAAATCTAACATACCTTACCTTCTTACCACAATACTGAATTTATTTATTTTTTTTTATGTTTAAGAACCTTTGTGCACACGTTACATGGATTTTGTGTGTAAGAATCGTCAGCAGTGTTTGTTTCACAATTTGGTATGTGATGGTTTCATTCAGTGCCGGGATGGATCTGATGAAGATTCCAGCTACGCTGGATGCTGTAAGTTTTGATTTTTTAAAAATTTGCTGTATATATTTTTTTCTGAATTGAAATAGAACTGATCTGAACTAAATATAAGACAGATAAAAATTAAGAAATAAACAGACACATTTTCCCCTTTATTTAGTTGCAGTAATAAAGACAAACAGCTTACCATACCATTAGGTGACATAATTGACATCAGAACGTGTATTTCCAGAACTTTAAAAATAAAGTTACAAGTCTCTCCTGAGCATGTATAGAATTTCCAATGTCCTTGTGGCCATACCAGGCACCTCCAGCTTCCCCCCCCCTTCATTGGCTGAAATGGGTGTTTTTGAGTCTCATCATCAAACTGAGCTTTTGAATTCAGTTTTTCTGTGTTTTGCACGTGCTTTGTCCCTGTTAGTTCTTGATCCAGATTTTCAGATGTACAGTAAGTTTGTTTTTTCTTTTTTTTTAATCTTAAGTATGTTTGTAAATGTTTAGTACTATATCAAATATGCATATTATTGTTGTTTACAATTGTGACATGCATTGTTTTTATTGTTCTATTAAAATTCAAGAAGTTAACACTAAATAGAAATTATTATAAATAATTTGTCAGCAAGGGAAAGAGAAGTGAGTCAGTGTTCAAGTCTTTGCAACTGTGTGTCAGGAGACCACTGAGGCAGTCCATCATTGAAAGTAACAGCCTAAATCGTAGAGAGAATATGGTTTTTATAGCAAGTTAAAAAAACAGCTATTGCTTCAAACTTTCTTGTTTTTCTCTGACAAGACTTCTAATGGCATTTCTTCATTTGGGTTCTTTTGCTTTTTGCCATCATCAGCCCTTTATCATTTCTGCTTGGCTTGATTATGCTGTTCTGCCCCCATTTGCATGGAAGCAAGTTATTGTTTAATGTAACAGGACTACAAGTCCCTGTAGTCTTGTAGTTCCCTGTAACAGGCTCTTTCATAACATGTGTACAAGCTCTCTATGTCTTATGGGACTCTTTCTATTGTTTTGCTTGTTCCCTAAGCATGCTAGGAAAGTAGCCTCATTCCTCTTCTAGCCCTTTTGGGTCTATAAAGTTAGTCTCCAGCATGTTTCTTTTAGGAACTAAAATTGCCATGCTGTATTAGGGCTGCATGAGCTCTTCAACTCCATTGTGATTCTATCAAAATTTTACCAGTGAAAAAAGTATAAACGGTATTCTTTATCGTTCCTTCAGACCGGCACAGACGGATGGGTTTACGCTCCTGTGCCAGCAGGAGGAGACTGAGAACACACTGAATTCTTACAGTACAAGTGGACTGTGCAGTTTCCCATAGAATCAGTCTGTTCTCAGTCTCCAGCAGGTGGAATGGAAAGCCTGTGCAGTCTTCTAAATTTAGGCCTTGGCAGGGTCTGATGGAAAGGTTAGGCAGTAGCCTTTTTTGTCTGCCCCTATTTCTGGTTGGACTGAGCCGGGGTCCTGCGGGACCATTACCACCTTGGGGGGTGTCACACTCAGTTGGTCAAGTCCCTTCCCCCATTTCCCCCACCTCCCCATTTTTTCTTTAGAGGAGTCTCAACTACGCCTTGCCATGATCAGGCAAAGACTATAGCTTTGAGTGCTTGTGGGGTCTGCTCCTTTTTATTTTTAAAGTTAAAAAAAAAAAAGGCCCGAAGCAGTGCTTTTCTCTGTTCCGGTTCTTTCAGCTGCTGGTTTCATTTTGACTGCCTTGCGGTTAATATGCACACTTCTCACAAGCTGAAGAAGTGCACAGCATATACCTGCTAAGGAATTAATGCATTTGGCCTTTGTTGTTTTTGATTGCGGCTGGAAGGGGGACCCTTGTTAGATTCCAGAATGCTCTTGTGGGCCAATCACGACTGTGTAAATCGGTTTCAGTGTAAGAAACAGTTTAAAAACTCAGCTGTTTGTTACTGCATTTTTGTGATCTATTAGTAGGTATTTGATAGCTAGCCCTGGACATTTTCCACTTGCAGTCCTAGTCTTTTCTGACTTTACTAAAATTAAATAAATAAATAAAAACATTGCACATAAACTGTCAAGATAGATAAAAATCAATTCCACATTGGCTATCAGAGATGTGCTTAATTTAGCTACATTCTCTGAAGCAAATACTAGTCCACCACTGAAGCCCCTTCAGCTGTTCCATGGCAGCCACAAGGATAACTCTGCACCTACACTCTTCGCCACTGCACATGCAGTTACCTTAGTGCATGCACGGATTCAGTACCCGAATAGTATCACCTAAAGGCTTTTTTTTTTTTTTGGGGGGGGGGGGGTTATTTTAATTTGGTTGGGCAGACTCAGCAGTTCTGCCAGCCTAACCAATCAAAAGAAAAACAGGAACTGAACCAGGAACTGAATCCCCCAATGGCACGATGCGTTCCTATGCTTGATTACTACAGGACACTAAGGAGGAGGAGCCAAAACACTCTTCTGGCCTGGGATTGGTCAGCCTTGAGCCGTCAAGGGATTCAGCATCTGTAGACAATTCTTTGAATGCCTGACACCGGCAAGGATGCTCTGAACTTCGCTGGGCATGAAGGTAAGGAGGAGCAGCTGCTGGGAGCCCCAGCTTTTGATTTGGGCCTTCACTGAATCCCTTGAAGGTCCTGACCTCACGCTACTGGCGCTAATGGGATATCGGATGAAATAAAATAGAATGCAGTACCTCATTTCTGTAAGGGTGCAAATGTAATGATATGTTTATCTTTGGGTTTGTTTGTTTTTTTTAATAGCCAATGTACCTGAGTTCCATAGGTCTTGTGATTCCTCCAGCTTTCAATGTCAGAATGGACTGTGCGTCAGTCTGGTTTGGAAGTGTGATGGAACAGATGATTGTGGAGATTATTCTGATGAAGCAAATTGTGGTGAGTAATATAATTGCTACATCGTTTCTTTGCAAATATTTTGTGGTAATGTAGCATTTTGTCTTGGCCAACTTTAAAAGTCAAATAAGTTGAAATTACAGTGTTTGATGCATAGGATTAATATATTGGAACTGGAAGAAAGAGACCTACTCTCAATTCTTGGAACTGTCTTGAACCTACAGGCTTTCAAGTTTGCACTACTTAATTAATACTAGTTAGAAACACCAATGGGTTCTGAAAATTTAATAAATATCTGAGGGAGGCAATCAGTTCATGGGAACGCAAAATCACAACTTTCCAGAATTTCAAAAAGCACAGAAAAGTGCAAAAATCCTTCTTAATGAGCCTTGTGAAAGCAGGAAATCACATATGTCCAATGAACTTAACTACCATCTACAAGGACTTATCTCAGAAGCCACCAACATCCATCTAATAAGAGGGTCTGTTGTCTGGGAGTGCCAACTGATCACCCTATAGAGCCCCGTTTCTTATCCTTCATCAGGGGTAAACTCAGGTACATCTCACACCAAAGGTTAAATCAAACGCTGTTCCTCTCCAGCACGAAATAAGACTTTAGCTGAAACTGTCCATGTCCAACGGTTGCCAGCATTTTGCTTAGCTGCTACAGGGAACCATAGACACTGGTCATTACTGAACATGGACAGTTTCAACTAAAGCCTTATTTCATCAAAATAAGTAAAAAGATGTTTGCTTATCAAATAACTGGAAATTCAGACTCCCTGAATCACTACATCAAGCACCATCCCTGCCTGTATTCAAATTCAGGCTCAAGACCTACTTCTTCGAGGTTGCTTAAATATCTCCTAACCCCCACTCTCTGTTAGGCATTCATGCTGATGAACTCCTCAAACCCCTGCTTGTTATATTTGTCTGTTAAGTAGATTGTAAGCTCTTCTGTGCAGGGTCTGTGTCTTGAATGTTCTAATGTGCAGCACTGCATATGTCTAGCAGCGCTATAGAAATGAAAAGTGGTAGCAGTGCTAAGAGGACAATAATAATTTTAATGGGAAGTTTTTTCTGCCAGTGATAGGATTTAAAATTCTGATGATTTTGTTTTGAAAGGAGTTTTCTGAGGCTTTTTTCTTACATTTTAGTAGAATGTATGTATTTGCTATAAAATTTATAGCTATAAAGGTGGAGAATTGCTAGTTTTTGTATATACAGTGGTACCTTGGATTACGAGCATAATCCGTTCCAGGAGCATGCTCGTAATCCAAAATGCTCGTATATCAAAGCAAGTTTCCCCATAGGAAGTAAGGGAAACTTGCTTTGATATGTTTCCACCCCCCACCTTCCCCCCCCCCGAGGCCAGCAGCGCTGCTCCCCCCGAAGGCCCCCCTCGTGAACCGGCACCCCCCGCCGCCATCGGACACCCCCCCTGCCGCCATCGGGCACCCCCCCGTCGCGACCTGAGGTCCCCCCAACCCACCTGAACCCTCTTCTTACTTTTCTGTAGCCTCCAAAGCGGCACCGGCACCAGCATGTCCTGTGCGTGGTGCCGGTGCCTGAAGATCTGCTTCCTGTGCTGGGCCTTGAGAGTTCACGTTCGACGTGAACTCTCAGGCCTTGCACAGGAAGCAGATCTTCAGGCACCAGCACCACGCACAGGACATGCTGGTGCCGGTGCTGCTGCGGAGGCTACTGGAAAGTAAGAAGAGGGTTCGGGTGGGTTGGGGGGACCTTAGGTAGCGGCGGGGGGGGGTGCCCGATGGCAGCGGGGGGCCCGATGGCGGCGGGGGTGCTGGATCGCGGGGGGGGAGGGTGCCGGTTCGCAGGGGGGGCGCTCGCAAATCGAAGCGCGCTTGGTTTCCGAGGTGCCGATTTTGCGAATGTTTTGCTCGTCTTGCAAAACACTCGTAAACCGGTGCACTTGTAAACCGAGGTACCACTGTATTTGTATGCTTTATGGCAGCCAATATCTTGAAGAAATTTGATTTAACTGTATGGCGTTTCTTTCTAATTTCTGATTTTTATTATTTGTACCCGCTTGAATGGATTTTATGTCCCAGAATGGTTAAGCAGATCTAATAAACCTGAACCTGAAATATATTTGTCATTAGAAAATCCAACCGATGTCTCCAGCTGCTCCCATTTTTACCAATTCCAGTGCCAGAATGGACATTGCATCCCCAATAGATGGAAATGTGATGAGGAAAATGATTGTGGAGACTGGTCTGATGAAAAGAATTGTGGCGGTAAAAGCATTTTGTATAGTTCTTTTCTTACAATCGCATACAAAAATAAAATTAAGAAATATGAGGCCATTTTCAGACAAGGCAGTGTGTGTTGTCAGTTGAAAATCTGGACATCTAGGTTCAGCTGAAAATTTCCTTAATCTCGGTAGTTTTTGCCACTCAAAATTAGAATAGCCATCTTTGGATAAAAATGGGGCACCTAACCCTTCTCTTCAGTCACAATCTCTCTCCCCTCCAATCTGAATCATGGTATTCTCCTTTCTGACCTATGATAAGTTAAAATCCACTTTCTTCCCTGAGCCGGTCAGTATAGTATATATGGTTAGATCTTTTAATGTCTTCCCTCACTTTACACCATAGATTGTACATTTCAGTAGTAGTTCAAGGTGAGTTACATTCAGGTACAGTAGGCATTTCCTTTTCCATGGAGGGTTTACAATCTAAGTTTTGTGTCTGAGGGTAGTACAAAGAGTTCAGTGACTTGCCTTAGGTCACAAGAAGCAGCAGTGAGATTTGAACCCTGGTTCTCACTAGAGGTTAACTGAATTTGAAGTCAGCTCTGAATTTGGGCTTAGTCATCCTTTAGTTTCAATCAAAAATGCAAGTGTATTTTCGGTTGAAATCGAAACGCCCTCTGTCATCACTCTCTACTTGCTCCCATCCCTACCCCTTCCCCTTCCAGAGTAGGTCTAACTAGGCAGTGGTGGGGTTTGAGAGCCTAGTTTTTACATGCCCAAGTGATCTAGTGGCCTCCCACTGCAGCCTTGGTAGCCATTTTGATTGACCAGCGGGGTAGGACTAATTGGGGATGCTCCTTCCTGGCAGAGAGCTGGTCCAATGGAACCCACTCTTTCCTAGGAGTGGGGGGAGAGGAGGTGCTCTTTTTGGTCACCCTTTAGTTCTTACCCACTGATTTAACCATTAGGCTACTTTTTTCAATCCTCCCCTTATTGGGAAAAGGGTAGAAGGTGCTTCAGTGCAGGCCTGTACAGGAAGGCTCCATGCTGGTGCACATCATCTATGAAGTGTCAGAAAAGGCATGGGGCACAGCACCCATGTGGGGAAGGTTGGGGAGGGAGGGAAAAGATGCCAGTCTATGTTGCCTGGGGAGAGTAAGGAGATAAGATGCTGGACACTAGAGAAAATAGGTAGGGGAAGGTGTTGGACCCAACATGGGAGACTAGGAAAGAACTATTGGACCCATGTTTAGAATCGCATATAGATTGCCTCGTCGACTTTTGACTTGGTTAGAAACTTTGCGAACTATATGCATGTATCTCTGGTAGCTTGTTTAATTCATGAGCCATTACTCCATGTCAGATATTCCAAGTTGATTCTGAACTTAATATACCACTTAAGAGAAATCTATCAAAGGTGGTTTACAAATTTATTAAAAAGAAAGATGAGAAAAGGAACTACAGTGGTATAGAAGAGATAGACGCCATGGAGAGTAAATGAAATCTAAATGTATTCTTGGCCCCTTCCCATCCTATTTATTTGCGAATATTCCCATCTCAAACCATTATTTGGTTGTCTACGCTACTGAATTATGCCTTAGAAAATGGATACTTTTCTTATGATATGGGTTCAATAAATCTTACTCCTCTCTTGAAAAAAATCAGGCCTCGATCCTGCTGTCTCCTCTCACTATAGACTGATTGCCAATGGCTCCTTCTAACCAAACTTTTGGAATCAATTGTTGCTTCCCAACTCTCAAATTACTTGGAGAAATTTTCTATCCTCCAACTTTCCAGCACGATTTCTGCTCAAATTCTAGTATGGAAACACTCCTGGTCTCCCTGCTCTCAAAGATTCAACAAATGCAGTTATGTAAGAACCACGCTATTTTTCAATTTGATTTATCTGCTACTTTTGACGTCATTAATCATGACATCTTGCGTTTCTTGCTCTCAGAAATTGGTCTCAATCAGACAGCCCTGGAATGGTTTTCTAACCCCCTCTTTTACAAAGGCGCGTTAGCCATTTAACGCGCACTAAATGCTAACGCGTCCATAGACTTATAATGGGTGTGTTAGCTAAAACACATAGCGTACCTTAGTAAAAAGAACCCTAAATTTCTGTCGTATCGTTCCTACTAAGTTAATATGGAGGGATCTACTTCAAAATCCTGGAGGGCCCCTTGTGGTGTACCCCGGGGTTCTCCACTGTCTCGGATCTTATTCAACATCTGTATGAGTACATTGAAATACTATGACCTGAATATTCACGAAACCCTATTGACGTATGCTGATGACATTTTTATATTACTCGAGGTCGATCCAGATCTAGTTAATTTATCAGCCAATATTAACCATTGTATTACAAAACTACAGCCCTTGGCACTGATGGACTAATGAAAGCGAGCCAACATGGCTTCTGCAAAGGAAGATCGTGCCAGACAAACTTACTGCACTTCTTTGAGGGGGTAAACAGCCAGATGGACAAAGGGGAACCCGTAGACATCATTTATCTCGACTTCCAAAAAGCCTTTGACAAAGTACCCCATGAGCGGCTACTTAGGAAGCTGTGGAACCACGGGGTGGAAGGGGACGTACACAGATGGGTTAAACACTGGTTGGCAGGCAGGAAGCAAAGGGTTGGAGTGAAGGGCCACTACTCGGACTGGAGGAGGGTCACGAGCGGAGTTCCGCAGGAGTCGGTACTCGGACCGCTGCTGTTCAATATATTTATCAACGACCTAGAAATGGGGACGAAGTGTGAAGTTATAAAATTTGCGGATGACACTAAACTCTGTAGCAGGGTTAGAACTGTGGAAGAATGTGAGGACCTACAAAGGGACCTGAACAAACTGGAGGAGTGGGCGAATAAATGGCAAATGAACTTCAATGTAGGGAAATGCAAGGTCATGCATTTAGGGAAAAAGAACCCGATGTTCAGCTACCAAATAGGGGGATTAGTACTAGAGGCAAGTAACCTTGAAAAGGACTTGGGTGTGCTGGTGGACACAACAATGAAGTCAACAGCACAATGCGCAGCAGCCTCAAAGAAAGCAAACAGAATGTTGGATATTATTAAGAAGGGTATTACAACCAGAACAAAGGAAGTCATCATGGTGCTGTATCGCGCAATAGTGCACCCGCATCTGGAATACTGTGTCCAATATTGGTCGCCGTACCTAAAGAAGGACATGGAGATACTTGAGAGGGTTCAGAGAAAAGCGACAAGAATGATAAAAGGTATGGAAAACCTTTCATATGCAGACAGGCTAGAAAGGCTGGGGCTCTTCACCCTGGAGAAGCGGAGACTCAGAGGAGACATGATAGAGACTTACAAGATCATGAAGGGCATAGAGAAGGTGGAAAGGGACAGATTCTTTAGCCTATTGGGAACTACAAGAACAAGAGGGCACTCGGAGAAATTGAAAGGGGACAGGTTTAGAACCAATGCTAGGAAATTTTTTTTCACTCAGAGGGTGGTAAACACCTGGAATGCGCTTCTGGAGGATGTGATAGGACAGAGTACATTAAGGGGATTCAAAGAGGGATTGGACAAGTTCCTGAAGGATACGGGGATTGAGGGATATAGATAGATGTAGAGATAGGATTCTGGAAGGGTATAGATGGAAGAATAATGGGGATTGAAAGGTTTTAGACAAAGGATCACTTACAGGTCATGGACCTGATTGGCCTCCGCAGGAGCGGACTGCTGGGCGGAGGCAACTTCTTATGTTCTTATGGTCCAGATGAAATTAAATGCTGCTATGACAAAGCTTCTTTGGCTGGGCCCTAAATTAGATTCTCTTCCTTCTGCTGCGAACCTAGATTTGGGAGAATCTTCGAAAATTGAGTTTTCCTCATTAGTATTAGGCATTGTCATTGATTCTTCACTCACATTTAAGAATCAAATTAACTCTCTTGCAATAAAGTGTTTTTTTAGTCTTTGTGTTTTGAGGAAAGTTAGACCGTTCTTCTACCAACAGCATTTTTCTGTCTTGGTCCAATCAGTCATTCTGGCATGTTTGGACTATTGCAATTCACTGTGCGTGGGCTTATCTAAGGCTAGCCTTCAGAGACTCCAGCTAATACAGAATACTGCTGCGAGACTCATTTTTGGTAAGCACAATTATGACCATGTGTCTCCTCTCCTTAAAGAATTACACTTCTCCCTCAATATTCACGGGGGTTAGGGGCAGAGCCCGCCCACAAATATTAAAAAAATGTTAATAATATTCAGGCCGATTCTGACCCCCCCCCCCAGCTTTCCCCCAGAATTAAAGCTGTATTCCGGACCATCCCCACCTCTCTCCCGCTTTCCCCCAGAATCCCTTAAGCCTTATCTGGTGGTCTAGTGGGTTTTTGGGGCAGGAGCGATCTTCCTATGCTCCTGCCCCATGCAGATCACTCATAGGAAATGGCTGCCGTGAGCTCCCGTCATAGTCTCGAGAGACTACAGGAGCTCACAGCAGCCATTTTCTATGAGTGATCTGCAATAGAATACTTTTATGATCATGATTCAGAGCCACTGATTATTTGAAATTAATTCCCTAAAAATTATACGTTTTTGAATTTTGAAATGAGTGGTTGTAAGGCTTATATCACTTAATGCTAGTTCACATTGTTAATGCTGTCCAGATAAAACAATAAATGTTTTGACCATCAAAGATTATTGATGACTCAAGTAGCGAAAGAAAATACATTTTTACATCTTTCTGAAATTTATTTATTTATTCAATTTGCTATGCCTTTCTCCCAAGGGAGTTCAGAACGTTTAACATTAATTTATTCAGGTACTCGAGTATTTTTGGGCTGCTTTTGTTGTCCTGGCATATATCAGAGTCATCTAAATTAATTTTATTTCTGGTTTTGATTCAGAATCACTTCCTTCTACCACTAAAACACCACCTACCTGTGGGCCCAATTATTTCCGATGTACCAATGGAGCATGCATCAGTAACAGCTGGGTTTGTGATGGCTACAGAGATTGTATAAATGGATCTGATGAGGAAGACTGTCCTGTTTACACAAGTGAGATTTGTTCCCCTTTTTAAGACAACCAAATTGCAAAGAATAAATCTGATTTTACCGATATTTACTTCAAAGAAATTATACTGTATTTTTCACTCCATAAGACACACTTTTTCCACCCCCAAAAAGGGGGTGGAAATGTAAGTGCTTCTTATGAATCAAAGATACTAATTTGTTAAGCCCGCTGCCACGTCTTTTAAATCTGCCACCGCCACATATTTTTAAACCCCCTGCCGCATATTTTTTTTAATTAAAAACCCACTGCACCCGCTGCATATTTAAAAAACAAAACAAACCCGCCACCACTGCATCTTTAAAACCCGCTCGCTGCCGTCGTACCTGGTGGTCCAACGTATTTCCCGGCTAGCAGCACCACAGGCCAGAAGCGTAGAGATCAGGAGCAAGCCTTCTGAGCTCCCACCTGGGCCCGCGCCGATTCCGAATGTCTGTAGTCAGCTCTCGTGAGAACTGACTGCAGCCATTCGGAGATCAGCGTGGGCATGGAGGGCTTGCTCTTGATCTCTGCGCTTCTGGCCTGTGGCGCCACTGGCTGGGAAAGATGAAAGCCGTCTAAGGAGGGAGGAATTTAAAAAGGTACCTAGGGGGTATGATTAAAGATATGGGTGGGAGGAATGATTAAAAAAGGTACTGGGGGGACATAGGGGGATGATTTAAGGCAGTGTTTTTCAACCTTTTTTGGGCAAAGGCACACTTGTTTCATGAAAAAAATCACGAGGCACACCACCATTAGAAAATGTTAAAAAATTTAACTCTGTGCCTATATTGACTATATATAAAGTAATTCACTTGAGTGCCACCGCCGCCATCGGGAACAGGCCGGCGCCAAGTTCTCCCTGCTTCTCTTCCCCGCGGGGCCGACCAACTCTCGCCACCCGTCGTCAATTCTAACGTCGGAGAGGACGTTCTAGGCCAGCCAGGCAGCGATTGGCTGGCCCAGAACGTCCTCTCTGACGTCAGAATTGACGCGAGTGGCGAGAGTTGGCCGGCCCCACAGGGAAAAGCAGGGAGAACTTGGCGCCGGCCTGTTCCAGATGGCGGCGGTAGCACTCAAGTGGCTAAAGAGCCGCAGTTTGCCGGCCTAGGGACAACACTGGAGGGTGGCCAACTGTGCACCCCCTTGGGACGTAAACCCGGGGTGGGGCAGACTGCCCCCCCCACCCTGGTATGCCACTATCTGTACCTCACTCCCTCCCTATGACCAAAAATTCTCCTTTCTTCTATTCCCCGTGTACACAACCATCTCTTTCCCTCCCTTCCTCTCTCCAAAGTCCATGCCTTCTGTGTCCAAACACTCATTCCCTCCCCCACCTCAGCATCTCTTTCCCTCCCTTCCTCTCTCCCAAGTCCATTTCTTCTGTGTCCAAAAACGCATTCTCTCCCCCACCTCAGCATCTCTTTCCCTCCCTTCCTCTCTCCCAAGTCCATGCCTTCTGTGTCCAAAAACCCATTCCCTCCCCCACCTCAGCATCTCTTTCCCTCCCTTCCTCTCTCCCAAGTTCATGTCTTGTGTCCAAGACGCACTCCCTCCCCCCTTTTGTGTTCCGTGTTTGCCTCCCAGCCCATCTTTGCAACTTTCTCAGCAAAACGAAGCTCAAGCCGCGAGGCTTGTCTTCTGCTTCCTGCCTGCCCTGCCGCGCACAAATAGCCGAACGGAAGTATTCTCCGACGTCAGCGCTGACGTCGGAGGGCAGGCTTTGCTTAAGCCCTCCCTCTGACGTCAGCGCTGACATCGGGGAACGCTTGCGATCGGCTATATGTTAGCTGCAGGGCAGGCAGGAACAGAAGACGAGCCTCGTGGCTCGAGATGTATTGAACTCCGCGGGTCCCCCGTCCAGCTCTCTCCTGTCCACGTGGGGCGGACCGCCCCTCTCCCTAGACTGTGGCCTAGGACCCTGGGGAAGCCCGGGCCCCCTGTCAGCTCCGGGCCCCTGAATGCAGGACTGGTGGTACTGCCCTGATGGTGGCCCTGACCGTACGGCACACCAGGCAACATCTCGCGGCACACTAGTGTGCCGCGGAACAGCGGTTGAAAAACACTGATTTAAGGTACTGGGGAGCACGTGGTTGTATGGGGGGATGATTTAAGGTACTGGGGGGGATGGGGGATAATTTAAGATACATGGGGGCACGTGGTTGTATGGGGGGATGATTAAAGGTATATGGGTATGGGGTTGATTTAAGGTACTGGGGGGCACATGGGGGTATGTGGGATGATTTAAGGTACTGGGGGGGTACGTGGGTGGTATGGGGCCTGCCTGCCATTAGGCCTGCCTGCTTTGTGCCCTGTCCCGGCCTACCACTATACCACTAGAGAGGGGACAGGGTGCAAAGCCTGGCAGGGAGAATTTGGTTCAGAATGGGTTTTTTTTTTTTTTCTTGTTTTCCTCCTCTAAATCTAGGGTGCATCTTATGGAGCAAAAAATACAGTAATTTTCAGGGTTTTAGCTCTTGCTCTCACAAGAGGTTTCCAAGTTTATTATAAAATTTGATTTATCGCCTATTCAAAATTCTAAGCGATATACAATTAAAAGTTACAGAGTTGAGGGAAACAGACTTAACTAACAAAAACTCATACTACTAAACATATTAAAATTCAATAAATACATACAAGGTCAAACATAAGGAGAGTTAGAGAAGAAATACAATTTAGTTATAAAAGAAACAATTAAGGTAAAAAACACATTGGGAAAGGGAAGAGACAAGTCATTAAAATATTATGGATAAATTAAAGGCATAGGCAATGGAAATCATATACCAGCAGCACTTATAGGACTGTGTCCTTGGTTGCTGAGCAGCAGCTGTAACTCTAGAGCCAGTTTTGAAATGGTTCTTTCTAATAGTATGGACTTCACAAATCCTTTTATTACATATTTTGTATAATGGATTGACACATTTAGTGTTCATCTGTTTCCCCTGAAATTATGGAAAACTAGTCTTTAAGCCCCATTAATGGGTGCTAGAATAGAGTGTCTGTCTGTGTTTCTTTATCACTCTCTCTTGGCTGCTGTCTGTGTCCTTCTGTCTCCCCCCCCCCCACGAGCAAAGCTGTCTGTCCCCAGCACACACCTCCCACCCAAAGCAGCCCCCTTTCCCTCTCCCTATCTCTCCATGGCCCCTTCTGTCTCCCCCCAGCACACCCCTCCACCAAAGCAGCCCCCTTTCCCTCTCCCTGTCTCTCCATGGCCCCTTCTGTCTGCCCCCAGAGCAAAACTGTCTGTCCCCAGCACACCTCCCCCCCAAAGCAGCCCCTTTTCCCTCTCCCTATCTCTCCATGGCCCCTTCTGTCTCCCCCTAGCACACCCCTCCCCCAAAGCAGCCCCCTTTCCTTCTCCCTGTCTCTCCATGGGCCCTTCTGTCTTCCCCCTAGAGTAAAACTGTCTGTCCCCAGCACACCTCCCCCCCAAAGCAGCCCCCTTTCCCTCTCCCTATCTCTCCATGGCTCCTTTCCCTCTCCCTCTGGCTCCCTGAATTAATCCCCCTGCTTACCTGGCCTGCTCCTCTTCAAAGCAGGCCGCGATCGTGGTGGCCAGCCCCAGCGAACTTCGCAGGCCGCTCCCCAACCTGGAAGCACGCTCCCCCCGACGCAATCCCATGCGTCAGAGGGAACGTGCCACCGAGGCCGGAAAGAGGCCCGCCAAAGCCGGCCACGATCGCAGGCTGGCCTGAAGAGGAGGATCAGCGGCAGCAGCGGTGAGCGAGGGCGGGAGTTATGGTTCCAGCTTGGTGAGGGAGGTCTGCTGAGCTTCCTTCGGGTTGGTGAGGGCGGGAGGAGGGGCGTGGCCAGAGTGATCATTGGCCGGGTTCTAAAATGGAACACGGCCAAGGATCACACACCACGGCCGCAGTAATCACGCTTTTTTAAAAGCGCATGCGCCACTAACCTTTTATTATATAGGATATTCTTTATAAGGTTAGTCTGTAGGAAAGATTGAATTTATCAGAGAGCAATAGTTTGTTTAGTTTATAAAAAATTCTGGTCTGCTAAACCTAAGATCTTGTTTTTAGAAGATTATATGAGTCTGTTTTAATTAATACTCTGTTCAGCTCTGAACATGAGAGCAGCTGCTGCCATCTGGTGGGACACAAGGATTTTTAACATTTAACAATTTTGTTGGGCTTATTGAAAACTACAGTCATTAATTGATAGTGCCCAAGAAATGAAAATCTGATCTTGCTATTGTCTTTTTATGACTTCCCTTTGCATCTTTCTTGTGGCTTTTTTTTAAGTACTGAATACAACTGCCAGCACAATATTCAAACCTGGACGATGCAGCAGATCTGAGTTTGAGTGCCAGCAGTTTCAGAACTGCATACCCAACTGGAAGCATTGTGATGGTCATAGGGATTGCCGTGATGGCTCTGATGAAATGAATTGTCGTAAGTTTTCCTACAATTTATGGCAATTACAGGACAGAATGCTTTTCTGTGGCAAATGAAGTGAACTACTGTACTTTCCTACAGAGTCATCCAGTTAGCTTATTTATTCCAGGTATATGTCTCTGCAGAGGAAGTTGATTTTGCACTATGGATAATTTGTTTAGGAAAGTATTTGGTTGTGTAGAGGACTGGTTGATATGTTTTGCATGCATTGTTAATGCATCCCCTCCTTAATAGAATACCCTTAAACTGAAGATAAAATATGGTTCTGTTTGTTCCTTAAAAAATAGATGTCCTGGAGGACCACCAGGCCAATCGGGTTTTCAGGCTAGCCCTAATGAATATGCATGGAGCAGATTTGCATGCCTGGCACCTCCATTATAAGCAGATCTCTCTCATGCATATTCATTAGGGCTAGCTTGAAAACCCTGTCCTCCAGGACAGGGTTGAGGATCACTGATCTAGATTACCTAGTGTGCAAGTGTTTAAAGTATTTCCTTTTATTTAAAAAAAAACAAAAACAACAACAAACAGTTGAGATCCTATGCCACATTCAGCTGTAATAGAGCCAAACTCAAAGGGTTGTATTTGAGCTTATTCTTTTCTTTGTAATTTTATCGGCATATGAAATGCACAGAACTAGACAGTGTTTTAGATGAAAGTGCTGGAGAACTGCTGGACAAAAGAATTGAGAATTATGCTTCTTACAGCTACCCACAGGTCATTATCCTGTATCAATGGCTTCCCCTGCCAGGATGGAGAAACCTGTATTGCTACATCAGAACTCTGTGATGGATTTCTGGACTGTTCAGATGGCAGTGATGAGAACAATTGTACAGGTACAACAATGGTCTGCTGACTGCAATTGTGTGATATAGGTATTACTGTCTGAAAGCACCATTTAAAATTTTTGTGCTTCTAGGTAGAAAGAAGCAGTTTATAGATCACCAGTGTTAATATAGGAATAATCATTTCATAAGGATATTAACTGAGACTCACTGATTAGATGTTGCCCAATATTTCTGCCATACCCTGAAAGTCCAGTTCCTATTTTTATTTTTACCTTTCATACTCTACATACATACAGTCTCTTATTTCAGGTTTCTGATAATTGCTTTTCTGTTACGTAAAGCATATGAGTCCTGACAATAGGTCAATATCCCATACTTGTGAGTTGATTGCAGGAGGATAAAATGTGCATTCTTCAGCTCCATCTCTTTCTCCAGTGCTGTGGAGCCCCCTTCAGTTTTTTCCTTCTGCAAGCAAGTTGAGAAGGGTGTTTCTGATCTGCTCTGATCATTTATTATTTTTCAGGTTTTCTATTCGAGTCTGAGGCTTTTGGTGCTGGAGAGGACCCCTGGTGCCCATGGGGGCAGCTCTGCCTGGGAGAGGATGCAGAATCTGTGTCAGAAGTCCGCAGCTATCAAGATAACCTTTGGATTCCTATCCAGCTGGCCTGCTTTGAACCTTTTGAGCTCAGGGTTCATTCCCTTTGAAGCTAGCTCACATCCTGATTCATCGGGTGCTTGAGCTCAGGCTGTTTTTAGCCCCAGTTTCTGTCCAACAAAGCTTAACTGGTGCCATCTGCTTAAATTACTCCCCCCTATGTATCTGCAGGTTGTGGTCTTGGTAGGATTTTTTAATCCTTCCCAGAATTTTTGACCTTTGAGTTGGTTTCCCTGGGCCATTTATGCCATGACCATGTTTTAGCAGTGGTCATCTTGAATTTTCTTGATTTTGATAAAGAGCCTCCATCTGCCTCAACACACCCCCTCCCCCCAATTTGAGTAGAAATCACTAGGAATGGACTCCTCTAGTGGAGATACCCCTATTTCATGCTATATTTGTGATGGAAGGCATGTGAGGGAGGGGCGGGAGCTCTGGGATTAGCCCCATCTGGCACCAGTAAGTTTGGAAATCGCAAAAGACCTCTTGTTTGGGAAAAAGAAGCCCTTTGGAGCCTGAGGAAGGAGTGAAGGTGAAGCGCAGGTGTGTCGACACTGCGGAGCCAGGAAAAGACAGAGTGAAGCATGGATAGGTACCTTGAGGGGCCCTAATCAGGGATTTACCCTGGACTTTGTAAACTTGCTATGGAAAGCCTATTTAACCTGTTGGGGGGTCTCCTTTCTCAACAAAGGGGGTGATGGTGGCTGCGCAAGGGGGAGTAGTCTCTCTAAGTGTGCCTGTGACAGCAGAAGTTACTGAACAAGAGCCGGAGGACCAGTCTAATAATGACTGGGGAAACTGGAGGTCGGACTCTATGCCGTTGCTGTCCCAAAGTGAGACTTCTCTCCTGGGAGAGTCTGAGTTTCAGGCAGAGGCTGGAAGCCAGGAGATGAAAGTTTCTCTTGAGCAAGGGGAAGATCCTATGATGCATCTTCTGTTCAAAGCATTGGCTTTACTGGAACTTATTCCAGAGGTGCTGAGGGAATTTATTCTGGAATTGCCTCGGGTAACGGCAGTGCAGTGCTCGATTATGAGTGCTCGGAATAATTTTCATGGCTGCGGATGGTTTCATCAGTACTCTGGAGGATTCTCCACACAGAGGATGTGGTGGGGTCCTGTAAGAGATTTGGCGCCTCCCAGACATACGCTTTGGTCTTATGGCATGGCTCTTGAGCATGAAGCTCTGGTGTGGAAAGGATATTCGGAGGTGGTTATCGCTACCCTCCTCACGGCAAAGAAACCATCAACCTTCACAGCATATGCAGGCCTGGAGATCATTTCAAAAGTGGTTTGCTAAGGATCAGATAGATCCTGTGTGTGCACCAGTGTTGGTATTAGCTTTTCTGCAAGCTGGCATGGGGAGTCCCTTAAAGTACAGGTGGTTGGTGTCTCATGTTTTAGAGCCCATATGGAAAAGGGGATCCTTGGCTTCACATCTGGATATTGTCAGATTCTTAAAGGGGTCACTGAGATTGAGACCCACGATAAGGCAGCTGTTTCCCTTGTGGAACTTGAACATTTTACTGAGGGGTCTCAGCAAGGTGCCATTCAAGCCTTTGTGGGAAGCATCTTTGCTGAATCTAATGATGAAGACTGTCTTTGGGTAGCCATCATCTCTGTAAAATGAGTCTCAGAGATCTGTTTCTTAGAATTATGGAAGCAAGAGTCACACTTCGAACCATACCTTTGTTTTTACCAAAGGTGGTTTCAGCATTTCATATCAATCAAGAGGTCAGGTTACCTGTTTTTCAGTCCATGGGCTCCCAGAAAAGGGATGGTGTTGATTAGTGGACGTGAGAAGAGCTTTAACACCTAGACGTGACAAATGACATTTGCCTTTCTGATCATCATTTTGTTTTGACAAAGGCTGCTAGGCAAGGCAGGCCAGCTTCAAAGGCAACCGTTTCCAGATGGATCCATATGGCTATATCTTCCATGTACATAGTTTTGAGAGCGTACTCTACCAGAGGTGTAGCAGCTTTGTGGGTGGAGGCATGGGCAATTTGTCCTGAAGAAATTTGTAGAGAAGCTACATGGTCCACTCTCCACATGTTTACAGAATTGTATAGGATGGCTATAGCAGCGAGAGGAGATGCTGATTTTGGATCCTTAGTGATAAGGCAAGCTCATCTGTCCCGCCCTAGACTCGGGAGACTGCTTTGGTATGTCACCTGTTGTCAGAACTCGTATGGTTTCGGTAACAGAAGGGAAAATTAGATTCTTACCTCGATAATCTTCTTTCTGCTAACACAGCATGAGTCCTAACACCCTGGCCTATCGGGCTGCGTATTTTCTGGATCAGAGTTCAGTGTCCACAGCTGAAGATTTTTCTGTTGTCAGTCAGATATAAATAATAATAATAAAAACAAAGGAAGAGCGAAAAGAGAGTGCTTCAATGAGAGACTCTCCAAGCTCCATAAGGTTAATGCATGTTTTTGGTGGGCGGTTTTGGTTCGTTCACCCTAAGTTATTTAAAGTGTTTAACCTTGTTTAATATTTCTTACAGAGCAGAACAGAACTGTGTTTGTGGGGAGTCTCCCCATACCCCCTCCTTCTTGTTTTCTGTGCTTTAGTTCTGTTCAATTGTTGTTTTCTGTGCTTTAGTGCTATACAATTGCTTTGGTATTAACTGTAAGAGGCTTCACAGCACTGGAGAAGGAGATGTAGCTGAAGAATGTAAATTTCATCATCAACTCACAAGTATGGGATATTCACCTAGTGTTAACAGAAGATTATTGAAGACAGAACTCTTCCTTTCCAGACAGGTAAATTGAACGATTGGCTGGGTAACATTATCACAAGACACCACAATCCAGGTGGTTTTCCCACTCAAACAAACATTAAAAATACTAGGAGTCACGCTTGACAAACATCTATCCCTAGAAAATCACACCGACCTCACTGTCAAGAAAGGCCTTTCAGCACTCTGGAAACTCCGTACCATAAAGAAATACTTCGATGACACTGCATTTCGACTATTAGTTCAATCCTCTATCCTCAGCATACTGGATTATTGCAATATCATTTACCTAAGCTCCACAAAAAAAATCACCAGAAGACTAAAACTGATTCAAAATACAGCTGTCCGCCTCATTTTCGGCCTGAACAAATGGGAACACATCACCCCCTTCTACCACCAACTGCACTGGCTACCCTTCGAATCCCGAGTCCTCTTCAAGTTCGCCTGCATCTGCTACAAGACAGTATTTGGTCTCTCACCAAAATACCTCTCCCCACATTTCAATATGTATTGCACCAACAAGAAATCCCGCAGAATCCAGTTGTTTACCTTCCCCTCCATAAAATCATGCCAGCTCAAAAGATTCATCGACAAAACCTTCGCCTTCCAGGCGGCCAAGCTGAACCCTTGGCTAGCCCAAATGATGCTAGAGGCCCCGACCTACCTAGACTTCAGAAAACTTCTCAAAACACACCTCTTCCGCGAACAAGACCCTTAGTCCTTACTCCCCGCATACACTCCAACCCCCCCCCACCCCCCCCCCCCCCCCCCCCCCCCCCCCTCTTCTGGTTTCCCACTCCCTCCTTTTTATCTTCCAACCCAACTATGATAAACCTGTGCTAAAACTACTTTGCCTCCTTCCGCGCTACCTGCAATTCCGACAAAATTTTTGTAAATCCGTGTTCAGACCGGATCCTAATGTAACGGATGTGAACCGCCTAGAACTCTTTGGGTATGGCAGGATATAAGAACCTAATAATAATAATAATAATAATCATGCACTCCTCATCTTATTTTAGTTTTAGAAAATCAGTAAAAACGAAATTGTTTAATCGATTTGTAACCTAAGAATTTTTACTTCTTTTATTTGTTTTTACTTCTTTTATTCTGTATGCATGTATTTGATGATTTTACATTACATTGTGATTGTTTCTCTGATTGTAAACTGCCTCAAACTATTTTGGCTTTGGCGGTATATAAGAATAAATTATTATTATTATCCCCTTCAGTGTTGTGTCACTAAATTGATTTTATCTGTTTAGATGACACAGCTGTGTATAAAGTTCAGAATCTACAGTGGACTGCTGATTTTTCAGGCAACATAACTCTCACATGGATACGACCCAAAAGACTACCTATTGCTTCCTGTGTTTATTCTGTATATTACAGGTAAACTATATCTTAATTGTTTGGTCAGTGGAGGTCTTCACAACTAATCTTTTTACTGCTTGTCATGCAGGAAAATATTTAGTAGGCAGTAATTTATTTAGTAGGCAGTAATTTTTATTAACCAATAATTTAGTTTGAAGCAAAGTTATAAAATATGTTCTTTCTTTTAGTTAAATTTATTAGTTAAATTTATTTTTTTTAAACAATAAGAGAAAAGTGGACTTAGAAAGGAGGTAAAAACTTTTGCTGGGTTTTACTGAACTGCGGAAGAGCTTCTTACTGCAGGTTGGTGAGGTAAATGCTCTTATGCTCATAGGAATTGAATGAGCATTGGAGCATTTACCTCACCGGCCCACAGTAAGAAGCTCTTCTGCGGTTTAGTAAATGTAGCCCTTTATTTTTATTTAAACTTGCCCTTTTTCCTATATGTTGTGATTATGAAAGATAACCACAATATGAAATGAGGTAAAAATAATTCAACAACTGAAATCATCTACTCAACAATAATTGCAAAAAATAGCAAGGGTCAGCACAAAATTGTAACACATATCCTAACAAGCTCAAAAGAGGAAAGGAAAAAAGCCTGATAATAGCACAGGATCCCCCGCGAATGTTGGAAAAACCACAAATACAGTTTTTAGCAGGAGTGGCAGGAGAGGGCAGCAGGAGAGGGCAACTGGAGTGCCGGCGAGTGAAGAAAATCAGTCGCGGTATGCTCTGATCACCTCTTCCTGTACTAAAGTCGCATGTCAAAGCAGCTCCTGATTGGTGAGGCCCGACTTTAGCACAGGAAGAAGTGGTCAGACCATACCGCGAGTGATTTCCTTCACTTGCCGGCGCTCCGGCTGCCCTCTCTTGCCCGGTCATTCGCAGTCAGAAAATACTGCGAATGACTGGGACCGCAAATTCATGGGGGAGCACTGTACTATATAAAATGGTCAAAGTGATTTACAGTATAAAATATATATCACACCAAATAATGATAGGAAAGAAATACCTAATATTGGAAAAAAAACAAACTAAAATTAAAAATCAAATACAATTAGGACCAAGTACATAAAAATATATTCCAAAGTGCTTAACATTTCTAGAAGGCAGAAAAAAACCTTTCTTATTATGCATGTGCAATTAACAGTTCACCAATTCTTCAGTGATTCAAAAACTTTTAGGTAAAAAAGTGTCTCCATAGAAGTTTCTCAAACTTATCTGAGCATTTCAACAGGTCACCCCACTCTTCACCTGCTTCTGCCTATGATTGATGCTGCTATCATTTTTTCTGAGACTTTTCTTCCTTTATTTTGTACTTGCCAGAATATATTACAATTATTTTGTGCTGACCCTTGCTGTTTTTTGGTTGGCTTTTTTTTTTTGCAAATATTGTTGAGTAGGTGATCTTAGGTTCATATAGTTGTGGGAATTTTTGACTAGAAGATGGCATCCTATTTGTCTTTTCTGTTTAGACTGTAAGCTCCTTCGAACAGGGACTGTCTTTTTATGACTCTATACAGTGCTGTGTACATCTGGTAGCACTATAGAAATAATTAATAATAAGATGTAACAGTGCCATAATAGGGCAAAGCTCATAGAAAACATGATGGCAGATCAAGGCTAAATGGTCCATCCAGTCTGCTCATTCCCGTATCCACTGTCTTCTCTCCCTAAGAGATCCGACATGTTTATCCCACACTTTCTTAAATTCAGACAAAGTCTTTGTCTCCGCCATCTCTACCGGGAGACTATTCCACGCATCTACCACCTTTTCTGTAAAAAAGTATTTCCTTAGATTACACCTGAGCCTATTGCCTCTAAATTTCATCCAATGCCCTCGCACCTTAGAGTTTCCTTTCAGTTGAAAGAGACTGGCCTCATGCCTTTTTATGCCACATAGGTATTTAAACATCTCTCAAGTAATAGTAGTTTGGCAACAAATTATACTTCTTAAACAGTACTAATGTTACCAGCCAGCGGTGGGTTTACCCACAGAAAAAAGCATTTAATAATAAAGTGGAGAAAAAGCCTCAAGCACTTTATCAGAGACGGCAATCAGCATTGATTTTAAGCCGCTCACTTCTTATCATAGGCATAAAAAAAAAACTCCACTTAGAAAATTGCAAATTTCAAATCAGGACTAAGCCCACCACTGTGCACAGGGTTTAATTGACCCAAAAAGTGGTGGGCGTAGTCCCGATTTGAAATTTTCATATATGTACGTGAAGTTTTTTTATGCCTATGATAAGAAATGAGCGGCTTAAAATCAATGCTGATTGCAGTCTCTGATAAAGTACTTGAGGCTTTTTCTCCGTTTTGTTATTTAATGTTTTCTTTTTCTGTGGGTAAACCCTCCGCTGGCTGGTAACATTAGTATTGTTTAAGAAATTTAAATGTCTCTATCATATCGCCCCTCTCCTGCCTTTCCTCATAAGTCTGCAGACTCTGTCAGGATCTAATGCACATGCTATCTGTAACACGTTGCTTGACTCCAAAAAGAACGCTGCCACAGATGCTTCAAAAGACCCAATAAAAGGCAACAAACAGTCTTAAGGGTTCTGAGGGTTCTGCTATTTATTTACACCTATGTATTATTAGATTTTCACTGTGGTTTAACACTGATTTTGATTTATGCACACGTGAGGCAACCGATGATGGTGTGCAGGCGGGGGCTTTGCTGCCTTTGCTTTCTAGTGTGAAGCGCTGGAGAAGTTCTCCTTTCGCTGACCCTCCACACTGAGGTTGCCCACTTCACTAATATTTATTATTATTGGTTATTTCGATATTATTGTTTAGCTCAGGTGTTTTTATAGGCAGTTTTCACCCTCAGAAACCTTAAGGCTGTTTGTTGCCTTTTATTGGGTCATGTTATCTGTAAAGCAGCAGAGGCGATACAGACTGGTTACTTAAGATATTCTTCAGAAATAAGTATCTCATGTTTATGAATTGCCAAGTGAGGATATACCAGGATGTTGCTAAGGCCACACAGAAAAGGAGGAGGTAAATTTTGCTACTAAGGTCTGGCATGGTGCAGATTGGAGCTTTATACCCCTATACATTTTCTTGTAAATGCTTAATTAAGTATCAAGGTTCCATCAGCATTGAAACGGATGAGGACGGTAACCCTGTCCTTTAAGTGTTTTTCTCAGTGCATAGCACCAGAAGAAAGCTGTTTCATCCGCATTGTAAATTTGCTCAGGACATAGATTTCCATCAGATAGCAAATTCAGCAATATATATACCTTTCAGTTGCCTTGTAATTGGCAGAAACTTTTTCACCACAGATTTTGAGACATATGATACCATGGCGCTTCTTGAATTTCTGTAGCCGACCTTCTGAATATACACATTCACCGCCAATGTTCAGTTCTTGATGGTACTTTTTGGCTTGCTTAGTTACAATCATACCAGTCACGGGCATGCCTTCGCATCTTCTTTCACGAATCCACACAATCAGCACACGGTCTAAATCTTCAGTTTCATCCTATGCAGTTTTTTATGGTTGCCATTAGTCTCTGGTCCTCACTCTCACGGTAAAACTTCAGCAACTTATCTTTCTGTTTTTTTAAGTCATGGTTGTTGTACCAACGCCATATTCTTCAACCAGCTGGCGTACAGACATGTTTCATCAAGCTTCTTCAATAATTCAACTTTCTTTGCTAGTGACAGAGATACATGCTTTGTTTTCTGCCCCTGAGTGGACCCTGCATTTCTCTCTGCCATTTTCCAGCCCTCCGACCTTTTCTGCTTCACACTTCCACTCTGAGTAGAATCTCCAGCTCTTCTTTGACACACTCTCTCTGCCCTCTTCCAGCTCTCCAAATGCTGATTTCAGTGTGCGCTGCTTCTTATACATGCCCCACCCTCCTCACCATGACTACACATACCCCCTCCCCCCCCCCCAATAACATCCTGCAATGGATCCAATCTTTGCACTGCCCTCCTGGAACTACATGGAGGACATACAACCTCATTCAGACTTCCAGGGACAGCACCAAGAGCCTGGCGTATGGGTTAGAGCTACAGCCCCATGAAGTTGTGGGTTCAAATACCGCACTGCTCCTTGTGACCCTGAAGAGGCAGAGAAAGACAAAAGCAGAAAGGTAGCTGTTCGGCTATGGATGAAACAGTGGACAGAATCCTGCTTCAAGTCAGAGAACACAAGCAAGCAGAGAGGACAGCAGCTCCGATCCTCATCTACAAAGAAAGCAGGGATCACACCCAAACTCCTTATGACTCAAAGGGCAAGGGTTCTCCCTATCAGGGTCAAATTGATTTGTGGTAATCAGGAAGGAGCTTG
This sequence comes from Geotrypetes seraphini, assembly GCF_902459505.1. Classification (NCBI taxonomy): domain Eukaryota; kingdom Metazoa; phylum Chordata; class Amphibia; order Gymnophiona; family Dermophiidae; genus Geotrypetes; species Geotrypetes seraphini. The sequence goes on from NC_047096.1 coordinate 35,610,980, forward strand.
GTTTTTTCCACCCCTCCAGAGGGGCGCAGAATCCAGCTCTGAGTTAGAGGAGACAAGCAGGTCCTTCACCCTCACAAAACAGGCATCTCCTGTACAGGAGACTGCCAGCCCCTCCACTTCTCTCTTTCACCACTTAGGCAAACTAGTCCTGCACACCTTATACTCCCACAAGAAGGTCTGAGCTTCTCCAGCCCGACTATTAAGCTGAGGAAGGACCCATGCCTCTGATTATAATTTAGGAAATAATTCCCTACTCTAAGTCAGAGGCTGCATGCACATGGGATGGCACTTCCCCACCCTGTCTTCAAAGAAAGTGGGGATGAGCTCGATCTCGAGTCCAAGCTCATGGAACTCCTGCCCAGATGCAGTGAGCAAATCTAACTTCATTCGGACTACCCAATATGGCTGTTCTTAAGCCCTCTTCTCCCCAGCTGGAGGACATCACAGAAGGCCCTTTGCACCCTCTGGCAGCCACCTCGACTTCCCTCTTTCATTGCCTAGGCATCTCGGGTCCCACTCGCATGAGAATGGCTGAGCACCTCTGGCCCGACTATTAAACCCCCGCCCAGACTACCGACTCCCCTTTTCCCCCGGCCATCCGGTGCCCTCCATGCCATATCCCCGGGCCAGAGGGGTGAAAGGCACCAGGAGCCACTTGCCAGGCCCGCTGGAAGTCCCGCGAGAGCACTTTTCCTTTGCGTAAGACACACTAAAATCAATTGGTGGGAGAGGGTAAAAGAGGACCTGCAGGCGGAGAGACCCACTTTTTTTTTTCTGCTCTGCCTCTCCACAACGAAAGCCCCAGCCAAAGGGGACAGATGAGGTTCTTCTGTCCAAGCTCCTGGAACCGTTTGTGCAGCGAACACATTCATATGCTCTCCCTATGCAGTGAGCAAATCCAACCTCATTCAGACTTCCAGAGCCCTGAAGCCCCGGTGGAAGTCCCACGAGGGCGCCACCCTCCTCCCCTCACGTACGATGCACTAAAATCAATCCGTGGGAGACAGTACGCGGGCCTCTCCATTTGGAGGAAACCTGTACTCAGGGAGAATGCTTCTCCACCCTGTCTATGACGAGAATTGTCCGACGTAGGAGACCAACTCCGCCCCCTACAGCCCCTGCTGAACAGTCCGCTGCCTCCACTCTGCCTGCCTGGCTTAAGTCTCCCATGTTCAAATTCCATCATGATCTGTACAGTTTACTTGATTGCATTATAAAGGCTCTTACCCAATTAGCTATCGCTAAGCCCCTCTGCTGGAATTTGTCCAGTTACTAGTCTCTGCCCATTGCTAAAGCCCTTTTCTGACCAAAAAAAACAAACAAAAAACCCACCATGAAGCCACCCCTTTGGGTCCTTATACTCCTGCTCTGCTCATCTCTCAACTCTCTCTGCCTGAACCCTCCCTCTCCCAACCTGCTCGACTCCTCAAATAGTCACAATTCTGGCCCTGGCACCAGAATCCCCACCCTGACGCGCCCCAGGAATCACCCCACCAGAAAAAACCCCCGCAAAGTCAATCCCACCTCTCTAAAGCCTGTCCCCCATGCTAACCTCCCCTGCCATGCCTCTAACTCTCTCACCCCTGTCCCGACCCTTTACTGCAACGCCAGATCCGCATGCAATAAAATTCAAATTCTGAAGGACCTCCTTGAGGACCTTGATCCTGGATTCCTGTGCATCACAGAATCATGGATCTCAAAAGACGACCTCTTCACACAAAACGAACTCTGCACCCATGGCTACCAAGGCCTCTTTTCACCCAGAATCAACCGCAAAGGAGGTGGCCTGGCACTCCTCTACAAATCCTTCTTTGATGTCCAGCTCCTCGAGAGAGGCACCCACGCTTCATTAGAATATATGCTAGCCTCAATCAATGATGAGCTCCATCCTCACCCACTGGGCATCCTGTTACTATACCGTCCACCTATCCCTTGGTCCAATTCCTCTAACCTTGTCTTCGAGACCATAACTAATGCCTTTCTCAAATTCCAAAGATTACTAATCATCGGAGACGTTAATGTAATGTAATGTAATGTAATTTTTTAATCTCCACCTTGACGACTCCACCAGCAAGGACACGATAGAATTCAATGACTTCCTCATCTCCCTAGGTTTCTCCCCCCCCACATCCGCTCCTACCCATGAAAAAGGGCATACCCTAGACCTCATCCAGTTCCTCGAACTCACCGCTTATAAAACGTCTGCCGAAGACACCCGTTGGGAACACATCCCGTGGTCAGACCATCTCCTAGGGGCCTTCTGCCTCCCCATCTTCATGTCTCATCTCGGATCCCCACCCCGATCCCCCAATTCTATTACCTTCCGGAAAAAAATTTTGAGCGATCTATTCTGGACCAAATTCCTCAACCTCCTCCCCTCCATTCCTAAGCTTGCAGATTCTGAAAACAATTGGCACAACTGGATCGCCCTTTCCAAGTTCACCTACCACTCCCTCGCCCCCCCAAACCACTAAATCCATCACCTATCCCCATAAAGCCCCTTGGTACCTTCCACTCCATAGAGACCTGAAACAAAAATGTCGAGCCTTAGAGCGAAAATGGAAAAAATCCAAATCCTCATCTGACAGACAGGCCTGGAGAGTCAATATCAAACTCTACAACTCAATATTAAAAAAAGCAAGGAAGAACTTCTATGGAGACAAGATCTCCAAATCCAAAAACCAGAATGGCACATTGTTCAACATTTGGCGCTCCCTAACCACTAAAAATGACTCCACCCTTCTTCCCTCATCTCCTTCAGCCGAGGTCCTAGCAAAATTCTTCAATGATAAGATCTCTACCTTAAGGCGCTCCTTCCCGCCCGCAATCTCCTACAATTCTCTGGTGCCCCCCGAACCCAACCCCACCCTAGCTGCTCTCAACCCCATCCCTGCCGACAGATCCTGGACTGTCTTCGAGCTCATATCTGATTCTCAGACCCTTAAACTCTGCCTCAAGTTAAAATCATGCAACTGCATCCTGGACCCATTTCCCTCCTACCTATTTGAGAAAATCCCTGCACAGGCCATCACATCTCTTACCAAACTCATAAATTCTGCCCTATTATCAGGCCTATTCTCCACTGAAATGGGACACATCGCATTGACCCCTTTACTGAAAAAAGCTGACCTAGACCCCTCCATACCATCCAACTACCGTCCAATAGCAAATATCCCTCTCCTCACCAAACTGCTCGAGTCTATCATATCTACCCAGCTCTCTTCCTACTTAGAAAGATTCTCCATCCTCTTACCTTACCAATATGGCTTCAGACCCAACTTCTGCACTGAATCCCTATTGGCCTCTCTAATCTCTAAGGTTCAGCAACTGCATTCTCGTAACAAGTTTGCTGTCCTTCTACAATTCGACCTCTCCGCAGCTTTTGACGTTGTCCACCACGACATTCTAATTTTCCAACTCTCCGAGATAGGCATTAGCTCCATAGTTCTTGATTGGTTCTCCAAATTCTTGCGATCCCGCTCTTACATGGTTAACATGAGTGGCACCTCATCCTCCCCCTGGACTCCGACTTGTGGTGTCCCACAAGGCTCGCCCCAATCCTCTTTAACATTTACATGTCCTCCCTGAAACTACTCCAACTATCCCCCCTTGAAACTCTTTACACTTACGCTGATGACATCCTCGTCATCCTTGAGACCGACTCGAACCTCACTAACCTCTCCATGAACATATCCTCATGCATAAAGAACCTCCAATCCTGGGCATTCACAATGCATATGAAACTAAACGAGTCCAAAACAAAACTCCTTTGCCTCGGCCCAATATTAGACCATCTACCTTCCTCCATCCCATTGTCCTCCGGCCCCCCATTACAGCTCGAGTTCTCAAGCAAAGTTCTGGGTGTCACCTTAGACTCTTCTCTATCCTTCAACGAACATCTCCAATCCCTGGTGAAGAAATGCTTCTTCAGCCTTCACATGCTAAGGAAAGTCAGACCCTATTTTCACCAAAAACACTTCGCAGTCCTAGTACAATCCATCATCCTCTCCAGATTGGATTATTGCAATTCTATCTACCTCAGCCTAACCAAGAAAAGCCTCCACAGACTTCAGCGGATTCAGAACGCCGCAGCTAAGCTTGTTTTCGCGAAAAGCAAATTTGATTGCGTCTCACCACTCCTGTCTAAGCTCCATTGGCTCCCAGTAATCCCCAGGATCCACTTCAAATGTGCGTGTCTGGCCTACAAGATCCTACATGGCATCCTTCATGCCGTTATCCCTCTATCCTGGAACTCCCCAACCTCTACTTCCTCCAGATCCTCCCAAATTTTTAAACTATCCTTCCCTTCCATAAAAGGTATTTCCCATGCAGGCAAACTTGGGTCATCCCTCCCCTTTAGAATCACTGAGATCTGGAATAACCTCACCTCCCCACTCCGAACCTCAAGCTCCCTCCAACTCTTCCGCAAACACCTAAAAACCTGGCTATTCTCAAAACTGTAACACTTCCCCCCTCTTAGGCCTCTCACTTTCCCCTTTACACCTAACTCTTAATCTCTCCACTGTAGTTCCTCTCTCATCCTTCTTCCTGTAAACCGTGCCGAGCTCCGCATTCGTGGAGATGGTGCGGTATATAAACCCAAGGTTTAGTTTAGTTTAGTCTATCTTGAGTCAGAGCTTATGGAACTACTGCCTGGATGCAGTGAACAAATCTGACCTCATTCGGACTTCCAGAGCCCTGCTGCACAGGCCGAGAGGCAGCTTTTCATCCAGGCCTCCTGGGTCTCGCTCCCTCTGGACTTCCAGGGCCGGTGCCCTCTGGTGGCCATCAGCGAGAGAAAAAAAAGCACAGCTGAAACACAATGTAAAAGATTTATTTATGAGTCACTGTGTCTTTTGGCTCAAAGTGATGCACAAAAATTAAAAACTGATGGATAGGTGGTTTGTTGAGGCCCGTCCCATGCTCACTGGCCCGTCGTGATAGGGAGAGTAGAAATTTCCTTCACCGAAGGAGGGGGAACATCACACTCACAGGCATAGCAGGTGGGTTAAGCCCTGCTCTCTGCCAGCCAGGTGCAGGCTGGAGGACATCGCAATAGGTCCTTCACCCACCCACCCTCCCTCACAACCCAGGCATCCCCTGTTCGGGAGGCTTCTGGCCCAACACCTTCTCTCTCTTTCTCCACAGCATTGTCATCCCCACCTTATGCACCCATGAGAAGGGCATTGCTCCTGTCGGCTTGACTATTAAGCTCCCGAAGAAGGGCTCACACCGCTCTGACTATTAAGGCTCCCCCCCTACCTTCTCTCTTTGACCCCCAGCCATCCCAGCCAGGTATCCAGCCATCTGGTCGCCCGAAATCCTTGAAACCAGGCATATTTCGGTTTTTGGGATTGCGCATAAAAGTTTGTGTACCTGTATTAAAATGTGATGTAAATGAAGCCATTAGCAATTCCCTCCGATGCCCAGAGAAATGATATACAAAACCCCCTGTCCTAACAACTAAAACCTACCAACAGCTCTAAGCAGGCTTTAGGATGGGTGTGCAGAGTTACATAGGAGACCTTGAGAGTAGAGGAAGGGATGGGGGAGCAAGCTGATCTTTGCTTAATCTCTGGGGCCTCCGCCAATTTCTTGTTCCTGATTCAGGAAGTTGTAGGTACGGAAAACCTGTAGTTTTCGTGTGTAGCTCTGCATTTTCTGCGACTTGTTTATGGTGCCTTCTCCAGTATTGGGTTTTGGTTTTTTTTTTAATCTTAATTTTTAATTCTATATTTATACATTTTTGCTGTCTAGTTTACTCTCTACCCAGGTCTTCTACTCTGGAGACTACAACCGGTCTCTCTTATGGGCATGCATAAGGCACATTCTTCCCCCTTTTACTTGCAATGTTCAACACTTAACAGTGTTGTTAGTGTTGAGCATTGTGTGGTAATTTTTCTTCAGTGTTCGGGCCAGTGTTTTCAGGCACTGTTATGAGTGTCTGGGCCTAAGTGTTCTCTGATGGAAGACCAGTGAAAGACATTTTAACCAAAGCTAGAAATAAGTTGCTCTAACAGCAGTATATTCTATACTTGTATGCTGATAAATAATAATAAAAATAAAGATAGCTTTAGTCCAGGGGTCTCAAAGTCCCTCCTTGAGGGCTGCAATCCAGTCAGGTTTTCAGGATTTCCCCAATGAATATGCATGAGATCTATGTGCATGCCCTGCTTTCAATGCATATTCATTGGGGAAATCCTGAAAACCTGACTGGATTGCGGCCCTCAAGGAGAGACTTGGAGATCCCTGCTTTAGTCTGACTTGGCAGCTTGTGTCTGGTGCCCATTTATGTGTAGTGAGGACTTTGGTTAAAAACTCTTTTTTTTTTTTCCTATGACCCTAAGTGATTTTACTTTCCTGTGCAGGATGATTGGGGAGAGCACTTGGAAAATCTTGGAAACACACAGCAACAAAACTATTACTGTTTTGAAACTCCTTAAACCAGATACAACATACGAGGTCAAAGTGCAAGTCCATTGCCTGAGAAAAACCTACAACACTAATGACATAATTACTTTGAGAACACCAGAAGGATGTAAGTGATCATGTACTTCTAGGCAGGCTACATTCTTTAATCATTAACAAAAATTATCCTAAAACTTAAAATGCATGTGAAGAATGAATGTCTATATCTCTGACATTTGTTTTTTTATGGAATTGATCTCTAGACATGTGCACTGCTTAGTGAAAGTAAACATGAAAGTTAAATGTGAATAACCTTTAGCAATTTATCTTAAAATAGATAAACACCAGCAAGTTTTTATGGTTGTAAAATGGAAGACATTAACACTGCAACTGGTAGAATCGTCCTTCAGATCACAGATGTGCATATTTCTTTCTATGACTTGTATATATGATGCCTTACGTCTTCGCACTGCAGAGCATCTTAAAAAAACTAGTGTTCAAAGTGCATTAAACTAGGAGCTTGTATCACCGATCTAAACATTTGTAATTGGTTTTCATATTAAAAGTATAGAGTTTGTTATGTAGATCAGTGAAGCAAACTCTTGTTTAATGCATTTTTAATTGTATTGTTTGGACAGCAGAATGTGAAAGTGTATAAGGGTGTGAAGACTTTTACAAGACATTGTAGTTACATTTAAATTAGGATTCATACTTTCTTCTGTCTTGAGACCTAAGAACCTTTGAAGCTAACTGTAATCTCTGATATTTGTTGCTAGCCAGATTCAAATTTTGCTTGCCTATTTCACAGTTGCTTGAAGTCGATGAGCTCTCTATATTATAAATATGTATATATATTTATAATATTATAATTATTATATTTATTATATTATAATTATGTATATATTTGTATTTGATAGTGCCCGATGCTCCGCAGAATCTCCAGTTGTCTCTGAATAAAGAAGCTGATGGTGCAGTTGCTCTTTGCTGGGCATCTCCTGCCAATGTTCATGGATTAATCAGAGAATACATTGTATGTATTACTTTATATCAGTGTCTCTCAATGACCAAAATATGTACAGATTATATATTTGCAGAGCGATAAATATTGATGTTTATCAAGAGACAGTGACATTTTTGAATGTCTCCTTTAGCCATTTTATAAATCTAGATAATAATGAGGCTTAAATAAAGCATAATGCCTCTACCTTTATTACTTTTAAATATGTTGTATACCTTAGAGGAGAGACTGAGGGAAGGAGCATTATGACAGAGACATTTAAATATGTGAAAAGTATTAATGATGCAAAAGAAAACCAAAGATTTTCATTTGAAAAGTGTTAGAACTAAGGATTTCCAATATGATGCTCCTAAGGAGAAGTCAGGAGCAATGCTACAAAAAAACTTTTTTTTTTTTTTTGATTGACACACAGAAAATGATGGCAGGTAATGATCATATGGCCTATCCAGCCTGCCCATCTATATTGTCATCTGTTCTTCATTGAAAGGGTAGCATGCATGGTGTGGTAGCTGCAGCCATAAACAGCAAGATAGCCTTGTGGGTAGCCTTCACAATGTGTCTGGTACAACCCTGAAAGGCAGTGCTGCTATTTTGAAGGTTAGGTGAGGAACATAGGAGAAGAGTAGGTAGATAGGAATTTATATGTGCACGTAGTAAAAGTAAGCAAATCACTTTGACTGAATGGGTCATTTAGTTGACAATGGGTCATTTAGGTATTCATATGTTGTAATTTACTGTTACTTATTGCCCTCCCCCTACATATTTTTTTACATAAATCCCTAACTGGTTCTTGCAGAAATCTACACACTTTTTTCCTCTTCTCCTCCCACTTAGCTGAGAAGCATAGAGCCCCCTGGAGTTTTTATTTCTGCAAGTGAACTGTGCAGAAGTGCTTCTGATATGCTGTGCTTCTTTTTCTTTTTTGCTTAAGTTCATCCTTTTTTGGTGGCTTCGGTGCCTTGAGAGGTTTTCTGCCTAGGGAAAGGAAGCAGTTTCTGCAGAGCTGGACTGCAGCTTCACAGGGCAAGCTTTGGGTGAACCTGTGGAGTCAGCCTGCTGTGTGCCACCTCAAGGCTCGGGATCTGTTCCCCTGGGAGCAAGCTTGCCTCCTAACCTTGCTAGAGGCTTAAGTGCAGGCTGTATGTGCCCTAAATAAGAGCCCTCGGTATCAGGGTGCATGCTGTGTTTTCCGCCCGCGGTCATGTGGCGAGGTTGCAAGGGGTGGAAGTTTCAGTCGGAGTCCCATCTGACTGGCAGCCTGAAGATTGGACTGTTTGGAGAGAAACTGAGACAGAAATTCCTTTCCCTGCACAGAGCTGACAGGCTGGCACTTTGGAGACTGAGAGTATAGTCCCATTACTTCCTTATGAAAGAATCGGGGAGGCCTAAAACTGGGTTTTTAGCAGTTTCTGGAAGTGTGCTTCAGGTCCCCCACCTCCAAAACCTCTGTTTTGACATTTTTTATTTTCCTAAACGGCTCCACTCTGAATTTATTGGCAGCGGTCATCTTTGATTTTTATCGTTTTTTTTTTTTTGTTTTGTTTTGTTTACTTCATTTTTCTTCCTCATAACCCCTCGATTTTGCTACAAATTGTCAGGGATGGACTAATCAACTCCTATTCAGATGAATTCATGTGTGGGTTGCGCTGGACTTTCAGCATATGAGCATCCATGTACGGTGTGGTGTGGCAGGCGAGGGGAGGGGGCAGATGCTTCAGACTTCTAGAGCTGAGGAGCTGGTGTGGCCTCAGGAAATGGGCAAAAATCTCACCAAGAACCAGATTTTGGCAGCAAACACGCAACACAGGTGTGCTGAGTCTGGGGACACCTCGCAGGCATCATATGAGGTCTGTCGGGAGTCGTCTTCAGCCCTGGTGTGTGGCTTTTCCCTGGAATTTGATCAGCACATGTGGAGAGCATACCTTATAGACTCAGCTTATATGGCACGGCTGGCAGGTGTGCCATAAACTTCCAAGCCAGTGCATTCCTTTGCCAGAGGTCACTGGTCAGGTCCCCAATGCCTAACTTCTTACGGACCCTGACTGTCTTAGAGGGCACACTGATGCTATGCCGCTTCTATCACAGTTAGCCTCTATCCACCATTTTATTGTGGACGCCATAAAGGAACTGATGTTGGAGGATCAGCCTTCCATGTCTCAGTGTACAATCATGAGCTGTTCCAGTGCTCTAATGTCCTTTTTTCTGGCACACCAGAGAGTTCCTTCAGACTGACTAAAAGCTATGTCTAAGCTTTCTCCTATGGCACTAGAATTTGCAGCAGTGTTTGAGCAACCAAAGGTTGATTTGGCAGTGGCTTCGGTTACCAAGCGCATTGCCTTCCCTTCCCTACAGAAGTGGTGCTTAAGGATTCTCAGGACCACAAGGTGGATATGGTCTTGAAGAAGTTCTTTGAGGTAGCTTCTTCGGGCATTAAGGAGCTATCTCCTTTGTGGCACATGCCTGTCACATGAGATTGTACCATGATCCATTGGCAGAAGAAAGGTGGATTATGTGGCAGATGCCTTATGTGACATTATAAGGGTTCTGGGTAAAGTCTCGGCTTATGCAGTGTCAGCAGAACATTCTGAATTAGCCACTGGGCTGGAGATTCAGCCTCAAAGCGACCCTAAGCAGACTTCCTTTTAAAGGCCAAATGCTTTTCGGCTAGTGTGGGGAATCCCCACGCTAAGCCCCTCCCAGATAACAAGCCTCAACATATCCCTGGAGGGAGATGCAGTAATTTTTGTCCCCCACGTAAGTTTTGTTAAAATTCCATGGGTTCATCTCCAGAGATATTCCCAGAACTACAGACAATGCTAGAGCAACCCCAGACATCAGAAGGCTTTGGATTCTCACATCAGCCCTACCTCCAAGAGGTCCCAATGACACCAGGTCTTCAGCCGCGCCTCCTTGTATTGGAGGCTCGTTTTCGGAGTTCCTTCAGAATGGGAATGGATCTCCTCAGACCAATGGGTGCTGGACATCATTTGGGAGGGACACAATATAGACTTCTTTCATCTACTCCCACTCCAGCATGAAAGCTGGAGAAGGCTTTACCACTCTGGGCGACACTAAAGGGACTCTTGGATGTTCATGCCAGTTCTCGAAAGTGAATCAGGCTCCAGCAGATACTTCTTATGCTTCCTCGTGCCAAAGAAAGGCTCAGAGAACTGGAGACCCATCCTGGATCTCAGGTCAGTCAATGCCTTTTCTGCAGATTCCACACTTTCGAATGGAGACAGTGCATTCCATCGTCATGGCAGTGTCTCCAGGGGAATTTCTTGCATCTCTGGATCTGAGAGAGACTTATCTTCATATTCCTATATTTCCAGGACACCGGAAGTATCTCAGATTTCAAGTTCTCCAACTGCATTTCCAGTTTGTGGCCCTCTTCTTTGGGCTGGCGATGGCCCCCCACGCCTTCACCGAAGGTGATGTGATGGCACATCTCTGCAGAATGGGGGGCCCAAGTTTATCCCTATCTGGATGACTGGCTGATCAGAGCTCCATCCATGCTGGAGTGCGAGCAAGTAATGTCTTTTTTTTCCAGTGCCTGGGATTCATTGTTAAATTTTAAGAAGAGTCAGCTAAAGCCTTCTCAGACGTTGGAATATCTGGGAGTTTAGTTCAACAAGATCCAAGGACATTTTCTCTTCCTGAGCCTCACAAACAGAAGCTCAAGTATTGGGGGGTCCATGGCGTCCATGGCGGCCTCCCTGGAAGTTGTACCCTGAGCCAGGGCACACATACAGCCTCTACAAGAGTCCCTCCTGTCTCGGTGGTCCCCTCAGCCCCTTCAGATGCCTCTTTTCCTGGACGGAGCCAGCACTGAGCTGGTGGATTCAGGGAGAAGCTCTCCTGCAGGGCATGCCCTTTCGAGTCACAGAGTGGATTACTCTCATGGCTGACACCAGTCTTTCTGGCTGGGGTGCTCATTGCGGGGACCACTCTATCCAGAGCCAGTGGATTCCCCATCCAAAGGGTTGGTTGATAAACCATCTAGAGCTTCAAGCCATGCACTCGGCATTGCGAACTCTTCATAACACCCTGGAAGGAAAAGTGGTAAGAGTGTTTTTCAACAATGCCTCAGTAGTGGCATGCGTGAATTGACAGGGTGGCACCAGGAGTACTCACTTGTGACGGGAGGCTCGGATTTTATTTCAGTGGGTAGAGCTACACTTTCAGGCTTTCTCTGTGGTGCACATGGCCAGAGTGAAAAATGTGCAAGTGGACTTTTTCAGTCACCAAGTCCTGGACCCAGGAGTGTGGTGTCTTTTGCAGAAAACATTTTGTCTCATTGTAGCCCACGGTTAGTTACATTCAGGTATAGTAAGTACTTCCCTGACCCAAGAGAATTAGTGACTAACAGCTAGAGTTATTAGTTTGCACCACCATGTCAGCATATGCCAATGCATTTAATGTACATTATCAATATCTAAATTCCATTGTATAGAATGGGACCTGTGGTAAAATAATGAGAAACTAGTTTTACCTGTTAATTTTCTTTCCTTTCATCCTACCAGGCCCATCAACCATCAGATAGAGACAGAGAAGACTTGTCAGCTCTGCCCTGTAAAGACACTATGCAGCCTTAGGTCATCAGTATTCTTAATGGCAAAAATTAGGCATTTCCCTTTCATCTGACTTGTAGAATAGAAATATTGGTTGACCTGTTAACAATGAACTTTGAACACAAGTAGAAACTTTACATACTTATATTTCTGCCTACCATTGACTTTTTAAAGCAGCTCTCCTCCTGCTTTAGACACATAGATCTCTGCTCAAGCTCTTCTTAGATTTACCGACAAGAGGGAATTCTGTCGTGTGCCCCCCCCCCTCCCACCTTCTGAGGAATAGAGAGAAGAAAAACCCCTGCAGCTCAAAAAAGAAGGGACAAAAGGAGGGAGAAATTATCAGGCTTCTCTAATATGTCCCCTCAGCTCCAGCCAAAGCAAACAGGCTTTTATCCCCACTTTTAGTCTGCTAGTGGAGAACCCCCTTGCTCTGTTCTCCAGTTGGCCCAGAAACCTCCCTTTACAACCATTTCAGAAGTTGCATGGTTCACCCATCACTGTCTGCTAGAGACATGCATAATAAAACAACAAACATAAAATACATATAAAGCAAACAAGATAAACGACCAGTGCCTTCATAAATACAAATTTTTTAATGCCCATATTTCATCTTGCAAAATAAATGCCTCTTCAGTAATTTCTTAAATGCCTCAAGATTGCTTTGCTTTCTAATGTGCAAAGGTAGCTGGTTCCATTCCTGAAGGGCCCTACAGGAAAACATAGTTGCACGTGAGGTATTCCATCGCAATTCTCTTACCAATAGCACAAACAAGTTGCCATAAGGGACAGATGGTATTGGTGCATGTTAGTAATGCTATCTATAAGTTTGTAATTAAGGCAGCAGATGTCAAACCAATGGCTTCCTTTTATGCAAGGTGAAAACACTTTCTTGATCCTTAGTACTGTATTTACCTAAAGCTATCCCCTTTATTTTCACTAGGTGGAGTACAGTGCAGATGATAAGGAATGGTTATCACAAAGTGCAAGTTTGAACTGCACTGAGATTCGGAACTTGCAAGTCAATACAAAGTACGGATTCCGAGTGAGTGAGAAGTTTTTTTCTTAGGAAGATATGCAGTTCCCTTTGCTGGGGCATTCCTAGAGCAATGTAATATCAAGAGATAGAAAACTGAATATTTCTGATTTTACACTCTCAAATAACTTAGTCACAGAAAGAGATCTGTTAGAGTCTTCTGTAGGATAGAGAATTGCGCGGGGACAGAAATCTCACCCGTCCCCGCCAAAGTCCCACCCGTCCCCGTGAGGAATCCCTCCATCCCCACCCGTCCCCATGAGGAATCCCCTCCGTCCCCGCGAGGAATCCCTTCCGTCCCCGCCCGTCCCTATAAACTTCAGAAATAGTTATTTCATTTAATTATGCTACTGAATTAAAGGCTCTGGTAGAAACCCATTTACAAATAAGCAAAAAGACTTTATTAATTTGGAGATATTAATTGGGAAGAATACATACTTTGTAAAACGGGTTTCTACCAGAGCCTCTAATGTTTATAAATTTTTATCAACACAACTAATATACTACTTTATCCTGAAGCAAAAAAAAAAATAATAATTTTTTTCCTACCTTTGTTGCCTGGTTTCTGCTTTCCTCATGTTCTCATTCAATTCCTTCCATCCACTATCTCTCTTCTCTCTGCGTCTTCCATTTGCTCTGTTACTGTGCCTCTCCCTTTCTCTCCCCTTCCAAATTGGTCTGGCACCCATCTTCTTCCCTCCGCTTCCCCCATAGTCTGGCATCTCTGTCTTCTTCCCTGCCAGCATCTTCTCCCCCCTCTGTCTTCCACATGTGCTTTCAGTGTCCTTCTCCCCCCTCTGTCTTTCCCATGTCCTTTCAGCGTCCTTCTCCCCCTCTGTCTTCCCCATGTCCTTTCAGCGTCCTTCTCCCCCTCTGTCTTCCCCATGTCCTTTCAGCGTCCTTCTCCCCCCTCTGTCTTCCCCATGTCTTTTCAGCGTCCTTCTCCCCCCTCCCGTCTTCCCCATGTCCTTTCAGTGTCCTTCTCCACCCCTTTGTCTTCCCCAGTACTTTCAGCGTCCTTCTCCCCCCTCAGTTTTACCCATTTCTCTTAAGCGTCTTTTCCTCTCCACTCCACCTTTCCTCCCTTTCTCTCTCCCTGCCCCTTACCTTTGTGGTGCTTCCCCACCCGACCGACAACAGAACAGGCCCGGTCCGACAAACCTCCCTGCCCTGTAGCCGCGAATCTAAATTACCTTCTTACAGCAGCTGGAGTATTGAAGCTGCTGTAAGAAGGTAATTTAGATTCGCGGCTACAGGGCAGGGAGGTTTGTCGGACTGGGCCTGTTGTCGGTCGGTCGGGGGAAGCGCCACAAAGGTAAGGGGACCTGGTTGGCTGTGCACCCCCCCTGAAGCTGCACCCGGGGCGGACCGCCCTCCCAGCCCCCCTTGGTACGCCACTGCCTTTCCCTATCTGCCCTGCCGCAGCACACAGCTGTTCGGAAGTCTTCCCGATGTCAGCGCTGCTTAAGCCCTCCCTCCGTCAGCGCTGACATCGTGGAAGACTTCCGAACAGCTGTGTGCTGTGGCAGGGCAGGTAGGGAGAAGACGAACCTCGCGAGTACATCCAACCCTGCAGGAACCCCGCGACCCTAGGGGGGCGTCCCCACGGGATCCCCGCTACCCTAGGGGGGCGTCCCCACGGGATCCCCATGACCCTAGGGGGCATCCCCACGGGATCTCTGCGACCCAAAGGGGGAACCCGCGGGAGTCCCGTCGTCCCCGTTCCCGTGCAGCTCTCTACTGTAGGGCTGGTGAAAATGATACATTGGGAATTACAGTAGTCACCCAGTAAGGGGTGGAAAAGAATTAAAACAGTATCTGTGACAGAAAATATGCAATTATATGATGTCATGCAACTCTTGAGAGAATGTCAGAAGTACTTTTTGAAAAAAGTGGAAATGTGCTAGCTATTTTGAACTCCAGTAAAAATTAGAACTGTAGCTGACAAAATAGAGGTGTTAATAGTGTACAAAAAGGGACATGTTGCAATGTTGATTATTTTGCATGAAAATATGTCAATTTCCATACATGTGATGAATGTAATGAGTCTTCAACCACTGAAATCAGCAAGGTAATGAATCGGGGGTTTTTTTCTATCCCTTTATTCTTCCTAACCACAAATTCAATTGTTTCTCATCGTCATGCTTTTTAGAGGATTGATTTAGCTCATTACTTGTGGTCTGCTATTTTCAATACTTACATGCAGTTATAATATATGCCTGTTTCATATTCATTAATTTTAAAAGGTTGCTGCTGTTACAGGCCGGGGCGTAGGAAGATGGAGTGATACAAAATTCATAACTACCACTAAAGGAAAAGGTAAGTCTTTTCAAAGAGTCTGTGTAATGTTGGCATACTTAGGAAACCAGAAAGAGAGTAAAGTTGTTTACAGATTTAAACTTTAATATACTCTTCTTTCAGAATGTTTAACAGACAACAGTAGAGAGAATCTGCCACACTTATGAGATTTGAAAAGAGCTGCTGCTGTTGTCTGTGCTTAATACCAGTACACTTAACATTTCACCAGTAGGACAACCCATTGCCTACTTTCATGCAGTAACCAGATATATGGGGAGGACATTTTCATTGCTATTTACCTGTTTAAAATTGTCCAGCTGAAATTAGCATTACCTGGTTGGCATAAAGTATGACCAAAATTGTACAATGTATTACCCACCACTTATTCAGAGAAGTACATCTAGCATCTTACAGCTAGTTTTATAGGTATTCTTTTAAAGGCCTCAGAGTTGGAGCCTACGCGCAGTTGTAATATCACAAACTGAAGTGATCAGCGTAGTGTTGTTACTCCTTGCTCCAATCATTGGCCAAAGGACCTGATGTTGTTACTCATTTTTTTTTTTCATTTTTTCACTTTTCTTTATATAGATTGTTAGGTTTTTAACTTCTCAAGTAAAACAATTTTTTAAATATATTTTTTCAACAATCTCTTCACCAGTGTCCACCGTGTTCATAGTTTCATCAATTTGTTAGCATGTACTTATCCAACATGTTGAAAAGAATTGACAAAAAAGCTACTTATCTTAAGCAGTGCTTGTTCATAAAAATGCCGACGCGGCCAGCGTTTTGCAGAGTTTATTCTTATCTGCTGCTTCAGGGCCAGGACTAAGGCATCCAACTATTACTGTATTACTGGCCGCTTCGGCATTTTTATGAACTCGGGTTAATTTATTTTGGCTAAAAGCATGCATAGGCTTCTTTAGCAAATGTTCTTTCAGTTGGGTTAAAAAAGAGATTTTTAGGAGTATGTTTGTCAGGGGAGTAATATAGCATTGTAAATTGGATTTTCAAAGTTGTGCACTGTTACAGCTTCAGTCACATGTACAAATAGTACGTGCAAAAGTATGTACCGGTACTCCCTTTGAAAATTCAAGTATCTATGTACAACAGGAAACTACTTTAATATTTCTCTTTGACAGTTGGCTACAAAGATGTCATCATACAAGCTATTGAAAATTATCCCCTTACTGTTTGGTAACAATTTGGGGTTGAGTGTTTAATGAAATTTTTCTTTTTAGTCTCAAAATTCTTATTGAAATTTAAAATAGAACACAAGAACCAAAAACAGATCCAAGGAAAACAAAACACTATTTGAATTTATGTGTTGTATTGTATTAGAAAAGAGAGAAAAATTAGAGACCTGGGACCACTCCCTTTCCCATG
This sequence comes from Geotrypetes seraphini, assembly GCF_902459505.1. Classification (NCBI taxonomy): domain Eukaryota; kingdom Metazoa; phylum Chordata; class Amphibia; order Gymnophiona; family Dermophiidae; genus Geotrypetes; species Geotrypetes seraphini. Next base: position 35,627,694 of record NC_047096.1, read on the forward strand.
TGTTAACCCTTTAAAATCATTGTTTTATGACTGGTCGAGGAAGCGGAAATAAAGTCCCTATCAGCCCAACAGAGAGTGTATAGGAAGTCTACCACCTGCTGGAGACTGAGAAATACTGACTGGCCAGGGTGTTGCACAGGATTCTTAAGTAATGACATCACAGCTCATTAGTTCTCAGTCTCCACCTGCTGGCAACAGCACACACCCAAACATCTGGACTGGTCTGAAGGGACACAAGGAAAAAAATTAGCAGGTAAGAACTAATTTATCCTTAGTGCATAAGCTCTTTAGAGTACATTAGCAGTAGTCTTCCTTCAGATGTGAAAGAGTATGAGCTCTGTTGCTGCTTTAGTTGTTAGTTCTTTAAGAGGTATAAAAATCTAGGGGAAAAATTATTTTCTTTAGGATCATGGCTACTAAAATTTTATATTTTAGCCTTAAGGATGAGATCTACTTTTCCAAGAATGTAAAATGTTACTAACTGATGCAAAGCATATTGTTAAAAGGAACCATTACCTAAAAATAACCATTTCATGATGCATGTGTGTGCGCTGCTATACAGAACATGTTGAGTGTATTATAACTAGTAACTTGGAGATGTGATTATCCCTATCTCCCCCTTCCCCCAGGAGGTACAGTGTAGAGTTAAAAGTCAACTTATCCCTTGCTTCTAGCACCACATCCCAGTTCCCTTTCCCATCCTGCCTTCCTTCTTCATGCTATCCCCTCTTTGCTCTCATAGTTTATAACTGGTATGTTATGCCTATGATAACAATAATGGTATATTGAGTGCTTGTAAATAAATAAATTAGTAAATCTGTGCTGAACTGCTTTAAATACAGGATCTCAGTAGGGAAGGGATTTTGTTTTTTTCTCTCACTTTTTTTCAGAGCTAACCGATGGTGAGTTTCATATTCAAGTACAGTATGTATTTCCCTGTCCCTAGAAGATTTACAATCTAAGTTGGCACCTGAAACAATAACTGTTAAATTTTTACAGAAATGTTTTCTACATCAAAATAAACCAGCTGGAGAGCAGTAGAATACCATAATTTAATTTAAATTGTAACTATATATGAACTCAGCTTTACTTTTTGGTAGAAATTGGGCAGTTGAGAGTGGAGAAATAACCCCTAATGTTAATAGGCTGAGAACCAGAGAAGCAGGGTTTAAATCCCACATTCACTATATAATCTTGGGAAAGTCACTTAAGCCTCCATTTTGAATACTACAAAGAGATTTGTATTTTATTTCTTTTTATTGTCAGCAATTCCACCCCCTTCCATCCACATCGAGAGTTGCACTGAAGACTCTGTAACTTTGACCTTGAAACTGGATTCTACTGTAAAGGTGTGTTAAGCTTTTGTATTTTGTTTCACTGTGCTCGCCTTGGGCATTCATTATGGAAAGGCATGTCAAAAATCACAATAAGGTGCTTATTTTAGAAGTGCTATTGGTGTTTTAGATGTCCTTAACTTGCATGTTGGAGTTCTTATGGTATGAACATGTAAATCTCAGTTTTGCAAAGCTGGGATATGAACTAGTAAAATCTAAGAACATTTTTTTCTAGCTTATAATTGCTTTTTGGGAAATTATTAAAACTGAATAAATGAAACCTAAGAACATACATACGACAAGGGAACATGGTCTGGGAGTGTTGTGGGTAGCACTAATCCAAAACATGAGTGTTCATTACTCATTTCAGAAGGGGAATGAGCATCTATGTTGAAAAAGATGATTGTCGGCATTTAAACCTGAGATGTCAAGACTGCAAATAAGTGCTCCAATCGAAGTGCTCCATTGGAGGGCATAGGGAGGTTCACCACCTAACTTCCCCTATAACTACTCTCTCCGCTACCTGAGAAATAGAAACAGGCAAGGTATAATGAAGTCTGGGACAGCTTTAGAAAAACTGTACATTCTTTAGCACTCTCCAGACCAGTAGAGGTTAATCTTTACGAATGGGTATATATCTAATCATGACCAGCAGGTGGAGACTGAAAACAAAACTTTGGGACAGTATATACTATCCTCCCTTCTCTATTTCCCTCAGTCTTCTTTCAGTCTCCAGCAGGTGTTGATGTGATCTGTACCCATCTCCCTTGGTAGGGCTGTTGGAATTTGTTTAGGGGGTTTATTGTCCCTGTTTTTGGCCGGACGGAGCTTGGGCGGACTCTGTTTGGGGGTTCGTCCGACCTCGGAGGTGTCAAACCCGGCGGGTCTCGAGCGGGGTCCCTCCCCCCACTTCCTCCACCTCCCCACATTTTTTTAGAGGAGCCTCAGCAGTAAGCCTTGCCCCCTAAATCAAGCAAGGCATATTGCTTCGAGAGCCTGTGGAGTCTCTTCTGTAAAAAAAAAAAAAAAATCCTGAGGTAGTGCTGGTCTGGAGGGTTGTTTCCCTTTAAGAAAACTGTATTTTACTGTATTTTTTCAACTAAACGGCACTTTTTTTTTACAGCTAGGTCGCGTATGGAGCAATGAGCACTTCTAAAGGGAAAAAGTGCTCATTGTGCTCCAGACGCGAGGCACTCGCGGCCGGCCTGTGCAAGCGGTGTTCAGGCCGGTGCGGTGGAGGAGCTCCGTCGGCTGCAGGCGCCCAGAGCTCCCCGCCGATGGTGCCTCGCGAGTCGGCAGGGAACGGTGGGGAAGCCCGGTCTTCTCCGTCCGCCCACGGAGGGATTCCCCGAGCCGCCGACGGTCGGGTTTTGGAGGATTCCCTCTCAGCTGATTTTTTGACAGCTGATTTTTTGACAGCTGATGCCGGCTTGCCTGCTTTAGCGGCTGAGACTGTTCAGGTTTCTCAGCCGCTACAGGCTATGGAGGGAGCTGTTTTGGCGGGAAAACCGCCATCTTCTCTGTCTGGCCCCTCCATTTTGTCTTCCACCTCAGGTGACCTTCCCCCTGTTTTGACTATGCAGGGGCAGGTTTCTGCTGGGTCCCCTGCTGTGGCGGGGACTCCCTTGGGACCCTCGGGGGGTTTTTCTCCTGATTTTTTCTTTTCTTTATGCAGAGCCTATTTTCAGGCGGCTGGGGGTCCCGGTTGCGCCCAGGGGGTTTCGGGGGGTGGGATTTCCTCCGCGCTCCCTACGGCTTTGCCTCTCTCGTCTGGCGTGACGTCCCCTCCGCCGCCTCCCTTGTCCAAGCGTCCGCGGGTGTCGTGGGACGAGGATTTGTGGTCGGAGGAACGTGTCGGTCTGGAGGAGGATCTGGACCCTTATGAGGAATTCCAGGACCCTCTGGAGGGGACGGAAGCTGGCGGCGGGTTGTCGGGTTTCCCGTTCTCCAGTGAAGAGGCGTCCGTGGTGCGCCTTTTTCAGAGAGATGAGCTGCCGGACCTTATTCAACAGGTTTCTTCGGTTTTGCGTTTTGAGGATGCGCCGCCAGAGACTCCGCGTGTGGGGGACCCTCTGTTACGGGGGATCCGTTCCGTTTCCCGCTCTTTTCCTATGCATCAGGATATTCGGGATATTATTCTGGAGCAGTGGAAAACGCCGGAGACGCCGTTTCGGCTGGCGCGCAGCATGGCTCGCTTGTATCCCATTCCTGAAGGGGATCGGGCAACGTTAGCTTCGCCAGTCGTGGATGCGGTGGTCTCGGCAATTTCCAAGCGGCATACCGTGCCTGTTGAGGGCGGTTCTGCCTTGCGGGACTCTGAGGAGCGCAAGTTGGAGAACATCCTTAAGCAAAATTTTCAGGTCTCTGCCTTTGGGGTCCAGGCGGCTATTTGTGGGGGACTGGTCGCTCGCACCGTGTTTCGGTGGGCGGAGCGTGTCTTGGATCGGGAGTCTGATGACTGGTCTCTGGTGGATCAGGAGGTAGCGAAGATTGAGATGGCTGCCTCATTCCTCTCAGATGCTCTATATGACTTGGTGCGGATCTCGGCTAAGTCTATGGCGTTTGGCGTGGCCGCAAGGCGTGTGTTGTGGCTGCGCGCTTGGGCGGCGGATGCTGCGTCCAAAGCTAAGCTTACTAAATTTCCCTTTCGGGGGTCGTTTTTATTTGGAGAGGACTTGGATAAGTTGATTCAGACTCTGTCGGACTCGAAAGTTCCCCGTCTGCCGGAGGACCGTGCCCGCCCTGCGTCTCGGGGTGGTGCGGCCCGGGGGCGTTTGCGGGAATTTCGCAAGTATCGCCCTGGGCGTGGGGCTGCTTCTTTCCAGTCTCCGGGGTTTTCCCGGGGTCGGTTCTTCCAGCGCATGCAGCCCTTTCGGGGGGCCCGTCGGGGGGCAGGGAATCCCTCCACCGGTTCCCCCGCTTCCCGTCCTGCACAATGATGCCTTGCCGGCGCCCCCTTTGGTTCCGGTGGGGGCCCGGCTGCGCGACTTTTTCCCCAAATGGGCCGAGATCACGTCCGATCAGTGGGTCCTGGAGGTGGTGCGGGACGGTTATGCCCTGGAGTTCGCCTGCTCTCTGCCGGACTTTTTCCTCGCTTCTCCATGTCAGACTCCTGGGAAGACGCAGGCTTTTCGCCAGACCCTTCAGCGCTTGCTAGATCTCAGGGCAGTTGTTCCAGTGCCCCCTCCGGAGTGGGGCACGGGCAGGTACTCCATTTACTTTGTGGTGCCCAAGAAGGAGGGGACCTTTCGGCCCATCCTCGATTTAAAAGGGGTCAACAGGGCTCTCAAGATTCCCTCTTTCCGTATGGAAACTCTGCGGTCGGTCATTCTGGCGGTTCAGCCGGGGGAGTTTCTCACTTCTCTCGATCTGACGGAGGCCTACTTGCATGTTCCCATTCGGGCCTCTCATCAGCGTTTCCTGCGCTTTGCGATCTTGGGTCGGCACTATCAGTTCTGTGCGCTTCCCTTTGGGCTGGCCACGGCTCCCCGGACGTTCACCAAGGTGATGGTGGTCGTCGCGGCAGCCTTGCGGTCGGAGGGCATCCTGGTACACCCCTACCTGGACGACTGGTTAATTCGGGCAAAGTCGTTGCAGGAAAGCTCCCGGGTTACGGCTCGGGTGGTAGAGTTTCTCCGGTCGCTGGGCTGGGTGGTCAACCTTTCCAAGAGTCGGTTGGTCCCGGCTCAGCGTCTGGAGTACCTAGGGGTGCTGTTCGACACCTCCTTGGGGAAGGTCTTCCTCCCAGAGGCCCGGGTGAGCAAATTGCAATCTCAGATTCGCCTGCTTTTGGCATCCCGGTGTCCTCGGGCGCGAGATTTCCTCCAGGTCTTGGGGTCGATGGCGGCGTCCCTGGACGTGGTGAGGTGGGCGCGGGCCCACATGCGTCCTCTCCAGTATGCTCTGCTCAGGAGGTGGTCTCCCCAGAGGCACGGGATGGATGTTCCGATTCCCCTGCGAGGCTTGGCGCGCTGCAGTCTGCGTTGGTGGCTCCGGACCCCTCACCTAGTTCAGGGGGTGGGTCTGGATCTTCCGCAGTGGACGGTGCTCCTTACGGATGCGAGTCTCCTGGGTTGGGGGGCTCAGTGTCTGGGTCACTCAGCTCAGGGTACCTGGTCCGCGGAGGAGGCCTCCTGGTCGATCAACGTGTTGGAGACCAGAGCGGTCCGGCTGGCGCTGTTGGCTTTCCACTCCCTTTTGTTGGGCAAGTCGGTCAGAGTCCTGTCGGACAATGCCACGGCGGTGGCTTATGTCAATCGTCAGGGGGGCACCAAGAGCACTCAGGTGGCGCAGGAGGCGGCTCGGCTCATGGTTTGGGCGGAGTCGCATCTTCTGGACCTCTCGGCCTCTCACATTGCCGGGGTAGAAAACGTTCAGGCGGACTTCCTCAGTCGTCACTTCTTGGATCCGGGAGAGTGGTGTCTCGGCGCCGTGGCGTTTCAGTTGATAGTGCGGGCTTGGGGACAGCCCCTGATGGATCTGATGGCCACAAGTGGCAACGCCAAAGTACCCCGCTTCTTCAGTCGTCGCAGGGACGGTCTGGCCGAGGGTCTGGATGCTCTGGTCCAACCGTGGCCAACGGAGGGGCTGTTGTATGTGTTCCCTCCTTGGCCATTACTGGGCAGAGTACTGCTTCGCATTGTTCGCCATCCGGGGCTGGTGGTTTTGGTGGCTCCGGATTGGCCTCGTCGTCCGTGGTATGCGGATCTGGTGAGGCATCTGGTGGCGGATCCTCTTCCTCTGCCTCTCGTGTGCGATCTTCTGATGCAGGGTCCCATTCCCATGTTCGACCCGTCTCCCTTTTGTCTTACGGCTTGGCTCTTGAAAGGGGCCGCCTGAGTAAGAAGGGATATTCAGATAAGGTGATCTCTACACTTTTGGGGTCCCGGAGGCTTTCTACCTCTCAGGCTTATGTACGGGTTTGGCGTCTTTTTGAGGAATGGTGCCGGGCGCGGGGAGTGGTCTCTTTTCGCGCTTCCCTGCCTAACATTCTAGAGTTCTTGCAGGATGGCCTGGATAGAGGCCTGGCTTGGTCTTCTCTCCGGGTTCAACTGGCAGCCCTGTCGGCTTTTCGGGGGCTGGTGACGGGTCAGCGTTTGTCGGCCATTCCTGATGTGATTCGCTTTCTTCGGGCGGCCAAGTTGCTCAGGCCTCCCATAAGGCCCTCGGTTCCCTCTTGGGATCTCAATCTGGTTCTCTCGGTTCTAGTGCGCCCGCCTTTCGAGCCGTTGGATGGATGTTCTTTGAAGGACCTTACGCTGAAGTCGGTCTTTTTGGTGGCCATTACTTCCGCTAGACGGGTTTCTGAGCTACAGGCTTTCTCTTGTAGGGCTCCCTTCCTGGAATTTTCGAGGGAGCGGATTGTTTTGCGGCCTGTTCCTTCTTTTCTGCCGAAAGTAGTTTCTCCTTTTCATGTCAATCAATCGGTGGTCCTCCCGGTCTTGGGTAGTCGGGAGGGTTCTTCTGAGCAACGGCAGCTGCGCAAGTTGGATGTCGGTCGGGTCCTCCGCGCTTATGTGCAGCGGACCCGGGATTTTCGGAGCTCCGATCATCTCTTTGTCCTTCTGGCGGGTCCTCGTCGGGGGGCTGGAGCTTCTAAGGCTACTATTGCGCGCTGGATCAAGGAGACGATTGCTTCCGCTTATCTTCTGAGTCAGAAGCCGGTTCCGGAGTTTCTCAAGGCTCATTCCACTCGGGGTCAGGCGGCTTCTTGGGCTGAGTCGTCGCTCGTGCCTCCGGTGGATATTTGTAAGGCTGCGGTTTGGTCCTCCTTGCATTCTTTTGTTAGGCATTATCGGGTAGATGTTCAGGCGCGTCGGGATGCGGTGTTCGGTGAGCGTGTTCTGGTATCGGCCCTTCGGGGGTCCCGCCCGTGAGAGGGACTGCTTTGGTACGTCCCATTCGTAAAGATTAACCTCTACTGGTCTGGAGAGTGCTAAAGAAGGAGAAATTAGGTTCTTACCTGCTAATTTACTTTCTTTTAGCTTCTCCAGACCAGTAGAGGTCCCCACCCTGTCTGTTGTTGTTGTTGTTGGGGCTGTTTCGCGGGCAGTTTTTGTTTTTTGCTGCGGGTTCTAGTATTTTTCTAGGGCCGGGGAGAATTAAAGAACAGCGGCTGTGGCTCGGCTGGCTTAGCTGGCGAGCTGTGGGGACATTTTCCTTCGGGTATTTCTCCTCTGCATTTTCCAACAGCATTTGGGTATGTTATTTGTTACTCCTGTTCGGAGTATTGTTTTCTTTCTGTTTTCCAGTTCTTGGTTCTGCTTGGCTATTCGGCAGACTGAGGGAAATAGAGAAGGGAGGATAGTATATACTGTCCCAAAGTTTTGTTTTCAGTCTCCACCTGCTGGTCATGATTAGATATATACCCATTCGTAAAGATTAACCTCTACTGGTCTGGAGAAGCTAAAAGAAAGTAAATTAGCAGGTAAGAACCTAATTTCTCCTTTCTGTTTCTAAACTGGGAAAGATAAATGTTTATGTTCAGGCAAATAGATGTTTAAGTTGCTTTTTCACAACGTGATGGCACATGAATGTTCACGCTATGTGTCTGTTTTGACCAGTTGACAAGTTAGAAGTTTAAGTGCATGAACATCCATTTCACTATGTATTTCAGAGCAGACTATTATAGCAGATCCTTTTCTTGAATACAAGTGGAATTTCTCCACCGGTTAAGGTTGTAAATTTAAAAGTCATCATCAACATCTTCTCGCACATCAAGCAGCATTATGGGGTAAAGACCTTGAACAATTGCTTGTGCCTACAACCTATGGAGAATTCGGGAAACGCCTGAAAACACATCTGTTCCTGAAATACTTAGGAAACCAACCTATTCAATCTTAGTCCTCAACAAACGACCGCAAAAACCACCAATCGCTAAGTCTGTGCTTTGTTTATTCATTCCATCTGTAACTTTGTTTATTCACTCAATCTGTAACATTTCTAATCATTATAAACCGCATAGAACTTCACGGTCCTGCGGTATATAAACTGTTATTATTATTATTATGTCACAACCTGGATGTTGAATTTCAATTTGCACATCCTTTCTAAAAATGTAGTTCTGTTGTATGTATGTGTGTCATATATGGCAGCACCACGGTTTTCAGGGTTAAGCGATTATTTAATAATATCTAAATAGATTTGCTGCATGAACTTTGATTATCTGTAAATGCCAGTATGACCAGTTGTGTGTTCATACAGTATATAACGCTGCTCAGGAACATTTTCAGTGCAAAGGATACAATAGGCTTGACCATTGGGTTTCTTTCTTCTAACTGCGAGGAGTGCAGAGGGCATCATCCACATTTTTCAACTCTGTCTCCTTGTGTCCCTGGGCAGTGCCTCATCTCCTCAGTTTTTCCTTCTGCAAGTGAGATGAGAAGATCTTTTTTCTTCTGCTCTGCATATTCATTCTTATTTTCAGGTTTTCATCTGATCTTTGAGGCTTCTGGTGCTACAGAGGTTCCCAGAAATCCTGGGACATCTCTGCCTGGGAGAATATACAGCCTCTGTGTTTGGAGGGCTGTAGCAGGAGGGGGGGCTACCCTATAGAGAATCTGCCTAGCTGTCCTGTACTAGCCTTTAAGACAGCTCAGGGTATGTTCCCCTGGGAGCCCGGCTTGCCCCTGATTTATCAGGCACTTGAACACAGGCTGAGTGGCCCCCCATGTTCATCCAGTGGACTGTAATGGGTGCCGGCTGCGTTTGGCTCCCCCCCTCCCCGAAGATATATTTTCTGTTCTCCAGCTGCAGTGAGAGCTGATGCAGGCACAGCACCTTACAGTTTGTGAGTATAGTGCATTACTGTCCATGGGAGAAATGGGGGGGGGGGAGGTTTCCTGAAAATGAAGTTTTGAGGGTATCTGAGGCTTCCTTTAGGGTACCCCACCTCCAAAACCCCTTCCCTGAATTTTTGAAACTTTAATGCAGCTTTCCTGGACCATTTTTTAGTGCTAAAACTCTGCTGTGGTGGCCATCTTGAAGTTCCTGATTTTATTTTGAAAGCCTCTATCTGCCTCAAAACACCTAAATTTTACTAATAATTGATTTCTGTGTATTCCAAACCCTGACACAACTGGATTATTGAAGGGAGCATTGCAGCTGCATCCTCCCATGTGACAAACATTCCCTAATATTGGGATATAGGGGCCTCTGTAAAGCACCTTATGAACACTTTCAGAATGTATCTCGGATGGATCTTGCAGTCCAGATGGATTTCCTGGTGTCTGTAGCTTCAACGAGAAGGGTTCTGGAGCTCCTGGCTCTTATCATACAAGGTAGCCTTTTCTCAGTTTTGCAGATGCAAGTGTGTTTTTCTGCACTGTGCCTTTGTTTCTACCAGAAATGGTCTCTGCCTTCCATGTAAATCAGGTAGTCCAGCTCCCAGCATTTCTAGCCATAGATATAAAGAAAAAGAACAAAGTCTTGGTGTTACTGGACATGAGGATAGTTATTCTCTGTTATTTCGAGGGGTTAAATGTATTTTTGTCTTTCAGATCTCCTTTTTATGTTAAACATCCATAGCATGTGGAGCAAACCTGCCTCAGACGCCGCCCATTTCCAGAGGGATTCGCATGGCTATTACGGTTGCATACAATTGGCTGGGGTAAACAGCCACCGATTTCTTTGGGAACATATTCTACCAGAGACATAGCCTCTTCATGAACAGAATTTCGGGCAGTTCCACCTGAGGTGGTTTGTAGAGAGCTACCTGGTCCACCCTCCCTACCTTTGGAAGGTCTATGGAGTGCATGTTGCAGCACAAATGGACACCGTGTTTGGGTCCGCGGTGCTTGCAGCAGGCTCTTCTGCCCCACCCTAGCTTGGGGGACTTGGAGGACGTCCCAGTAGTCAGGCCTACTGTACTTTTTGCACTGGGAAGAAAGATTAGGTTCTTATCTCAATAATCTTCTTTCCAATATCCAATATAAGAGTACAGTAGGCTTGACGGCTCACCCTGTCAGATGTTGAGTTAGCTTGCTTTCTGCCTCTGACCTATTTGGTATCTCCAGTTATTTATCTGTGATCAACCAAGAAAAAATGAAGACGCTTAATGTTCTTCTGTTAAACAAGTAAGAAGAGTTATCAGGTCGGCTGTGTGCTGCGGCAGGGCAGGTAGGGAAAAGAAGACGAGCCTCGCGGCTCGAGTGCATCGAACCCCGCAGGATCCCCGCGACCCTAGGAGGCATCCCCACGGGATCCCCGTGACCCTAGGGGGCATCCCCACGATCCTAGGGGACATCTCCAAGGGATCTCTGTTACCCGAAGGGGGGTCCCGCGGGATTCCCGTCGTCCCCATGCAGCTCTCTAGATCTGCCTGCTCCTCCTTGTTCTGATTTTTTTTTCAAAATATTTTTTTTCTTAAATCATGTTTTATTTGTATTCAGCATTTCATGTAAACATTCTGAGCTTCAAGTATGTAGTAATATGTAGAAGGTTTTCTTTTTTTCATTTGATTGATGTTTTAGCATCTCGTTATCTTTAACTGTATTTAGCTGTAGAGACCTGCGATGCCTGTTTGGAAGCGGGTAGCTTCTTAGCTGGCTTCCCTGATGCTGGAATCTCTTGGGGTGATGATGTTGAAGCTGATGCCTGTGAAGATTTGGTGATATCCATGGCAGCGCCAAACAACTGTTCTGTTGAGCATGATGAGCTTTAAGAGAATGGGACTTTAAAGTTGAACAGTGAGAACAAATTTCAAATTTATGAGGGTCTGCAGCAGAAATAGACTGCTGACACTCGCCACACTTTTTGAAACCCATCAACAATCTCTACAAAGATGGAAAAATTACTTCAGTGACATTGAACTCAATTGTCGCTGAAATGTATGAGGGAAAAGAAAAAGAAAAATAGATAAAGAAGAAAAAATATGCAAAAGCGGGAAGACAAACTTAGGCCGAACGGAGGCCTACCAAACAGTACTTCGCTCTGTAGAAAATGAAGAATTGAGGTGCCTGAGCCTCAGCGGGCAGGAAGGAAGTCATGCATGTGCGGTGCGGGCAGTCGCGAAGTTTCTTAAAGGAAGGCAGTCATGCGTGTGCGGTACGGGCAGTTGCAAAATTTCTTAAAACTTAAAGTGACAGTTCACATTTCATACTGTCCATACCAGGCTCCGTAGATGACATCACCCATATGTGAGAATATGCTGCCTGCTTGTCCTAGGATAAACTGACATTCACTTGGGAACCTATGGTTTTATCTACAAAGTATGCCATCCTAAAAGTAAAATTAAGGTAAACTAATGGTACAAACATTAGAAAAACTGATTCCAAATTACCTGCAGCAACTTCTAGTAAGCAGTTTGGGATAATAATAATAAAATATATATTTTTAATTGTATGTATGCAAATTTATTTATGCTAAAAATTTGGAAAAAAGGTTTGGAGAGTTAAAAGTGAATGGCATTAATTGAAAATATTAACATTATTCTGGTGGATCTGAAACATCTGCATATCAAAATCAAAGAACATAAGTAGCCTGCCACCTTAATGTCAATAAGACAAAGATTCTGATAACTGGTAAAATCAATAATTTCATCCTTGATAGAGAGGACATGTAGTTGACCACAAGTAGATAAAAAAACAATGCTTATTCAAAACCAGAACCAAATGTGGTCAGTGTTTCAGCAAAATAACTGCCTCAGGGGTCATCTAAAGATTTTGTTGACAACATGTCTCCTTAGTTCACTAATAAAAATATGAAAAGCAGCTTTAAAGAAAATTTCAGTCATTGATCATATTCCAGGACAGATATTTCTCCCTGAATTCAGGGAGGCTAAGTTTCTAGATGTCATAAATTGCTTTAAAAAAAAAAACTGACTAGTAGTTAAATCATAGGGATCAGGTGGTATTCACACCAGAGTTCAAAAGGTACTCAGTTATGAAATTGTGGACTTCCTGTTGGTACTTTGTAACCTGTCATTTGAATTTGCCTATGTACCTGAGAACTGGAGGTTAATATAACACTGATGATTTAAAAAAAGGGCTCTAGAAGGTGACTAAGTAACTATAGACTTGTAAGTTTGATGTATGTTCTGGGTAAAATGATGGAAGCTATTTTTAAGAAAAAAATAACTGGTAAATGGATAGAAGCAGAGATGATAAAAATGGGGGAAAAAGACGAAAGGGAAGATCAGTGTTAGATTTAGACAGAAGAAAGGAACAAAGACTGGATGAAGGTGAGAAAAGAGATGGAAAGGAGAGCCTGCGAAAACTTAAAAGAAGATTTAACACAAGAAGAATGCAAAAAAAAAGACCAGAACCAACCTGATTTGCAAAATAGAATATCCAGAGAACAAAGGCAGAAAAGAAATTATTTTGATTTTTGGGGGATTGGAATGTTTCAACTTGGGGAAATGTGCATAGTAATATAGTATATGATGGCAGATAAGCACCTGCATGGTCCGTCTAATCTGCCCAATAAACTGACCAGAGCCTCATCTGCCACTCTGCAAGTTACAATCAGATACTGGCACCACAAATAGGGCAGTCACACAATTGTGGAAGAATGGTTTTGTAATTTTGGTTGCAGTACAGTCACATTATTTGCCAATAATGCACTCTGCAATCCACTACTGCAATCCAGTAGTGTTGCAAAAATAGTTTTTACTTGCTATGTTCCTTCTCCCCCCAGCACCACCGAGATATATTCATAGCATGTGATATGAAGGCGACACAAAAATGCACACTTGTTTTCTTGTTCTTGATCTATCCCTGCTATTCTCAGAAGTCTGATCATATTTCTCATTCACTGGAGTAGCTGTCAAAGCCCACTTTAGCCCATCCAAATATGTCTTTCCATAATTTTGCATAATACAGGAGGAAATGCACCGTAATTTATTTTGCCAGTATTGGGTTACTGATGGAATCTGGCTTTCTGTATTGAGAGTCTACTTTGTTCCATGTGTGTGATGAAGGTTGATGGATTCTGCTAGCACATGAAGGGCCGGATTCTGTATAGGACGCCAGTCTCAGAAGCTGCCTCAGTGGCTTTTGAGAATCACAGATGTCCTATATAGAATAGTGTGTGTCCTCTTGCTGCAGACATGAGGGGGTGGCTTCGGGGGTTCCGACAGGAGGGACTGGGCATCCCTCCTGCCGGGGATTGTTTTGGGGATTGCGGCAAGAGGGATTGGGCATTCCTCCTGCCTGCTGACTTCATGGTGGAACAGGTTCCCTGCTGCGGCTACTAAACTGATCGTGGCAGGGAGATTCCCTTGCCATGATCAGTTCAGCGGCCAAGTCTATTTGAAATATAGACCAGCATTTTGCTGGCCTACATTTCAGGTGCCTATCATGGCCCTAGGGAGACACCTAAGGCCACCTAAGCTCGCCTAAGGCCACTTCCTGCAAAAGCACGCTTAGCCTTGGGTGAGCTTAGGCAGTCCTACGTGCCTTCTTAGGCTTGCGAAGACGCCTACAATGTAGGCAACTTCCTCAGGGTTGTTGGGTTTTTTTTGGTTTTTTTTTAACATGTGTCCTGATTAGCTGGTTAGACAGCGGTAGGATGCCTACCGCCATTTATAGAATTTGGCCTGTAGTGTCTATGTAGGGATTTGTTGTGCCTTCTAGTTTGCCCAGTAGTAGTTCTTGTACAATCCCACCTGGACCAAGTGGGTTATGTAACTGTGGTTGCCAGACAGCTTGTAGGAAGCCTCAATCACACAATGTTTTCAGCTCCTCCCCTTTTACCTCGGGACTGCCTCCCAAAAATCCAGTTGGCATTCTTACAAGCCAGACAGTAGGAGTTTGTCTTTTCTGCTCAAGTTTATTTTTCTCTAAACTCAGTCTTTTTGTTCGCAAATTGCGCATTTCTGCTGCTGCGGGAGATCACAGACTTTGTAGAAAGTCTGTTTCCAGGGGCTTGGCAGCCTAGCAGTGCACCCTCTGGACAGTCTGCACTTTCAGATTAGGGCTCAGGGACCATTTCCTTGAGAGCTCTGCTCATCCCAGGTTCATCCGCTAGTGGGTTTGAGTGCAGGCTCCGTGGAGGTGTGCCTGGGATCGGAGCCAATTGCGTCCCTTCTCCAGGTCGCGTTCGCAAGGATGTTCAGTGTTGGCAGAGGTCTCCGGCTGTTGGTGTTATGCCGGTAGGGCAGTCAGAAGACCAGCAGTCCAGTTTGCATGCTTGTTGAGGCAGAGGATCTCCCTATAAGCTGTGCCAGCTTCCTTTACTGCAGTTTCCAGCACAGCTTTGCACAGTGAGTACAGAACTGACAGCTTGTTTCAGCGATTTTGGGGGTCTCCAAAAGTGAATTTTGGGCAGTTTCGGAGTTAGCCCTACTCACCCCACCCCTAAAATCCAAAACTCACCATGTTTTGGGGGTTCCCCTGCTTTTCCCAGGCTATTTTGTTTTGAAATTAGTACCCGCGGTAGCCATCTTGGATTTTCCCAATTTGAATTTAAAGTTATTTTTTGCCTCTACAAGCTTTGTTTCTTCAAGAAAACTGCTCAGATGGACTCCCCAGGGTATGATTCTTTGGGTTCATACCCTATTTGCAGTAGATGTCTGTCCAGTGAGCGGCTGTGTTCCTCGTGCTGCAGCATGGGGGGGGGGCAAAATCTCATCAGCCCAAGTTCCCTCAACTCCTGAAGGGGGTCTTGTCACTCTTTCCAGTCAGGGACACCCTAAAAAGTCCAAAGAGGGCCCCAAGGACAGTGTTCGTGTTGCTTCTGCAAAACACAGCTGAGATTTGGCGTCTAAAACTCAAGTCCTCCAAAAGTTCTAAGAAGGGTCCAAAGGAGTCAGCTCCCACCTCAGATGACGGGTTTTCCCCTGAATTAACATGATGTATCAGGCTTATTTGGCAAAGAAAATGGTGCCTTTTATGCCTCCTCATGCATCCATGCCAGCCTCAGGGACCCCACCTTTTCAGGACACTGATCTTAAGCCCGGTTTCCCCATGGCATCCCCCCACTGTTGCACTAGCGGTTGATGTGGACACTCTGGATGCCCTGATCATGCCTTTGCTCATGCAGGCTGACACTACTACTGTGGTGGATGTTGCAGCACTCACGGATCTCCAGGATTAGGATATAGGTGGGGCCCTGGATCTGGGTGAGAATCCCACAGTGTGGAGGTTTTTCAAACCCGCAAACCTGGTTGATTTGATTTGAGTCTCTTCAGGAGTTGAAGCTGGAGATTGATCAGTCTGTTACTGCAGAATGCTCTCTTATAAATAGCGAAAACAAGCAGTTTGTCACCTTCCCTGATCATGTAGACATTGTCAAGATGCTCACGGAGACTTGGCTCTACCTGATGGCGGATGCTTTTAACCTGCGCTTTGTGTCCCCAAAGGTTGGTTCTTCATTGGCACAGGTTACTAAGGTTACTCCCCAATGATGGTGGGGTGGTGCTGTAGGATCCTTAGGATCACAGAGTGGATCTTGTCCTCAAGCACCTCTTTGACTCAACTGCTGCTGGGCTGAAGGCAATGGCAATCTCTTCTTTTGTGGCCAGAGCTTGTCACTCGAAGCTTCGCCATGATCCTGACACCATTGTGATCCAGGATCTCGTTTTTCTGATCTCTGGGGTGGATTACATGGCAGATGCACTGTACAACATTTTCAAAGTATTTAGCAAACTGTCGGCCTATTCCATTTCTTTACGCAGGATGTTGTAGATCTGACAGTGGTCCGGAGATGACTCCTCTAAGGCAACCCTGAGCAGATTGCCCTTCAGAGGGCATTTGTTGTTTAGCAAAGGTTTGGATGACCTTATGGCTAGTAAGCAAGTTTATCAAGTTTCAAATTTATTATAAAATTTGATTAATCGCTTATCAAAACTTCAAGCCAATGTACAATAATAATTAAAAAGAGGGAGATACATATAACATTGATTAAACAAACATAATTGAAATGCAGCCAATGACAGTAACAGATGTACTGAAACACAGTGGATGATCGGGTGAACTCTAGTCAGTAAAGGAAAGAAACGTAAAAGGTAAAAACAAGGAAGGGGAGGATTATAAAAATCTCTTTAAGAACTTGGTGGAAAGTTTGAGTGTAGGACCGTAAACCCAAGTTCTTGCCAGATAATAGGCCCAGACCCCTCAGACATTCCCATCAGTACAATGGATGCTTCTCAGGGCATCCCAATCTGTCAAGCAGAGATTTGATGGTTCCCTGCGCCGTCCGCCGGTGGCCTCTTAA
Organism: Geotrypetes seraphini; assembly: GCF_902459505.1. Taxonomy (NCBI): domain Eukaryota; kingdom Metazoa; phylum Chordata; class Amphibia; order Gymnophiona; family Dermophiidae; genus Geotrypetes; species Geotrypetes seraphini. The sequence continues at coordinate 35,644,181 of NC_047096.1, forward strand.
GAACCAGTTCTGATTCCATGGAACAAGTTAGCTCCCAGGGGAATGGACCTCGAGCTTCAAGCATACACAAAGCAGGCCAGCTCAGCAGGTACATCCAGGGGTTGCCCTGTGAGTTACAGACCATCCTTGAAGAATCTGTGTCCTCTTCCAGGCTGTGTTGCCCCATGTGGGGGATCTCTGGGTGCCAAAACCACATGAATCAGATTTTTAAAAACCCCAAAATCAAATCAGAATATACCTTCTCAACTCGCTTGCATAAGGAAAAACTGAATAGGGTACTGTACTTAACTGGTGAAGGAGAAGTAGCTGAAAGATGTGATTGACATCTTTCTGCAAGCAACCTGTGACTAGGGGTTATTCACCTAGAGCAGGGGTGTCCAATCTGCGGCCCAGTGAAGTATTTTGTGCGGCCCTGGACGAGGGCGATGCAGTGTTTTCCTCTGCTGCCCCTGGGTGTTTACTGTCTTGCCAGCTCCCTCCTCTGTCTTGCTGCAGCGTTTGGCGACCCCAGAAACATTTTTTCGGCCAATGCAGCCCAGGGAAGCCAAAAGGTTGGACACCCCTGACCTAGAGTATAGACTCTTATATTTTTGCAACAGAAAAATCTAACTGTGTTATGCTCGACCAATTTCCAAAAAGTTGTTTCACAAGTTAAATCATCTTTAATAAATTGATAAATCTAGAAATTTAATATTCCAGTAGTCATAAGGAATCACAAACTGCAATCAGGGTCCAATGAATTCACTCAGACTGAACACTGTATTAAATCATTTTTGGAACCAGTCCACAAGCAAAACAAGATTGGGATAAATTGTTAGACTTTAGAGAACAGTATTGTATGTATAAGTTAAACTCAGTGATCCTGCTTGGGCTTAGTGCTGAAATTTAGTGTGAATCCCTAATTTAACTGAAGTGCTGTGATTGGTCCATTAGATCTGCTGACTAAAATAATCCTAATAAGAAGGATAGGGAGAATGCCACTGCCATCTTTTATTCAAAAAGAGCTGTGCAGATGATGTGTTTGGTGAAAGAAGGTAAACTAAATATTTTATAATATTTTAGGATAAATTCAGGAGTTACTTGTTTTCTCACATAAGTTGTGTGTTATTGCTGGGTTGTATCCTTGATAAAACCTTCAGGCAAAACATGGTGCATGTTGGATGTCATTCCCCTGTCCGAGTGGACAAACATAACAAGATTGTGGTTTATTTTATTTATGCTGCTGATATCCCATGTGTTGACTGAGAATGTTACATATGGTACACCACCTGATACTTTTGTCATTGGCACTATATCAAGCTAAATAAATCCAATTCAAGATGAGTATGTTCTTAAATAATCTTAAGATTGAAATATTGGAAGCATTAATTTAAGAAGTACAAAAGTTAACATAAAGGACTAATGACAAAAAGCTTGATTGAGGCAATGAAACATTTGAGCCTCAAGTTGCACCACTGAGGTCCAATTCAATGAGAGCCACACAATGTTTCCACTAGTGGCTGTAATGGTACCTGAAGCAGGAGCAGAGCACAAAATTCTTGCATACCAATTTTATTTTTTACCATGGTGACTTGGACCTGAAGTTTGTTGAGCCCTTTTATTATATAAATGTGTTCAAAGCATACATTCATGAATCTGTCATTTAATGATAGAAAATACCAAATACTTCTGTTTGTTTTTTGTTTGGTAGGTGAATAATTATGTATTGAGTATTGTCTGGGAATTTGACACACACATACAAGAAAACAGAACTTTATTACTATATGGAGGACCATCGCAAGTAAAAGGTAAAATCACTTTTTCTTCAAAATTCATTTTTCAGAGAGCTGTAGTAGCCATGTTAGTCTGTTTTAGAGAAACACATCTGCAAATTAGGTAGAGCTGGACAGATACAACATTTCAGCTATTTGATCAACAAAACACTACATAAATTGCATGATTAACATCCACTAGTTACGACTAAATAGACTAGCAGGTTGCACTTCAGTTGTGATTTACAGAAATTGCAGATACCACAGAGACCAAAAGGGCACAAATGTAGTCAACAGTTGCTTCAAAGATAGCTTGGTAGATTGTATAGAAATAAAAATGAAAAAAATAAAAGTAATACAGGATATCAAAGATGTCTGAGAGCCACAGTATTTCTGATTATGGCAGAGCTGTATTCCTTCTGCTGTATTTTGAAGCTGAACCAAAAATTAGGACCTGATGCTACGTTGTTGTTCTGAAACTGCTTTCTCGTGTTTCCCTGAAGATCATAAGGTCTAAGAAATGATGATATGTGCCAAACTATGGAATAGCCTTCCTGAAACACAGAAACATTTGATCTTGAAGTTTTCTTCTGCATCGTTTATTTATAAAATATCAAAACTGCATTGCAAATAGTGCTAATAATAAAATCAAAGAGATACACTTTGACGCATTGTTTTACCTCATAGTAGGTAGCCTTAAAAGTCACAAGTCTCATTTCTGTTCTCTCCTTAGTGAATAATTTGACAGCTCAGACAGCATATGAGATCTCTGTATGGGCCAAAACTGATTTTGGGGATAGTGCTCTGTCCTTTGAGCATGTTACAACCAAGGGTGAAAAACCTACTGTCCCAAGTCTCAAAGCCAAAGCCATCAGTCAAACCGCAGTGGAGTGTAGCTGGACAGGTCCAAAAAATGTGGTAAGGCTTGGTTTAATGACAACCCATTTCTCATTTGTTTTGTGTACATGTAATTTTGCTTCCTTATCCAGAAGGCCATTTCTGGGAAGGCTGTAGGCCCAGATTCTCAGTGAAGCATAAGTTCTTTGGGCCTGATTTCCTTTCCCACTTTAACTGTCTAAAGGACTAGGATTGTCTGGGGCTGGTTTATACAGCCCAGGTGTGCTAAATATAGTTGTGGTCCCTCCTCCTTTTTCTCCCTCTGATCCTTGTGGGGGTTTGTGGACACAGTGCCTACCATCTTCCTCCCCTACTCTTGGGAGGGGGCTAAAAGTAAATTCTCTGAGTTCTGGGCAATTAAGGATTTCAAATCAGGAAATCCAAAATAATCACACTTCCTTCTCCTCCTTAACTTGTTTCCAGTATGTCAGGGAAATAAATGGAGGTGATGTGCTACAGGTAAGTCATAGCAGTTCAGCATGTCAACCAGTGCATTTGGTCTGTTTTGAGAGTAGGCAGGCAAGCAAGCATGTATATCAGATGCATGGGTGTGATCTGTGGAGATTTAGCACCTGACCAAAAGTGAGCTGGAGAAGTTCCCCAGAATGAGTTGTGGCCCATGTGATGTGGATTGAATAAGTCCTGTATTGTAGGGATCAGCAGCCTTTTTATTATTCTTTGGCCAAAAGTACATATGCGAAGCATGCAGAGCCCTTGATCTCTCTTCTTTTCCTCTGATAGAAAAATGGAGAATTTGGGGAAGGTTACATGTTGTCTACCCTCAGGCATATCAGAGGTTATGCAACTCCAGTTCTCTACTGAGTTAATATTTCAGCAGGCAACCTCACATGCATTGTTCCTGTCTCCTTCCAGCTAAGGGAGCAATGGATGGAGCAGACTGCACTACCAGCTCTCTGCCCTTCCAGAGTGTTTTCAAGGTTGGTTTAGGCTTACAATAAATGAAAATTGCTGCAGTTTGAGCATAATTAAGAAATCCAATTAAATTCCTGGGTGGTCCCACTTTGGTAGTACCTTCAAGATCAACTTTGAGATCTTCTAGTCCTAATCTGTTGCTGTGCGTGGAAGAAATCATAGTTTGATCTTGGCAATGTTTCAGGTGCTAGAGCTATAGTGATTCTCTATCCATGGAAAAAAAGTGTTTTCCAAGTTGAAGTGTGCTTCAAAACTGGATTAACAGAACTAGCAGGAAAGAAACAAAAGAACTCCTGCACAGTCTTGGAAAACTTTTCTAGAAGCTACATCCCAACCTGATGACTTTACCCAATAGTGTTGAGGTAGGATCCTATCGTCCATGGAGTATACCCATTATAAGTATGCAACTTCATTTTTATTCATGCAAAGAACTGCTACAGAATTAGAATTTGAAGATTTATTTAAGAGCACACAGTATACATATAATGTGGGCGATATCGGATTGGGTTATGTTATCTAGCTACCTTCCTTCTTCCTAACTAATCATATATGTGATGTAAAAACAAACTGCAATATAAGTAGTTTTTAATATTGCTGATGTCTTTGCTAAGAAATATTCAAGCTTGTGAAAGAGAATGCGAGAATTTTATAAAAGCTTATCAGTTTTTTGGCTCATTTAAAATAAGGTTGTAAGTTCATTGCAGTTAACTCTGTGATTAATGCATCTAATATAATAAAATGCTAGGCCGCGCATGCGCACTCAAAAGTCGTGTTCCCTGATCCGTCGCGGAAACACGAGTGCGCATGCGTGCGTTTTACATCACCACCTGCTCTCCACCTCGCGCCACTGCTTTCAAAATAGCTACCGATCTCTGTTCCTCCTGCACCATGGCACGCCAGGCATGTCTGCCGCCAGCCTCGAGCTCCTGGGGGCCGGCGGCGCAAGGCGTCCGGCCGGTGCTGAGGCCCCGCCTCCCGCTTCCGCCCTACACGGCGCCGCCAGACCCGGCCCTACAAAACCCTGAGGCCCCGTCTTCCGAAGAAGCCACGGTCCGGCCCAGCCCATTGAGAGGGAGAGCGGCGCTGGCACCAGGGAGGGGGGGACACACATGAGGGCTCTGCCACCCGCTCAGCTCCGCCGTTCCGTCTCTACCGGGGCTAACATCAGCAGCCCCTGAAGCTCCTCACCAGCGTGTCCCGCCCCCTCGAGAAGGGTTGAAAAGCTGGCCTCGCGCGCTCTGCAATCAACTGCTGCTCGCCTACCCATGCCAGGGTGATGCGCAGGTGCGGGGGCTCCCGCAGTGTCCAGAAGCGGCGATGGCGGTGCTGTTGCTGGTGATGCTGCTCCCGCTGCTGTGCATGAGCGACGCACCGGAGCTGGACCCAGCCTGTCGGCAGCGGCTCGATGAGATGGCGAACGACAGCGGCTGATAGGAGGAGACAGAGGGGAGATGCTTGATTGATGGGAGATAGAGAGAAGGGATATGTTGGACTGTTGGGGGATAGAGAAAGGGAAGATTCTGGTCTGGTGGGGGGAGGAAGGGAGGCCTACTGCTGGACAGGGGGAGCAAGAAGAGGTGCTGATGAACTGGGGGGGGAAAAAAAGGAAGGGAGGCCTACTGGTGGACAGGGGGGAGCAGGAAGAGGTGCTGATGGACAGGGGGGGAAAGGAAGGCAGGCCTTTTGCTGGACAGGGGGAGCAGGAAGAGGTGCTGATGGACAGGGGGGGGGAAAGGAAGGGAGACCTACTGCTGGACAGGGGGAGCAGGAAGAGGTGCTGATGGATAGGGGGAAAAAGGAAGGGAGGCCTACTGCTGGACAGGGGGAGCAGGAAAAGGTGCTGATGGACAGGGGGGAGGTAAAACAAAAGGAGAAGGGCTGCTGCTGGATAAGGGGAGCAGTGAAGGAGTGACTGGGGAGCAGGGAAGAAGTGCTGCTGGACAGGGTGAGCAGGGAAGAGGGACAGGGGGAGCAGGTAAGGAGTGCAGCTGGACAGGGGGAGGTAAAAGGAAGGGAGAAGGCCTACGGCTGGACAGGTGGAACAGGCAAGGAGTGATGGTTGACAGCCGAGGAAAGAGAGAGACAGAAAGCGGCCAAGGGGAGAGAGAGAGAAAGAAAGAATGAAAGACAGACATACATATATTCTAGCATCCGTTAATGTAAAGGGCTTAAAAATGAGTTAATTATAATCACAATTTTAAAAATTGTGTTGCATCTCCTGTCTCCTCTTCCTCTCCCTTCCATTCCCATCCCCTGTCCTTGGCATGATCTGGCATCTTCCCCCCAATCCACAATTCAAAATCATCCCCCTTCCATGCTGATCTACCTTAAAGGTAGGTCCCCGGCAGCATTAGTATTGCACATATGTTGCTTGGGGCCTGGTTCGAAGCTTTCCTTCTGATCCATTCTGCCCTTGTAGAAATAGGAAGTGATATCAAAGGTGGCGGGATTGGTCAGAGGAAAAGCTTCAGAGCAGGCTACTGGCAGAGTATGTGTAACAGTGTAACTGCCAGGGCCAACAGAAGACCACCTTTAAGGTAGGCCAGAGGGGGAGAAATTGAGAGGCTGGGCAAATGCCAAACCCCAGGTGAGGGGAGAGGAGTGAGCTGCAGACCCATGAGTAAAACTGGAGGGGCCATCGATGGTAGCTATGGCCAAGGTATGGAGCTCCAGAAGTCATGAGAAGAGCTTGCTGCTGCTCACCACCAATTTTGGGTTGTTGCTCATGGAAGTGGAGAGAGAGAGAGACGCTGTACAATGGAAGTGAGTGAGGAGAGAAGAGAGAGAGAATGAACCCCAGGAAAGAAAAAAGATGATGAGAAGAAGAGAAAAGGAGAGATGTTGGATCTTGGGTAGGAGGGAGATATTAATCCTAGAGAGAAGGGAAAGGGGATGGAATTGGATATATTGCATTTCTGTGGTTACAATCAACACAGTTTACATAGTGTATACAGGTACTTATTTTGTACCTGGGGCAATGGGAGGATTAATGATTTTCCCCAGAGTCACAAGGAACTGCAGTGGGAAATAAAGGTTATTTATTTATTTGTGCAATTAATCACAATTAGAAATTTTAAGCAAAATGCAGCCATAAATTAAATGTTATCTAATGGGATATGGTGCCAAAGCTTTCATTTGCAACCATAACCCACCCTATTTAACAACTTATCAGTGCCTTGGACTAACTTTTTCTTTATGCAGCATCAGCAGCTAGATAGCTGGGGAGACTAGAGGTAGAAATTTATTTCACTGCCCTGTTTGCAGCTAGCTGGAGTTTCTCCTCTTTCCCCCCAATTTTATACTCCTTACCCATAACTTAGCCCAGTCATCACAGCGACAGTCCTTGGCTATGTGCTGCAAATCATGGGTCTCTTCAGCTAATATGGCCTCTTAAGATTAAGCATGCACTGCATGATGGCTTAAATATCATCTCCCTTTCCCTCCTTCTTTGAAATAGCCCCAGCCCCACTCAATCTGAGAAGCAGGCGACTTGATCTGGGAACTGAACCCAGGTTGGCACATTGTCCCAGCCCTAAGAGGGTCATTTCCAATATTGGCAAAGATAATTAGAGCATAAAGTAATTAAACAAAAATGTTTATCACACACTCAAAATGCCTTCTGTTGTGTTTTTTTACAGGTTTATGGACTGTTCTATGCTACATCTTTTCTGGACTTGCACAGAAACCCAAGCAGTGTTACTACAGTCTTCCACAATATTACCGTATTTGTTAACAGGGATGAACAGTACTTATTCTTGGTATGGCTACTTCTGTGGCATGTTTATGGTGTTTTTATAAACTACAAAGATGAAATAATGACAGAAAAACACCTGATCTCTCCCATCTCTTTTTCCTAGTGACTACTATGAATTCTGGAAGTTAACAAAATGCTGAAACTATTTTTTTAAGCATATATTTCATGCCACTTTTCTATTATCTGTTTTATTCTTTTTAGGTCCGTGTAATAAAACCTTACCGAGGCCCACCTTCTGAGTATGTTGTGGTTAGGATGATTCCAGATAACAGGTTACCACCGCGCCATCTCCATTTTGTTTGGGTTGATAAAACATCTGCCCTCTTGAAGTGGGAGTCTCCCTATGATTCTCCAGATCATGAACTGGTAAGCAGTTTGTGAACATAATCATTTTTTCTTCTTTTGTTCAGTAATGCTGCAGAAACCTGAGGGAATGGTACAGTTTAGGGGTTGAAGAACTTTTGTGCATGAAAGAGGAGCAGTACTTGGGGGTAATGTGATGATTTTAAGGTAGCCAAACAGGTTGAAAAACCAATGGCAAAAGCTAGAAAGATGCTTGAGTGAATAGGGAGAACTAAGAAAAGCAGAAAGAAATTGGTGCAAATCCAAAGACAAAAAGGACAAAGACCACTGGAAAGAACTGCTAGATGAGTACAAACTATCCATCCATGATGCAAAAAAGACCTGCTATACTAATCTCCTACAGAAAGCTCCAAACATATCAAGGAATACCTTCATACTGACAAAAAACTTACTCACTGCCTCACACGGAAATCCAAAAAACCCTACAAACCAACCTGAACAGTGAAACATTCTACTTCCAAGAAAAAATTGATTGCAAACGTGCAAATCTCAACTCAACACCTCAAAGCCCAGCAAACACTCAAAATGATGACCTCCCCCCCTATGAGAGAACCTCAAACTGAAACCCTTGATCACTTTGAACCTGTTTCTACTGGCGACCTAGCAAAAACAATCACTGCGCTACTATACTACTGCCCTCTGGATCCATCCTTGACCTGTGCCCACCAGATCTACTGATGGCCACAAAAGTTGCCTTCATCCAATCGATCCTACCTCTAATAAATTCCTTCCTGCGATCAGGAGCAGAACCGCAAAGCTGGAAATCGGCAATCATCAGCCCAATCTTTTAAAATACCGACCCAGTATCTGAACGAGCCCAGCAACTACAGACCAGTCTCCAACCTTCCCTTCATCTCCAAGATCCTTGAAAAGAGTGTACTATTTCAACTCCAAGCCTTTGTCGACAGATGAAATGCCTTCTCCCCTTACCAATCTGGGTTCAGGAAATTAAATAGCACAGAAACAATCCTAGTGGACATCATCGATGACGGCTGGAACATACTAGACAAACGATGGTCTGCTGGTGCTTCTAGACCTCAGTGCTGCCTTCAATACCGTCAATCACCCTTGCCTCCTCACCAGACTCACAAATATTGTAATCAACGATCAAGCATTCCGGTGATTCTCATAATTCCTGAGCCATAGGCCTCAAAGCATCCTACTGAGAGATCTCCTATCGCAACCTAAATTGATAAAATATGGAGTACCTCAGGGTGCCCTCCTGTCCCCTCAGTTTTTTCAATCTCTACATCAGACTGGTGATAAGACATGGCCTTAAAACACCAAATAAAGATCTACTCATTTGCTGACAACATACAACTGTACCTACCGCTAGGGTCGAACCAAGACACTCAGATCTCCAAACTACACAACTGCCTCAGAAATAAAAAGCTGGATGTGCTGGGTGGACGTCTACAGTCTGTGTCTTGCAAGTGTTGAGATAGATTTGGATAGGATGGAGTGGGCTTCAGTGGCAACTTAAGTAGTTGGAACCTAAGAACAGCGCCGGGCGGACCTCTACAATCTATATCCCAGAAATGCCAAACAAAAACCAGGATCAAGTATTTTATATCACATTCATTGTTGGTTTAATCATGGCTTGATAATGAATGTGACTGGATGGACCATTTGGGTCTTTATCTGCATCATCTATTATGTTGCTATGAATATGTAGAAGTCCTTGAGTTTAGATCTTGAAAAGGTGAGTAAAAATCCAATCCTTAATGAGTATGCATACAAACTAGAGAGATTCAGTTTCTTTATATATGTATTTGGTTTTCACTTAATTATAGATTTATTTGTTGATCACATTTTATATAGATCAGAATAAGTAGTGCACTGATGTACTTGGCAAGTAGCTGTTAAAATCCTCAAAGGCTGTAGTTCTTTTTTTCAGATGTACTTTGTCACAGTCAAGGATCTGATCAGGAAGACTGACAAGAGTTACAAAACATTAAGCTCTAATAGCACAATTGAATATACTATTAGAAAGCTGGAACCTGGTGGAAAATACAATGTAATTGTCCAGTTATGGAACATGAGCAAAGAATCCAGTGTAAAAGTTAACACAGGTAAGCAAAATAGAAGAGAACTAGAGAACTTTTTCTGGTCAGGAATTTTTATTTTTATTTTTTTACTTAAAATTGTATTGGAATTGTGAGGGTTGCAACAGACTGTACAGTATAGTCAAGCTTTATAAAGATAGAGGCCTTTATTCAAAGCAACTTAGCCAGCCACTGATCGGTTAAATCACTTGGTTGGGTCTAGCTATTAATATTCTGCGGCACTTAACTGGCTAAGTGCTGCTGAATATTTTAGTTAGCGCCGAACTCAAAGCCAACTATGTTGGGGGCAGAGTCAGCACTTGGCTGTTTAAGAGCTGATATTCAGCTCTTAAGTGGCCAGATTTAATGCATAAATGCTTAAGTGCTGAATATTGACTGAAGCAGCTATTTGTTAGCAGACTTAAACAGCCGGATATTCAAAGCTGTAGCCCTCACAGGTTCCAGCTTTGAAGATCCAGTTTTAACTCCATTGACAGCATAATAATGCTGCCTCCCTCTCCTCGCCTTTTGCTGGCTGAATATCGGACCCATAATTTTTTTTTTTACAGTCCAATTCCAGTCAGGAAATTGGCTACATTTAAAGCACAGACTCTTCCCCCCTCCAGACAAAGAGTTAAGTTTTATACGTGTAACAGCTACACAAATAGTGATGTCACTGAATGATGGTAAATTGGATCTATTCTCTTAGAGACGAGAAACCTCTAAGTAATTTTCTGGGCACCTCTGTCTTTCATTTTGTCTGCATTCTGTTTTTTTATTTAAATTTTTATTCCTTTAGTTGAAAAGAATAACAAGTGCATTTTATTTTGTAATCATTTATCTTAACTTTTCCTCTTGCTTTCAGTTCCATTATCTGCACCAGATGCCTTAAAAATTATAAACGAACGTGACCATATTTTGCTATTTTGGAAAAGCCTAGCTTTGAAGGATAAGTATTTCAATGAAAGTCGGGTATGTACATAATTCCATTAAAGATGATTTGTTTTCTTTATAGTATGTGCTGCTTATCCTCAGTCAGCAGCTGTATGCAGCATAATATTAGTAAATCAGCAGGTAAAATAAGATTACAGACTTTAGGGTGATTTTTTTTTTTTTTAATTTGGGGGGGATGTTTTGTTTTCTCTATAAAAGTAATTGTCTTCCTCAGGATAGTATCTTTTTCCTTTTTCATACTATGGGGCCTCCAGTTTTGGGAAGTAACATTACTATTAAACATAACAAGTAATTGTAATGATTACTTTTATGCAAATGTAATCATTACTTAAACAAGTAACTAATACCTGTAATGTATTACTTTTCATAGTAACTTAACTTTTTTTTTTTTTCTTTTTATTAAACAAGTAAATAGCAAGTATAATATGTTACTTTTACAAAGTAACTTGGGCAACACTGGGAGGCTTTTTACTGAGCTGCATTAGCTGTTAATGTGGAAATTACCTTACGTTATCTACTAATGGAGGAATGGGGCAAAATGGTACAGAACATAGGTGGAGATTGCAGCCTCTACAGTTAATCCAAATGTAATTGCTGTTCATTTTTAATGCAACAGATAATACAATACAGAACACCACCTGAATAGGTGTAGCTAACTGCATTGTGATGACATTTCCTGAATCAGAAGCTGCTAGGGATGCCTTTTAATGCTGAAATTTGCAATTACCTTGCCTGTGTACTGCTTTCATTATTTTTTTTATGAGATTCTGAAACCAGAACAGTACACACTAATCAAGGGTCATTCACACCACGAACTGACACAGTGACAGTTTATTCTATAATTGGGGAATTTTGCCCCTCAAATATCTGCACTATTTTTCAATCTCTGATAGCAGTATAGTAAATAGGCTACTGAATAATTATTCAAGATAACCACTGCTGGAATTCATCAGCTTTACTTTACTCAGCATTGTGTTCTTTGAAGACATCAGGGGAAATGCAGGCATACTTGTTGGTGAAGTCCTCAGACTGATCCTGTGTGTCGGTGCTCTCCCCTAGCTTTTGCCTTACTGAGCATGTGCAGGGATTCCTGCTTTCAGCAGCTCCTCCCCTCACCAGCTCAGTTTTTTCTTCAGCAACTCCTTAGGTTGCAACTCTCCTCTTTTTCTCTCGCACTCACTATTAAAAATCAGAAAATAATAATAATAAAAGGAAGAAGGAAGATCAGAAGACTAATAACAGCAGGAGTTTATCTACAAAAATTAAAAAAGGGAGACCTCTTTACAGACTAAAAGGAAAAAACATCACCCAAGTCAAACAACTCAAAGTGCAGGAGAAAACTACACAGGAAGGCCTACTCTGCCATCTAAACCAGCAGGGCACTAGGACCACCGCAGTTCCCTCTTGCCACAAGTCTCTGAAGCATACACAGTAGTGGCTTTTCCCACAGCGCGCAGCTCAGCGCTATAACTTCTACACAGCCGCTATATGCTTTGATGGCTCCCTTCCCCAGGGCCTGTTTCAGTACCCCTGGGAGAGGTAACTTGCTTCTCCCTGACAACCTCAAACCGAGACAGTGAGGCAGAACCCACCAGATCAACACGCAGCTGAGATCAGTGGAGTCCGCCAGATGCTCCACCTTTTAAATGCCAGCCAGCTCAGTACCGACTTCAGAGGACTTCACAAGGTCTGCCACTGAATTGGGGTACCTACAAACAGAAGGGAAGGCTCCTGTGGGCTCGGTTTTGACCTCGCTGTCCTCGCCTTCCATTAGCAGACCTCCTTCATCAACCAAAGGAAAAGTGTGCAATCTTCACAAATGTTTAAGGCAAAATCCATTTTCATATTATATGAGATTTTACAGCAGTAACCTTTACATGCATTTGCAGATATCTCCAAGTCTAAGACCAAAGCTCGCCTTAAGGTCTAGCTGGTTTTGCCATTTCAGCAGGAATCCAATTCTTCTAAGGGTAAACATAAAATGTCTCAGTTAATTTAATGAAAATGCACCTTTATACATATATACACACTGAACAAAAAAAAAAACCCCACACCAAAATGGTTTTTTGTCGTATCTTTCACAGAACTCAGCCGATTCTTATGAAATTTAGTGTGTCATGTCTTGAATGAAGTTGATGTAAAATGTTGTAAATATTTCCCACCGCACAACACTACCTTGTGAAAATGAATTGTGAACTGAATAAAACCACATCAAAAAGTGTATGGCATATTTTGCAGAAAAATGTAAAGTCAAAAAGTAATGTTTCAGTTAAGCAGATGTTCGAAGTGTGCTCCCTTTGCACAAAGGCACACCCTCAGCCTTGGCCGCTGATCTGTGGACTTATCAGCAACACTCTGCTTCAGCACAGCCCAAACAGAGAAGAGGTGCTGTTTAAGATCTTCAATGTCAGATATTGCTGTCTGGTAGACGTGTTCCTGTATCAACCTCCAGATTCAGTAGTCAACCGGGTTTAGGTCTGGTGAATTCGCAGGACAGAGATCTGAACCAATGAAGTCTGGGGTCTCCTGAATTAGTAGTTTTACAGTGTCCTTTACCCGATGTGCTGGAGCATTGTCCTGTTGGAAGATAAAGTAGTCTCCTGACATGCGAGGGATTGCTTACAACAGCTTCTGCATCAAGAGGATGTCCCAGTAGTAGGTGTTATTGATCTTAACCCCAGGATCGATGAAGAACAGATCTGTGAATCCAAGTTTCGAAATTGTGACCGAGATCTTGACTGATTGACTGAAGGTTGGGCGGGTCCTTAGTAGACGTTTAGCATTAACCTCGCGCTTCAGTGTCGAAGGCACATACATGTGATCATTCTGTGTGTGTTAATCGGTAGAGCTACTATATATATCTTTTCATCTGTAAACCAGATGAAGCTGATACTGTGCTCTGGGTACTTGGTCAAAAGCTGGTATGTGTTTTTGATGTGTATAAATCTTGGGCATAACGCTTTTTAGGACACTTTCATTTCGGATTGCCATTAATTATCCTAACCATAGTTGCCTGGCTTATACCTGCTTCTCTTGCTATTTGGAGAGTTCTTCGGCATGTTTGCGGTGTGTCCTCCTGCCTCAATATAAGATTGTGTACAATGTCAGTGTGCTCTTGTGTGTGAATCGAGTACAGTCGTCTGCTGCCTGGCTTACAATCCACACTGGCTGTTGCTCAGATCTTGCGTAGCAGCACATCAAAGCTGTTTTTGTTCTATCCCTTCTATAGGATCTCGTTCAACAATCATCAACTTCTGTAACCTTTTATTAGAATTTAGTCTTCTGCAGTGAAAACTATTTTGATACAGAGACTGTTTACAAACTATGGTCTGCTTCTGTGCATATCCCATAGCAACAATTCATTTTCACAAGGTAGCGTTATGGTGTGGTGGGAAATATTTACAACATTTTACATTTTACAACTTCATTCAGGTTATGATGCACTAAATTTAATAGGAATTGGCCGAGTTCTATTGAATATACAACAAAAAACATTTTGGTGTGTGTTTTATCGGTTCACACTGTGTTTATGTGCCATCCCTTTGGAATTACCATTCCCAATTACCTCCGTGAAGAATTTTCTGCTTCATTTTAAAAAAAGTTGGAAACATTTCTGTTCCAAGATGCATTCGATTGCTGATAGCAATAGGCAACATCCTTGCCTTCCCTATCGTTTTTTCCTTAATTGTTCTCTTTTCTCAAAATATTGTAGTTCTACCCCTTTTTCCATCCATTCCCGTCCGTCTTTGTCAAATACTAACCCTGTTTTATATGTTGAAAGCTGTATTTTTATTGTCTGAGTGGTATAAGAAATTGTAAATAAACTTGAAACTATTTATGTATTATTGTGTGCCATTTGGCCATTTTCCCATATTCACCTCCTCATTGTGCAGACTGGATGGGCCATTTGGCCTTTATCTGCTGTCATGTTTCTAAGTTTCATTGTGTGAGTGGTCAGAAGAAGTCTCCATTTTCACTTGCCAGTTTTGCAGTGGCAATGAAATATAGGTCTAGTATGTTTTTCTTGATACTAGAATTTTATCATTAGCAAACTTAGGAGACTAGCACCATACTTGGAGGATAGGTGACAAAGATCTACAAAAGTCCAGTCAGTTGGTGTGGTAGGTTAACAGCTCTCACAATATAGACTCAATCTGATTGCACACAGCACTAAAATCCCTACCTGCTCCCAGAATTTAGGTGTGCAGTGTTAGAAAATCATCAACCTCCATCCCACTGCTGTAGAAGCGGAGTAGGAATATTTAGGAAGCAGAAGTGTCAGAGATTCCATCAACTTCATCTAGAATTATGCAGTTATTTCTGCCACAAATTTAAATATCCTGCATCTAAGCTGCCAGACTATTGTAAAACAGTTTGTTTACTGTAGAATACAGAACAGCTATATAATCTTAAATTTAAACCAAATTTGATGACTTGTATGATCATTTTTCATATCAATAGTCCTGTCAAAAATATTCAAATGATGAAATAATTTCTCAATCACTAGACAAGTTATGTGTCTATAATTTCATGCATCTGGGGCCATAATTTCAGCAGCCTTTATGCATAGATTTGGACTTTATTCTGTAATACTTCAGTAAGTAGCTCTGCTGAAACAGGTTAAATTCAAATTATAAGAATACATTTTAGAAAACATATGGATTTCCCAACCAAACTAAGGGCTCCTTTTACTAAAGTTTGCATGCAGGGAATTACCACGCGCTACGCTTCTAGAACTAACACCAGCTCAATGCTGGCGTTAAGGTCTGGCATGGGTTAAAGCCTTAACTCAGCTTAGTAAACGGAGCCCTAAGACTTCATCCAACACAGTTTCCACATACAGCAATCTATCTATTTAGAAGTTGTCTAACTTATTCCAGGGGGAATATCATAAAAACTAATTGAAAAAAAAAGAAAGAAAGAAAAGCAGGCCTCTAGTACCCAGCTGCTTGCTCTCAAATCTAACCCTAGGTTTTTTGACAAATTAGTAGTGAGGGGGCCAGCTCAGCCATTTCATTTCTGCTTGGTAGACCTTCATGATAGAGATATGGGTCCTGGATATCATCTCACATTAGCTGTTAATGTGGAAATTACCTTATGTTATCTACTAATGGAGGAATGGGGCAAAATGGTACAAAACATGGGTGGAGATTGCAGCCTCTACAGTTAACCCAAATGTAATTGCTGTTCACAGCATATTAGAACCCATCAAGCTATATGCTGGAAATGAAGACGAAAAGCTGGCAGGATTGAAGGTCAGTCTAGAAAGAGGTGTGTAGGCAGATTGATAGGCTTAAGAGCGATAAATCCCCGGGACCGGATGGCATCCATCCGAGGGTAATCAAGGAACTGAAAGGGACCATAGTTGAACTGCTTCAACTAATAGCCAATCTGTCGATCAAATCGGGAAAGATTCCGGAAGACTGGAAGGTGGCAAATGTTACACCGATCTTCAAGAAAGGTTCGAGGGGAGATCCGGGAAACTACAGACCGGTGAGTCTGACCTCAGTACCGGGAAAGATGGTAGAGTTGCTGATAAAGGACCGCATCATTGATCACCTTGATGGACACGGGCTGATGAGGACCAGTCAGCACGGTTTTAGGAAAGGCAGATCATGTTTGACAAACTTGCTGCACTTCTTTGAGGGAGTAAACAGACAGATAGACAAGGGCGACCCGATCGACATTGTATATCTGGATTTTCAGAAGGCGTTTGACAAGGTTCCGCATGAACGACTACTTTGGAAAATTGTGAGCCATGGAATCAAGGGTGAAATTACTCACGTGGATTAAAAACTGGCTGGATCATAGGAAACAGAGAGTGGGAGTAAATGGACAATACTCGGACTGGAAGAGCGTCACCTGTGGGGTGCCGCAGGGCTCGGTGCTTGGACCCATGCTCTTCAACAACTTTATAAATGATCTAGACATTGGTACGACGAGTGAGGTGATTACATTTGGGGATGATACAAAGTTATTCAGAGTAGTGAAGACACAGGGTGATTGCGAAGATCTGCAACGTGACATAATCAGGCTTGAGGAATGGGCATTGACATGGCAGATGAGGTTCAACGTGGATAAGTGTAAAGTGATGCATGTAGGTAACAAAAATCTCATGCACAAATTCAGGATGTCCAGGGTGGTACTTGGACAGACCTCCCAGGAAAGAGACTTGGGAGTTATGATCGACAAGTCGATGAAGCCGTCCATGCAATGTACGGCGGCGGCAAAAAGGGCGAACAGAATGCTAGGAATGATAAAGAAGGGGATCACGAACAGATCGGAGAGGGTTATCGTGCCGCTGTACCGGGCCATGGTGCGTCCTCACCTGGAGTACTGCATCCAGCACTGGTCACCATACATGAAGAAGGACACGGTACTACTCGAAAGGGTCCAGAGTAGAGCAACTAAGATGGTTAAGGGGCTGGAGGAGTTGCCGTAAAGTAAAAGATTAGAGAAACTGAGCCTTTTCTCCCTCGAACAGAGGAGATTGAGAGGGGACATAATCAAAACATTCAAGGTATTGAAGGGAATAGACTTAGTAGATAAGGACAGGTTGTTCATCCTCTCCAAGGTAGGTGAAGACCCTCCTCCTTGGCTACAAGAGAGCCCTCTACCAGACAATCCTATCAATCTAAGAGGGCACATTTCTCTTATTAGGCAACTTCCCAACACCAGGATCCTCTCAAGTGCCCAATTCCACACATACTGATTTACCTCCTCTACTTATCAGATTTGGCCTCAAGACAACTTTAGTGCACCTCGCGAAACTGTAGGAACTCGCAAAAACTTGTGGCAGCCATTTTAGATAATGGCTCGCATGGGGCAGGAGCATAGGAAGATCGCTTCTGCCCTGGTTCACTGCTGGACCACCAGGGTTTTCAAGATAGGCTTTCTAGAGGTCTGGAAGGTGGGAGGGAAGTGGGATGTTTTAGTTAGCCAGGACAGGAGGCAGGAGGGATCCTCCTGTTATGGCTCACTGCTGGACCACCAGGGCTTATAGCAGGCCCAGGGGAAAATAGGTGTCAACTTGAATATAAATCAAAAACCCCATTTTTGGGTCTTTTTTGGTGCCCAAAAATCTTTGTTTAGATTCGAGTATATATGGTAATGTTTTCTGGAAGCATTTTAAAATTTGTTGGTTTGTATGCCAGTAAACTTAATTTGTTTACATTTATTTGTTTATAAAATTTATAGACTGCCATTCATAGTGGTGTAGTGATCGTCTCTAAATAAAATTAGAGAGAGAAGACCAGTATTTAAAACAAAGTTTGGTGTTTTAGAAGTACTTATATTATTCTTGCACTTAATATGAGTATAAAAAATACCACATTCATTTTTTAAAAAATGAGATATGCAGAGAATGTGTATTTTACCTACTGATTTCCCAAATCTTGTGATGGCAGGGTTATGAGGTGCACATGTATGACAGTCTAACAAATATCACCACATGTTTGGGAAACACTACCAACAATTTCTTCAAAATCTCAAACCTGAAGGTGGGCCACAACTATACATTCACTGTCCAAGCCAGATGCCTCAATGGTGGGCAGATTTGTGGTGATTCTGCATTGCTGCTCTATGATGAACCAGGAACTGGTAAGGAGATTAACTCTGAAAAAGAAAACTATATATCTTCTTTAGCATTTTTCCCAGCCGTTTTATGTTTAATATTATTATATTTAGTCTTTATCCTTTCGGTTTTTGGATTTTCTCTTTCCCTAGACAGCATGGCTGTGACATTAGTAGCCCTGACAGTTTTTATCAAAGTAGCAGCTCAAAGATTCATGTACAAAGGGGATGGAACTTGATTATACTGCTTTTTCTGTGTGGTTACAATCAAAGCATACATATTTTAGCCAGGTACTTATTTTGTACATGTGACAATGAAGTGTTAAGTGACTTGCCCAGAGTCACAAGGAACTGCAGTGGGACTTGAACTCACAACCTTGGGGTGCTGAAGCAGCTGCTCTAACCATTAGGCCACTCATCCACTCAGAGATACAATAAGTCCCTGGAGGGTTTACAATTTAAGTTTGTACCTGAGACAGTAGAGGGTTAAGTGTTTTGCTCAAGATCATATGAAGTGTCAATGTGATTTGAAACCTACTTTCCTGGTTCTTGGCCACATGATGGTAAAATAACAAATAAACAAAGCCAACTCTTGAACGACTCTCAAAAAACGTTTCCAGTGTTATAATATTTCAGTTTAAACAAATCTTTACTGGAGTAAGACTAACATTCTGTCCTAGTGTCCCCAGATAATTTTACGTTTTTGTGTCCTTTGGAGGACTACATATTGAATCCTGAGAATTCCTGTCAGAATTTGAGAAAAGATCTCTGCTTGAAGCAAGAGTTATCAAGTATGTTCCAGAACACAAAAGGGGAAGCAGATTTCCAAGCCCTAAACAAAGTTCACCACAAAAATTAATAAAGATTGCATATTATTCATGATCTGGCTCTGTTTTGTTTATCTTAAATTTGAGTATATCCACATAGCAGAATTGCTTACTTATAATGGGGATTCTCTGTGGATACCCCACCTCCCCCTCTGATATTTCTATTCCTCTTTATCTAAACAATCTAAGCAGATAACACAAAACATTCAAAGTTAAAAATACAGAGTAAAACATACTTCAAGACATCATGACAAAATATATATATGACAACCAGTTGTTCCTGAAATCTTAACTCAGATGTTAACTCTATAATTCAAAATGATATCAGCAACTAATAAATTCAAAAATCAATGTAAGATATGTTGAGATTTCCAAAAACTACTCCACAGCTCATTACATATTGAAAAAACTCATAGGACCATCAGAGATGAGATTCTCAAAGCAATATCGATGAGAATATTTCACCAATCAGTTCATTTCTTCAGCTCAAATAACTTGTCCTCAACAATTCATATATAGTGTATGAAAAAAGCTCCTATACATGAAAAATCTTTCCACAATCTCATCTTCATATTTAGCAACTTCAGCACATGCTTGTTCAATTCAAATCATGGCCGCAGTGTCTTTTCATTCATACTGATATCAGGACCATGTGATCAATTCAGTGGGTGACATTGGTTTAAGTTATCCCTTTATTAAGACTGCAAGGTTCCAAGGAATTCAACTTAAAAATTCAAAATTGTTCTCTCTAATTTATTCTGAATATCACTACCCATCCACCCGCTTTCCACTACATCTATAATACGCCATTTTATATCTGCAATAGAATGTTGCCTACTGCTCCAATGTTGAACTAAAGGAGCTTCTTCAGTTTGGATATTAATCTTAGATTTATGTTCTGTATGACACATTTCTTTTTTCTCAACTTCTCTCAATATGACTTTCTAAACCCCCAACCCTAATGTTTTTTCCTCTGTCATATTTTCACTTTCTTCTCCTCTGAGAAACGCAATATGTAACTTTAACCTACTTTATCCCTTCCCATTGTTTCTCAAGTTTGTCAGTATTGTCTGTCTGAAATTTTTATGTACCTCTTTTAAAACTATGTATAGCATTTCTTTTTAATTGTTGCTCGCTTAGTACAAAATAGGTGATTTATCAAAATCAATAAAACTTGAAACTTTAATAGGTCTACTACTCCTACCTATATACACCATATTGTATAGATCACATTTTTTGTAATACACGATACCATAGATTTGATGGAGACAGAAATTTCAGTTTGGGGATCCATCCAAGTTGGTCCTATCATTGTTTATTCACACCACTGGAAAGAGTTGCATATAGCTTGGGAAGAATTCTCCATAGATTGTTCAGTGTCCTTTCTCATTTTGACTAATTCACCCAATATTTCTTCCCTCGTATAAGCTATTATTGGATGTTCTTGAAAACATTTGTATAACTGTAAAACATGCCAGTGTTAAAGAGAAAAATTTCGGATTTTTAAGTTAAATTTCATGGAACATTGCAGTCTTAATAAAGAGAGAGACTGGATGACGTTGGTCTCGGCTGATTATGAGTAGAAGAAAAAAATGTTGAGATGGAAAAAATACAGTATTGGACAGATCCAAACTTTTATTGTTTGGAGTGGAGGCGTGGCCTAGTGGTTACAGCTGCTGCCTCAGGGTTTGATCTCAACACCATGACCCTGGGCAAGCCGCTTAATCCTCCATTGCCCCAGGTACCATGGTCAAATTGTGAGCCCACCAGGATAGAAAGGGAAATACTTATGAGAACCTGATTATTATTCAATGTAAACCACTTAAGATATAGGTGGCATGTAAATAAATTATTATTATTTGAGAAATACACAAGTATGCTTTAAAAATGTTAAATGTTTTCTCTTCTGTTTATTTGTACAGACTACTCTCTATTTAAGACAGAAAAGTCCTCTGATGTAGCTGCCATAGTAGTACCAATTTTATTTCTGTTACTTGTGGCAACGGGTTGTGGTTTTGTTCTACTCTATGTGCGGCACAGGCGACTTCAAAATAGCTTTACTGCTTTTGCAAATAGTCACTATAGCTCACGCCTGGAATCAGCCATCTTTTCATCTGTTGATGATTTGGGTACGTAATGTGCATGATCATTTTCAGACTGTAGTGAAGCACTATATATACTACATGATGTTAATAGGAAGCAAGATATTTAACAATTAGTGTCTGACAGTTTGGCTTTACAATAGGCCAGAAAACTGATCTTTTTAAATGAGAAGTCGGCATTATTGGCTGTCAATACATAAGCCCCCAAATGCATGGGCTCAGCAGAGTACAAACATGAATGTGTTTTCAGTAGTTGTTTTTACTCTGATTTTGCTTTTATCCTTGCTTGGTTAGACAGCCACCTCAGTAAATCTGCAGAATGGGATGATTCATCGCAGTCATTCAACACAGCTGCGATTAATTATCCTCTCCACCACGGCCGCGATGAACCACGATGGTGGTGCCTCTCCTCTAACCCTCCCCTCCTTTTCGGTGCATCTCCTCTTCTCCGCACCCCCTCCTCTGCCAGTGTCTCTCCTCCCCTCCTGTTGATGCCTCTCCTCCTCCCTCCCTCCCTCCCTCCCCAATATCCCTTGCTCGGCTGGCCTTGGCTCCCTTCCGATGTTGCTTCCTAGTCACGGGACCAGGACATGACGTCAGAGGGGAGACGAGGCCAGTGCGAGCACGGGGTGGAAGATGCTGCTAGTGCAGCAAACTTTTCAAGCTGATTAGTGCAGTGGTAAGCATGATTTAGGCACGCTGTATAAAATCACACTTAGCGCTACCTAAGCAGCCTTAGGTGCCATTAGGCATCCTACCATTTAGCCATACCATATTTATAGCAGGGTTTTCTTGGCCTAAATGCTTGCGCCTAAATTGTACACGCTGCAGTGCCTAAATCAAAAGCAGGCACCAAACTTAAACACAATCATGATCCACTCCAAACCATGTCCACTATGTTCTTTATACTAGGTGCCTAACTTTCACTTAAGTCAAACTAATGCCAGTCATTGGCACTGATTTAACCTATTAAGTTAGGCACTTGCATCAGCTAGGTGTGCCAATGTTGGTGCCTAACTTTAGGAAGACTTTATAGAATTTGGGGAGGGGAAAGGTACACTAAAGGTTCCTTTTACAAAGCTGCGGTAGAGGTTTCTACTGCAGGCTGGCGAGGTAAATGGTCTGATGTTCATAAGAATTCTATGAGCGTTGGGAGCATTTACCTTACCAGCCCGCAGTAGAAACCATCTAGTGTAGATGAAGATGAGTATATTTTGATATTTAAAGTATTTATATTTATATATATAAAAAGAAAAAAAAGTACTATAGAGGCCTATGACGACCATGGGTGCCAATTGAGTCTGTATGATCTTCAAAGCTTATAGACATACAGTATGGTACTTCTGAGGTCTGTTAGCCTGAACAAATATTAAATGTCTTAAGTTTAAAGACTCCTTTTAGTTAGTTATCTATTGCTTTATATTAAAGGAGGTCTGAAACACTTGAGCCTGGTAGTGTGGACTTTCTAAAGCTGGCATAAGTATTTTAGAAAGGACACTCCACACAGAGCACCTTTTACAGAACAGCCTAACGTGGATTATCCCAGTGCCTAAATCTGAGTGCCATTTATTGACTTCCCCCTTATGGTTTAGGATCATTTCTGTGGTTGATTGAGTTGTCCTTTTCTTGTTTCAGGAGATGATGAAGATGCTCCTATGATAACTGGATTTTCAGATGATGTGCCCATGGTCATCGCATGAAGAATATTGTTTTTCTCCCTCTCTGTAAACCAAATAGTGTAAATATTTTATTTGATAAAAATAGTGGATTGTTTTTATTTTTAAAATGCACTTTCAGTTGCAATGTTATTTTTATATGGGCCAAAAAATACACTTTGTAGTACACAACTGTGAAATGCAAACCAGATTTGGTAAATGGCCATGGGTACTTTGATTTGACTTCAAATCTGGTCTTACAAGGCTATGCTTGCTGGGCATGCTTTTAAGCTTGTGAGATGTTACTGTTAAACAAATGGACTTATGTTTTATTTTTCTAAGATAAGACTTATTTAAAATCAAGAAATATTGTATTGTAGTTCCCAAAGATACACCTAAAAAATTTGGGATTTGAAATTTTTTATATAAAAATGCTTTTGTTTAATTTATTGGAAAATGTTGGACTGTTAATGTCATTAGCCAATTATGTACTGGCTTCAGAAGAGGGGTTTTAAAAAATATTCATGTAGAGTCAGCTGTGGGAGGGATGAAAATCTAGGTCAGGGGTGTCCAACCTGTGGCCCCGTGAACTATGTTGTGCGGCCCCGGTCAAGGGCGGTGCAGTGTTTTCCTCTGCTGCCCCCGGGTGTTTACCATCTTGCCGGATCCCTCCTCTGTCTTGCTGCAGCGTTTGCACATTTGTGCTGCCCCAGCAACATTTTTTTCGGCCAATACGGTCCAGGGAAGCCAAAAGGTTGGACACCCCTGATCTAGGTGATGTAAAGGGGGAGCAGCATCTAGAAATGATTTTCCTTTAGGCAGCTGTGTAGGTGTCAGCACACATTTCCCACTTTGAATGTGCCCTGTCCTTATTCAGTGCTGCAAATAACAATATTATATCAATATCTTAGTTCTAGCTTCACTTTTTTTTATTTTTTTATTTTTTTTAGTTTCAGCTAACCAGCCTTTCTATGTGCACATAAAAGAAAAGTAGATACAAGTGGAAGCTTGTATGATGCTAGTTTTCTCTCAGATAAATGATTGAATATGGCTCCTGAATAATTATTTTGATACAACTTCAGTGTATAACTGTACTCATCACCAGCATCTCTTAAATATACTGAAATTACATATTTGAATAGCTCTCTTATTGCTCAATTTGTTTTTCCAAATACTTCCAACACAGTTTAATAAGTTCCGACTACTGGAAGAGCCACCAACTTCGTTCAGAAGATCATTATAACTATAAATCACCTTGAATGAACAGCGTTGCCATGGAGTTTGGTAGTATATGAAGATGGTAATCATAGCCTTTTTTTAAAAAAAAGTTTTGAGGAAAACTTTCAGTTTTGTTTCCTAAAAATCAAAATTCGGTTTTACAGTATATTAACTTTGAATTCTGTATTTATTTGAAAAAGTCGCTCTGTTTTGGGACCTTGGTGTTGATTTTATCTCTAGTTTTAATAAAATTAATGGACTGTATAGCAGCACTCCCCTAAGGGTACCTGCAAACAAAGTTTACTCTAAGAGACTGATATAACGTTTTGCTACAAATAAAAACATCTTTTGTGTATGTGGATTGATTAACAAAAAATAAACAAATTTTTTCACAATGCACTTTTATTCCTGTTAACAATATATGCAATGGAATTTACATTTTCAATAAATGTAGTTATGGTCAGCTAGATTTGCAGTTTATATTTTCACTACGTGATTTATTTAATTCCCTTTTTCCTGACCTATTAATTTAGTATGGTTAAAGTGCTGGCACTACACAAAAGAAGAGAATTCAAATCAGACAAAGGATCTAGTTATCGTTTGCTACCTTTGTACATTTACAATATAGAAGGAACCTAAAATCCACAAGCAGCCAGCGTGTGGTTGAAGTAAGACATACAAACCTGACTCTAAGATCTCAATCAGGCTTTTTTCCATAGACAACTCGTAGTAGTTTCAGCTGTATTGTTAGATTCAAGAACAAAGGAAAGAGAAAATAAGAAATCACAAGTTCTACCAATAATTGACATTACTGGATACATTTAAAATAGCTATTTCCTTGCATAACCTATTAGGTCAGTTTCTCAACACCTACCGAGTGCTTTAACTGTTGCAGTATGTATTATTTTACCATGCTCAAATGAGGATAATGCAGCCACATTTGGTTATATTTCTTTACAAGCTATCTGTATGGAGCTGTCCTCTCTAGCTTGCTAACAAAAAACTAACCAATAACTCCTGTGCATCTTTCTCGCTAGTTTGTCTTTTTTCATGCTGAATAGGAAGCACCAGCCAAATTGAGGAAAGGATTTTCCATGAAAAAAAAATTTAAGACCCATGATTCTACATCAAGTGCCAACCCAAAGGGCCTTCTGCAGGTACCAAAGGGAACTTTGACACTGCAGGCTCAGTTCAAGTCATCACTGCAGTTACTGCCAATAATTGTTCTCCTTTAGGGGTGAAACCTCACATGGCAAAGCCGGTTTCCTCAGAAAAAAATAAAATAAGTTGCAAACTTCCAGAATCTAAGACTGGCAGAAAGTACCTCAGCTGTATGTCTTTCTGCTTCCCCTGTGAGCGCTCTCTATTACTGCACAGAACATACTCAATACTTTAAGTGCTTCCCATTTATCTCCCCCATTACCTAGGGCTGTGCTAAAAAAAGGAAAATAAAAAGTTGGTTAAAACCAATTCCCATTTTTTATCCTCAATTCCCATTCTTTATCCTGTTTACAACTATGCTTATCAGTGGCTACCACAGAACCACAACTTGCAATGATATTATTTGAAACAGTGCAAGCTTCTTCACAAATCACCACTCAGGAGGCAGCTTTACTGTTAGTTCAGCTGTGACAAAAAAACCATTTGTAACAGTTATCCCTCCAAACGCCTCCCATGTCTCCACCAATACAATCTCAACCTTTGCAACACAAACTATCTCCTGCGCCCTCTTCATTTCCAGGCACACCTCCGTCTATCTCTTCTCAGTGGCAAAGCCTGTCTCCTGAATAGTCCAAGTGCTCCCTTTGGACAAGAAACCACCCTCAGAGATACTGCCAGAAGAATAACAACCAGAATCTTGTAAACAATTCATGAAGGATGCTTCTCAACAGAATCCATGAGAGGATTCTAGCTGTCTGAAATTGTATTCAAAAGATTCTCAAATATCTTGCATTGAGGTAATCAGAGAACTTTCCTGATGCACAAGATTTTGATGTAATCATGAACCCTTTTGAGACCAATAGCAGTTCCCATTTAAAAAGTTCTTCAAAGTCACCAGACAGATATATGGCAGAACCCCTATTTTGCCTAACCAGTTTCCAAACTTGGAGGGGATAATCAAAAAAAAAAAGTCTAAGTTCCCTTTTGGCCTAGGCCCTAATCGCAGAAAGTAGAAGCATGGAAAATGTCCATTCTCAAAAAAAAACATCCAAAAAGAGTTAAAAAATAAATAAATAATGGCGTGCCTCTACGTTCAGCTGTTTAAATGCCCAGACCACCACTACGTCTACACTTACAACAGAACAAAGAACCCAAAAAAAGCCTAAGTCCCAAACGCCCAAAACCAGTCTTTTAGGTGACAGAGGAGCCAGTCCTTCGCCTAAAAGCTGGATTCTGTAACCGGTGTCTGTCAAAAAGAACACTGGTTACAGAAACCACCCCCCACCCCCAAGCAACGATCGTGGCAGGAGAGATGGCTCATCTCCCCTGCCGCGATCCACCCCTCACCCCCGATTGGCTCAGGCAGGAGGGAGCCCAAGCCCTACTGCCCGAGCAATCTCCACCCTCCCCGACATGATCGGGGCAGGAGGGAGGCCAAGCCCTCCAACCCTCGATGCACCCCTGCTCACCCCCACCCCCCGACACCCCCAAGTACCTTAATGTTGGCCGGACGGACAGGTCCCAAGCCTGTCCTTCTGGCAGGCCCGCCATCCTCAGAATGGCGGGCCTTAGGGCCTGATTGGCCCAGTCGCCTCAAGCCCGCCCACAGGTGGGGCCTTAGGCAAATGGTTGATTGTCCATGCCTATGGGATAATTTATTTGGAGATAAAGTTAATATTACAGTCATCCAGGTAAAGGACAGTTGTCTAAAGAGCTAAGTTCTCCAATGAAAGACATTAAGTATGTCCACACTGCTTTTTTGTTTCATCGCTGGCTGGGAAATGAGGAGCCCAAAGAGCAAAGGCTGCCATGGCAGGCAGGGAGGGAGAGAAGCCAGCTGGAGCTGCTGGGCAGAATTTTAAAAGGTATGGGGTGGGGGGCTGGCTGGTTGCCTGGAGCTGGCTGGCTGGGGGCAGGCTAGCTTGGGGCTGCCTACCATTATACGTGCCCACCACTAGACCACCAGAGGGGGTACAGGGCACACCATTTTGTTCAGAATTTTTTTTCTTGGTTTTTCCTCCTCTAGAGGTGGAGCGAAAAGTATGGTATATAATTTGCATTTCATTAATTGCTAAGACTCAAAAACTAAACATACTATTTAAGGCTCTCTATACCAGTCTAACATACCCAGTACCTTAATAGGATTTAATTAAGCAGCTCAATAATAAGATGCAGATAGTAGTCCAGCAGCAAGAGTGAAGCTATCCAGTCTTTTGCATAAGTGTCACAGGTATGATCTCCCAGCTGGCGAGAAATTATATGTGTGTGCTCGCTGCAAAGAGCTTCTGACTCTCAGAGAATGAGAAATTCTTCTTCACTGAAAGAGTGGTTGATCGCTGGAATAGTCTTCCACTACAGGTGATTGAGGCCAGCAGTGTGCCTGATTTTAAGGCCAAATGGGATCGGCACATGGGATCTATTCACAGGGCAAAGGTAGGGGAGGGACTTTAGGGTGGGCAGACTAGATGGGCCGTGGCCCTTATCTGCCGTCTATTTCTATGTTTCTATGAGTCTGTTCCCTTGAGGCTAGAGTTGCAGACTTGGAGGATATGAAGGAGACAGAGAGATACATAGAGACCTACAGGGACATTGTACAGAAGCCTCACTTCTCCAAGGCAGCCTCTTTGCTGCCTTGGAGAAGGGAGGTCTCCTAAAAGGAGGATTTCACCCTGGTGATGCAGGAAATAATTCTATAGCCAGGACCTGCCCATCAAGAGATGCAGATGCAATATCCTCTTGCACCAAGGATCTATCTCCAGAGGCTTCAACCCAGAAGGAAGTAGTTAGGACAGCCATTGTAGTCAGAGATTGAATCATAGGTATGTAGATAATTGGTGGGTGTGAGGATCGCCTGTCACTTGCCTGATTGGTGCAAAGGTGGTGGACCTCATACATCACTTAGATATTAGATAGTGCTGGGGAGGAGCCGGCTGTCTTGGTACATGTAGGTTCTAATGAGATAGGAAAATATGGGAAGGAGGTTTTGGAAGCCAGATTTAGGTTATTAGGCAGTGGCGTACCTAGCATGTATGACACCTGGGCCCATCACTTTTTGGCACCCCCTCCCCCATCTGTACAAAAAACATGATTTTTAGTAACAAGCCACACGTCACACATGAGTACCTAGGAAAAGGCAGCATCTTACATACTGCAGTGAGAAGTACAACAGCAATACACCCATTGTAAAACTAAACAAGCCAGACTAGTACAGATCAATCCTGCAGTCAATCCTAACAGAAAACCATGTCTTTCGAACATACAGAACACAGAAAACACCTTCGCCTAGTATGGAATGTCATCACAAACTTACCCCTCCCCCTTTTACAAAACTGTAGTGTGGATTTTAGCCACGGTGGTAACAGCTCTGACGCTCATAGAATTCTGAGCATCAGAGCTGCTGCCACCACGGCTGGTGCTAAAAAACACTCCACAGTTTTGTAAAAGGGGGGATAAAATAGAAATACATAGACAAAGGTTAAATTGAACCAGCAAGAAGCTGGACTCTGCATACAATGCAATACCACAGAAACAGTGACACATGTCTCCTAAAACAATAAATAAATAGAAAATTTTTGTTCTACCTTTGTCTTCTCTGGTTTCTGCTTTTCTCATCTTTTTGTTACTTTCTTCCTTCCATCCACTGTCTGCCATCTCTCTGCCCCTATATGGCATCTTCTCTCCTATGCCCCTTCCAGAAACTGTATGCCTCCCCTTTCCATCTCTCCTTTCACCCCCATTGGTCTGGTATCTGTCTCCTCTCCTTCCCCCCTGCTCTGGCATCTCTCTCCGCTCACTTCCTCCTGTTCTTCCCTGGTCTTCCTTCTCAATTTATTTTCTGCCTCTGTCTAAATTCTTTTTTACTATTCAGTCCTCAATTTCTCTACCTATAGCTTGCCACCTCTTTCCCTCACCCTTTCCAGTAGCTAACTCTATCTTCTTCCCTCAATCCTGCATGTGCCCTTTTTTTCTTTCTCCTCCCTACTTCCTTCCAGCATCTGCTCCCCCTTTCCCTCACACTTCCATTCAGCAGCTGTCCTTCCTCTCTCCCACACTTCCATTCAGTGTGTTTTCTTCTCTCTACCCCTTCCATCTACTGTTCACCCTCTCTCGCCCCTTCCATTCACTGCCCTCTGTGCTCTTTCTATCCAGTGTGCACCCTCTCTCTTTCTCTCTTCCATATGGCATCTTCCCTCTTTCTATGCTCCTTCCATAAACTATCTATCCCGTGCCCCTTCTCGCCTTTGTACATGGTTGATTTCAACTGTCACCTTTCCGTTTTTCTCTGTCACCACCCCCTCCCCTATGCTCTGGCATCTCTCTCTTCTCCTTTCTTTCCTTCCCACCTCATGGTCTGGCATCATCCCTTCCCTGATTCCCAGCATCTCTCTCCTTTTCTTCCATCTCTCCCTCCCCCTCCATGCTCTGACATCTCCTCCTTCCTTTTCCCTTGATCTGGCATACCTTCCTCCTTCCCTCCATGCTCTGGCATCTCTTCTTCCCTCCAAGCCCTGGCATCTTTCATTCCCTCCAGTTGGGTACAGCAACACTCTCCCCAATTCTCTCCCTCTCTGCTCCCTTTCCTCCTTCTGTCACCCAAGGCCTGGTGTCCTGAACTTCATCGGGCAGCAGCATTCACAATTCACTGCTGTTGCCTGCTTCAGGCCTTCCTCTCTGTCGGGTCCTGTCTTCATGAAAACAGAAGTAGGCAGGACCCGTTTGGTGGAGGATGGGCTGGGGAGGGCTTCAATGGCTGGGAGGGTGTAGATGGGCTGGAGTAAGTCTTAACAGAGATTTCGGCAGTTGGAACCCACAGTACCGGGTAAAGCTTTGGATTCTTGCCCAGAAATAGCTAAGAAGAAAAAAAATAAAAAAAATTTAAATTGATTCAGGTTGGGCAGACTGGATGGACCATTTGGGTCTTTATCTGCCATCATCTACTATGTTACCCGGCAGAGAGGAAGGCCTGAAGCTGGCAACAGCAGCAAATTGTAAAAGCTGCTGCTGCCCGAAGAAGGTAATGGCGCCAGGCCTTGGAGCACCGAGGCAGACCGCTTCTCCCCCTCCCAGCCAAACCCCCGCTGACCCTCCTATCTCTCCCCCCCAAGTGAACCTTTCCGACCCTCCCAACGAGAGAAGCAAACCTCCCTCCAGTAGCGTCGGTTGCTTCGCGGCTTTCATCAGTGACGCAGCAGAGGGAGGAGAAAGCCGCGAAGCAGCCAAAGCTACTGGAGGGAGGTTTGCTGCTCTCGCTAGGAGGGTGGGAGCATGATAGGGACCAGGCCGGCTGTGCACCCCTCGTCTTCCTCTTGGTATGCCACTATTATTAGGTAAAAAGCTGCAATACAGATCCTCCAGGGTAGAATTTTCAGAAATGCTTCCCATTCCATGCGTAGGACCCAAGAGGCAGGCAGAGCTCCAAAGTTGCAATGCATGGTTGAGGGATTTAGATTTGTTAGGAACTGGGAAAGGGGGAGCCTATTCCGAAAGGATGGACTCTATCTTAATCAAACATTGAACTAGAACGCTTTTTCAAATTCAGTACCAAATAGCTGCTGCTTATCCAGTCAGGTCGTAACTGCATTTATGACTGCAGACTCCTTGCATAATCAACAGAATTATTAGCTGCAAGAAGGATCATTTAGTCCTGATCATTTAGTCCTGAGTGACTGCAATTTTTTTATTTATAACAATTACAAAATTAGACTCAAGTAATAAGGTGTATTAAAAAGTAAATTCTGACTAAAAGAAAAATAATAGAAACCAAAAATACAGTCAGTAATTAACAAACTGAGGCCCCCTTTTATCAAGCTTTAATAGAGTGTTTTAGCACAAGCCAGCGATATAAATGCTCTGATGCTCATAGGAATTAAATGAGCATTGGAGCATTTATCTCACCGACTCGTGCTAAAACGCTCTACCACAGCTTGATAAAAGGGGGTCTTAATTTGCCAAAATTCACACCCAAGTAAGTAAAAGAGGAAAAAGGACAAAATAAACGCTTATAAGAACGACTAAGCATCCAGCCAAAGCTCATTTTAAATTAAGAAGGTGGAGATCATCTCAGCGGAGACGGGTATCGTCATAGACAGCCTTTTAGCAGCCAAAAAAGCAGACACAGTTAGAAGCTCAAATGAGAGATCTATTTCACAAGACATTTACAAGAAAATTTTTTAAGAACAAACATAGCTGCCAACTGAAACCTGTGGTTGCATAAGCAAAACTTGTTCTAATTTCTATTGTGGTTGTTAGATGCCATCAACTCGTGAATTACAAATCTAAAAAGAAATTGGTTTTATGCTAGTCCAGTAAGGTCCTCCAGCATCAAACCCAGGGTTGTTTTCAACATGTCCAGCCATCTGATTGCAGGTCGTCCTCTTTGTCTGGTTCCTTTGATCTTCCCAAACATGTCCTTTTCTAATGATCTTTCTTTTCTAACAGAGTGACCAAACTAAGGGAGTTGTAACTTCATCATTGGGTTTCAAATCACATAGCCAGTTTGATCTCTTCCAGAATCGATTTGTTTAGTTCTTCTGGTGGTCCACGGCATGCATAAAATCCTTCTCCAGCACCAAAGCTCAAATGAGTCAATCTTCTTTCTGTATTGTTTCCTTAGTGTCCAGCTTTCGCATTCATAATTGACCACTGAGAAAATGAGTGTGTGAACAAGTCTGATCTTTGTTTAGAGTGTTATTTCCTTGCCTTTGAATACTTTGTCGAGAGCCTTCATTGAAGAGTGACCAAGTGCTATTCTGTGGAGTATTTCTTCCCTGCTGGTTGCTTCTTTGTTTATGAAAGAGCCCAGATTGAAATCCTTTACAACTTCTATTCTATTGCCTTTAAGCTCAAAATCTTCATCATTTTCCATGTTCATAATCTTCATTTTATGTATGTTCAGTTCTAATCCCTTGTTATGACTTTAAACTTTGACTTTTCTCAATAGATACAGCATGTCTTCTTTGCTGCTGCTGAGCTCTGTATCATCTGAATAATGCAGGTTATATTTTGACCACCAACTTTGAAACCAATGTGCTCTCTTCTTCCAGATTTGCTTTTCTGAAGATAGTTTTACTGTAAAGGTTGAACAGATAAGGTGATAAGATGCATCCTTGTCTGATGCCACATTTTATTAGAAACCAATCTGTAGCCATAGTCAGTTCTCAATGCAGCTTCTTGATTTTATAGAGGTTCGTTATCAGCTGAGTTATGTGTTTGGGTATTCTCATTTGTGCCAGAGTTCTCCATAGTTTATCATGATCCACACAATCAAAATCTTTGCTGTAGTCAATGAAGCAACAGTAAAGGGACTTTTAGTATTCTTTGCTCTTCTCCATTATCCATCTAACTAGCAAAAATGTCTATTGTCCTCGACCTTTTCTGAAACCACAATTTCACAATTAAAATAAAAATCCAAATCCCAAGTAGACAATCTTTATATGAACTTAATGCAAATTTTATTTATTATCATTTATAATCTACCTTTAACCACAGTGGTGTACTATCACCATTAAACTGGCAGGAGCCAGCAACTGAGAATCCGAATGGTCCAGCAGTGCAGACACATCCATTCATCTTGTGATCAATTTCTTCCTGAGATTGTATGCACCATTTTTTTTTTAAAGCAAGCAAATAATAAAACAAAAGATAGAAGATCCTCTGGTGGAACATTTAAGACCTCATGCAAACATTTCCTCAGCATACCTTGTGATAAAAACCAAGGGCAAGCAAGGGAAAATTCAGCCACAGAGTTCTAAACTCCCACTTACATATACCAAAGCCTTTACTTTACCATAACATTTCTTACACCTTTTCTACTCAAGTGCCGAAATGCAAATTTTTCTCAATTTTTGCATCGTTTGCACTAATACAAGGTCTGCAGTTGCCTCCTTCACATCTAAACTAATAGAAACAGGTCAAGCTAGCAGAAATTTGGCATTGATACAGTTGCTATTCCCATGATGCAAGTCTTGCCGCCAATTCTGCTCTAACATCCATTTGCAAGACAGGTAATCTGCCTTCCTTTCACTACTGCCACTTGTGCACCGAATCCTGGTGCCTCCTCTGCTGTGAAGCTCCAGAACCAGCATGAATCATCCATCTTTCCTCTGTTTTTCATATCTGCTAGCTGAGATTGTGAAGCTTCTAGAACCAGAGAGCTTTGTAGTTGTGGTTCTAGTAAGGTGCTCTCAAACCCAGGCTTAAGTTGGCAATTAGAGAATGACACATGTCATTCCTTAGTGTCTATTTCAACCTCAGTCCTTCTACACCAGCATTCTTCAATGCAAGGCTTGAGGGTCAGTAGTTGTGTCCATTCATACTCTTGATTCTTCCCTCTCTCTTTAAAGAACAACAGGGGGATGATTTCCCACGGTTATCTGCAGGGACAATGACAAATTCTGTCACTGTGTCATTCTCCCGACGTCACTCACCCGATCTCCCCCCCCTAAAAGGGGACGAGCCAGCGTAGAGTCCACACGCTGCAGCAGGAGCAGGCACACAGAGAGGGTGCACGTGGAGAGCTTGCACGAGGTGAGCGGGTGCTTGGAAGCAGCGGGAGGGCAGAGAAAGCACGGAGGAGAGGCAGTCGGGAGAAGGAGGAAGCTCGTGAGAGGGCAGAGAGGAGTGCAGAGGCAGTCGGGAGACAGGGAGAGGGGACGAGGCGGATAGTAACTCCGCCCACCTCCCGACGTCACTCACCCGATCTCCCCCCATAAAAGGGGACGAGCCAGCGTAGAGTCCACACGCTGCAGCAGGAGCAGGCACACAGAGAGCGTGCACGAGGTGAGCGGGTACTTGGAAGCAGCGGGAGGGCAGAGAAAGCACGGAGGAGAGGCAGTCGGGAGAAGGAGGAAGCTCGTGAGAGGGCAGAGAGGAGTGCAGAGGCAGTCGGGAGACACGGAGAGGGGACGAGGCGGATAGTAACTCCGCCCACCTCCCGACGTCACTCACCCGATCTCCCCCCATGAAGGGGGACGAGCCAATGGCGCGCAGCTTAGCGAGAGCGCCTTTGCGAAGGGCCTCGAGAAGGGCATCGAGAAAGGGCTTTCTACTCTAACCGATTTATCAACTTATACAACTAGCTATTTTACCAATTGACTTCAGTTTTTATTCAACTTCCCACCAAGTCTTTAAACTTTATTACTAGCCAAGAAGCAACTAAATCCTTTCCCACTAAACAGGCAGACCTCACCAATCACTCTCAACTTTCAAATTTCTACCTAATCAACAAACTACCAAACCTTTCCCTCCAGACAGGCAGACCTAACCAATAACTCTATCTACAAACCAGCTATCCTCTAACATCTAACATTTAGTCAGACTGACCTCTCTAGCGCACTAATCAACAGGTAACCTTAACTGACAATTAACTAACTTTTAGCTAACTAACTATTAACTTCTCTATCCCTTAGGCCAAGAACTAACTAACTACCTCTGACCAACACTAACAGTCCCCCCACCCCATCCTAACAAATATCCTATTAAAAAAAAAAAAAATTTCTTTTAGAAATGGCAGGTAGAACTAGAAGCTGCAAGACTTCAATCAAACCAGGCAATTCAGTCTCAGAAAGTACCCAGGGGATGGCTATGGTCCTAGTACAGATGGAGGGGGAGCCAGGACGGAGGGCAGAGGTCTCTGTACAGACCGAGGCCATCCCCTCAAAGACATCTACAGTCTCCACGCAGACAGAAGTAATGGATCAGCTGGACGAAAGCCTGTTGCTAGAGCTGAGGAACCTAAGAGAGGAAGTTCAGCGCCTAAGGAGCATCCGTGACGACGAAACCTTCATAGATGGAGTCATCCAGGAGCTGTCTCAGATCGCTGAACAGAATGCTGACATGACCACCCTGGGGACACCCAAAACATCCAAACCTGCAAACTTGAGGCAAACCGCCGGAATGCAGGAAGTAGCAGGTGACGCTGACACCTGGCAGCTGGTGACTTCCTCCTCAGGAAAACGCAGAGGACCTAATTCTGTCTCTTTTTCTCACATACAGGTCAGCTCTACATCGACACCACAAATCGCCCTGAGGAACAGATATCAGCTGCTAGAGGAAGGTCCTGAGAACGAGGTACAAGAAGATGATCAGCAGACGGTTCCAGATCCGGAATCATCAGTTCGACCCACCCCTAAGAAGCGCAGAGTGGTGATCATCGGGGATTCGCTGCTGAGGGGCACCGAGGGACCCATCTGCAGGCCAGATCTACAATCAAGAGAGGTCTGCTGTATGCCAGGGGCCAGGATCCGGGATGTAACCGCTTGCCTTGATAGACTCATCAAGCCTCAAGACCACTTCCCCATGATTCTAATCCACGTCGGAACCAACGACACCGCCAGGAGTACCCCAGACAGCATACCTGAAAACTTCAGGGCCCTGGGTGAGAAGCTGAGGAGGATGGATGCACAGGTGGTCTTCTCCTCGATCCTCCCAGTGAGGGGCAAGGGCAGAGCCAGAGAGGATAGAATACAGAGGGCGAATGACTGGCTGCGAGGATGGTGCAAGGAGATGAACTTCGGGTTCCTGCACCATGGAGAAGCTTTGCAAGGGCTACAGGGATACGACGGGCTTCACTTGACCAGAAGAGGGAAGAATGTTCTTGGACACTGTCTAGCCCGCCTACTTGACAGGGCTTTAAACTAGGTAAGTCGGGGGGGGGGGGGGTACATGCACAAACTACATTCCTGTCACCAATTCAAGAAGCTCAAACGGGATTACCCCGACCGGGATGTAACAAAAATATAACATGGAAGGCTATGTACGTCAACGCACACAGTTTGGGAAACAAAATCCTGGAATTGGAAACAGAAATAAGGAATGCCGACCTGGATGTGGTGGCGATATCCGAGACCTGGCTCACAGACTCCCACGGGTGGGACATGGTCATACCGGGTTACAATTTGCTTCGCCGGGACAGGGAGGGCAGAATGGGAGGAGTAGTAGCATTATATACTAAAGATGACATTAAGGTCACAAGAATCACAGATGTCCAATACACTGGGGAATCCCTTTGGGTTAATATGGCCAGAGGGAAGGACAAATGCCTGTATCTTGGCATAATCTACAGACCCCCAAAACAAAAGGGTGACCTGGATATAGAAATTATAGGAGATATAGAAAATATCACATTGCGTGGGGACACAGTATTATTAGGTGACTTCAACATGCCTGATGTGGATTGGGATACACTTACCTCTGCTTCCGGCAGCAGCAGGAGGTTATTAAACTCTATGAAGGGAGCTGGGCTCAGGCAACTGGTGTTGGACCCAACAAGGGATCAAGCAATTCTGGACCTTGTACTTACCAATGGTGAAAGTGTCACAGAGGTCTCGGTGGGTGACACTTTGGCCTCCAGTGACCACAACATGGTATGGTTCAATCTTAAGAAAGTTTTCACTAAAACTACCACACTGACCAAGGTCCTCAATTTCAGGGACACGAATTTCCAAGACATGGGTTCCTTTGTCCACCAGGCGCTACATAGCCAAGCAGAGACCGATAGCGTGGAAGAGATGTGGTCAACTTTGAAAGCCACCATACAAGAAGCGACAAACCGCTATGTTAAATTAATAAGTAAACGACGGAGGAACAATAAGCCGCAGTGGTTCACTGCGGAGATCTGACCTCATCAAGGAGAAGAAAAAAGCATTCATATCTTACAAACAATCGGGAAAACAGGACTTTAGAGCAGACTACCTGACAAAGTCAAAGGCCGTCAAAACAGCTGTCAGAGAGGCTAAATTCCACATGGAGGAATCTCTAGCTAAGAACATCAAGAAGGGAGATAAGTCATTCTTCAGATATATCAGTGTCAGAAGTAAAAACTCAGGAGGGATTGTACGTCTTAAGAAACCAGATGGAGGCTACGTGGAAGAAGATTCAGAAAAAGCACAGCTGCTTAATGACTACTTCTGCTCCGTATTTACCAGAGAAGCACCGGGGCTTGGCCCTCAGCTACAGACAAGGGTTGCCTCAATTGACCCATTTAGTAACTTCAAGTTTACGCCCAGCAGTGTCTACGGTGAGCTGACAAAACTCAAGGTTAACAAGGCGATGGGACCTGACAACCTGCACCCCAGGGTGCTTAGGGAGTTGAGTGAGGTCTTAGCGGAGCCACTGTCCGCACTCTTCAACCTCTCCCTCAGTACAGGCAGCGTCCCGATGGACTGGAAGACAGCTAACGTTATTCCACTCCACAAGAAAGGCTCCAAGATGGAGACGGCAAACTACAGACCGGTGAGTCTCACATCAATAGTGAACAAACTAATGGAAACTCTTATCAAACATCAATTGGATACGATCCTAGATGAGGAGAATCTACGGGTCCCCCGTCAACACGGATTTACTAAGGGGAGGTCATTCCAATCCAACCTAATCAGCTTCTTTGACTGGGTGACAGGGAAGCTGGATGTAGGGGAGTCCCTGGACATGAAAGCTGCCAATCAAGTGGAGCAAGCTTCATCCAAGGCAAGACAAATCATAGGTTGCATACGGAGGGGTTTCGTCAGCCGTAAGCCGGAAGTCATTATGCCATTGTATAGGTCAATGGTGAGGCCCCACATGGAATACTGTGTGCAATTCTGGAGGCCGCATTATCGTAAGGATGTACTGAGACTGGAATCAGTCCAGAGAATGGCCACCCGGATGGTCTCGGGAATCAAGGATCTCCCATACGAAGAAAGGCTGGATAAATTACAGCTATACTCACTCGAGGAGCGCAGAGAGAGGGGTGACATGATTGAGACATTCAAACATCTCACGGGCCGCATCGAGATGGAAGAAGATATCTTCTGCTTCAAGGGTCCAGCGGCAACAAGGGGGCATCCGTGGAAAATTAGGGGCGGAAAACTGCATGGGGACACGAGGAAATTCTTTTTCACTGAAAGGGTGGTTGATCGCTGGAATAGTCTCCCACTTCAGGTTATTGAGGCCAGCAGCGTGCCTGATTTTAAGGCCAAATGGGACAGACACGTGGGATCTATTCACAAAGAAAGGTAGGGGAGGGTCTTTGAGGTGGGCAGACTGGATGGGCCGTGGCCCTTATCTGCCGTCTATTTCTATGTTTCTATGTTAGGTACATCAAGCCCAAAGAAGTATTCAGATTCTCCCAATTACTGAGGCATCCCAAGCAGACAATTGCTAGATTGTGTTCCTTGGGTTTCTGCTTGATTAACGTAAAAGTCCAGCAGACCAGGTGTGAGTGTAGTGACAGGCTGAGAGAGTTGAGCTAGATTATTTCTCTTTCACTTGCCAATTGTATGGCCAAATTACAGGCAATTATGAACAGCCAGCGTTAAGGGGCAGGGTCATGCATTTGAGACACAGCCTTTCTGTAGTATAACTACCATCTGGAACATCAAGCTGCAGATAAATATTAGCAATTATGAATAGTGATCAATGTGGAACCCTTGATTTTAGTGTCCATCTGAGCCCTCAGGATTCAAAATTGTTTTTTTATCTTCCTGAAAGAATATCAGTGAACTAACTGAAAAATGTCTCCCCCCATCCCCAATGCCTGTAGTTGCTTCAGCAATAATAATAATTAAAAAAAAATGATTGACCATGTCAAAGGCAGAGGAAATTTCTAAGAGAAATAACAAAGCTAAATCCTGTTTATATCTGTTTCCAAATATACTTGGGGGTTCTATGCTATGGTTCACTCTGAAGCCCATTTCCGAGTTCTAAAAACATATGATTTTCTACAAATTCCACTAGTCTGCACAATACAAGTTTCTCAACTATTTCAGCCAGAACTGGACGATTAGATACCAGTCTCTAATTTGCTATCATATTGTTATCTTGAGTCCCCCTTCATTGGGATGGGGTATTGTTTAAAGAGGGTGGGGTGTTTAAACGGTACTAGTCACTAAAACTTCTCTTGGGGTATTCCCCAGCCATCACCATGTCTGCTCTGCTTCCCGGTTTGAGAGGAGCAGGGCTCAACAAGACCCAGTCCACACTAAAATCTACCGATTTGATTTTCCTCCCAAAGTAGGCAAGGCTGTATCCACTTGGGCAACTGCTCCTTCAGTTGTCTGAACCAAATGCCTCAAAGCTGTAGGCACCAGAGTGACAGCGAGATTCCTTTTCACTTCCCCATAGCAAACCAAAGGAAAGCGATAGTGCCAGAACTACAGACAAGTGTCTATCCTTGATCCCATCTTCACTCCCCCCTCTTACGTTACCATCCTTATTTCTGAAGGTGGTGTCTCCATTCATTAGAATCGGGAGGTTTGTGTGTCCTTTTTGTGTCACATGGATTGTCATTGGATGATCAAAGGCTTCACAAGCTGGACATCTGGTGAACACTGTTCAGGTACTTCAGAGATGAATGAGTTTTGCCTATTGGACTGTCTCTTTGCACCTTTTCATGGCCCTTAGAAGGGCCAGACTGCCCCAAAGGGCCTCCATTGCAAGATGGATTAAGGCGGTTGAGTGTGCTTACTTTGGCAAGAATCATGTGATGTCTACTAGAGCTAAGGCCACTTCCTTAGCAGAGGCCTGGGTGGTATTCCTTGAGATCGGTTGTGTTGTTGCTTCATTTCTTTGCTAAGCACTACAGAATGGCTACGCTGGCCAGAGCCTGCTTAGACTTTGACAGAACAGTCATTCAGGGGGCCTTGTTTTCCCCTGCCCAATAGATCTGCTTTGGAATATCCCATTGTTTCAAAACAGTGGAGCTGACCACAAGAAAGGAGAAATTGTCTGCCTGAATTTCTGCCCTTAGGAGATCTCTGCCCAGAATTCTGGGTATGCTTGGCAATTCATTTTTCAGTGCTTCCCAAAATTCTGATAGGCAGCCATACAGGTTTCCTGTGATATGGCTACATCCTGGTTCATTGTTCTGCATACTAGAGGTTGCTCCCTGCTCTAGGAGTGGGTGGGGGTTCATGCTGTGGTATTCTTGATTATTGTTCCAGTTTTGTACGGGACTTGTTTCTGTTTTGGCTATGCCCTGTTTGTAATTTGTTTTGGAAACCAATAAAAATTGTTGTATCATAAAAATGGGAGGGGGAATTAAAAAAGGTACTGGGGACAGGGTACAGAGCCTGGCGGGGAGAATTCGGTTCAGAATGTTTTTTTTTCTTGCTTTCCTCCTCTAAATCTAGGGTGCATCTTATGGAGCGAAAATACGGTACTTTGGAGGGAAAATATGATAAAGATGTTTAGATCTTACATGGCATAAATGCACAGGTGGCAAGTCTCAATTGAAAGGAAGCTCTGGAATGAGGGGACATAGTATGAAGGTGAAAGGGGATAGACTCTAGAAGTAACCTCAGAAAATACTTTTTCATGGAAAGGGTAGTGAATGTGTGAAACAACCTCCCGGTGGAGGTTAGTGGAAATGAAAAATGTATCTGAATTCAAGGGAAAGGAAGGGATAGATGGCATGGAAAGGCAGATTAGATAGGCCTTATGGTCTTTATCTACCTTTATTTTTCTACATTTCTAATCTATTCCCCTAAATGATCTCATTGGTTAAGAATTTTAAAATAGTCTGTTCCAAATCCATCTGGACTTGGAAGTTTCCTGGGTTTCACTGATAATATTAAGAACTTTTTGATGGTGGGCTCAGCTCAAACCTTTCTTTAGAAATTTCAACAGTTAAAAATGAGCAAGTGGCATGTATTACCTACCTGAGCAATGGTCATTTGTAAGCTGAGCATTGTTTGGTGAGCTTATCAATGTAATGCTACATGGCAGGAACTCCTTACAAAGCTTACATTTTAGCATTTGTTGCTGTGTGCAATAGAAACATAGAAAAATGATGGCAGAAAAGGGCCAAAGCCCATCAAGTCTGCCCACTCCAGTGACCCTTCCCCCATGAGTTTGCTCACCAACCTCCTGCCCTTACCTCATTAGAGATCCCACATGAATATCCCATTTATTTTTGAAATCTGCCACGCTGTTGGCCTCAATCACCTGCCGTGGGAGTTCATTCCAATGATCGACCACCCTCTCAGTGAAGAAATACTTTCTGGAGTCCCCATGAAATTTCCCTCCCCTGATTTTCAGCGGATGCCCTCTGGTGGACGAAGGTCCCATAAGACGAAAGATATCCTCTTCCACTCGATACGACCCATGATATATTTAAATGTCTCAATCATGTCTCCTCTCTCTCTTCGTTCTTCAAGTGAGTACAGCTGCAATTTATTCAGCCTTACTTCATACGGAAGATCCTTGAGCCCCGAGACCATCCTGGTGGCCATCCGCTGAACTGACTCAACTCTCAGCACATCTTTCCGGTAATGTGGTCTCCAGAATTGAACACAATATTCCAAATGAGATCTCACCATGGACCTGTACAGTGGCATTATGACCTCTGGCATCCTGCTGATAAACTAAACTAAACTAAACCTTAGGTTTGTATACCGCACCATCTCCGCAAGCGCAAAGCTCGGCACGGTTTACAGAGGTTGAGAGGAAAGGAACTACAAAGAAGGGATATAGGAGAGGGACTGAGAAGAATAGAGAGGGACAGGGTACTAGAGAACAGGAGGTGATTAGATTTTTGAAAAGAGCCAAGTTTTCAAGTGTTTGCGGAAGGATTGGAAGGAGCTGGAATTTCTGAGCAGGGATGAGAGGTTGTTCCAGAGTTCTGTGGTTCTAAAGGGGAGGGATGTTCCAAGTTTTCCTGCGCGGGATATACTTTTTATAGATGGGAAAGATAGTTTCAGTTTTTGGGAGGATCTAGTAGAGAGCGGGTTTGAGGAATTCCAAAAGAGTGGGATAACGGGAGGAAGGACGCCATGTGGAATCTTGAAGGC
This sequence comes from Geotrypetes seraphini, assembly GCF_902459505.1. NCBI lineage: Eukaryota > Metazoa > Chordata > Amphibia > Gymnophiona > Dermophiidae > Geotrypetes > Geotrypetes seraphini. The sequence continues at coordinate 35,686,176 of NC_047096.1, forward strand.
TATGCAGGCACATTTATAGAGGACTCTGGAGTATACTGGGAGCCAGTGAAGCTTGGAGAGGAGTGGGGAGACATGATCAAACTTGCCTTTTGCGAAAATAAGCTTGGCCGCGGCATTCTGAATTAGCTGAAGTCTATGGAGGTTTTTCTTAGTTAGGCTTATATAGAGGGAGTTGATACAACCCATCATTTGCCTTGCCTTGGAAGAAGCCTTTTCCACTTGATTGGCAGTTTTCATGTCATCACTAATGATTACTCCTAAATCCCGTTCTTCCGTGGTCCTAACTAAGGTCTCACCATTTAACGTGTAAGTCCTGCACAGATTTCTTTTACCCAGGTGCATCACTTTGCATTTTTTAGCATTGAAGTTGAGCTGCCAAGTCGATGACCATTGTTCTAATAGTAGTAGGTCCTGCGTCATACTGTCAGGCATAGTGCTTTTACCTACTATGTTGCACAGTTTGGCGTCATCGGCGAACAATGATATTTTTCCTCTGAGCCCTTGGGTCATATCACTTATGAATAAGTTGAATAGGATTGGACCTAAGACCGAGCCCTGTGGCACTCCACTGGTCACATCTGATGTTTTGGATGGGGTACCATTTACCATCACCCTCTGAATTCTACCGCTCAGCCAATCCTTAACCCATGCAGCTAGTGTTTCCCCTAATTCCAGCGATTTCAACTTGTTCAATAACCTGCGGTGTGGGACGCTATCAAAAGCTTTGCTGAAGTCCAAATACACTACGTCCAGGGACTCCCCGGCATCCAGTTGTCTTGTTACCCAGTCGAAGAAGCTAATCAGATTTGATTGGCAGGACCTGATACCATCTACCTGTATAGACTTATTACAATGTTTGCACTGGTTCCTTTTAACTCTGAAAACAAATATGTTCATATTTGATGAGGCTTCCTTGCTTTATTTCTTACTGGCTCAAAAATTCCTAGTACGCTTTCACTGCATTTCAGTATACCAAAGTTAATATATTTTAATAACACAGCAGCACTAATGCTCCATACTCATCACATCCCCTACTACTACTGCTTATCACTTAAATAGCACTGAACAGTGTACACAGCGCTATACATTTTGACATTTGTAGAGGGTTCTTGCTTGGAAGAGTTTACAATCTAGAGGAGTTAGGAGTCAAAAGAACTCTCAGAGATGGGTTTTTAACTGGGCCTTGAACACTGCCTGAGACAGAGCTTGCCATATAGATTCGGGCAGTTTGTTCCAAGCATATGGTGTAGCAAGGCAGAAGGGACCGAGTCTGGAGTTGGCAGTTGAAGAAAAGGGTACAGATAGGAGGGATTTACCAGCTGAGCAGAGCTCACGGGGAGGGGGGATAAGTGAAGAGAGATAGCGAGGGGGCAGCTTTCTAAGAGCAACTGCCGGAGACACAGAAACTGTATTAATCGGAACACTGAGCTATAAAGTACATGCATTTAAGCTGCTGTATTCTAGATTTTTTAACATTATCCTTTTATTTTAGATTTTTCTTTTTTTAGTTTTGGTCACCTTCCAGGTAATATCCTCCCCTTTTCCTGCTTATAATCCATGATAAAAGTTTTGGAAGATGTAGCCATGTTAATCTGGTGCAACAAAACTAGCTAGAAATGCTATTGAGGCATGAGCATGGGCATAACCAGATACCCAATTCTGGGTGGGCCCAGGTCCGGCCCCAAGTTAGGTAGGCAGAAAAATCCTACCCTATGGGCAATCTGGTCTCTTGCACCCAGGCGATCCAGTCTCTCAACTTCCCACTGCCCTTACCTTTTTAAAAGTCAAGATTTTCACTGGCAGTGAGCAGCATGACTGATACACTGCTCGTGCCAGCCCTGCAGCCTTCCTTCTAATGTACTCAGCCTATATAGAAACAGGAAATTGCATCAGAAGGAAGGGTACGGGGCTGGCACAAGCAGCGCATCAGTCACTCTGATTGCTGCCGGTGAAGATATTGTACTTTAAGATACAGAAGGGAGAGGTGTTGGAAGTTTTTAGTAGCAGGGTCTGGGGATCCCTGCCAGCTACATTAGAGGTGTGCTGTTACTGAGTGGACCTGGGCCTGGGCCCAGCTGTGGTTATGCTGCTGGGCATGAGCTTTAGGGAACCTAAGTGCACTTCGTCAGATGCATGATGTATACCCTAAATAACAGAAGGACAAAAAAATCTAGAACAGGGAAACTTAAAAGCATGTACTTAATAATTCTGTACTTTTCTTCATCTGACAAAGTGGACATTGGTCCTCCAAAGTTCATGCCCCAGTGGATTAGTTTAAGAAGGTAGTACCTGCATTTGTTAATTTTATAATCTCTCTAGGCCCACATTCGGATGCTACATTGGCTTCCAGTTGAGGCACGGATAGTTTTTAAAATGGGATGTTTTTGTTTTAAAATGATGTATGGGCTTGTGCCAAATTATCTCGTTGATCATTTTAGGTTCACAGAAAGAAAATTATCACTGAGCAAGCTTAGTATATTCACATTTCTTTCAGTAAAAGGTTGTGTATATAAGTGATTTTTTTTCAGAGAATTCAGGCTTATCAGGTAGCATCCTGGGATAGGAGTGTTGGTAAATTGATACAGGATTCTGGCTCTTATCGGGTTTTTAGAAAACTTATCAGGCTGAAGACTTACCTGTTTGACAAATTTTATGAATTAATTTATTATCCGTTATGCTTGTATAGCTTTTTTTTACATTACATTATATTATATTAGGGATTTCTATTCCGCCATTACCTTGCGGTTCAAGGCAGATTACAAAAGAATTATCAAGGATGTATTACAAAATGATCTTACCAAAAAGATATCTGGTCATTTTCAAAGATAGTAAGAAATGTTTTGGGTAGGTTGCTTTAGTGAGAGGCGGTATGGTTACTAAACCGCCAACTAGGTTACTCTAAACACCTGCTTGCTGCTGTACTAGGCTTTCCCACATCAGATGCTGCTATTCTTTTATTTTTGTAAACCACCTAGAACTGAGAGGTATGGCAGTATACAAGTGGATTTTAATATTATGTTATTCTTCTCTTCTTCCTCTTATCCCTAGGTATCGTGCATTTCTTCCAGCTCTCTCCCTTCTGATACACTTAGCACAGGGACTCTGCCACTGGTAGAAGCTCCTACTTACAGTAGCCTAGCCCTGCACTTCACTCCATACCATACTGATTCTTGTATCCCACAAATGTCTACTAGGAATCATTGTGGCTTACATAAAATTAGAAATGATACAGAGGTATAGACTTCATACACATAAATACGTTATAACTCTCCCTGCTTTACCATCAGCACTAGCCCTGTCTCCCTCTAACAAAATAATCTTCCTTTCTCAGAATAATCAACTTTTTCCATGGCAGGAGTTAGCAAATTGCATTTATTTCAAGCTTCTGCCATCTTCCCTCTGAGGTTTGACCTTTGTGGGAGACTTAGTAGAACAGGGCAGTAGCAAGTAAGTGCTTCTCCTGGCCGGAAGAGATTGCAGGAGGCAGTGAAAGAGAAACAGATTTTTCTGCTGCTGTCAGCTCTGACTGACATCTCCTCTGTGGCAGTGGCTCTTCCTTGCTCTACTCTTTCTGCTTATTAAAAATTTGGCAGCATACAAAATGGGACCCTAAAAAAAAAAAATCTAATTAATTAAAATGTCTATTTAATTTTCATTAGGTGAGAAGTGGTAACAGTGGCGTAGCATATCAGTCATCAAAATGTACTAAATCCTATAAAGGCATCAACTATCATACTTCATTTTACAAAAGAGATGATTGTCTCATATATACTGGAAGTTTTTCATCTGTGGGACCTATAGAGTGGAACAAAGTACTAGTTCTCATAGCTTCCAGATATAGGTTCAGGTTTGGGCACAGTTTTGCCATCATCATTATACTGGGATATTGACATCGCCAGTGCAAGCAGAAATAGAAATGACTAAAAACACTAGCTTTAGTCTGCTCTCAAGACCCAAACATCATACTAACCATCTTTATTATTTTGCATAAATGAAGTTTCTAAAACTTTAATGAATTTTTGTTTCATTTGTGCTTTGAAATGTTGGTACCATTCTATAAGTTTCTTTCGTCTTTGAATCTTTTCTTGTAAGCTCAAGTTCTTCTCCTTTTCTAATATAGAGGGCAGCTCTTTCCAGTTTTTAATAAAAATGAAGGGAGCACCCATAGACTTAAGTAATCTCAATGGAGCCTTATGGTGCAGAGATGAGTTACCACAATTTCCCAGAGTCATTATGTCTTCCACAACAGGAACTGAGCCATATGAGCAAGCTTCATAAATTCTGTAGCATTCCACATTTACACCGATTGGGCTCAAGGTCAGATCACTCTGTAGCAGTGCATCCTGATAGCTCTTCAAGCTTTCATTTGTTTCCTGAGGCTGCCATCGCTCTCTGGCTGAAATCCAACAATGATGGTTAAGTCCATTTTGTCTAAGAACTGCTAAAAGCGTCTCTCTGGATGAATTTTTATAAATAGTTCCCAAAAAATTACAGAGGTAAGGTCTAGAAGCTTGGAGCATTGACCAATCAGGATTCACCACAGGAAAATTCCTGTATGTAGCAACTCCTAGGGGCCACTGAAAAATGTCAACTTCATTAATCCAGGGACTATCATAGACCAGGAAAAGCAACTTCACAAATCCTCCATATTTTTTCAGATAAGGTTGAATCCATTCATTATTGCATTGTTCACTTCCAAGGAGCACTACAGCTACATACTGCAGCTTGTGAGTTTCTACTAAAGTCTGCACATAATGTAGCCACTGTACAGCATAAGCAATTTTTGCTTCTTCTCTGCCATTCAAAACTAAAACCACACCATCTGTCTCTACTGAGAAATAACCTGGCATTACAGCAGGACCTGTGATAAAACTAAAATGTGTTTTCCCTTCTCTTAGGTTTCCTTCTCGCCACTGTGCTGCTGTAGAAGTTGGTTTCAACAAACCTTCAAATATATGTTGCCAGAGGTAAAGGCCAATAGCAGCCTTACCCCAGATTTGTACTCTAAATTTGACTGGTGCACTAATAGGAAAAGCATACCTCTGTTCTGCAGTTACTTGTATTTGTTTTTCATCATTTTCCCAAGGGTTCCAGTCTTGCTTTCCCAAAGAGGGCTCTTGAGCATGAGTATTTTTCTTATGTGCTACCCTGTGGGTACGAGAATGGACATAGCTCTTAAAAAAGACTGTATAAGCAGCATAGAGGGAGAACAAAGAGTACACACAAAGGAGGAGGGAGCAGAGACGCTTGCGTGTAACTCTCATCTTTTAGCTGCCGTGGTTCATGTCTTCTTGTTACTTCATGGCTAGTTGCTAAAGCCTCTGGAATCTGCCATCAGATAAGAAAAAATTATTAAATTACTCATAATGGCATAATGAAATTATAGTTTATGCGTTTATTGGAATAATATAAAGATTATTCAAACAGGGGCATATTTGAAGAAAGGGTCTTAAAGGCTGGTGAGATAAAGCAATCAGTAGAATTTGTATTTGATCCAATAAAATATATTGTAAACAGAAAATTAAATTATGTTCTCACTAAAATGCTATTTTCTGTAATGGAAACATGAGTCACTTTTAAAGCAAATATGATTTATAGATAAAGTTTACAGATGTTACTGAATAGAAATACAAACTAGTCTTCCTAGAAATTATTAAAATTTATGAAATTTTGTTTTGGCTTAAACTGGTTATCTGTTTTTAGTAAAACTGTATTTTATTCTCCCAACCCCCCAAGTTTTGACCCAGACTTCCAGTGTGGAAGTGACCAGTGCTGGAGCGTAAGCAGCTGAGTGAGGGGAGGACCCCAGATGCAAGCATAGTGATGAAACATGGTCACATAGCATCTACTAATAAAGGATTTCAGAATGGACTTGTGGTACTTAATTTGCAGCCATCTCCACTCGCCTTATTTTGTGTCCTTTTCATTACATTACCTTAGTGACTTATATTCCGCCTGTACCTTGCAGTTCTAGGCGGATTACATTTGAAGATAGCTGGACATTACCAGAAAGTTACAAATCTCTGTTACCATTTCTCTGTAGAGATTCATTTTGTGTTGTTGCTGCAAAAGTCCAAAGCCAGGGGTGTCAAAGTCCCTCCTCGAGGGCCGCATTCCAGTCGAGTTTTCAGGATTTCCCCAATGAATATGCATGAGATCTATTAGCATTCAATGAAAGCAGTGCATGCGAATAGATCTCATGCATATTCACTGGGGAAATCCTAAAAACCTGAATGGATTGCAGCCCTCGAGGAGGGACTTTGACACCTGTGCCATAAACTATTATAAACCAGACAGACTTGGGGATAAAAAGAGATTAGGTTCTTACCTTGCTAATATATTTCTTAGTAGTAGATAGGTGTGTCGTTCTGGAAGGTAGGGTATTCTCCCCATGCTCACAAGCTGTGCAGAAGGAAACCATTTCAGGTTTTCAACTCCTCCTCCTTCTCCAGAGGGCTCTGCTGTTCCCTTCAGTTTGTACCAAAGCAGGCAAGAAAAAGGGGTACAGGGAGATTCCCCAATCTACAAATGTGTTCTGCTCTGAAAGTATAACAAACATGTTAAACATTTTAATTGAACAATCAAAATAACCATACCAATCAGAAACATTTATGGAGCTTAAACATATACATAATGTGCTATTTTTTATTCCATTTTTTATACCATTCTCCCAGGGGAGCTCAGAATGGTTTACACAGATTTATTCAGGTATTCAAGCATTTTTACTTGTCTGTCCCTGTGGGTCTCACAATCTATCTAATATGCCTAGGGTTATAGCAATAGATTATTCTTCATACCCTTAAGGCAGTGTCTCTCAAACCGGGACACACTAAAGGTAGTGGCCACGGCTTGAGGCACCCAGAAGTGCGCAGTCATTGCCGTGATAACATCACACATATGCGTGACATCATGCCGATGTCCGCTTATCTGCAGAGATCCTCCAGATGGGCCCTGAGACGCCAGTAGGGGGTGCCAGCAGGAAAGAGGGCCAGAAAGAAGGAGAGGCACTGGCGCCAGCTGATTGCCTACAGCAGTGTTTCTCAACTACTTCAAGATAAGTACCCCTAAGTCTAACAAATATCAACTGAGTACCCCAACCAAAGACCTCCCTAGGCCCACCCAAGCTCTGCCCCAGATCCCATCCCCTTTACTAATTGTAATGCAATTTTTTCCATTCATTTTTCATATACACACAATATACACAGCAGATATAAATTCTCAAAACTGACACATTTCAATCACTATTTTGAAAATAAAATCATTTAACCTACTGGCGATCTGCTGGAGACTGCTGTAATTAGCTTTCAGAGGGGAAACTGGAGGACGCTAGAAAGAAGGGGGAAACATGCAGGTCTTCAGCGAATCGGGCAGCGCTGACGCTGTACCAGGTAGAGAAGTCAGCTGTAAGGCACCTCTCTTCCTCAAAGTGTACTGCGGCACACGTGGAATCTCAGGAGGCACACAATTTGAGAAACACTGCCTTAAGGTCTGACTGACATCAAAATCTCAGTTCTGACTTGAATTTCCTGATCGAGACAGTAGGCAGGCGGAATAAATACTGACAGCGAAGGGTTCCAGAATGACACACCTATCTACTAGAAAAGATATTAGAAAGGTAAGAACTTAATCTCTTTTTTCTAGGTGGGTCATTCTGGACAGTAGGAATATACAAAAGCAGTCCCAGAAGGCAGGACTTCTGTGCCTGCACGTAACACTGAGGACCCAAAGACCACTTCAACTCTGTAGAACTTGAAGAATATATGTGAAATCGCCTGAGCGTCCACCCACAAAGAAGCCATGCTTCTTATGGAATGTGCTTTCAAGGAGACCAGTGGTTGTTTGCCACTGGCAATATATGCTGTCAAGATGCCATCCGTATCCATCTTGAAATGGTAGCTTAGACGCTGGTCTAACGCGTCTAGCCTGACTGGTGAGCATAAATAGACAGCTGGAACTCATTGGTGACTTCTAGATAATGGAGGACTCTCCTCACATCCAACTTTCTCAGAATCCTGTCCTTTTTCCTTTGACCCTGTGGTCTGGAACGCTGGTAATCGTACCTCTTGATTGACATAAAATGCCGAAACAACCTTCAGCAAAAAGGATGGGACTGTTAACAAGGAAACTCCCACTTCTGTGAACTTGAAGAAGGGCTCCCTGCATGACAGGGCTGCAGCTCCAAGACTCGTCTCACTGGCATAATGGCCACAAGGAAAACAGTCTTGACGGTAAGATCCAACAAGGATGCCTCTTGAACAGGCTCATATGGAGCCTGACTGAGGCCATGCAAAACCAAGTTAAGATTCCATGAAGGAAAAGGTTGTTTTACCGATGAACTGAGTCTTAGTACCCCCTTTAAGAATCTGTCTGTGTCTGGATGAGAAGCCAGGGGAGCTTTGCATCCAGTCTCTGAAGCACGAGAGGCCCACCACTTGGACCCTCTGAGTGACACCACTGCATGGCTTTTGTTGAGACTTACTTGAAGGAAAGTTAGCACCACTGCAATCGGAGTAGCTTTCCATCCCACCCCACACTCCTCCATGGATATTACCTTCCACAATCACTTGCTGGGCATGGGGGACAAGACATCTCTCCCCTCTCCTCTCCCTCCCAGGTCCAGCATTGCCTTTATTTCTCTTCCCTTATCTATTGTCTTACATCCAGCATCACTTTCTGTCTCCCTAGCCACTACCTCCACGTCCAACATCCCCTTCTCCCTTTCTAGTTGTCAAGCCCACTATTCAGCATTCCCTATTTCTCTAGTCTCACCCTATGTCAAACATTCCAGATTCGTATGGCTCCCTAGCCCCTCTGCAGTTAATTTCCTATGTCCATACACCGCCCCTATTTGTTTCCAGAAGGGCAACATCCACCTGGATCCAGCTTCCTTTTCTTCCCGGAAAGTTGCATTCACCTGGATCCAGTCCCCTTTGCTTCCAGGACATTCACGGTGTGGGGGTGGGGGTTCGGGGTGGCGGCAGAAGTGGGCAACCCTCCTACTGGCCAACTTCACGGAAAGGGGTTTCCTGCCACAGCTGCTCAACTCAGCTGATTGCAGCAGGGAGATTCCCTTGCCACAATCAGCTGATGGCAAGGGATCAGGCACCGGTTAGAGAATCGGGGGTGGTTAATTGATTCTGTATAGGATGCCGGTGTGCAATTAGCCGCCGCTTAGGTTGCTGCTGAGACCGGTGTCCTTTACAGAATCAGCCCCTTAATGCATAAGCTCTGAACTGGGTGCCAGAGGATGTGGTAAAAGCAGCTAGCATAGCTGGGTTTAAAAAAAGGTTTGGACAAAGTCCATAAACTGCTATTAAAGTAAATCTGGGGAAGCCACTGCTGCTTGGAATCTTGTTACCTTCTTGGAACAAGCCAGGTACTTGTGTCCTTACTCTACCACTGGTGGAAACAGGATGCTAAGCTAGATAGACCATTGCTGTGACCCACTAGGGCAGTTCTTCTGCTCTTATGAGTCATATATTTTAAAATATCCTGAGTTTCTTATTCAAGTAGGACTCCTATCGCTTCACCACCCTTTCATTTCCTGTTTTTTCTATTTGCTTCTTTTTCATTTCTTGCAACCCTCACCCCATCTCACCGTCTTGAAAGCTCTGTGCCCTATAACTTTCTCTTCATGTTAATTGTTTTTATGTACACTGCTTTGGACAATTGTTGGGGAAACATTTTATAAACCTTAAAAATGAACACTAAAAATGAACACAAGTTATTTATTTCAAACATTTACATTCTGCAACTCAACCACAATGCTGTCCTATGTGGTTTACATTAACATAACACAAAAACTTGGGTGGTTTTGCCCGAACAAAAACAGCACACAGCATCTCAGAGCACCATACTTTTAAAATACCTTATATACTCTAATACAGGGGTAGGCAATTCCGGTCCTCGAGAGCCGCAGCCAGGTCAGGTTTTCAGGATATCCACAATGCATATGTATGAGATGGATTTGCATGCACTGCCTCCTTGAGATACAAGTCTATCTCATGCATATTCATTGTGGATATCCTGAAATCCTGACCTGGCTGCAGCACTCGAAGACTGGAACTGCCTACCCCTGCTCTAATATAAACCAAGATTTGGGGGCCAAAAAAAATGGGGGTCTCAGTTATATTCAGGTCAGCGTCCACCAGCCTCCTCCCCCCCCCCCCCGAACCAGTTGTAGGCCTCCCCCGGGTCTGCCCTGCCGTAAGCCCTGGTGGTCCAGCGGTAGGCTGGGATGAGAAGGATTCATCCTGCCTCCTGTTACAGCTGACTCTGACATATCCCACCTCCCAGACTTAAAAAAAAACTACCTTTAAAGCCCTGGTGGTCCAGCAGTGAACTGGGGCAGAAGCTCTTCCTAAGCTTCTACCCCTTGCAGAGCTGCTATCTGCTTGCGAGTTCCTGTGGTCTCATGAGGTTGCCACAAGAACTTGCAGCAGCCATTCAGATAGTGGCTCTGCACAAGACAGGAGAATAGGAAGATCGCTCTTGCTCTGGTTTGCCGCTGAACTGCCAGAGTTATAAAGGTAGTTTTTTAAAAAAGTCTGGGAGGCAGGAGGGAGGTGGAATGTGTCAGAGTCGGCTGGGACAGGAGGCAGGAGGGATCCCTTCCGGCCACTGCTGGATCACCAAGGCTTATGGCAGGCTCAGGGGAGGCCTGCAAAGCATCAGAGGAGGCAGACAGGGTGCAGAGCCTGGCAGGGGAGGGAGGGAGGAGGGCTGGGTGCAGAACCAGGCAAGGGAGGGAGGAGGGCTGGATGCAATGCCAGGCAGGGGAGGGAGGAGGGCTGGGTGCATAGCCAGACAAGGGTTGGAGTGGGGGGGGAGGAGGACTGGGTACAAAGCCTGGCAGGGAAGAGGAGGGAGGCATGTAAGAATGATATTGGCTGCAGAACTGGGCAAGGCAGGGAAGGATGCAGAGCCTAGCAAGGGAGGGTGGTGAGGGAGAGGGACGGTTCAAAGCCTGGCAGGGGAGGGAAGGGGCTGGGTGCAAAGCCAGGGAGGGAGACTGGGTGCAGAGCCTGGCAGAGCAAACCCAAAGCAAAGAGAAGAGACCAGTGAAAAAGAAGAACAAACTTTCATTCCCTTACGTCTGCAAGCACCAAAACAAAGAAAAGAGAAAGGGCAGGGGAAGGCCTTTAAAATGAATACTGTGCAAAGAGTCACACCCCCTGTGATGCAAACTAACATGGGGGGGGGGGGGTTTACCACGAAAGAAGAAAGCTTTTAAGGTGGATACTGAAGGACTGTAATTGCAGGAGACTCATGCACGGCCTTACTGACATATGAAATAATAAAATAAAAATAAAAAAATATATATTCAAAGCCCAAATATTACAACCGAGTCAAGAAACAGTCAAATTTTAAAATTTAGAGGATCCAGGGAAATCCAGAGGATCCAACAAATCCGCGTTTTACCTTTTACCGACTGTTGGCGCCACCCTGACTAATTTTGGAGGGTTGTGGTTGTTTTTTTGTGGGTTTTTTTTGCATTTCAGTTCTTCGGCAGTGAACGATGACGTGAAACACTAACATGTTTTCTCCTTCACTGCTATTAAAGTAAACATATCAGTATCTATACCCCTCTCATTTTCCCCCAAGCCTCAGGCATTTAAAACTATAGTAAATGGAGGACAGTATCGATACGGTGCATGTCATAAAGCACAAGTAAGAACATGAAATTTGAATGCATACCGTCTACAAAGTCAGGCACATGGCGCCTCTGCTTTGTAATTGTCTGCTCACTGGCATTGCTCCATCAGGAGGCTGCAGCCCTTCTGCACCTCTCTGAAGGGGGTTTTCACCTCTTTCTTCCTATTTTAATGGACGCACTTCTCACACCACTACGTTCAGCGTCCCTGGCTGGAGCATGCTCTTTACGATTGGCTCATGCCATAATCCCGGCCAGCCAATCGGGCACAGCTTTCCCTATTCCTGTCCTAGCAACAAGCCCTGTTCCAGGCTTTCTCAGGCAAATTTGACACCGGAAAAAAATCACCTCATGAATATTAACGAGGCAGTCAGGGCCAAGCGATGGCTTTTTTTTTTTTTTCATCTGTCTGCAGTAGAGTTCATTTCAGGTGTTTGTCTAGAGATTCTTAAAGCCACAGTACTTCCTCTACCGTGGGGGTTCAATGGTGGTTTTTAGATTGCGAAAATGAGGTGGCTATAATTTTTGCAGAGGTGGCTATAATTTCCTTTTTTTCTTTCGAGTTTCATGCACATTTTATGTTTTGTGATTCCAAAAGGACAGATGTTCTGTACAATTTTATACGTTTGTATTAGTAGAAAACAGAATGCACTGTGCATACAAGTGAGAACAAGGTCTACTACTGTCCGTCCCCCCCCCCCCCCGTACCTTTGTGGGAAGAGAGCAGTTGGAAGGCTCCATCCCTCCAGTTCTGAGACCCCTGATCCAAAATGGCAGGCTTACCCCTCCTTGTGTATCCTAAGGGTCTGACTGGCTCAGATGCCTAAGGCCCGCCCCTTGGGTGGGGGCCTTAGGTGGCTGAGCCAATCAGGGTTTTAGGCCCCTCCCCATGCATCACATGATGCACTGAGGAGGGGAAGGCCCACCATTTTGGATCGGTGGACCTCAGAGCAGGAGGAACCAAGCCTCCCTCTTGCTCTCTTCACACAAAGGTACTGGGGATGGGGGTTCAGGGGAACATCTGGTGGCAGGAGGGATTGGGCATCCTTTCTGCCTTTTTTGGGGGAAAGGGGGAAGAGTAGGGGGTGGTTCAGGGAGTGGTGGCTGGCAGGAGGGAGTGGGCATCCCTCCTGCCAATTTTTTCTCATGGGGGGTAGGGAAGGTCGGCAAGGCAGGAGGAAGTGGGCATCGGTCTTCGAAGCTGGTTTGTTGGGGAGACGTCAGGAAGGGCTCTCATTGGTGGGGGGAAGGGGGCTTTTTACTTCTTTTTTTTTAATTGGGCAGATATTGTGCATATGTAATACACACACAGCATCTGTGCCCATTAAAAAAAATAATAATAAATAAAGGTTTCTTGCCCCCAACAGCTGAGTGGCAGAAGGCTGCTTTGCGGCTTGCCGTGCCGGCTCTGAGCATTTGTGAGAGTCGCTCTCATAGTGATCAATTGGATGGGAGAGATGGGGATTACAATGTACCTCTGTGCGAATCATTTGCATGCAAAATTTTTAGTGCATCAATAGCTCTTTTAGAATCAACCAAAAATCAGATTGGAGTGGACCCAAACGGTCTTGCCAATCCTGTAAAGCCAATATTCCCTATCTTGCCAAGCTAACAGAAAAGATTGTCTTTAATCAATTAACACCATTCCTCGAGCAAACAAATGCACTCCATCCCAACCAAACAGTAGACCACATTACTCAACAGAGCTATCTCTCTTGGGCTTAGTCACAGTGGTCAGAAATTATTTGGATCAAAGAAAATCAGTTCTCCTTATTTCACTTGATTTGAAGGCAGCTTTCGACACAATTGACCATACACTTCTCTTAAATCGTCTTGAAATATTAGGAATCTCTGGAGTTGCTCTTAAATGGTTCAACTCTTACCTTTCTGACAGACAATATCGAGTCCATTTTCAAAACTCTTCTTCAAAGCCATATTCCCAAGATTCAGGGGTACCTCAAGGGTCCATTCTTTCGCCTATGCTTTTTAACTTGTTTCTTGCGCCATTATTAACTATCGCCCAATCTATAGGATTCACAGTCTATGCCTACGTGGATGACATTCAAGTAATCCACCCAATTCAGAACTACAATAATGCTGAAATCCAGATTATTAATAAAAAATTAAATCTTGTGTCTGACTGGCTCTGTCAAAATCTTCTCTCTCTTAAAAAACAAATGTATGCTTTTCTCCCAAGACCAACATGAAACCCTTGTATCCCCAATATGTATTTCTTCAATCCCAATAGAATTTGTACCAACCATTAAAATTCTAGGAGTGATCTTGGACAGCACGCTATCTTTCCAAACTCAGATCAGCTCTGTGGTACAAAATTGTTTCTTCAAACTAAAAATGATCAGATCTCTCAAATCGCTACTCAATCCAAATTCAATCAATATCCTTGTTCATTCTTTAGTAATTTCAACTTTAGATTATTGTAACTCACTTTACCAGGGCATTACTCAAAAGAAGATCAGGAGATTACAAATCATTCAGAATACTGCAGTAAAAATCATTTTTAACACTAAAAAATTTGATCATGTAACAAACACCATTTCTCAGGAAAGCTCACTGGCTACCCATTTCACATAGGATTACTTTCAAAATACTACATTTCCCCCTCCATATTCGTGAATTCCATATTTATGGATTCGGTTATTAGCGATTTTTGACCAAAAAATAAATTTTAATTTTTCAGGCTTTTTTTAGCCTTGTAAGCCAGGAAATGGCTCGAGAGACTAGGGGAGCTCAAGGCAGCCATTTCCTATGAGTGATCTGCACAGGGCAGGAGTGTGGGAAGATCACTCCTGCCTGAAAACCCGCTAGACCACCAGGTAAGGCTTAAGGGGGAGGGGCTTACAGGGCTAAAAATAGCCATGGGAAGCCGGGGATAAGGGCAGAACCGGCCTGAATATTATTTGCAGTTTTTCCATATTCGCGGGCCAGCTCTGCCCCTAACCCCTGCAAATTTGAAGGGGGAAATGTACTTCTTACTTTTAAAGTTCAATCTAATCACATTCCATCCTTTATAGATAGGATGTTAATCCCATATGACCCACATAGGACGCTACGCTCCTCCCAAGAATATCTTTTAGCGATCTCCTCAGTCCGCCAATTGTTTTATGATACAACACATAAAACAATCTTTTCTGTAACTGTTCCAACATTGTGGAATACTTTACCTCTTACCCTGAGACAAGAAAAGAATCTCAATAATTTTAAATCTAATCTTAAAACATTTCTTTTCAGAGATGCTTTTGAGATCTATACTTAATTTTTTTTTGTTCAAAAAAACTCAGACAACAGGCCTTACATTAAAGATTCCTTTTTACCTTTTGTTTTTTTTCTCCTCTTTCTTTTATTTTAAGCAATGTATCCTCCCTATTTGCCCATGTGTATCATGTTGCGTCTGTATTGTAATTGTGTATTCGTTCCCTTTATGTTATATTTTTATATTTTAAACTTTTTGACACTTTGTATTAATTGGAAACTGCTTTGACTATAAAAGCAGTATATCAAGACAAATAAACTTGAACTTATCTAGCTCTCAGTTAACCGGCACCCAAGGGAATTGATACATGCTGGATAAATGCAGTTTCAGATTGCTTTTGAGAGTTACAATTAAAAATAGACCTGATACTATACCCCTTACTATGCCATACCATAAACTGTTCCAAACTAGGCAAAGCGTGGGCATTCTTAGGTGTGGTGTGCCAAGTTTACATCTAAATTTCCACCAGAAATTGATTTTATTTTCATTTTTATTTAAAGTACTTACAGTTTTTCTTAGATTTTCTTTTTCTGGTTGATTGAGAGTTCTGGTTAGTTGAGTTTCAGTTAACAGAGAGTCTACTGTATTACACAAGCAAAGGATGCACTGATAGCACAATCACTGTATCTATAATATAAATTTTGAAATACAAAACACCACACACCAAGAAGCAAGATTTAAAAAATGATAGCAAAAATGGTCATATCAGTCTGTGTCTCGTTTTCTGATGGCTGGAGAATTATGGGGTGCATAAGAACATAAAAATAGCCTTACTGGGTCAGACCAATGGGTCCATCTAACCCAGCATTCCATCTTCACGGAGGGCAATCCAAGTCACAAGTACATGGCAAAAACCCAAATAATAGCAGAATTCCATGCCACCGATCCAGGACAAGCAGGCTTTCCCCTATGTCTGTGTCAACAGCAATTTATGGACTTTTCCTCCAGGAACTTGTCCAAACCTTTTTTAAAACCAGCTACATTAACCACTCTTACCACATCCTCTGGCAAAGCATTTCAGAGCATAACTATTCTCTGAGTGAAAAAATATTTCCTCCTTTTGGTTTTAAAAGTATTTCCCTGCAACTTCATCGAATGTCCCCTAGTCTCTGTAAGTAAATAATCGATCCACTTGGACCTGTTCTACACCACTCAGGATTTTGTAGACTTCAATCATATCTCCCCTCAGCTATCTCTTTTCCAAGCTGAAGAGCCCTAACCTCTTTAATCTTTCCTCATACGAGAGGCGTTCCATCCCCTATATCTCCAAATATGTTGGATTTCTCATTTGAAAATAGTGAGTACTGTATCAGTTTGCTTTCATTTGAAGAAATTATTTTTCTCTTTTAAAACTCTATGATCATGACTTTATTCTTTAAAAAAAAACTACGTAAGAATGCCATGCTGGGTTAGGTCAAAGTTGACAGTATCCTATTTGGGTCACAAGAACTAATAAAATAAGTGACATATTTTTGTTTAGTATTATGCACCTACCTGTTGTATACTGCCTGGGGTGACTCTCTTCATAAAGGTAGATAATAAATCCACAGTAAGAAAGATTGCCGGGGAATGGAGATGAGACAAGCATTTTAATAGTCAGTGTTAAGTCTGCAGCTGCTCAAAGATATGGAGTTCTCCCACTGGCCCACTAGAGGGCTCTAATATTGCAGATAAACATAGAATGGAGAAGGGAAGGGGAAAAATATCTTATTGTTTCTCAGTTATGAGACTGCTCTTAGAGTAAAGAGGTTGAGATTGCAAATTTCTGCAACCAGTGCTCGCTTAACTATTAATAGATTAGGCAGTTGCCTAGGGAAGCCTCTTCTGGGAGGTAGAGCAGCTGCAGTCAATGCAAAACAATATATTCTGACAGCCATACAAAGTAAAAGATCCATCAGCATTTACACCCATAGGGAGGATGGGTAGTATTCAGACTGTCTATACATCTTTCTAAATGGCTTTTGGAAGTTTGCATCATTTCTTTCTCTGTCTATATACATACACATACATTATCCCTTTCAGAGCAATCCTGTAAAATTGCTTAATTGAACATCATACTTTGGAATATAAAATTTTGCTATCAGTTTATCTATATCTATCAAAGTTTAATATTTCAAAGCAAGCAATTTACAGGTTTGTTCAGGAAGGGGTGATGGAGTATTTTTAATTGCTCAGTTTAATTATCAAAATTGAGGAAGGGGGTCTAAAGAGCTGAGAGTGAATTCAAGGTGGGAGGGAGGTGAAAGGCTAGAAATTCACCTAGAACACCTCATACCCTTGCATCAGCTCTCTGCAATGTCACAAATATTTGATGCTTTCTTACTTGGGAAAGTGCACGCACATAAGGATGCAATAGATAGGTTATACTGCAGCAGAAAAGTGTCTGTTGTCTTGGTGCTTCCGTTCTTGTTTTATTGACACTATTGAATATATATGAAGTTAGTTTATACATTGGTTCTTCAATATTTGTAAATGTATTTCAACCATATTCATTGTGGAAACCCTATAAGCCAACCCATTTCTGGTTTTTAAGTAGGGTTACCATATCTGTGAAGACAAAAAAAGAGGACACATGACCCTGCCCAAACTCCACCTATTTCCTTGCTTCTCTTTCCCTCTGTACCATTTTAGTGCTTCTCTCTCTCCCTTCCTGAGAATATGGTATAGACCAGCCCAGAAACATCAGAAGAGGTCCAAGATATGGGACAAGCCTGAAGGAAGGTTCCCCAACTAACCTTTTTAGGGTGATGAGATAGACTCATGAGTGGGTGGTGCTGTCAATTACCCTAGGAGGAAGGGTGAGGAAACCTTGTGGGTTCTCTTATCTGCATTGGAACCAGTGACCTATTAGGAGTAGGAAAAGAAGGAGAAGAAATTTGCATAGTATTTGCGTGAGAGACTGAGGGCTAGATGCACTAAACACGGTCAGTAAGACCATGTGGCTCGCTATGGAATGATTTTTTGGCTGATTCTGAAACAGTGATCGATGCTCAAACAAGTTTGCATGCAAATATGATTTGCACAGAGGTTCACTGTAATCTCCATTCGACCCTGTCCGATCGATCTCTGTGAGAGCAACTCTTGCACATTCTCAAAATAGTCCCGTTAGTACAGTGACAATGTAAACATGCACCAGATTTGCTATGTCAGTTATAGGCAGCCAATGCAACGCCATGACATCATATACACGTGACCATCGAGGCCGTACAGAGGAAGCAGAGAGGTAGCAGCAAACTATGCAAATGTGGGCCATAAATTAGGGTGGTGCTGTATAAAGTTCTGGCCCAGCTTGTATATATTTTAATCATGGGGTACAAAAACTTTAGCTTTCTCATTGGCCCCATCTTTTTGTTGCCTTCTCTTCTATATTTTACAGTAACGGGCACGCATAAAATGCGCCTTCAACACACATGCTTACAACATGCATATAACACACATATATGTCCCTGCTATTGTAAAAACTGTATTTATGGTATCAGTCTTATAAATATTATATTAATTATAGGGCTGAACTATCACTAAGACATGTAAGTGACTGGTCTTGATCAGTCACTTTTTTCAGATTGCTAAAAGCGATCTATTTTTTTTGTAAATCACGAAGCAATGTTAGAGCATCAATCGCTCAGCTAGTTTACATGGCATTTCAATATTAATGACCTTATTTGCCTGGCTGGATTGGAGAATGAGTGATCGTTTAGCGACAATCGTTAGGCGATCGCTGACTTTAGTGTATCTGGGCCTGAATTCTAGAAAGAGATTCAGACAGACTCCAAGTGAGGGGGGAATTCTCCCTGGGCTTGGGGCTCCTCTTTGTTGCCAGATGCACATTGGATAAACTAATATTAAAAACTGACTTTGCTTTCAAGAGTTTTGCCTTGAGTGTAAAGGCGGGCTTCTCGGAGTATTTGAAAGGCTGCCAGAACCTAAAGGCAGTTTTTAGTCTCTTTTAGGCCTGCAAGAGAAAGACTTCTCTATCAAGGGAGATTGCTGGTGTGCGAAGAGTTGGATTTCTGCAACTGGATTTATCCTGAGGCTGGGCATATCCTGAAACTGGATTCTTCAACTACATCAATGATTTCACTGAAGGGATGTACTTCAAACCAAAAGAGCTGATTAGCTTCCTGGTTGCTGTGGTGTACTAGTCTATTCAGCATATAGTCATTATAGTAATTCAGGGGCTGAAGTTATTTTTTCACACAGTCTCTCTTTTCTGGGATCCACTTCTACACACAGATGCTCCGATCTGGAGTAGTCTCATGCATTGTACCTCCTTTGTAGTCTAGCTCTAGAGTGGGGCTTCTCACTCTTTGTTCTATTGGATTGAAGGCCAAGATGTTACTCCACTCCTCAGTCAAACAGCAGGTAGAGGGGTGGGTAAAAATCGCTGATCTGTCACATTCACTTCACACTGGATGCAAACTACAAAGTCAAGGGAGTCTTCACACAAGAGGCTGGGCCCTAAAACATTGAGGTTCCAAAAGAGAATGTGCCTCTTTTCAGTCACCACCACCAATTACTACACATTCTCACTAGGGTCTCTGGCTTATAAAATGGTGGGCAGTACCATTGTAGCCATCCCCAGAAGGGGGGGGTGCTATAATCAGATGGTATGATCCCAGAGGCAGGAACATACAATGTAGAAATGGTCTTTACACATATTTTCTCTTTTTCGTCTGGAATGCCCATCTTTATGATCTTAGCATCTTTTTGAAAAAGACAGACCTTCTGCGAGGTCATATGTGACAAAGTTGAACAGAACCACCCTCATGACTGATCACTGAAGCCTTCCACTAAAGACCCCCCTTTCTCTTTTCTTAACTTATTTTGACCAGATTCTAGCCTAGTTTAGTACCTTAGGTCCCACCCCTAAGTTGCTGTACTTCCCATATTAAAGTCTTGCTGAAACTTCAACTTGGAGTTTTTCTCCTTTTCCTTAACCTCCTTCCTGCTATTCATTAATGAGTACATACGAGAGTCAATTGAAAGGTTACCGGCTTAATCAAGAAAACAACATTTTTAGGGGAGGGGGGAAAATAAAAATTTATTTTCAACAGTCTTTTAACTCAATACATTTGCTCCAACGTTTTTCCAGACCTTCCATGCCTTTAGTAAAATACAAAACGTCTAAATTGGAAAAATAGATATTTACAGCATCTATGACCACAAAATCCAAAGAAGATTGATTCCCAGACAGCCATTTTTTCAGGTTCAGAAACAGAAAGAAGTCACATGGGGCCAAATCCAGAGAGTACAGCAGATGGGGAATTAATTTGAACTGCAATTCATGCAATTTCACAATTGTTGATATGTGAGCCAGTGTGTTGTCAAGGTAGAAGAGAACTTTCTTCTTGGTCAAATGAGGACATTTTGTCCTGATTTCAATGCTAAGATGTTGTAATAAACCAACATTGTATTTGCCATTAATGGTTTTTCCCTTTTCCAGATAGTCAGTAAAAATTATCCCATGAAAATGCCAAAAGACAATTGCCATCACCTTTCCAGCCGACAAAGCCATTTTCACTTTCTTTGGAGTTGGTTCATCTCTTGTAGTCTATTGTTTGGATTGTTGTTTTGTCTCATGAGTAAGAGACTGTCTTATTCACAGTCACAAAACACCACAAGAAGTCATTCTCATTGCACTTAAAATGCTCAAGATGCGTTTTTAAAATGTCCAATCAAAACCGTTTTTAGTCGATGGTTAGCAAATGTGCCACCCATTACACACTCAACTTCCTAATGCCTAAATATTCATTTAGGATAGTGTGTTCACATTCTGATGAAATGCCAGCAGCCTCTGCTGTCTCATTTAGGGTCAATTGGCGATCTTCCATCATCATTGGGTGAACTTCATCAACCATTTTGTCAGTTGCTACTGTTTTTGGACATCCGTAGCATTCTTCATCAAAAATGCTTGTCTGGCCACGTTTAAACTCGGCAGCCTATGTTTTCACTATGAAAATGAAGGAGACACATCACCATTCCACTGCTTATGTAAGTGCCCTTTGTGTCTGCTTTGTTTTGCTTTTTTGTTCTTATTGATTATTTTGCTGTGTTAGTTCTTGGTTTCCTTACCTTGTTTCCCTTGATGTACTGACTCTGCCTATGATCTGAGTAACAGATGCACTATGATATACCCTCCTTTTTAGTTTAATTAATTGGTTGAGGTTTTTTGAGGTTTTTGAGTTGATTCTCTCTGCTCTTAGGACTATGTTGAGTCAATTTACTAGAGAGGCCAGGATTAAAAACTTACTGATGACCGACTTTAAGTCTCTCGGAGATTCTGCAAAAGGTGATGCTTTTCAGAAATTGTTCATCACCCTTCTTCCTAGTCCCTAACTGAGCTCAGTCCTGTGGTCTCTGTACACATTACACATCTTTCCCATCTTAAGAGTTAAAATGGAATGTGTCTAAAATGTTTCCCTCCCCCACCTTTCCTATACCCTTTGCATGACTAAACTTCACCAGGAGCACTGGTATCATGGGCTTCAGAATGTTTCCCATTTAATAGCTTGATTTGGAAAGACTCATTAAGATGCAAACATGGTTTTCAATAAGATTCTGGTGCACAGGGAGATAACACGACTCATCCAAGCTCACACAATCAGCAGCTGTGTCACTGTCAAGTCATTTAGTTCATGTCCCAGGACTTCTCTTGAACCCACAGTCCAATGTCTGGATCACAATGTATAAGCCTCTAGCCACAGAATGAACTAATTTGAACAGCAAAGATGTAATCGTCTTTTGTAGAACTATACAGCAAGCCTGTGCTCAGGTACATATTGATCTGCTTTCGAAAACAGATTGATTGAAAGCATGAAAACCTTAGCGTCTGTGTGTGTGTGTGTGACTCAAGGGATTCTCTCTTCCCCTCCAAACATTTGGGCCTTCAAGTAATCTAAACACGTCTGAAAATACTGCAGCCAACTTTATAATAGGCCTAAATAGTTGACAGCTTGGCTAACCTTCTCTCTTTTCCTTCTTTCTTTTCTTCCTCATCCCCCCTCCATTCCCTACATCTGAGAACAGTTTAACCTGCTTTGTAAAGATAGCACGGAATCTGAAACACTTCCCCTGCAGAAATTTGAGGAGCAAACATCCTAAAGAGCTATTTTTTTGCTCTGCGCTTATGAGAACCATCAGTCACCCCATGTGAGGAACATACTTTGTGATTATTTTTTTTTTTTTTATTAGAAAGCATACATAGCTAAAATAAAACCTAAGTTACATAATCAAAAATGTATGTTGGTTCAGCCATCATTATCAAACATTCGTTGTGTGGGTTCTTGTTAAGGAGTTTTCTTCTTGGTTGATTTAGGACTATGGAGCAAACCTAGTTGCTATAAAAGCATTTGATAGGATAACATGGAATTATTTAGAATGGACATTGACCAAATATGGAATAACAGGAGTCTGTGAATTGGGTGAAGACCCTATATAACAAGCTCACAGCACGTCATGATAACTGGAAAGCATATATAAGACATTAATTTAAAGAAAGGGATGAGATAAGGCTGCCCTCGTTCTCACCGCTTCCCTTTATGCTTTTTCTGGAGTCTTTGGCCATAAAAATTCAAGAGGACAAGGAGGTTAAGAGCATTGAATGATATATTTTTGCATCTCTGCCCCTACCTTAGCCCGTTTTTCTCTTCCTTCACCTTTGATCCCCAGTCCTTTTTTTATCTCTCTCCTCTCCCACTCCCCTAGCCCAGATGGTAGGAGAACAGTATCAGGCTTCCTGATTTTTAATCTAATCCTGGCCTACACTTGCATTTCAGCCATTTTTCTACTCCAAAGATGCATTGTGTCCTGGGTTGCTGCTGTTTTCTATCCCTATTTGTGACCCTGTTCTCAGCATTCCTCTCCTCTTCTCCTCAGGAGTTTCCAGTATTTCTCACAATGTATCATAGATGTCTCTCTGATAAACATAAGAACATAAAATAGCCTTACTGGGTCAGACCAATGGTCCATCAAGCCCAGTAGCCCATCCTCACAGTGGCCAATCCGAGTCACTAGTACCTGGCAAAAACCCAAAGAGTAGCAACATTCCATGCTACTGATCCAGGACAACCAGTGGCTTTCTTCATGTCTTTCTCAATAACAGACTATGGACTTTCCTTCCAGGAAATTGGCCAAACCTTTCTTAAAACCAACTATGCTATCTACTCACACAACCTCTGGCAATGTGTTCCAGAGCTTAACTATTATCTGAGTAGAAAAATATTTCCTCCTATTGGTTTTAAAAGTATTTTTCTGTAACTTCATCAAGTTGTCCCTAGTCTTTGTAATTTTTGATGGAGTGAAAAATTGATCCACTTGTACCCGTTCTACTCCACTCAGGATTTTGTAGACTTCAATCATATCTCCCCTCAGCCATCTCTTTTCCAAGCTGAAGAGCCCTAACTTTTTTAGTCTTGATCACTCTTCTTTGAACCTTTTCTAATGCCGCTATATCTTTCTTGAGATAAGGAGACCAGAATTGAATGCAGTACTCCGGGTGAGGTCGCACCATGGAGCGATACAGAGGCATTATAACATTTTAAATCTTGTTAACCATCCCTTTTTTAATAATTCCTAGCATCTTGTTTGCTTTTTTGGCCACCACCACACATTGGACAGAAGGTTTCATTGTATTGTCTACAATGACACCCAAAAGATTAGCACAGTAAAATCAGTATAAAACTACTGCTTGAAATGTAGTGCAGTGAGCATGTAAATCACTAAATTAAAAATTGTTTCCCAAGGTAAAAAAAAATAGTGCTAAAATCTAGTACAGTACAAGTGGTTACTCCTTCTGTAGTACAGAATCTCTACACCAGTGTGGAAGCAGAGGGTGATTTGAGGTGAAATGCACTGCTTCACCTCCAATCCCTGATCACTACAGAAGGCTAACAGACCCATTCCTCCTGACCCAACAAATAGCCTACATCCTTCCTCCCCCTGGTATTCCCCCTAAAACTCCAAGGGGAAACCCTCCTTTTAATCCTGTGAGCCCTCCCTTGTAGACCTCCCAGGATGCATTTGTCTTATTTGGCAGACAGACCAGTGTGGTATTTCCTGGAACGTACAGTACAGGGTCAAGTACCACCATTTTTCAAGATGGCAGTTCAGAGGCAGGAGCAAGTGAACATTTCTCCTGTCTGCCATATTAAAAATGCATGAAGGGGGGCTAGGGGGAACCTATAGAGGGAAGAGGAGAAGAGGGTGGTCCAGTTGA
Source organism: Geotrypetes seraphini (assembly GCF_902459505.1). Classification (NCBI taxonomy): domain Eukaryota; kingdom Metazoa; phylum Chordata; class Amphibia; order Gymnophiona; family Dermophiidae; genus Geotrypetes; species Geotrypetes seraphini. Next base: position 35,710,314 of record NC_047096.1, read on the forward strand.
CCACCAGGAATTTTGTTTTGGGTCTTGGAAGGACCCATTAGATAACACTGTGTGCAATTTTGGAGACCCCACCTTCAAAAAGATATAAAGAGGATACAGTTGGTCTAGAGGGCTGCAACAAAATTGGTTAGTGGTCTTTGTCATAAATCATATGGGGACAGACTTAGAGACCTTAATATATATACTATGGAGGAAAGACGGGAGAGAGGGGAAGTGATAGAGATGTTTAAATATCTCCATGGCATTAATGTACAGGAGATGAGTCTTTCCTTCAAATGAAGGAAAACTCTGGAAGGAGAGAGCATAGGATGAAGTTAAGAGGTGATAGGCTCAGGAGTAATGTAACATAATACATATTTACTAAAAAGTGTGGTAGATGCATGCAATAGTCTCCCGATGGAGGTGGTGGAAATGAAGACTATATCTGAATTCAAGATAGCATAGGACATGCATGTGGGATCTCTTAGGGAGAGGAGGAGATAGCGAATGTTTATAGGCCATTTTGCCTTTATCTGTCATCATGTTTCTATAACTAGGGATAATTCTGGGATGTCAGGTTAGATGGGATGCAGAGAAAAGTAGCCTGATTTTATTTGTAATGTCTCCCAGACAGTATGTGAGTGAGGGAGGTATTTCAATCTTCAATGTAACACATGGCTGCATATTACCACAGTAATGGAGTACATTTTTTTTTACAGTGCACAATTTTTAATTCATCAGTAATTTGCATCCTATTTGCTTATAGCATTGGAGAGCTAAAATTTTGTATTAAGCTTAGTGTTAGGAACAGGAGCATAGTAAGTCATGAATATGCTCTGTATGACATGCCCTCAAATGCTTCCACTTCACAAATTCTGGCAAGAGAAGCTGAAGGATGGGACACAAGTTTAGTGCCCCAGTTTCCCTTGCACTCTATGTGACCATACCAGGCCGATGCACATGCACCCTGCAGGCCGATGCTCAGAGCTCCAGCATTGTAAGGAACAGCGCTGGAAAATACCACCTGAGCAGTGCCAAAAAACCTTCCCAATTCTCAATGCTAATGTAGCATGATAGGATTAATTTTGCTGGATCTAAGAATTAGAAAAGTATGGCTTGAACTGTGGATATAAGGATTATAAAATGTATTTCTTGGACTGACCTCTGAAAGACTCTAGTCATCTGTCTTCAGAACGCTGAAAGCCTAAAATAAAAGGTGTTAAGTGCTCACTTAGTGGATTACAAAAGAGAGGCAGGATGGTGTCCTACCCTCCAAGATAGCATTCCTGGATATGTCCTCCTTTTCGAGGACATGTCCGGGATGGCTTTTCAAAACCCAGCACTTTGGGTTTTGAAAGGCTTCCTCGAAATCGCGTCAGGCAGGAGGGCATCCGTGCATGCGCAAATGCGACACAATGACGTCATGCACAAGTGCGCATGATATCTTCACATCGCATGCGCGGATGCCCTTCCTGGATGAGAGGAGGCAGCGGGGGCAGGGCTAGGGCGGGATTGGAGGCGGGGCTGGGGCATAGTGGGGCGGGGATGGATGGAACTGGCAGACCTTGGGGGGGGGGGCGGGTCTAGGGTCTGAGTAAAAATCTAGTAACCCAACTCCAAGATGATCATGTTTCCCCTTTGTTGATAAAGCTTCACTGTTTCACAGTTCGCTTTAGGATCCAATTTAAATGCGCATGCATAATCTTCAAGCTTCTCTATGGAATATTTGATTCTTTTGTCTCCTTATGTTGGAATACCCATAGACTTTGCCATTTGAGAAACACACAGAGATATATGTTAGCATTCCCTTCCTTTAAGGGAATTAAATCTGCTGGGAAGCTTCCTGACTCCATTAGGCTTTTAGGCGAGCTGCAATTATTTCATAAATTCCTGAAAACTTTGTTGTTCTCGTAATTTTTAAATGGTTTAACTACAGTCTCAACAAAATGATAATATTATAGTTATTTTTCTTATGCTTTTCTTATGTGCTTTAGTTTTTAATTAGTTCTTGCTTCTCCTATGTTTTCTGCTATGCACTCTAGTCTTGATTATATATGAACCGAGTCAAGCTCCACTGGGAGATGACCCGGTATATAAACCAAAGATTAAATTAAATTAGATTAGATTAGATATACACAACAAGTTGTGACAAGAGAAAGCAGAGATGTTAATAACCTCTATTTTCCAGGAACCATACCTAAGTAATCAGAGGTTGAAATGAGACAAAAGCCATTGAAACTCCCAGACAATGACTCTCTTTAATCCCATCAGGGATCTGCCCAGCTAGGAAGTATGTGACCAGCCAAACCAGATGACATCACCAGACCTTGCAAGAAACCAATTTTGAACTATCTCTGAATTTTGATTGGACTGCTAAATGTACCACCTGACCCTAGCTCCTGTAGCCCATAAAAAGGAGAGATTCGCCTAAGCCACTGTTCTTCAAGCGCCGGTCCGCGGACCGGTGTCGGTCCGCAGGAAATTTCTGCCGGTCCGTGCAGGGCCGGCATGATTAAAGTGACCATAGGTCCGTTTTCAGACCTCCTGTCCCGTTGTCCCCACACACAGCTTCGGTACAGCGTCCCGAAGCTGTGCTCGGGGACAACGGGACAGGTGATCATTTTCTGTCCCTACCTACTTCCTTTCCCCGGGTCCCCTTCTCTTACCGCCCTGCCGCTGCTGCTAAAGCCAACACTGGGGGCACTAAATATAGGAAGGGACACTAAGGACATGGGAAGGAGGCACTGGGGGCACTAAAGACATGTGAAGGAGGCACTGGGGACATTAAGACAGGAAGGGGCATTAAGGACATGGGAAGGAGGCACCTGGGGCACTAAGGACATGGGAAGGAGGCACTGGGGGCACTAAAGACATGGGAAGGAGGCACTGGGGAAACTAAAGACAAGAAGGGGCACTAAGGACATGGGAAGGAGGCACCTGGGGCACTAAGGACATGGGAAGGAGGCACTGGGGGCACTAAAGACATGGGAAGGAGGCACTGGGGACACTAAAGACAGGAAGGGGCATTAAGGACATGGGAAGGAGGCACCTGGGGCACTAAGGGCATGGGAAGGAGGCACTGGGGGCACAAAAGACATGGGAAGGAGGCACTGGGGAAACTAAAGACAAGAAGGGGCACTAAGGACATGGGAAGGAGGCACTGGGGGCACTAAAAACATGGGAAGGAGGCACCAGGGGCACTAAGGACATAGGAAGGAAAGAGGGAGGGAATAGAAAGGAACAATTCTTGGGCCTGAGTGCAGAAAGAAAGAATTGAAAGAAAGGATACACAGACAGAAGGAAATACAACCAGAGACTCATGAAATCACCAGACAGCAAAGGTAGGAGAAATTATTTTATTTTCAATTTAGTGATCAAAACGTGTCAGTTTTGAGAATTTATATCTGCTGTCTATATTTTGCACTATATTTGTCTATTTTTCTATAGTTACTGAGGTGACCGAGCTCGCTGAGATGGGGCGGAAACGGGGTTTTTAATTTTAGTCCTAGTAGTTTGCCGGTCCACAAAATAATTCTTTTATTTCTGCCGGTCCACGGGTGTAAAAAGGTTGAAAAACACTGGCCTAAGCTTCTTCCTCTTGGGATCACCACTGGACTTTCAACACACCTTGCTGGAATCTCTTCTGCATCTTAAGTCTCCCTGTTTCACTCCCAGCCTTTCTGTAACTGAAGAACCTTTCTTCCAGCAAGGGACCATCATCTCCTCAAGCCATCCTCTGCAGACACAAGACCTCCATTACCAGATTGAGTTACTTTCTCCCAGCATAATTAATAAGTCAATCTCTCTCTCTAACAATATTCTATCTTGTGGCATATTTTCCATGTTTAAAGATTCCTAAATTTTCAGAGCTAGATTTATTGCATTGCCCACATAATATTATAAATAAACTTGCTCTGTAAAATCAGATTCTAGTTTTTTTTAAATGCTCTAAGTATATGTTCTTAAATGTTATACAGTGTTGGTTTACAATGTAGGTAAGGCCATTATCCAAATTAACATCTATTTATATTATATTTTTTGTTATACTAATAGATTACAGATAGGAAACCATGCTCTGTGTCAGCACACAACTTTAACACAAGCTTCCTGCTTTGATCCCTCAGTCATACATTTTCCTCTGTATTTGTGTCACTAACTTTAATGACAAAACCCACAAGAGAAGTAACAAAAATGATTTTGCTTGGCATCATTTTAATACTGTATTTCTCTCCCTCTTTGCTTCTGTTCCAAGCAAGGCAGGCACTGAATTCTCCAGGGTCTGGCAAGTCTGACACCTCCATGTGTCTGTCAAGCTGCAAAATCATGTGGGAAGCAGAGATGAGGAAATGAATGGCACTTTCCCCCTCCCTATCTGCAACAGGAGCAGGAGATTCTACTAATTACTTCAACATAGGCTCTCACATCCAGAAGGAGAGGAAGAGTCCCAGGTGATTGCCATATTATTTATTAACATCTAGGCAACATGTAGCTGCGGAAAAGTGAAGAGGAATGGTTGCATTCTGACTAACAAAGTCAATTCCACTCTTGCTTGGATCGTCCTGGACTCAACCACCTGTTGGGTGCTGCTTCATAGGCAGCTAAGAGAGAGAAGAAGTACTGGAGCCTAACTGCCAAAAACTTTTTTGTAGACTCAGTTAATACTCTCATTGAATTCTGTGTATGTCTTTACTAATACAGTATTTAAAAACCAGAATGAAACAAATCAGAAATTGAGAAATAGCCTGTCTATTTTTCTTTCCTGCTCTCTTAATCACCACTTTTTTCAGTTTGGAAGGCCAGAAGTAAGGGGGCGGGGGTACATAAGAACATAAGAAGCGCCATCTCCGGAACAGACCCTAGGTCCATCAAGTCCGGCGATCCGCACACGTGGAGGCCCCACCAGGTGTACCCTGGCATAGTTTTGGTCCCCATATCGCTCCAAGCTTCTCGTAAAGAGAAGTGCATCTAGCCTACCCCTACCCAGAGAGAACTGAGGCAGTTTTAAAATAGAGTTTATCTGTAGCCTGAAGAGTTTGTATTATTAAAAGAGTCACAGCTGACAATAAACCTTTATTGTTGCAGAAGATGGAAAGGCATTTCGGGACTCTGAGGTGACGAGTTTCTTTACACTGCAGCAATAGTGCTACATGTTTCTTTGTTTATGGATGATACTGTTCAGGAATGCGTTTGTTCAACAGAAAATTAAAAGTAGGCAATTTTTTAAATGGGTGCCTCAATTTTGGTGACTAGAGGCAGTGCACTGGCTTTAATTCAGTGGCATAGTGAGGGTAGGGGGCGCCCGGGGCAAAGATGCACTTCCATGCCACCATCCCCCCTTCCTGCCACCAAAACCGGAACCACCTGACATTCCCCATCCCCGACACCAAGCACCCCTGCCTTCGATCACTCTTCCCTGGTGCTCTAGTGGGCTGGGGGGGTCAGATTAGACCCCCCCAGCTCAAGAAATATCCACCTCTGACATCGCTCCCCGTACCTTTCTTCGAAAATCATGCAGGAGGGATGCCCACTCCCTCTTATCTTGAAGGGCCGCCTCTTCAAAATAGTAGCCTTTCTCCCTCCCGGTGCATCCCAGCATGCCGATGATGCACTATTTCCTTCCCTTCCCTCATGCCATGGCATCTCTTCCTCCTCTCCATGGTCTGGTATCTCATTTCCTTTTTTCCTTTCCCTCCCTCCCATGGACTTGGCATCTCTGGTTCCTCTTCCTTGTCTTCCTTCTCCCTCCTTCCCTCTCTCTTCCCAATTGGGTGCTGCAGCAGCAGCATTTCTCTCCCCCTTCCCTGTGCAGCAGCAGCATTTCTCCCCCTATTTCCCTGTGCAGCAGCAGCATTTCTCCCCCCCTTGCCTGTGCAGTATTTCTTCCCCCCTTCCCTGTGCAGCATTTCTACCCTCCCCCCTTCCCTGCCCAGCATTTATACCCTCTCCGCCTTCCCTGCCCAGCATGTCTGGCCGATTCCCCTACTGAAAGCCACGGGCGTCTACACCTCACCGATCCGCGGCTGCATCGGAAGTCTTCTCTCTGACACTGTGACAGAGAGAACGCTTCTGACGCTGCCGCGGATTGTGCGAGGAACGGTTGCCTGCGGCTTTCACAGGGGAGCTGGCCAGAAGCTGAGCAACGCCAGTGAGCATCCGCGGACACCCCTGTTTGCTGCCGCTGCTGCTGGTTAAGAAAAGGCAGCAGCGGCAGAATAGGGGGGGTGGCCAGCTGTGCACCACCTTGGGGCATGCACCCAGGGCGGACCGCCCCCCCTCTTGGTACGCCACTGCGTATATGTATATTTTAATGCATTGTTTTGGAATGAAAACTTAATAAAGATTTATTTTAAAAAAAAATCACTGGCTGCTGCGGTAAAAGCTCCGACGCTCATAGGAATTATATGAGTGTTGGAGCTTTTACCGCAGCGGCCGGCAATACAAAAAACCGTAATGTGGCTTGATAAAAGGGAACCTATGATTGGAACAAGTCTGTGTTTGAAGTGCTTGAAGTGTTTAATGTTCGTGACTCTTTCCCCAGCAACGTGCACTCTTTCAGCCCCTTTTACAAAGTGCACACTCTTTCCATAAACACCATGGTGCGCATTCATCAGCTGCTGTCAGTGCTGGAAAATTGTTGAGATGTGCACTCCTATATTTTATTTTATATCTGTCAAGTACATGTCAGCCAGTGTAGGCTCTTTGGTTAGGGTTACCAGATTTTCTGTTTGGAAAATCCGGACCCCTAGACCTGCCCTAGGCCCGCCCAGTTCTACCCATCCCCGCCCCATCATGCCCCAGTCCTGCCCCCAATCCTGCCCCTGGACCCGCCCACCACCACCTGCTGTCATCGAGCAGGATCTACATTTATTTGTTGAGTAGAATTAGATTATCTTTAAACACAGCAAAGTCACTGACTTCTTAACATGACTACCCAACAATTTTCATGTGTTTGCAGTGTAAAACTACCATTATCTGTAAAAAGATAATGGGCCAACTTACTGTTAATGATGTCACAGTGACATAGACTTTTGTAAACAATAATTTGAATTAAAAGAATTTGTATTTGATAATTTACAGATACTATTTTTTAAAAAGCATTTCATATTGGAACGGTAATCATGAGCAAGGCGTTGGTAGCAGACAAAATGACCAAAGAACTGGAAGCTCAGCACTGTGAAGAAAATTTGTCGGTGTGACTGCAAAATTTTATTTATTTATTTATTAAAAAATTTCTTTCCCGCTCATCACCTAAGCGGATTACAGTAGAAAACAAACATATTCAAAACATACTCAAACGTATTTTAACACACACATCCTATCCTTTCCTTCCAAATAAAATCGCTAAAACTAGCATAACGCTAAAAAAAAGCTCACCCTATATAAATTGTAAAATACATTTCTCTTCAAAGCTAACAAAAAGCTTTAATAAATAGATAAGTTTTCAATTGTTTCTTAAATGAGTTTCTCTCTACATAATCTTAAAACCCTGGTAATGTATTCCACAAATACGGGCCTACAACAGAGATAGCTGTTGCTTGCATTTTTTTTATAACACGTTTCACCTGCTGTATCGATCGATAACCTCATCGTGGATTGTGATCTCCAATTCCTAGAAAGAATATATTGTTTCAGAAGCTGTTTTAGGTACAGAGGCGTCTCCCCATAAATTACCTGAACAATTGTCAAAATGTTGTATTCAATCTGCGATTGAATTGTCAGCTAATGCAAACTCTTCAGTACTGGGGTAATATGATCATTCCAGGTTACCCCTGTGATCATACGAGCTGCCGCATTCTACACCACCTGTAATGCTTTAATTCTACATTTTAAAATGCCTATCAGCAAAAAATCACAAAAATCAATCCTAGAGATCACCATAAATTGAATCACAGTACGAAAATCTGATATTGATGTCATAGATTTTACCCTTGACAATAATCTCACCTGGAAAAATGCACTTTTAACCGTTTGTATAATCTGTTCTTCCATAGTGAGTTTTGTATCCAAATATACCCCTAACGTCTTCAGATACGGTGAATCACATCCTGCACCTTCAATTTTTTTATATTCAACAATCCATCATTCTCCACATTCCCCCCTCTTATCTTTTTCAAATTCAAGACCATTTTATTCTCACACATCCAACATTGCTAGTTGCATTATTTGAATGATGTTGTTTTACTGTGTTTTAGCTTAAATATTTTTAACACAAAAAAATCTCTTAAGTAGTAATGTTAAAATCAGTAACATCAACATAGGTTAAGGTAATTTAATGTTGTTTAATAATACAGTGGTACCTTGGAATTCAAACTTAATCCGTTCCAGAACCCCGTTTGAGTTCCAAAACATTCACATTCCAAGACAATTTTTCCCATTGAAAATAATAGAAACTGGATTAATCCATTTCTTGGTTCCACAAACTCAGATTTTCCAATAAATTTAACAGTAAACACACTGGCAGAAGCAACAAGATCGGGCCCCCCTGGCAGAGGCAGCAAGATTGGCAACGGCAACTGCAAGCGGTGCTCAGCCCAAAGCTGCCCTCCCAGGTGGAAACAGGAAGCTGCATCAGAGGGGAAGCTTTAGGCTGAAAACCACTTGCAGTTCCCGTACGTTCGGATTCCAAAGCAGTGTTCGGATTCTGGGGCAAAATTTAATTTTAAAAAAAGTTCGGATTTCAAGTTGTTTGAGTTCTGGGGCTTTCGGATTCTGAGGTACCACTGTAATATATAAGTATGTTGACTAAATAAGATCGTAAAATGTCTTGATGAAACTCAAAGCAGTTGCTGAGAAAACAGTCAAAAACTGGGGGTTACTTTTTTGTACAAATGTACAAAAATTAAAAAATCGGCCATTTTACTGGAGCAGTAAAAATGCAAGCTGAAGCCACAGTGTAAAAGGGTCCCATGGTTTGAAAACTACCCCCTTAATTGTTTATAGAAATACACAGGCCCTCTTTTACTAAGCCGCGGTAGAGGTTTCTACCGCAGTCTGGGGTGCTAAATACACTGATGCTGTTCCAATGCTTATAGGAATTCAATGAGTGTCAGAGCAGCGTCAGAGCATTTAGCACTCCAGGCTGCGGTAGAAACCTCTACCGTGGCTTAGTAAAAGAGGGGATAATTAGGAAACTATAACCATATCAGTTACTTCATTCTGTCAAGTACGTAGGTTATTTGCAGTGTAACATTAGGAGACTTTGGGATGCCACTGTGCTTCTGCTGCTCCCATGTTCTTATTTATGTATTTTTTAACCCTTTCAGGACCAAGGGACATATTTGTCCCATAACTTTAAAATCCTATCAATTTTGATTGGGATAGTCTACAGTTCTAAATTTGATATGTACGGATTCCATAGGATACTGCCTTTATGTAAACAAACTGGTTCCGACATTCATTCATTAGCGTCGTTGCTAGATTGACGAGAAGATTCACTTGCCACACTGTCCATAAGCCAGAAGTTTGATTTTTTTAAATAAAAATAATGATATTTCACAAAAAAAATCAATTTTTTGGCATCTGCAAGCCCTTTTTACCATAAAAATGTCATCAAAACCACAAAAATTGGCCTACGATCCTTATGGTCCTGAAAGGGTTAAAATGTAGCTTCCACTTTCTATTTAGTTATTTATTCAATTTTCTATACCGTTCTCTCAGGAGAGCTCAGAACGGTTTTACATAAATTTATGCAGGTACTCAAGCATTTTTCTCTTTTTCAGGAGTAGTTTAAGGTGAGTTTGTACCTGGGGCAGTGGAAGCAGTTCTGTAGTAAGGAGGGGGCGAGGGGGGTGGTCCACCCTGGGCGGCATGTTGGTGGGGGTGCCAGCACCCTTCCTTCTCTCCACCCCCTCCACCTCTTCTCACTCCTCCCCTCACCACGCATGCGCCTCCCTTCCCCTCTACCTCTAGTTGTTCACTGCCATGAGCAACAACTTCAACGTGTTCCTCGTGACCGCATCAGCTCTCCCGCTGACATCACTTCTAGGGGCTGCGCATAGGACATGTCATCAGAAGGAGAGCCAACGGGGGAAGGGAAAGGGGGCAGACGTAGCAGGAGGGTGGAGGTGGAGATGAGGGCAGGGGAGAGATGCATCTCACCTTCGCTGTGCAACCTCCTTCTTTAGAAAGCTGCGGTAGCATTTTTAGTGCCAGCGGTGGCGGTAACTGCTCAGATGCGCATAGGAATTCTATGAGCGTCGGAACTGTTACCGTGGTAGCTGGCGCTAGTGCGGCTTTGTAAAGGAGGGGGGTAAATGATTTGCCCAAGATCACTTTTACTTTAAAAAGCATTAACATTCCACCTAAACCACAAGCTCAAAGAAGATCACAATAACACAATTAAGACTACAGAAAATGCAATACAAAAAAATAAGATTTCTTTGCAGTTTATTTATTTATATTTATTAATTTAGGTATTTATATACCATCTATCACCACTAAAATTAGATTTTCCCATGCTATCTTTCCCTAACATCATTTTTGGGGAAATTAGGAAAGGCCTTTTGATTTTAAGAGGCATTTGGCTAGTTTTGGTCTGCTAATTTATGGAAGATGGCAGATTTGTTGAGGTGGTTTTCAGAGCTGTACCAACCAGCATATTTTACTATTCAGCCGATCAAGTGGTTTTTTTCAGCAGGATTTAACAGAGTAGAGCCCCAGATTATTCATATTTGAATGTAAATCACTATTCGGACTAATACGATTAATGTATTTGGGGCCAAATCAAATAAAATATGAATATTCAGTACAGCCCTAGTGGTTTGGCCTTTATTGTAATGAATGATTTTATTAATTTGTGTTATGTTACTGCATGTTTTGTTGTGTATGATTATGTGTTACATTTTGTTATGGTCGTTTGTGTGATTTTATGTTATCTTTTATTCATTTATGTTTTTTGTTCTTGTAGATTGCTCTGAGCACTTGTTTATAAATGTGAGAAAATTATAAATAAATGAATGTATTTCCACATGGGTCTGCCTCTCATAACAGGTTAGCTAAAAGGCATTGAAGACTTTAGGGTTCAGATGACAAGGAGAATCAGGAGCTGAGGCTATGTGGGTTTCAAAATGTCATTTACAATACTTGACGCAAGTTGTATACAGGACTATTCCATCCACTAGGCAGACTAGGCATCTGCCTAGGGCAGTACAATTTAAGAGGCAGTTCCAGAGCTGATGTACCACTCCGTATTTATAGAAGATCATCGTGGCTGGCACAGAGCATTAAGCATTCATACATTCTCAAGGCCTGTCAAGTTCTATTCTCTCTGAAACAGACGTTTGAAGGGGGCAGGAGCTGCCAGGCCTTGAGCTTGCATGCGTGCATGCTCAAGGCTCCGCATTGACTACAATGAATATCTTGTATAAATATTCACCCCAGAGGAGAGTAGATAATCCATTGAACACTTCATGGGGAAAAGGGAAAGTGGAGAAAGGGAAAGAAGGAAGAAGAAAGGTGCTGATCTCTATGGTGTAGGTGAGGGTGGGAAAAAGAGAAATGCTAGAGACCAAGTGGGAGGAAAAGTAAGGAGAGATGCTGGAGACCAAGGTTACGGGGGAGGTAAGAAGGATATAGGGGAAAAGATGCTGGGCGCCATGGTGAGGTGATGAGAGGCATAAAGAGAGACTGGACACAATGGGGGGGGGGGAGAAGGAATGAGACATACTGAACATTTGTGGGTTGTGGAAGGAAAAGAGAGAGATGCTGGACACCATAGGGTGGGGTAAGATGGGGGTTATGCTGGACTATAGAATCATAGGGAAGGGAATATGCTGGAAGTAGGGAAAGAGAGCCTTAAGCCACCCCTTGATGGGGGTGGGAGCGGACTGCTGGGCACGATGGACCACTGGTCTGACCCAGCAGCGGCAATTCTTATGCTCTTATGAAGGTTCACCTAGGGCTGGCCCTGGCTGCATAAAATAGAGAGGTAATTTATAACATCAAAGGCAGTCAATCATGCTTAAAAAAACAGAGAGACAATGAGTCATTTTAATAAAGAAGCAAATAAAGGAGTGACTAAAACCTAGGAAAGTGGTTTCCCTCCTTAAAACATGTCCTGCAGCTTTAAAGAACTGACAGATAATGGCCACTTGAGGGCGCCATGATCACATGAATGAAACTAGGTAGATGGCTACTGAAGAATTATTAAGGAATGTTATATAATTGTGTATGCTAACAAGACCAGACCTGTGACTCCTAAGCAAAATTATCTTCCCTATCTCAGGACTTCAGATTGTGTTTTATTGCACAAGGCAACAAAAAAGGCAATGGAAGCATAAGAAACAGCAGTAGGAGATGAATCTGGTTGTCAGCCTGGTGCTCTATTAGGCTCCTCCCCCACTCCTGACCTATGTTCTCTCTAAGCAGAGCACGTGAGCAATTGCTCATACATTTTGCATGGTCATTACATAGTCGCTTGCAAAAATACTGATTCGACCCAATTTTCAAACAAAATTAAACTATAAAAAATTAATTAAACTAAATTAAATCAGTTACCATACATATGATGGTTTTATGTGCTATACTGTATATAGAAATACATTGCTAATACTGGGCTCAAAAATTGTTGATTTTTAGAACTTGTTGCTCACTCACATAAAAAAATTGCACATACCCAGCCTCTCCTTGGAGGGAACATTGCTCCTGACTATAGTCAATCCACAAAGGATATACATTACTTTTTCAAAATGGAACACAGATATAGCTGGGGTGGTCATCTCTAGTCCTCAAAAGTCACAAATGGGTGTGCTTTTCAGGACCTCCATAATGAATATGCATGATGTACTATCTGTATGCAGTAGAAGCAGTACCAGAGCCGGCATTAGGGGTGGGTGAACAAGGCAATTGCCTTGGGCCCCCATGTCATGGGGAGACCCAAAATTGCCTAAAGTTGAAAGAGGGACAACCTGCAAGTAAGCTTTGGGGGACCCCTCCCTAGCATCTGCTCTGGGCCCCATCATGTCTAGCATCGGCCCTGAGCAGTACACACAAATTTACCATATCCTGCATATCCAATGTGGATGCCCTGAAAACCAGATCTGTTTGTGGTTCTGGGGAATCCAAGTTGGCCACCACTAAGATATAGAATATGTAGAATAGTTACTCATTAGGTGTAGAGTAGCTTTCAGCTATAATCATTGAAATCACATCCATCTCACTCCCTGCTGTTTATTTGTGTTATCTATGACATTGGTACCAAACAGTACCAGTCTCAGGACAAACTTTTAGACACTTGAAGTCCCATTTTCCATAGAAAGCTGAGGTAGAACTAGGGACATCCAAATCAGGATGTTCACAATTCCTAGAGTATTTTGCAAAAGGCCCTGCTAAATGCATATAAGGATGATAGCAAATATGATTGTATCTGTTGGTGCACATATTTATTTATTTATTAATATACCACTTACATCCTAAGTGGTTTTACATTTAGGTACTTTATCATATTTCCCTATCTGTCCCAATGGGCTCAAACACTATCTATAGGGGGATTAGGTAAATAGGGGGATTAAGTGACTTGCCCAGGGTCACAAGGAACAGTGAGGGATTTGAACCCACAACCTCAGAGTGCTGAGGCTTTAGCTTTAACCACTTTGCCACAAACTCCCCCAGGAGCAGCCATTTCAAAAGCCTTCATGTGGCATTACTTGACATCATTAGCATGTAGAGGTGGGGATTATTGGAGAAATTCAATAAATGGCATGCAAATTTCCACAAGCAAAATTGTGCACCATTCTGAGATAAACACAACTAAATTGGCTAAAGAGCCAATTACTGCTAAGAACTGGGTGCTAATCAATTATTGGCATTAATTAGCAACATTTTTTATTTGCACGCTAAGGGCTGTTCTATAAAGATCGGTGCAGATATCTTATAACGCATAACTCAAAAGGGGTGTGGCCATAGGAGGGGCATGGGCAGGTCAGGTGTATTCACTAAAGATGCCCCAGTATTTGGGGGATCTGCACCTAACTTACATACCAGGATTTACCTTAAGGTTTCAGTTGGTGTAAATCCTCATGCCCAGAATTGACCATGGACCCTAGAGCCATGTACTGTTTTATAAAGGGCACCCATCCCAGCTATAATGGACATTCCGGAATTGCCCATTCAGCGCCAAATTTTCTTTTTTTAAATTGCATTTTGAGTGTCATTTATTGAATCCAGCTCTATCCATGAGATTGCTGATTTTCTGACACATCTGCATGTAAGTTCCAGTTACTATGCCTGGAATGCACTCTTGAGAGAGGTGGTGGAGATAAAAACGGTGATGGAGTTCAAAAAAGCATGGGATGAACACAGAGGATCTAGAATCAGAAAATAATAGTAAATGTTGAAGAACTAAGGCCATTACTGGTCAGATTTGCACGGTCTGTGTCTGCATATGGCCATTTGGTGGAGGATGGGCTGGGGAGGGCTTCAATGGCTGGGAGGGTGTAGATCAGTGGTCTCAAACTCAAACCCTTTACAGGGCCACATTTCAATTACTAAATTGAAAATAAAATCATTTTCCTACCTTTGTTTGGTAATTTCATCAGTCTCTGGTTGCACTTTATTCTTCTGACTGTGCATCCAATATTTCTTCCCTTCTTTCAACCTCCTGTATGCTTCCTCTCCTCCAGACCTCATTCCCTCCCCCAACTTTTTCTTTCTTTCTCTATGTCTGTCTTTCTCTGATTCCGTGTCCCATTTTTTGCTTTGTTTCTGGCTCCCTGTCCCCTCCACTTCTTTCTTTCTTCCTTCCTGCCCTCCCCCATGCCACCGCCACCGGGGAATAGGCTGCTGCTGCTGCTGCCATCGGGAACAGGCCGAGATCTCCACGCTTTTCTCCATGGGGCCGACCAACTCTCGCTGCCCGATGTCAATTCTAACGTCGGAAAGGACGTTCCGGGCAGCCAGGCAGCGATTGGCTAGCCAGAACGTCCTCTCAACGTCAGAATTGAGGTTGGGCGGCGAGAGAAAATGGGAAATCAAAGAGCATGGTGCCGGCCTGTTCCCCGATGGCAGCGGTGAGAAGGTAAGGGAAGCAGGTTGGGCACAACTGCTCTAGACAAGCCGCACTCTAGGGAGAACAGTGGAGGGTGGCCAGCTGTGCGGACTGCCCCCCCTTGGTACGCCACTTGAGCAGCAGCGTGTCTGGCCGGCTCGTTCCGTTCAAAGCCACGGGTGGCGGCTCCTTGCGAGATCCGCGCCTGTGTCTGAAGCCTCTCTGATGTTGTGATGTCAGAGAGGCTTCCGATGCAGGAGTGGATAGCACAAGGAGCCACCAACCCGCGGCTTTGAACAGAACGAACCGGCCAGACACGCTGCTGCTCCAAAAAGAAGAGAATGATCCAATCCAGACCGCGGGCCGCAAATAAAACTTGGAGAGCCACATGTGGCCCGCGGGCCGCGTTTTTGAGACCGCTGGTCTAGAGCAAGGCTTCTAAAATGGTGTGTGTTCTTTGTCATAAGGTGAATGGAAACAGACTTAAAGATTTCAATCTGTATACTTTTGAGGAAAGGCAGGAGAGGGGAGATATGATAGAGACAATTTAAAAACCTACATGATGTAAATGCGCATGAGTCAAGTCTCTTTCATTTGAAAGGAAGCTCTGGAATCAGAGGGCATAGGATGAAGTTAAGAGGTGATAGGCTCAGGAGTAATCTAAGGAAATGCTTTTTTTCAGCAAGGGTGGTAGATGCGTGGAACAGTCTCCCGGTAGAGCTGATGGAGACAGAGACTATGTCTGATTTCAAAAAAGCCTAGGACAGTCACTTGGGATCTCAGAGAGAGGAAGAGATAATGGTTACTGCAGATGGGCAGACTGGATGGGCCATTTGGCCTTTATCTGCCATCATGTTTCTACGATTTTGGCGGGCTTTCAAAGCAATTTTATAAAGACACAATGGCACCTATATGTCTTTTTAAAATAGGTGCTGGCTTAGCTTCTTAATATAGGGAACCTGTTATACTATTACCCTCATATTCACCTGGATTCTATATATGGCACTTTGAGTTGTGCAAGCAAATTGGATAGAGCCAATTAGCGTTGATAATTGGCTTCTTAATAAGCATTATTAGTGCAGGAATCACACCTAAAATTTACACATGTTGCAAAAAAGGGAGTATAGAAATGGGAGGGTCATGAGCGGATCAGGGGTGTTCCTCAAAGTTAAGCACATAATTATAGAATAGAGGGTATCCATGCCTAACTTTAAGCACAAGGTTTGGCACCATGTTTCTGTTGCTGCAAATGGTTGTACCTAAAGTTAGGTGTGGCTCCCGGGTATAAGCTCTATTCTTTAAACTGTACACTGCACTTAACTGCAGGTGCCACTTAGAGATTAATGCTTAAGTAGGTTTTTTTCAGCACTGAATTTTTGGTGGAATATGTAAAATTCAGTCCATTGTGTCTAAGTAACAAAATGATGTAAATAAGGGAAAAAGGTTTGCTTTGTCCCCCTGAGGGGCTGCTGACATCAGAGTCCTGTAGGGGATACCCACAGAGAAAAGAGGCAGGCAACCCCTCTATCCAGATTGCTGGCTTGGGTAGGAGCCGGCAGTATAGAAGGGGAAGAGCAGCATTGAAACTCCCCCATGAACCCGGAAGTGCTATGGGCCACAATTCATCCTTTACACTCTGGGTTGTGGGAGAAGGAGAGACAGGCAGAGTAGGCAGGGAAAGCCATAGCAGTGGTGAACCATGGCACTCACCACTACCACGGTGGAGGTAGGACAGCCGTGGCTCATCTCTGGGCTTGAGCTCACCTGGGCTTGCATGGTCTCTCTCTCTCTCTGCAAGGGAATCGGGCAGAAACTCTCCTTCTCTCTCCTCACAGGACTTGCTTGCAGCTTCTGCTCTTCTCTCTGTTTCCAGTCAAGTTCTCTCTGCTTCTGGCCAGATAGAGAAGCAGCCCAGGGGCCAGACACAGGCAGGGGAGACAGGCTTGCAGGAGGAGCTGGGCCAATTGACAAAGAAGAAACAGGAAGCCAATCCAAGTAGGAGGACTGTCAGAAGTCCTAGACTGGTGCCAAAAGTCAGCCAATCTGGGAGATTGGTGCAAAATTCCCACCAATTGGCCGCAGGAGAAGGTTGAGGAGGTGGAGCAGCCCTCTTAGAAGTGCATCTGGGGAGGGGCTTGAGGCTCTGATTGGTCCAGATTGTTTATCCTAGGATGCATCGGGATTGTATCCTAGGATGCATCGGGAAGGGGAAGGCCCATTTTGAAGAGGCAGGCCAGCTGACTAATGAAAGGTAAGGGGGAGAGGGCAGGGGTTGTTGGAGGCCGGAGGGGGTGTAGCATGGTGGCAGGAGAGCATGGACATCTCTCTCGCAGCCGAGGAAGGTTGGGGGTTATGTCGGTTTGCAGCAGGAGAGATTGGGCATATCTCCCGCTGCTGGAGGGGTGTGTCAGTTGGCGGCAGGAGAGTGGGCATCTCTCTTGCTGCTGGAGGGGTGTGGCAGTTGGTGGCAGGAGAGAGTGGGCACCTCTCCCACTGCCGGAGGGGTGTGTTGCTTGGTGGCGGGAGAGAGTGGAAATCTCTCCCGCTACTGTGGGGCTGTGTCAATTGACAGTGGGAGACCGTGGGCAGTCCAGGGGACTCTGGGAAGAAGACAGACTGGAGAGGAAAGCAAACAAACAAGCAAGCTTAGACTGGAAGTAGCGGCAAGCCCAGACTGTGGGAGAGTACCTGGGAGGTAGCTGCAAGAGAGAAGGGAGCATTCTAGAAGACCATCCAGTAGACCAGCAAGCCAGACAGAGGAAGAGACTGCCCAAAAGAGGAGCTACAGCAAGCCAGGGCTGAATAATGGACCACAGGTAAGCCCAACCTGGAGAGAAGCTGCAGGTGAGCCCTTGGGAGCTGTTGTGTTGGTGGGTAGAAGAGAGAGTCTGATTGAGAATATGAAACCCAGGAGTTGCAAGGACAAGCCTAGGAAGGAACCAGTTGAAGGAAGCTGAAGGTGAGCCCTAAAGAGAAGAATAGAGCTGCCTGAGAAGAAGAGATGTGTCTGAAAAGAAGAGAGCTGCATGAGAGGGGGAAAGCCTGGCTGCTGAAAACCTATGCTGCAGGAGAGACAGAGAGAGCCTGGTTAGAAGAAGAGAGAACTTGACTGAAAACAGAGAGGAGAACAGAAGCTGCAAGCAAGTCCTGAGGGGAGAGAGAAGGTGAGTTGCTGCCTGATTCCCTTGCAGAGAGAGAGAGAGAGGGAGACCATGTAAGCCCAGGTGAACCCAAGCAGCTACCACCTACTCCAAGATCAAGTACCCCAGGTATCTATCTGGACCAGAAGAGGTCTGCTGGTGTGAGTGCCTACACCTGAAGATAGAGGATCTGTAAATCCTACACGCCTGCCTCTGTGAGTGGCTTTCCAGTTAGAAGCCTGCCTCTGAGAAGTCCATTCAAAAGCCTGCCTTGAAGTTTTAGTTAGTCAGTAAAAGAAGTATAGGACGGGTGGGAGAAGAAAGCAAAGAAGAGAAATTTTAAAAAAAGTTTATGTTGGAAGGGCTAGGTAGGAATTCCCCTGCTTATCTTTTTATTTTCATTGGCTAGTTTACATAACTTTGCTGCCCAACTATCTATGGACCATGATCAGGATGTTGTCTCACAGAAGACAGGGAGTCAGGGTTTTCCTTTTTTTTTTTAGTTTGTTGAGCTAGTGTAGTAGGTTCCTACATCAAGGAGGCTGACTGCCCTCCTTAGAAGAGACGAGACAGAAGCCATCCAACGGTACCCAACGCAAGAGAGCTGCAACTCTGTCTCTCTTCACAACTGTGTGCACACAATTTTATTACTTTAGTACCAAAATCTCAGATCAGAATAGATAATTAATTACCTGTACACACTCACTACAAAATACTTACCTGAAGGAAGCCTGGTTGCATGTGAATCCATAGAAACCTGTAAAAGAAAAATTAGAAAGGATTTGAGAACAAAGAATCATAGTCTTGGTAGACAGAATTACACTATGTAAATGTGAAGGAACAGCTTTATGTACTTATCTAATGCTGTAGTCCTTGAAAGTTGTTGGTTACAGAGCTATTGAATTCCCGTAATTGAGTTACTGCAAGGAGGGAAGCAAATAATTTGGTTTATTGAAGAAGTTAAAATTGAATCCTTGATAACTTTAATGATAAAATTTGAATATCATATTTATTTTGTAATTTACTGCAAAGTATTAATATTTTGTACCATTTGCTTAGTAACATCTAGCTTTAAAATTTGATACACATTTGAAACATACCAAGTGTTTTACATTTATTTCTATTTAATACATTTTCTACAAGTTTTTCCTGTTGAAGCTCTTGGTTTTGTGGAGTTATTTAGGAATCCTAATAGAAGCCATGACATGTTGTGTCTAAGCTATGTTTCTGTACATCTATTTTTCACATGTGTATACCTCACAGGCAATTAACTAAGGAGCCCTTACCTATCAATAATTGGGTGCTAACAACCAAGTATTGAAGTTAATTAGCATTTATTAAAATTTGCATGTGCATCTGGCGGCATGCTATTCTATAATGCATGGCGCCTAACTCTACTAGCATGAAACTCAAAAAAGGGTGTGGCCATGGGCGTGTCAGGGGCATTCCAGGAAGTTGCACATGGAATTATAGACTATGGCCTCAGCACGTTTAATTTGCCTGCCAGCATTTATACCAGGTTTCAGCAGGCATAAATGTTGGTGCTTAAAGTTAGAGGATACAAAAATTCCTTCAAATATAAAGAGAGTAGAATGACTGGAGTATCACAAAAAAATCTCTACTGTAGAATAGGAATTTACTATATCATAGATACAAATTGAAATTTTTTATGTGAAAAGAGAGCCCTTAGTTTTCACAACAATGTTCTATCAACTTCACTTTATGTATACGTATAAGTGTAACGTGCTTGCTGGATAATACAACCACACCCATTCTCTGCCCATAGCACGCCCCATGAGAGAAAAATATCTGAAAAATGCAGTAACACATGGTATAATGTGTAAAAGCAGGCAAAGTACCCTAAAACCCCTTAATGCAGTCATACAGTATCCTGTTTCTGTGTGTTACGGGTTTACAGCCTAAGTCTATAAAAAGCACAAAAAATTGCACATACAAATTGGGCCACATACCCTATTTGCACATGCAATTAATTGAATAATGAGCCAATCAGCACAATAATTGGGATCATAAGCAATTATTGGCACTAAACGTAATTAAAAATTACAGGTGTATTTTTAGGTATGGTTGCCTAAAAGGGCGTGGCCATGGGAGGGTTATGGGTAGATCAGGGGCATTCCTGCAATTTATGTGAGTGGTTATAGAATAAGGGGGGACCCATGCCTAATTTAAGAGCAAGGCTTTACATTACGTTTCAGTTGGTGCAAATGGCTACATCTAAAGTTAAATATGAAATCCAATGGCACTTAATCCTGAGTGCCATTTATAGAATAGCACTATGCTATTTTTCAGCAACAATTTTTTAGCTGCCATTTATAAAATCTAGACCTTAACGCCTTCTAGTAAAGGGGCCCCTCAGTTATACAATTACTCCAAAGTTATCAGCTTGCAAAATTAAATGATTAATAATTGAACATTTTTAATTACCGTACAAGGATTACATTTTGTTAATATTTGTTGCTTATTTAGTTATGCTTTTCATTTTATATTGTGGCTTGAACTTTGATGAATGCATGATTTATAAATGATTTAATTAGATACATAAATACATTTTGGTTCTTTACCTTTTAATAAAAATCTTAAAGGTTCATGGGTCCTTTTCAGTGTTTGGCCAACATGGATGTTTACAATCTCCCCTTTTCACTTAGCTGCTAAATTGTACAGACAAAATTACCCAGATAATTCTGGTAAAGTTATGTGGACCTTGTTGTCTGGCTTTGATCCAGATATTCAGTTGGTACTGATTCTGACCGAATAACTGGGTAGAGTTAACCAGACAAAGTCATTTGGTTAGCCTTATCTAACAAGGATAACTGGCAGGATATGGACTACGTATTTAGTTTCCTGAAGTGTCAACAGCACTAACTGGCATTTGGTTTACAACTGTGGAGCAGAAGCAAAGATAAGCAGGTTGAAAAATAGGAGGAGCTCAACAGCAGGTCCCTAAAAAATGGCTCAGTGGAATAGGCCAATCTTGTCATGTTGCAACATGTTGTGAAAAAAAGTCGGCCATTTTTCTTTTTTCCCAACCGTCAGTATCCCTTTAAGACTTCCACACATAGGCGATATCGCACTGTCTTGTCACCACAACAGCTGATATTATTATCTACACATGCATACTGTAAGGGATTTTGTTTCACCATTATTTCCAAAAGGAGCAGGTGGCTTTAGCCAATCGCAGAGAAACAGAGGGCAGTCAAGTTTTTGCTACATTATTTGGACAAAAGCCCTGGGATGTGACTCCCCAGGTTCGATTATGGTCACCTCCAACTGCAATTTTCAATTCGTAATCCTTTCTAGTCTTTTCTTATTAATGAGGCAATGGGGAATGTATGAGTATTTGAGATCAAAGAGAGCTCTTAATGTAACCAGCTTTTAACAAGGGTTAAATCTTCAGGCTGTGGTGGACCTTGTTATGTGCAAAGAAAAAAAAAAAGAAATCAATGAATCAGGAAGCCTGAGGGGGCGTCCATTTTGAAAAGCCATAATGAATCTTTTTTTTCTCCCACCATGGTAAACTTGGCAGCCGCCGGGTCCTGTTCTCCCTGCAGCCTCCTTTCACATGTCCAAGCCCTCTGTGACACATCAGATTTAATTAGACTCTGCAGACCTCAGGGAAGGAACAATAGCACCACTGGGAGACTTTGCTAAGGGGGAGCAGGGCAGGATGCATCTCTTCTTGAAGACCCCGGAAAGGCAGTGTGGCAAACAGGGAAGCTCCACTCTTCCTATGGCAGCAGGTGGGGTGGGGGAGGGGAGGACAGAGCAGAGGTCTCATGGGAAGGTTCATGTCTGGAATAAAATAGGCACTGCGGGTCTTTCTAGGCAAGCAGTTAGGAGTTCCATTTAGTTGAGGTTCTTCTAAACATAATTCTGAGGATCATCAACCATGTTGGAATTTCAGGTTAACTGTAGCAAATATTTATAAGATATAACTATACCAACATTCAAATGTTGGAACCCACTTCTTTGTACACCTCTGAAAAGGACATATGTTTTGGGTTTTTTCACCTGACTGTGATGCCATATATATTGTACAGTATATGCAAATATTAACCTGACTTGTACAGTACATATTGAATATACCCAGTGTTGTACGGAGACATGAATGGGGTAATTAGGGGATTTAAATTTTGTAGTGAAATTCTGGCAGGTGCTTTTTGCTTGTGAAATGAGCAATCCTTTCTGATGTGCAATGGTGTCAGAAAGGACTTTTGGGGCAGTTGCGGTCTATCCACATCAGAATGGACTTTTTAACATCTGCAGTCTCTATGCAGTTAAAGCAGTCTCTCGCACAGAGGCCAGTCCTGTTTGAAAAGCCAGCTGTGAGGAGCTGGAAGGCATACAGCTGTGGACAGCTGCAGGGCTGGTACTCTAACAGAAACACTCACAAATCTGAGCTCTGGCATGCAATGATGAGGCCCAGTCAGGGTCCTTCTGTCAGACAGTACAGAGTTGCTTCTGTGTTCACTTGCCTAAGCGACGCTTCCTTCCTAAGATTCCAATGTTTTGTATTACATTTTAAGTGCAATACAGTGAGATTTACATATCCTAAATTCTTATGAGATATTCCTTTTGGTGTGTCCTATAACCTAATTTTCACTTTATTCATTTTAAGAATAATCCTCATCTGGAAAGCCAATGATGTGCTGAAAAGGATTCGAGCTAAGCCTTGGATCACCCCATGCATGGCACAAACACTTCTCAGTCTTTCATGTCTGAAAGAGAATTCTCCCATTCACCAGAGATGTATAAACTGTTCCGTACCTTCCAAAGAGGAAAGAATAAATATGGATGAAAACGAGTATACATTTTAGTATACTTGCTATACATTAAATATAGAACAGTTTATTAAAAAAAAAATAACTCACAGACCTTTAGGAAATTTATTGTTTTTTTCAGATAACAAATTGACACCTTACGAACTGAAATCCTCTATACACAGGACAGATAAAACAAGAACCCTGACAGTGCAACTCTCTAAACACGCTTACTAGTTAGGATGCCTTAACTTTTTTTTAAAGACCACTTGTAATTGGGACAGAGGAAGACTCTGTCTTCTTGAGTTCTGTCTACTACACACTCTTTGCCATTTAGCATGCCTTAACCCTTTTTTAATTTTAAAAACCACTTCTAATTGGACCAGAGGAAGCAAGTCTCCTCAACTTCTATCTAAAGCTATCAATATGCTAATTAATCAGGGGTTACCAGAAGACTCCATAATCATTCAGAACAGCTAGCCTTGGTTTTAGAATTCCATCTCAGGAGGCCGGTGTCTCCAAATAGATTAGTTTGTACATACCATGACAGTAATGAACCTCACACCTAAACTACATTATGGGGAGTATGATTTCAATCTATCAAATTTATTGCTAATACCTGCTATAATACTTGTATTGGTTCAAAGAGAGCTTTTATCTTAAGTTCATTAGATGTAACATATATAGGCAACCGGGTTTATAAAGGTGTTATTGGATGTGACTTTTAGTCAGGACTGTAGCATCTAATACGATGGGATATATTTCTGTATCTCTCTGTTGCATTTTCTCAGTCTCTGCATTTCTTACTATTTGAAAATACTCTCCCTCTCCACACAATTCATAAAACAATCATTTGGTAACACTTTGCCGTTATGCAATGAAAGGCGGTAGATTTAAAAAAAAACAAAAAAAAACGAAGCTAGTAAAAGGCATGGAAAAACTGGAATACGAGGAACGACTTAAGAGACTGAGAATGTTCTCCCTTGAGAAAAGGAGACTGCGAGGGGATATGATCGAGACCTTCAAAATACTGAAAGGAATTGACAAAATAGAGCAGAAAAAAAAAATTATTTACATTGTCCAATTTAACACGGACAAAAGGACACGGATTGAAGCTAAGGGGGGGGGGGGGGCCAAGTCCAGGACAAGTATCCGCGTGTGCGGATCGCCGAACTTGATGGACCGAAGGTCTGATCTGGAGATGGCGCTTCTTATGTTCTTAATAATAAACCATAAATTACTGACACTTCAGTTTCCAATGTCATTCTTGTGTTTTACTTCATTACCACTATGTCCGGTTATCTTGCTTTGAGCTTTTTATCAGTTGGACTAGGATTGTCCTCGGTGTCTTACTCTATGCAAGGCCTCGTGATAACATTTTCCGTAGAGATATGGGAACAAGTCTTTATATACGAATGAGCAAACTCTGATGATCTGGAACCAGTTCGTAGCCCCATAATTAGTATCAAGCTGTCCAATGTTGAATTTCCAATGGGGTTGTTTTACTTAGATCATATCTGTCTTGTTAAAATAATAAATCTAGAAGCCCTTCTTGATTTAAGGTCTGTATCACTCGACAAAATAATTCCTACAGGGATAAAGAAAAGGGTTCAGTTCCTGTAGCAGAAGTAGAAAACTAGAGACATTGCTATGGATGGACTAGACGGGTACCTGGCCAAAGTGGTGTGTGTACATTCGCATCTGCGGACTAATAGGAGCCCAGCCCACCCCCAACATGGGCTCAGCCAGGGGAACTACAGAGCCAGTTAGGGAGGGTTAGATGCTAGGGTGGGATGGGGAGGAGTGCTTATGTTCCCCAATGATAAGCCTGTAGATGAATTCTTGAGCATCCCAGGCAATCTCTCTTTTTTTTTTTTTTTTTTCAGCATTTAAATATATAAACTATCCAAGCTCTTATGAACAAATGTATCCAGGTTTACCTGATTGGATTAACTGCAACATCGCCTACCTGGGTATCCCCCAAAAAACAGTACAAAAATTAAGATTAGTGCAGAACACTGCAGTTCGCTTGATCTTCGGACTGAGAAAAAAAGACCACATTGGACCCTATTACAAAAAATTGTACTGGCTGCCAGTGGAGGTGCGAATACTGTCCAAATTTGCATGTATCTGTTTCAAACAAGTCTGGGGCCTAGCACCTTCCTACCTGCAAATACACTTCACTCTACACAACCCCACACGAACAACCAGAAACAAAAACATCTTTGCAAACCCAAAGACCACAGGCTGCAAATACAAATCCTTCCTAGACAGAACCTTCATGTTCCATGCAAACACACAGCAATCCTGGCTGGGAAACCACATAAATAAAGTCAGACAGACTTACAACACATTACGAAAATCAATTAAAACCGCTCTATTTCACAAATTCCTTGCCTAATCAGATGACCTCTCTCAGGTATTCTTTCCCCTTATAACCCCAATGTATTATGTAACATCTTTCTTCTCTCATGTATTCTTTCCCCATGTTATGCCAATTTATTATGTAACATCCTTCTTCTTGCATTTTGTAATTCGCTGATTGTCCAGCCTTCTTTCTATGTGAACCGCCTAGAAGTCACTTTGACTATGGCGGTATAGAAATATAAAGTTATTATTATTATTGTTGTTGTTTTAGATTAACTATTATTGACAATAGTATTAAGCAGTGTACAAAGCAAAATATTCCGCAATTACAATAAACAATACAATTGTACAAAATTAGGATAAATCAACGTATCAATCTTTATCCTATGATTAGTCGATCTATAATGCAGTTGAAATAAAGTTGCACATATCCTGAAAGCCAGATCAATTTGTGACTCTTGAAGACCAATAATGCTTGCCTTGTCTCATTTATTATAGATTTTGTGTGTGTTTTTTGGACCTGACAACTAGCTCCATTTGCAACACCAAACCAGCCTTGATGTTTTTAGCAAATCTAACTCTGATCCAAAGAAACCAAGATACGAAAGTTTAAAAAAATCGGACCCAGCTCAGAGTACTTCTGATGACTTGGAAAATCTCAGAGATAAAAGCAGTTGATGAGATTTGCAGACACGGTATGCTTTTGTCATCAGCAAACAGAACTGGCTCTCTCTTTCATGTATTTCCTTCTGGAAAGTATAATTTTTTAAAATTTTAAAAGATGAATATATATACAAAACACAAATATGCCAGCATCATTAAATCACTAACTGAGGGTCATTTCATCCAGTTAAGGAGTACCTTAATTAGACAAAAGCCAAGTGTTTAGGTCTTTGTTTCAAAATCCTAACAAATCCTAATCCTAATAAATGACTGCCTGTTGGAAAACGCCTTTTGAAACCAAAGACCACACTATTTCCAGTAACTGTTACTGCACATGTAGAACCAGGCAGAGCTTTTCAAACAGTGTATATATGATTTAGACAAGAAGTGAGATCATTCATAGACAAAGAAAGATTATTTGCAGGTTATGATATTTTCATTTGAAAAAATGAAGAAGCATCTACATTTCATT
Organism: Geotrypetes seraphini; assembly: GCF_902459505.1. Taxonomy (NCBI): domain Eukaryota; kingdom Metazoa; phylum Chordata; class Amphibia; order Gymnophiona; family Dermophiidae; genus Geotrypetes; species Geotrypetes seraphini. Next base: position 35,736,696 of record NC_047096.1, read on the forward strand.
ATGGAGGGAATACAGCAATGTATGTGTATACTTAAATGTCACGAAAACAACAATGAAGGAAACCAAATGGTGCTCAATCCTATTTATTAAACAGACTCAACATGATCGTGTTTCGGCCCAAGAGGGCCTGCCTCAGGAGTCTTGGTATTGAGTGTTAAAACCAATAATGTATCAATCTAAATGTCCAAGTATTGCAATAAAAACACTGAAAAAACCCCAAATTGATGGCTGGCAATGATTGCAGCGAACACCGTGCAAAAGTAAAACATATCTTTTAGGTTATCCAAGTACCGATTTAGGCGGGTTTTTAGACGTATTTCCATTTCGATTATGAACCTCATAGCTTTTAAATACTCTATCCTTAATGAAGCTTTAAATGTACTACATTGAACAAGCCTTAATTTGTATATTGTATATCAGTTATCAATGTCTTACACATCTGGAGAAGAAAAAACCGTGTGACTTTCTAAAGTCCTAGAAACACAAGAAAATAATATTTATGCAAAAAATCTGTATGCATCTAGAATCAAATTAGCCTAAACTCCAAAGTAGTCCTTCCAAAAATGCAAATGAAATATCAAATGTTGAAATCCTTTTCTTTTATTGTATACATTATCATTGTAATTGGGTAATCAGGAATATTATTTCTATATACAGTGGTACCTCGGTTTACAAGTGCACCGGTTTGCGAGTGTTTTGCAAGACGAGCAAAACATTTGCAAACTCGGCGCCTCGGAAACCGAGTGTGGCTCAATTTATGAGCGCCCCCCCGCGATCCAGCACCCTCCCTCCGCGATCCGGCACCCCCCCCCGGCCATGATCCGGCACCCCTCCCCTACTCGATTGGGCACCCTTCCGCCATGATCCGACACCCCCCTCCACGTGATTGGGCACCCCCGCCGTGATTGGGCACCCCCCCGCCGCTTCTTACCATCATCTGGGCACCAGCACCAGCATGTCCTGTGCTTGGTGCCGGTGCCCGAAGATCGGCCTCCTCTTCTGCTGGGCCTTGAGCATCTGCGCATGCTCAAGGCCCAGCAGAAGAGGAGGCCGATCTTCGGGCACCGGCACCAAGCACAGGATGTGCCGGTGCCCAGATGATGGTAAGAAGTGGTGGGGGGGTGCCCAATCGCATCGGGGGGATGCTGGATTGTGGCGGGAGGTGACCAATCACGGCGGGGGGGGGGGGCCGGATCGCAGGGGGGGCCTTCGGGGGGAGCAATGCCGGTTCTCGTGGGGAAGGGGGGGGGAACTCGCTTTGATAAATGAGTATTTTGGATTACGAGCATGCTCCTGGAACAGATTATGCTTGTAATCCAAGGTACCACTGTAATTTATTTTATAGACTCTTTTCTAAGATTAGATATGTATTATAAGGTGAAAGATGAAAACAAATTGGTTGCCTGATAGAAAATTCTTAGTTAGCCCCATTACATGATGATGGTGGAAGGCGCGCTGGATAAACACGTATATTTATTTAGCATCTGGCGCATCTGATGTAACCAAAGCTTTTGGAATAACTTCTTGTATGGCTCTTTCCGCACTCTTTGATCACACAAGTGCCCCCTCAGTTCAGATGCAGTACAGACCAAGTTGGGCTAAGTATGGAATGATTTTGCTATAAAATGGAAAAGACCTATTACACACCCAAAAAAGTCTTGTGTGCTTATTTATAGACAGGTAGCTGTTTTTTCACACAGGGTCAGAATGAGGGGCAGCACGAAGGAACTTAAGGAAGCGCAATTTTCTACCTGGCTGCAATCGGTCTTTAGAAGATGATGGAACAATACGACAGCCTGAACTTTCAGCTAAATAGCTTATTTGGATTCATTAAAAAAATAATTATGCCTCATTTAGATGTAGCTTCTTCATGTACAGTATTTGTTTTCTTCAGACAAGGTATTGATTGCTTCATTATCTGGATAAGTTCCAGCTACCTCCTTCCTCTTCCTCCTTTTTATAAACCCCCCTCCCCCCAAAACCTGTTCTTTTATATCCAATATTTCAGGAACATTTCAATCAACATCAATAGGAGTGATGCCTGCGTGTTTCTTGTCATGTGTCACTCCATTAAACAGGAATTTGCGTTCCTTTTTGGAACAAACCTCAGATTACAAAAAAAAGGTGAGGAGTGGCCTGCTCCTTGTGACCCTGGGCAAGTCAATTCTCCATTGCCCACTGCTTTGAATGTGTAATCACAAAAAGGTAGTATACAAGTTCCATTCCCATTCCCCCTATTTCACCTCATTTCCTCAGGGCTAGTTCAACCTATGGACCAGGTCATGCCTTGGCCCAGGGCACTGGTGATAAAGGGCACAAAATCCCAGTCCAAGATCTCTCCCTCTCTCTTCCCTCCCCCTTGCAGACAGAAAGGGAGAAATGCCAGACTGGAATTCAGAATTTTGGAGAACTATATCACCAGCATTGGGAGGAGGCTTGAGATAGAGAGGGAGCTACTGTATCATAAATATGGATGGGGGTCATCAATGCAAAAGTTGGTTCAGGGTAACACACTCCCTTGGGCCAGCCCTACATTTCCAAAAACTCCAATTTCCTTTTTTCCCTCCCCATTGCATATTGTTGGCAGTGGAGAACACTCTTTCCTTCTGGGGATTGTCAACACATTCAACAATAGCCTTCTTCCTTTGTAAGTAAGCCAGCTCCAAAAAGATCTCAGTGGTGTAGCGAGGGAGGCTGGTGCCTCAGGTAGTAGCGCCCGGCATCGCTGTGCCATGCGCTCCCCCACCCCACTCTTTCCCACCTCTTGAAGCACCCCCCTTTCCTGCTGCTTGAGTGCCTCCCAGTCCCACCCCCTGCATACCTCTTGAAATGTTCACCGGCATGAACAGCATCTTCTACCTGCTGCTCATGCTGGCCTTGGCTCCCTTCTGATGTTACATCCTGATCCTGTGACCTGGAAGTAATGCCAGAAGGGAGCCAAGGCCAGCGTGAGCAGCAAGTGGAAGATTATCCTTTTATTGGACTAATTTTAATACATTTTTTTTACTAACTTTCAGAGACCAAATTCTCCTTCCTCAGGTCAGGACAGGATACTGACCTGAGGAAAGAAGTTTTGACCTCTGAAAGCTAATTTTAAAATGTATTAGCCCAATAAAATAATATTATCTTATTTTTCAATTTGTTTTACTTTTATTTGTTAATTTGTAATGCGATTTGTTATTTCTCTTTTTTCAAATTTATTTCTGCTATCTTTATATTTTGTACAGTATTAGGTGTACTGTTTCTGTGGTGTTGCATTGTAGGCAGAGCCTGGCTTCTTTATGGTTCAGTTTTTGTATAAGTATTTCTATCCCCCCTCCTCTTTACATAAGAGCAGAAGAAACATAGAAACATGATGGCAGATAAAAGCCAAATGGCACATCCAGTCTGCCCATCCGCAGTAACCATTATCTCTTCCCTCTAAGAGATCCCACATGGTTATCCCACACTTTCTTGAATTCAGACACAGTCTCTGTCTCTACCAACTTTTCCAGGAGACTGTTCCACGCATCTACCACCCTTTCTGCAAAAAAGCATTTCCTTAGATTACTCCTGAGCCTATCACCTCTTAACTTCATCCTATGCCCTCTGATTCCAGAGCTTCTTTTCAAATGAAAGAGACTCGACTCATGCGCTTTTGCATCATGTAGGTTTTTAAATTGTCTCTATCATATCTCCCCTCTCCCGCCTTTCCTCCAAAGTATACAGATTGAGACCATGCACCATTTTAGTAGCCTTCCTTTGGACTGACTCCATCCTTTTTATATATTTTTGAAGTCTCCAGAATTACACACATTCTAAATTAGGTCTCACCAGAGTCTTATACACAGGCATCAATACTTCCTTTTTCCTACTGACCATACCTCTCCCTATGCACCCTAGCATCCTTCTAGCTTTCACCGTCACCTTTTCAACCTGTTTGGCCACCTTAAGATCATCGCATACAATCACACCCATGTACCGCTCTATGTTGTGCACATAAGTTAGCTAAATTGATTACACCTTATGTTCCTTCCTGCATGCTATGTTCAAGTCAGGCCTCTTCACTCCAGGTGCCAGCAGTAAGAGAGGCGCATCTGACTGGTACTCATAATACTGCTTTTTTCCCCTCTTTTACAAACGTGCCGAAGATGTTTCTAGCACCGGCTGATGCGTTGAATGCTCTGCACTACTCCGACGCTCATAGGAATTGTATGACTGTCAGAGCAGCACAGAGCATGCAGCGCACTGGTCAGTGCTAAAAACCTCTTCTGTGCTTTTATAAAAGTGTGTGTATGGGGGGGGTGTTATTATTTAGCTCCAGTTTTGTGGAACAATCTTCCCCAGGAGTTTAGGGAAGAACTGTTAGAAAACATTTGAAAGCTTATTTCTTTTGGTTGGCTTATGGGGATGAAATGGAACAGATGGTTAGGGAGATGAATGATGTAATCTGTGAAAACAAAGAATACACATAGGCTCAGATTCTGTAAATGGTGCCGATAGCAGTTGCCTAAAAAGCGGCCGCCGATCGCATGTCAATCACGTGATGGCACCATATAAAGAAATGTGCCTCTTGGAAAGATAGGCACCAGAAGTGTAGGCCAGGGTTTTCTAGACTTACATTTCTGGTGCCTATCTTTGTCATGAATCGCTCCTAAGTAGTCGCTTTAGGCCTCCACTTCCGGCATTAGCCACACCTACAGTGGCATTAGGTGACCTAAAGCACCTACGGAAACACGATTCTGGCACAGATTTTTTGGACACTGGTAAGCACTTTAATTTTAACATTTTTGCCATTTTAAATGGCGTTTCTTAATTAACTTAGGTGCCAATAGGGCGCCTTCTGACACCTAAGCTTAGCACCATTTATAGAATTTCCCCCAAATTGAATAAATATATTGAAATTTTTAAGGGTACATATCTATGGGGTGGGCTTTTATGTAGTTCCTTTCTGGGGTTTTATTGTTTTTATTATATAAAACGCTGAATGAGTTGGTCTTAAAGGAGGTATATCAAGTATAATAAACTGTAAATTGTAAAGTTAGACATGGGAATTGGTACCACTCACTGTACTATAACGGGTGCCTGCCCTTTATACAATAGTGTTTAATGCTGATTTTTTTTTCTGGTGCTCAATTTCTTTGGACAATTTAGGGTTAACAAAAAAGGACGGAGACTATGGAATACAATGTTCTTGAAATCTTCTTTATTGTTGGCTAAAATCAGTTCAAATCAAAGATCTCCTAATTCCAAGGAAATGCCAAATTCAGAAAAGAGCGGCTGCGAATTTCAGAATTCGGCATTTCCTTGGAATTAGGAGATCTTTGATTTATATTTACATCTACCCTAAGCATTGGCTTCTGTGCTTACTAACCTGGATCCCCGAGGATGGCTCTTAAGAGCTGAAACACGGACCGTGTCGTTGCTACTAATTAGGTCAGCTGCCCTCTATAATGGATGTATTTGATTTGAACTGATTTTAGCCAACAATTAAGAAGATATTAAAAACATTGTATTCCATAGTCTCCATCCTTTTTTGTTATCCCTTCTTCAACTTTGGAACTCTTAGGCTTTTTGTTGTTTGCCTTTGGACAATTTAGACCACCATTTACAGAATTCCTCCCACTTCCCTAACTGAGAGGCATGTCCTGTCCATGCTTCATTCATGTGTATACTCCCCATTCAGTTAGGCTCTAAGGCACCTAGGTGCTACCTTATAGAATAACCTAATCTAATCCAATCTAAAACTTAGGTTTGTATACCATATCATCCCCAAATTAGAGCTTGATTTGGTTAACATAAGAGTATAAACAGATTCATAATCTTTGGATAGAATATGATGATCCTGGTTGTATGTTCCCTTTGCAATTGCTAATAAAGACAATTTAAAAACAAAACAAAACATGAGCTTGAACCAAAATTTAATATTACCTGATTGGCAAGAATCGCTATCGGTAATATACAAAGATTATTTTCTTATCCTATAGCAATTGTCTAAATATTGTTGAAATAAGAAAGTTTTCAAAGTCTTTCAAAAGATTTGAAGGGAAGTGAGAGTCGTAACAGAAGATGGAGTTTTGTTCCAAATCTCAGTAAATCTATATATGTAAGATTGACAGAGCTTACCAGTTGATCTAATCCATTTAAAAGAGGGGAAGGAGAGTTTTTACTGTTGTATATTCCTGGTATGAGAAATTTGTCGAGCATTCAAAGATAAAGGTAATAGGGATAGAAATATACCTTGTAGAAGTTTAGATACTACATATGCACATTTATACTGTATTCTCAGGTAAACAGAAAGCCAATGAAGTTGACTCAACAGAGGAGACACATGGTCAATCTTTCTCTTTCCAAATATCAATTTTGCCGCCATATTCTAGATCAGTTGAAGTCAATTTAAACTACCCTTACTCAAAGTTACATAAACTGAGTTACAGTAATCTATTGTGCTAAAATGATGGCCTGCACTAAGGGCTCCTTTTACAAAGGTGCGTTACGGCCTTAAAGCGTGGAATAGCGCACGCTAAAATGTCACAGATGCTAGCCGCTACCGCCTCCTCTTGAGCAGGCGGTAGTTTTTTGGGTAAATCCGCTAGCGCACCTTTGTAAAAGGAGCCCTAAAACTGTAAAATGTTGCTGATGGAATAAATGTCTGACTTTCCTCAACATACGTAGGTGGAAGAAGCATTTCTGTACTAGGCATCTGTCAATTAATGGTGCCTTTGACACCGTAAGCAGCATGTGCCTCTAAGCACCAGTTTATAGAAATGGCTTCTTACTGGCTATCAAAAATTATAAGAAACCTCCTTATCCCTTTCAGGACCATAAGGATCGTAGGCCAATTTTTGTGGTTTTGACAACATTTTTATGGTAAAAAGGGCTTGCAGATGCCAAAAAATTGATTTTTTTTGTGAAATATCATTATTTTTATTTAAAAAAATCACACTTCTGGCTTATGGACAGTGTGGCAAGTGAATCTTCTCGTCAATCTAGCAACGACGCTAATGAATGAATGTCGGAACCAGTTTGTTTACATATTGTATCATATGGAATCCGTACATATCAAATTTAGAACTGTAGACTATCCCAATCAAAATTTATAGGATTTTAAAGTTATGGGACAAATATGTCCCTTGGTCCTGAAAGGGTTAAAGAATTCTTGAGGAGGTCTTCCCCTCTCTTCTAATGTCTGTTGGCATGATTTGTAATTAGCTTTGTAACAAATTTGATACTGAACGGACATAAACATATGTGTTAATTGTGCATAAAATGTATGTAGGCTTATTGAATTCCATTTGGGACTTGCATACACTTTCACACTGGATTTAATAGTGTGGTTGTAAAAGGAAATTAGTTTACAGATCAAGACCTAACATGTCCGGTCATGATGTATAAATACCATTTTCGATTTTAAAATACTAATTTAAAAATAATCATTTTGTATTTAGGTCAAATCTCTATATATGTGTCCTGAAAAGACTATTTCAAACAAAGTTTACACACATGATCTTCATTCACATCTTTGGTAGTGTTCCCAATTAGCTCCATTATTTTGGGACAGGTTGAACCAGTCCTGGTTTTACCCCCCTGCTTAAATGGGCTTGTAGTTCTGGTGATCCTGTTGATTTATCTCAGATAAGCAGAAGTACGAGTCTATGCAGGTAGTAGGATAAAATCAGAACTGAAAATCTGGAGCCAGTTGGCAATCCTAGCCTAATGTGTGTTTGGACTAGGAAGAGACTAAAGGTTCAGAGGCAACCAACATCTGATACAACAGCACAGGTAGTAATTATGCTGGTAAGCATTTCTGAGATAATATATAGCAAAAACCCTGCCATGAACTGCCTAAAAGCTGCCTAACAGCTTTGGCTGTTGAGTCTTAGCCGGCTAGCCAAAAATAGACCAGAAATTCAATGCCGGTGGCCAGATGCAGCGCCAGCATTGAATTTTCGATATTGCTGGCGATCTCTCACAGTCTGAATGTGAACTTGATCATCTACTAAAGAACACCTGGACATGGCCTTTTCATAGATACCGCTAATCATCTGAAAACCTGGCTTTTCTCAAAAAATGTAAGTCTCCCTCCAAATTAGGAATCAAGGAAACTCTTATATCTTGGCATCCCAAGTCCTCTAAATTTTCTTCACACTTCTACCTCTAACCCTCTGTTGTAGTTCCTTCCTATTTCTTCTAATGTAAACCGCGCCGAGCTCTACGAACGTGGAGATGATGCGGTATACAAACCTAAGGATTAGATTAGATTAGATTAATCAATCTTTTATGTACCATAGAATACTGTACTCCAGTTGGAACTAATAGACCCTACATTAAACCTTTTGTATTCTCTTTCCCTTTTGCTTTCCTATTTAAAATTGTAGTTCTTCCCCCTTACCCATTTGTGTTATATGATGCTTTTATCCCTTTTTCAATTTGGGTTATGTGATGTTTTTATTTTATACAATTTATATTGTAAGCCATTTAGACACGTGGAAGGGCATAATCAAAAGAAATATCTAAGTCCAATTTGGACGTAGGGTGCTAGTCACCCAAAGTCGGCAGCGGAAAATATCCATTCTCGAAAAGCATATCCAAAGTTGTTGGTTTGTTTTTTTTTTAATTTGTCTAGCTGTACTTGCAGGTGTTTGATCGTCCAGACCGCCACTACGCCTATCTTTATAACACATTCTCAACCAAAAATTTGTCCAAAATGTCCAGAACAAGACCTTTAGGGCATGGGAGGGGCCATCATTGTGATGGACTGGCCACCCAGACATGGCAACAGAGCAGTGGGTACCTTAAAAGGCACTGCTGTGAACTTCACAAAAAGGGTGCCACATAAACATCTCACCAGAACTCCCTTATAGATTATGGTGAGCCCCCCAAAACACCCCCAAAATCCACTATACCCACCTGTCTACAACCTCAATAGCCTTTATGGATGCAGATGGCACCTATACGGCAGTACAGTAGGGGGGTTTGGTGGGTTCACAAGTTCCACCATGAATGTAATGATTAGAGTGGCTTATGGGCCTGGGTCCTCCTATCTATGGTTCAGTAACCCACCCCCCAGACTACTTAAGCCACCTCTGTGCAGCTTTACTAGGCTTTCCTATGTCAGGTTCCAGAGGCAGGCATGTATACATTTTTATTCTGAATTTGTGGGGGTGCGACGGTGTCAGTGAACACGGAGTGTGTGTGTGTGTGGGTGGGGGGGGTGTCTTTACTTTGTCCCTGCAGTGGTTATCTGGTCACTTTGGGTACCTTTTGTGTACTTATACTTGTCTTTACATTGTCTAATTCACAACATATAAGTTCCTTCTAAGCAGTCTCGTCAAACCTTAGATTATCCTTGCAGGATGACTAAGTCTAGGTTGGACAACTAACAAATTTCTGGGATACAATCGTAATAGTCAATATATGTGAATTCTATACGTATTGTTGAACATAGTTATTAGCAGGGACTCATTCAAGCTGCATCCAACAGAAGCATTGACGTCACATAGAACATATAGAAAATCAAAACAGTAATAATAATAACGATAACACGGAGAAAAATAAACCTCAATTGTGAGAGGTTGGGACTACACAAGTACCCAGCCCTCAACACATCATCACAGGTTTATAAAAAAACTCCGTATACAATTATATAAGTAGGATTTTCATTCATTCATAGTCACTTTTTTTCAAAAACTTTTTTTATATATATTGTGACCAAGCAGATGTAAGCCCGACCCAAGCTTTAGCTGAAATAAAAAACCCCAGGGTTAAACTAGAAACCCGGCAGAGAAAGTCCAGGATCTGGGAAGATGAAGGTGAGGAAGCTAATAGGAATCACCACCAGGGGAGCTCTAGAGGTCCCTGGTCGTCAGCTGACACTGCTAGGTCAGGACACTCCCCAAGAGTAGAAAAGCCAACAGTGGCTTTCAAACAAGGCAACAGGTTAGGGAGGAAGTTTGTGCCTTGCCTCCCTAGGGTGCTTCCCAAGCCAAACAGGGTCAATGGTCCTGTCCCTATGGAATGGAGTGAAGTTGAGCCAGCAGAGGACTTGTCCAGGCTCAGGGAAGAGCCTATGGATTTTGAAGAAACCTGTGCTGCTGTGGAAGTTGATTACCCTGAAAGAATGCAGGTGGACTTAGCTTGTTGCCACAAACTGTGAGTGGAATTTCCAGTGAAATGTTTGGGTAGTGTTTTGTTTTTTTTTACCATATAACACACGAGTTGAGAATTACTGTGAAAAGCTTGGAGAGGCGGGGAGAGGTTTTGCTTCCAGCTGGGTGGGAATTTTGTAAAGCTGTTTTTTTGGCTTTAAATTGCAAAACCTAGAGCTATCTCCTTCTTCCTGGCATTTGTCTCAAACCTGCCAGAGGCTTGTTTTTTCTTTGTTTGAAGCACTGTTGTTTTGCAAAGCAGTGCACTGGACTGTGTGTTGGGCTGCTACCCAAATGACTTGATTAAGTTTTTTTTTTGTTGTTTTGTATTTGAACTCCAATCCAGCCTGCAGGGTGACTCCGGTCCGGGTCACACGCAAAAAGTACTGTGTTTGTAGTCACCTGTATCTTGGCCTTGCCTGTGTTAGGCTAAAGTGGTGACCACAATATATAGCAACTGTGAGTATGTCAAAGATTCGTGATAAGAACCCCAAGCTTAACTAAATTAGTGATGAAGGCTACAGCTCAGTTTCATTTGTGCAAGAATTTTCGGAGGCACAGAATGCAAAAAATCGCAATTAAGGAAGAAATACACTCATCTGAAAAGATGAAGATTCCAGAGAGGCTTTCAGCTCCTAATCCCGACAGAAAAGACTTTCTGTTTCGCCTAAACCAGCTACTTCAGGGGATATATGCCATCTTCAGGTGTCTCCTTATTTCTTGCAATCCGTTGGAAATAAAGCTGGCTCTTCTCAAAATGGAGTTAGGACTGTGAGACGCGCCCAGTTCGAATAAAAAACGAACTGGGCGTCATGACGTCATCACGAAACGTGATGCGTGATAGGCCAAACATCGGCAATCATACAAACCACCCAGTAACTGTCATTAATAAAGGAACATCTGCTGGTTCAAAGAAACGGTTGCCACTCATAAGTTGTATTCAGACCCAATGGTTCCACAGTCTGTAACCTGTTGATCCATCGTTGTTCCTTCTGCCACAATATTCTTCTGATGTCTCCTCTTCTTTGAGTCAAGGGCAATTTTTCGATCACCCAACATTTCAAATTTTCAAATCTATGATTACACTGAATGCAATGAGCTACTATAGGCGCTGTTAATTTTCGAGTGTTAAGACAACTTTTATGTTCAGTTATTCTGACGATTAAAGTCCGAGATGTCTGACCTATATACAATAGGTCACATGGGCATTGAATTACATAGATGATATTTGTAGATTGACATGAAGATGTATGATGTAAAATGTAATTTTTCCCGTCAGAAGGATTAACGAAGTCAGAGACCTCAGCCATTATGTTACAATTTGAACAGTGGCCACATGGCCTATGACCCAGTGTGGTACTAAGGTCTTCATCTATAAATTTTTCTTTAGCAGTATGACAAAGCCAGTCACTCAAATTTTTATTTCTTGATTGAGAAAAAATAAATCGTTTATTCTCAAAACAAGGTAAGGTTTTAAGAAGAGGAAGATGTCTTTTATATCTCCTAATAATTTGTGGTGACATACGAGTTTGTTTAATCACACAGGGAATGATTGTTTCTTCAACTTGAGATTTCTTATAATCCAACAATGTTTCTCTAGGGTTATATAAAGCTCGTTTTTTAGCTTTCTTAACTATAATGGCTGGATAATCTCTTGATAGCAATCTATGTTCCAATATTTTTGCTTCTTGTATAAATCTTTCTTTAGTATTGCAAATCCTTCTGTATCTAAGAAATTGAGCAAAAGGAATACTAGTTTTTAAATGAGCCGGGTGCATACTGTCAAATTTTAATAACGTGTTTCTATCAGTTTTTTTATGATGAATAGAAGTCTCCAAACCGTTATTTTTCTTCTGAATAAGAACATCTAAAAAACTAATACTCTCGTTACTATATGACATAGTAAATTTGATAGATTGATGACATTGATTTATTATTTCAGCAAATTCAAAAAGTTGTTGTGGAGTACCCGACCAAATGACAAAAATATCGTCTATAAAGCGCCACCATTTGGAAACATGTCGGAACTCAGGCAATGTATAGATAAAAGATTCTTCAAACCAGGACATATAAAGATTGGCTATTGTTGGAGCGAACGACGCACCCATCGCTATCCCTGAAAGTTGTTTAAAAAACTCACCATTAAAAATAAAATAATTATTTTTCAACGCTATTGCACATAGATCTCTCAAAAAATTGGTGTGCATAGTATTATGAAGAGGTTGAGAATTCCATAAAGCTATAAGTACTGATAGAGCTTCTTCTTGCGGAATGCTTGTATATAATGAACATACGTCAAAGGTAGCCAATATATAATTCGTGGAAATTTCAGATACAAGCTCATTCAGTTTATTCAGAAACTGGGTGGTATCCTGTAAATATGATTTAATCGTTTTAAGGAAACATTGAAGTTGTTTATCAATATATTTACTTGTTCTTTCTAATAAAGAATCCCGGGCCGAAACAATCGGCCTACCCGGAGGACATTGAGTATTTTTATGAATCTTTGGTAGCAAATAAAATATGGGTACTTTAAAACATTGGGGTGTGAGAAATGTATATTCTTTTTTTGTGAGAAAACCACGTTTCATTGCATCCCTACAGATATCAGCAATCATTTCAAAAATTTCCATGGAGGGATCTTGATCTAATTTAAGATACGTATCCTGATTCAACAATTGAATGTTAGCTTCTGCAATATAAAGATCCCGACCCCAAACCACTACAGCGCCCCCTTTATCTGCCCTTCTAATCACAATGGTAGAATCTTTACTTAATTTCTGGAGGGCCTCATATTCTAAGGGGGATAGATTATGAAAACCTCTTTGAAAATTAGCTGTCTCGTTTATATTCTGAAGTTCTTGAATCATGAGATTTTTGAAAGCTTGTATAATAGGGTTCGGAGGACCTGGGGGATTCCAATTTGATTTGGGTTGCACACAAGACGTATCTGGTGTAGAGCTAGGGTGTTCAAAAAAGAACGAACATAAATTTAATCTACGTAGGAATTTTTCCAGATCGATTTGAGCTTGAAATGCATTATGGGCAGCTGTCGGGACGAAGGTAAGTCCTTTCGATAATAGGTTTATTTCCTCTGGAGTTAAGATCTTGTTAGAAATGTTAATCACTATTGATTCCGTTTTTTCTGAGTTCGGGCACGTGATCGTCCTCGGTGTATCCCTCTGCCTCGAACGTTTCTGCCTCCACGTGTGTATCCTATAATTTGTCTGTTTTGACCTTGATCCCCATTCGGATATTCCGATGTGGAAGTACTTTCACTATTCATGTTATCTGACGATTCACCTGAAGTTGTGAATCTAACTGTCTTTGGTTTATAATTAACATTCATCCATCTATACACATATCCCGTTTGATAGTCTTTCTGGTCTCTCTGAAACTTTTTCCATTTATTAGTTCTCACTTCCCTACGTAATTTATCCATTCTAGAATTGGAGTCTGCTAATTTATTTTCAAAGTCATTATTTTTTTGTGCTTCCGTTATAAGTTCATCATGTTTAAGTTTAGTCTCCTGAATTTTCACTTGTAAAGTTTTAATGAGCAAAAGCATTAAATCCAATGAACAACGATTTAAAATCTGGTTCCAAGTTGTAATAAAATCAGTGTTATCAGTAAACATCTGTGGGGCTGTCCTCATTCTTAAGCCTCTTGGAATTATTTCATTTTTGCAATATTCTACTAAACTAGCACTTTGCAACTCCATTTGTATTACTTGTTTCATAATTTTTTCAATGTCTAACCAAGCTAAATCGGTATCATGTGTTTCCTCATTAATGGATAAAGCCGGTGCTTGCAATATCTCAGTCCTTTGACTATCTGAGAAGCCAAAGCCACTATCCCACAGCTGTGCCATCTTAATATTCCTAAATTGAAGTTGTACAACTAACAAATTTCTGGGATACAATCGTAATAGTCAATATATGTGAATTCTATACGTATTGTTGAACATAGTTATTAGCAGGGACTCATTCAAGCTGCATCCAACAGAAGCATTGACGTCACATAGAACATATAGAAAATCAAAACAGTAATAATAATAACGATAACACGGAGAAAAGTCTAGGTTGGCCCACATCCCACCTACATCCCATCCTAATCACTCCTCCAAAAAAGCCCCTTTCAGCTCTGGGTGCACAGCGGGATTCAGAGGCCTAACATAGTAACATAGCAGAAGACGGCAGATAAAGACCCGAATGGTCCATCCAATCTGCCCAACCTGATTCAATTTAAATATATATATTTTTTAAAAAATTTTTTCTTCTTAGCTATTTCTGGGCAAGAATCCAAAGCTTTACCCGGTACTGTGCTTGGGTTCCAACTGCCGAAATCTCTGATAAGACTTACTCCAGCCCATCTACACCCTCCCAGCCATTGAAACCCTCCCCTGCCCATCCTCCACCAAACGGCCATATACAGACACAGACCGTGCAAGTCTGCCCAGTAACTGGCCTAGTTCAATATTTAATATTATTTTCTGATTCTAAATCTTCTGTGTTCATCCCACGCTTCTTTGAACTCAGTCACAGTTTTACTCTCCACCACACCTCTCTCGGGAGCGCATTCCAGGCATCCACTACCCTCTCCGTAAAGTAGAATTTCCTAACATTGCCCCTGAATCTACTACCCCTCAACCTCAAATTATGTCCTTTGGTTTTACCATTTTCCTTTCTCTGGAAAAGATTTTGTTCTACGTTAATACCCTTCAAGTATTTGAACGTCTGAATCATATCTCCCCTGTCTCTCCTTTCCTCTAGGGCAGTGGTTCCCAACCCTGTCCTGGAGGACCACCAGGCCAATTGGGTTTTCAAGATAGCCCTAATGAATATGCATGGAGCAGATTTGCATGCCTCTCACTTCCATTATATGCAAATCTCTCTCATGCATATTCATTAGGGCTAGCCTGAAAACCCGATTGGCCTGGTGGTCCTCCAGGACAGGGTTGGGAACCACTGCTCTAGGGTATACATATTCAGGGCTTCCAGTCTCTCCTCATACATCTTCTGGCGCAAGCCTCCTATCATTTTCGTCGCCCTCCTCCTCCTCCTCAAGTCTTCTTACGTCTTTCGCCAGATACGGTCTCCAAAACTGAACACAATACTCCAAAAAGTCCCTGGATACGTCTAAAAAGCCATTTCGATTATCGACACTTGGATGACCTGTCTTTTAGATCATCTTGGGTGGGTTTGTAGATGTATTTAACTTTTGATTATGAGCCCCATTGTGATTTGTGGGGTATCAAAAAATAATAAACTTGAAATAAATCCACTTTTTTTATAACAGAAAAACAGATGTGCAATTTACTTTTGCTATGGGCACATTTTACATTTTGTACTAGTTCTTAACTGTCTTCTAAGAATTCTGTTTTGTACAGAATCAGCTCCATAAGATCAGTAAGTACCAGCTCAGGAAAACAAAGACGCATACACATCGTGGCATGGAAGAAAAAGACAGGGTCGATTTGGTTTTCTAATGCAGTGGATATTTAAGATATGTTTTAAATTAATTTTAGACCATGACTAAAACTAAAGCAAAATAAAATCAGTTGGATGAAGCTGGAGCAAGTTAGATTTGGTTTTAAAATAAAAGCATATAATATAGTCCAAGAGCATGGTGCTTTTTTAAAAGTAAAACTAAATGAAACACTGTTATGTATTCGCTTTAAAAAAAAGCTTGAACAAATAATAATAATAATTTTATTTCTTGTATACCGCTATACCGTGAAGTAGGTTTTAAGCAACTTCCTGAATTTCAGGAGGTTTCTACAGAAACGTAATGTTCCTGACAATGCATTCTACAACTGTGGACCAGCTAACAAGAAGCAAGAACTCTTCGTTCGAACATATCAAATATTATTCTCTCTTTTTGTGTCCAGCAATAAATGATTCTCAGATCTCAGCTTCCTTGGTGGAATATACAACATTAAACATTTTTCCAAATAATATGGCAGAGAATATAAACACCCTGATGTATGAGTTTCAATACCTTGAATTTAATGCGAAACGCTATGGGCAACCAATGCAATCTCTTCAAAATGGGAGAGATGTGCTCATGTCGGGCTACTCCCTTAAGAGGACCTTGAGAAACTGGGAGACTGGGCATCAAAATGGCAGATGATGTTTAATGTGAGCAAGTGCAAAGTGATGCATGTGGGAAAGAGCAACCTGAACTTTAGGAGACAAGGGATCCAGGTGTCATCGTTGAGGATACATTGGAACCCTCAGCTCAATGTGCAGCTACTACTAGGAAAGCAAATATAATGTTAGGAATTATCAGGAAAGGAATGGAAAACAAAGATGAAAATGTTATATTGCCCTTGTATCGCTCTATAGTATGGCCACATCTCAAATACTATGTGCAATTCTGGCCACCGTATCTCAAAAAAAGATATAGCGGAATTAGAAAAGGTAAAGAGGAGGGTGACGAAAATGACTTCCCTGTGAGAAAAGGCTAAAATGGCTAGGGTTCTTCAGCTTGGAGAAGAGAAGGCTCAGAGGTGATATGATAGACATCTATAAAATACTGAGTGGAGTGGAGAGGGTAGATGTAAATCATTTGTTTACTCTTTCCAAAAATACTAGGACTAGGGGCATGTGATGAAGCTACTAAGTAGTAGATTTAAAACATACTGGAGAAAATATTTCTTTACACAACATGTAATTAAACTCTAGAATTTGTTGCTGGAGAATGTGGTGAAATCAGTTAGCTTAGCAGGTTTTAAAAAGGTTTGGATCATTTCCTAAAAGAGAAGTCCATAGTCCATTATCAAGATGGCTTGGGGAAATCCACTGTTTATTCCTAGGATAAGCAGCAAAAAATCTGCTTACTACTTGTACTTGGGATCTAGCTAGGTACTTGGGATCTGGGTTGGCCACTGTTGGAAAGAGGATACTGGGCTTGATGGACCTTCGGTCTATCCCACTGTGGCAATTCTTAAGTTCTATGTTTTGACATTGTTTCAGATCATTGATTGAACCATATCCATGTCATTCTCTTCTTGGTTGGACTGAGAACCTTTCAGCACCCCCTCATAAAGCAATGGGAAATAAAAAGATGGTTTATCCAAAGTCACAAAGAATGTCAGCTGTAGAAGCAGGATTTCAGCCCTGGTTGTCCTTGCCTCTCAGCCCCTTAAGCTAACCACTAGACACCTTAACTTAACCAAGTTTCTTCATCATTATGGTGTAGGATCCATGTTGGAAATCCATTTCATTCCACAAAGAGTCAACAGCTCTCTGCTGAGTTCATCACTACCATCACTATCCCCATTCCCCTTCTTCATCCCAGATTCCTGAAGCTCACTTGAGGTTGGCAAGAGTAACCCCAGTGAAGTTATTAAGGTTTGAACAGCTCAAGTTAGCTGAAAGAAATAAGAGCTGCATATGTATATGGATTATGAACAGTAATACCCTTCATTGTCCTGTGGATATCACAGTCATGGCACTTGCTGTAATTACATAGCTAGGGATGAAAATAGGTGTTGGAGCATGTCCAACTCCCTCTCTCCCCTGCCATTGCCTGTCTGGATAGTTATTTTTGGATACACTAAAAATAGCAGATGCCATACTCTGCAATCTTTTATAAGTTCTTTTACTACATTACCTGCCCTTATATATTTTTATACCCATGGGTATAGGCTGGAATTTCTCTAAGAGGGGGCAAAATAATTTTTGCATTACCCTACAGAAATTTCTAAGGTCTTCCTGCGTTTTTTTACATTTTGCATGCGTTTTAACAACTTTGAACAGTTTAGTGTCATCTGCAAATTTAATCACCTCACTCGTAGTTCCAATTTCTAGATCATTTATAAATAAGTTAAATAGCACTGGTCCCAGCACAGATCCCTGCGGCATACCACTATTTACCCTCCTCCACTGAGAAAACTGGCCATTCAAGCCTACCCTCTGCTTTCTGTCCAATAACCAGTTCTGAATCCACAATTGAACATTGCCTCCTATCCCATGACTCTTTAATTTTCTTAGGAGCCACTCATGAGGAACTTTGGGCTCCTTTTACGAAGCCGCGTTAGCGGTTTAACGTGCATAATAGCACGCGCTAAACTGCCAGCTGCGCTAGCCGCTACTGCCTCCTCTTGAGCAGGCGGCAGTTTTTCGGCTAGAGCAGGGGTTAGCATGTGATAAAAAGTCACGTGTGATAAAGCCGCTAATGCGGCTTCATAAAAGGAGCCCTTTGTCAAAAGCCTTCTAGATACACTACGTCAACTGGCTTACAATGTACAGATCAATTTAGCACAAATAGAGGGCTGGCTTCTCAAGGAAAACATCAGTTCCTCTTAATTCACTTTAAGCCCAACATCCCAACACTGTCACGTATAATATTAAGCCAGTGATTAATGACATCACCTTTCCTTTCATTCCCTCTCATTTCTTTCAGTCTTTGTGTTTTTCTCCATTTGTTTCAGCTGGCATTTTTTTTTTTTTTTGCAATGCAGTGTGATATTTTATTTTATTCCTTACAAACTTTAACTGGTTCCTGTACCTGTTGAGCAACAGGCTCAGACTGACAAATAAAAAATAAAAAAACTTCATTCCTTGTCCATAGGAAAAAGTGTCCTTTGTGATGGGACAGATTGTTGCATATTAGGTTAAAAAAAAATGCTACTTTTCTCTCATTAATGTTTGTTTTTCAGGATATCCATCATAAATGTACATGAGATAGATCTACATATGTTGCTTCCCATGGAAATAAATCTGTCTCCTGGATATTCATTGCAGATATCCTGACAACCAAATTAGCTAGAAGGTACTTCACCACAGATTTGAGAAACATACACACTCCATACAGTGATCCAGCAGTATCTAACTTATATCATAAAATAAGCCAGAGGTCTTTCATCAAGTTCACGGATCACACATTTTGG
The DNA here is from genome assembly GCF_902459505.1 of Geotrypetes seraphini. Classification (NCBI taxonomy): domain Eukaryota; kingdom Metazoa; phylum Chordata; class Amphibia; order Gymnophiona; family Dermophiidae; genus Geotrypetes; species Geotrypetes seraphini. The sequence continues at coordinate 35,755,719 of NC_047096.1, forward strand.
TTTGCATTACCTGATGGCCAGTGTCACTCAGAGTCACACTGAATATTATATCTCCTCTGTTTCAGCTGCTGCATAAGTGTCTTCCAAATAGGTATGGCCTATGGAACTGTAGACAAATAAAGCAGAAAGGATTCTCAGGAGATCATTGAATCTGTCTGCTTTCCCTGGCCTAGTGGGGAGAAATGGCCTAGTAGTTAGAGCTGCTGCCTCAGCCCCCTGAGGGTGTGAGTTCCATCCCAGCCTGCTCCCTGTGACTCTGGACAAGTCATTAACCAAGGTACCACAGTTAGACTGTGAACCTGCCAGGACAGATAGGGAAAACACTCAAGAGTACTTGATTACTATTCAATGTATCATAATGTAAACCACTTTGGGTTAATCTCTTTATGAGTCTCATGTAGCCAGCCTAGTTTTCAGGATATCTGCAACCAGTGAACATGATACATATTTGCATAGCATGAAGGCAGTGCATGCAAACTTATCTCGTGTGTTTTTTTTTTCAGAATATCTTGAAAACTAGAATAGATAGGAGTTTAAGAAATATAAATTAATATGGAAAATAGGAACAAGGATGAGAAACAAATGCATAGAACAGAAGTGAGCAGTGCAGGATAGCTTTGGCTTCCCATATGTTTTCTCATGATCCTCCATTTTGTAATCTGATTTTTAGAGTCAGAATGGGTTCAGCCTAGGGAGATGTTGCCTCACCAATTTGCTTGACTTCTTTGAAGGTGTGAATAAACATGTGGATAAAGGTGAGCCGGTCGATGTAGTGTATCTAGATTTTCAGAAAGCTTTTGACAAGTTCGTCATGAGAGGCTCCTGAGAAAATTAAAGAGTCATGGGATAGGTGGAAAAGTTCAGTTGTGGATTAGGAACTGGTTATCAGATAGAAAACAAAGGGTAGGATTAAATGGAGGAGAGTAAACAGTGGAGTGCCACAGGGATCTGTACTGGGACTGGTCCTATTTAACTTATTTATAAATGATCTGGAAATTGGAACGACAAGTAAGGCGATTAAATTTGCAGATGACACCAAACTGTTCAAAGTTGTTAACACACATGCAGATTGTGAAAAAGTGCAGGCAGACCTTAGGAAATTTAAAGACTGGCCATTCAAGTGGCAGATAAAATGTAATGTGGACAAATGCAAAGTGATGCACATTGGGAAGAATAACCCGAATCACAATTGCTGGATGCTAGGGTCCTCCTTGGGGGTCAGTGCCCAAGAAAAGGATCTGGTGTCTCTGTAGACAATACAATGAAACTTTCTGCTCAATGTGTGACGGCAGCCAAAAAAGCAAACCAGATGCTAGGAATTATTTAAAAAAGGATGGTTAACAAGACTAAGAATGTTATAATTCCTCTGTATCACTCCATGGTGCGACCTCATCTGGAGTATTGCGTTAAATTCTGGTCTTCTTATCTCAAGGAAGATATAGCGGCACTAGAAAAGAAGAATGTCCAAGATGATAAAGGGGATGGAATGCCTCTCATATAAGGAAAGACTAAAAAGGTTAGGGCTCTTTAGCTTGGAAAAGAGATGGCTGAGGGGAGATATGATTGAAGTCTACAAAATCCTGAGTGGAGTAGAACGGGTACAAGTGGATCGATTTTTCACTCTGTCAAAAATTACAAAGACTAGGGGATACTTGATGAAGTTACAGGGAAATACTTTTAAAACCAATAGGAGGAAATATTTTTCCACTCAGAGAATAGTTAAGCTCTGGAACGCATTGCCAGAGATTGTGGTAAGAGCGGATAGTATAACTGGTTTTAAGAAAGGTTTGGACAATTTCCTGGAGGCAAAGTCCATAGTTTGTTATTAAGACATGGAGGAAGCCACTGCTTGCCCTGGATTGGTAGCATGGAATGTTGCTAGGTACTAGTGACCTGGATTGGCCTGGGTTTAGACCAGGTACTAGTGACCTGGATTGGCCACCGTGAGAATGGGCTACTAGGTTTGATGGACCATTGGTCTGACCCAGTAAGGCTATTCTTATGTTCTAAGCTCCATTTCAAATCGTTCATATATTAGATATAAATGTACACTAAGGGGATGGAACTTGTATACTGCCTTTTTGTGGTTACACGTTCAAAGTGGTTTACATATACACAGGATCACAAAGAGCATACAGTATACTTGCACATGGTCACAAAGAGCAGTGCTGGGATTGATCCCACAACCTCAGGGTGCTGAGGCAGCAGCTCTGTTGCTAGGCCACTCCACACCAGCTTTCAGATGATATACTTACACTTAATTTAATTGCTGCATTAATATCTGGTTCACATATTTAGACTGATGGGCTAACCAGTCAGTGCCTGTGCTTTGTAGTACTGGCATTCTTGGTAAGGTTACATAAATATTGCTAAGAAATTGGAGGATGATGGTTTATGACCAGTTTTAATCACGGCTTTGACATTATCTTGGTATTCTATATAAGCAAATAATTCTGTTTGACTGAATCCTGCATAGCTGACTTGGTTCCTTTATGGACAAGAAATTTGAAACCTTCCTGCCTGTACCTTAATGAAAGCCATATGTTCATTCTCTCTCTCTCTGAAACCTCTCACACAGTACTGCAATTTCAAAAGAGAACCATTTTAAGAACTTATATCCCTCACTAAAGTCTAGTGATGACCTTCTCCTCTCAAAGAAGACTCCAAAGTTGGCCCTCAAAGTCCACAACAGAGGGTCTGGTTTTCAGAGTTTCCTTAATGAAGGTGCATGAGGTGTTTTTAGGACAATGTACACACACAACAAAAGAGATAGAGACCATCAGTAATACCAGCACAGTTAGAGATACGTAGTAGCATATTGATCACTGGTTTGGAACTCAGTCAACAGAGAAATGTTACAAAGGACAGAAATATTAGGGACACACAAGAAGTGGAATTCTGACAAGCCTTTAAGAAAATATTCAAACTCCCACTGTGCATGCCAAGTCGAGGAGTTCCAGATGTTACTTCTGCCATCCACATCTCACAGACTGATGTTACATGGATAGACAGATGCTGAAAACAGATAGGGATTTGCCTGAAGGAGAAGGGAAGGAGGGAAGGAGCAATAGAAAGCAGGAGAAATGTCCACCTTTATTTAATTTGTTAATGTAAAACGTTGTAAGAAAAAAAATAGATACAATACAGACAAGAGCAAAAGAATGCAGAATAAGAGCAGTAAGGAGCAAGACAGGATGATATTCTGAGCACAAATGGTGACTGTGGGCATATATTTAGTACAAGTATTGATAAGTTTTGAGCAGTGCCATATGATCGGACACAGAAAGCAAACACTGTCCTCTTCAGGTGATGATCACCCAGTTTGGAGCTTGAGATGATTTTAGCAGGCTTACATACCATTTACACATGTCAATGGCAGACTGTGGTGTAGTAAGGAAGGGTGGGGGAGGGGCAAACTGCCCTGGGCACTGTCTTGGTGGGGGCACCGACACCTCCCCTCCTCTCCCCCCCTGCCACACGTGTGCCTTCACTTCCCCCCCCCCCCAATACCTCTAGCTTTTCACCAGCGCGAGCAGCAGCTCCAACCAGCTTCTCATGCTGACCTCAGATCTCCCTCTGTCCACTTCCAGGTCCCGCAACCAGGCCAGTGAGGGCAGCAAGTTGGAGATGCTGCTTGCGTCAAGGAAGTTAAAGAGGTATGGGGAAAGAGAAGGGGCATGTGTGCATTGTGAGGGAGCAGGGAAAGAGCGGGTGGGGGGGCAGAGAAGAGGGTGGGGATACAACCTACCTGGGCACATCCCTTCCTCACTATACCACTGATGGCAGCTTTATACATATGGGGTCCGATATTCAGCATTTTGCTCACCACTGACATGGTTATTCTTGGGAATTCAAAGCTGGGACCTGTGTGGGCTTTGGTTTTAAATATCTGGCTATTTTTAGGCCGGCTAACACTAAAAATAGAACAAACTTTTATTTGGTCCCATTTACATGCTAAATTGACTCTGCTCCCAGAACGCCCCCGACATAGTCAACTTTGAGCTCGGTACTAAGCACGATATTCAGTGACATTTAGCTACTGTATGTACATACTCGTACCATTGAATATTAGCAACCAGCCCCAAACAAGTGATTTAACTGGTCAACGGCTGGCTACATTGCTTTGAATACCGGGCACATGGGTAAGTCTATAGCAGTGCACTCACAGTAGGTATTGTTATGATGGATGTTTTAAGCCTGCTCTATAAAAAAGAAAGTAAGCCCCTACTTTTCTTTATGAAATATGAGAGCAAGTGACAAAGAATGCACATAAATTTAGGTATGACCAGTTATATCAGTGTCATAGCATGAGCACATATTCTATTCCACATTTACCTGCATCAGGTTCTATGCAGATCACATATCAAGAGATCAGGCATCCCCAGGAATTTACCACTAGTTGAAAAGATTAATATAATAAAATTGACAATTAGTGATGTAAAATTAACATAAGCATTTCTTAAAATAGCAAGTCTTAAGAGTATTCTTTAAATAGTGCATAAGACGTTTCCCATTTAAATTAGAAGAGAATTCCAAATATGTGATGCTAAATAAACAAATCCTGAAGAATACATCCTTTTTAGAAGACTACCTTCAGGATTTGGAAAATGTAATAATAAGAGGTCCTGTAAGCTCTTTGATCTAATAGTTTTTGAGAAGCTGATAAAATCAGACATATATTCAGGAGCTTGACAATAAAGGATGTTAAAGATCATGACACATAACTAAATCGGATCTATGCCTCTATAGGTAGCCATTGCAACTCATTGAGCAAAGGAGTGGCCCTATATATTCTTTGGACTGGAAAAAAAATCAATCTTGTTGCCATGTTCTAAATGGTCTGTAACTTTATTTTTTAAACAATGATCTGGAACTGCCCAAATAAACTATATTGCAGTAGTCTAATTGAGTCAATACAAGACACTATATGGCCATTCTGAAGGCGTGGCATGGAAACTGAGTATGCGCAGGGGAGGAGCAGTGTCACAGCAGCGAATGTATATCATCACCAGCTGCAGCAAGTAGGGAAGTGATCTGTTCTGGCCACCAGAGGATCTCTTCAACTAGTAGAGCTTGGGGATGCCTGCCAGCCATAACAAGTGTGCCAAAATGTTGTGTGTGTCTGAGCCCAAAGTGGCTACGCCACTGAAATATATATGTATTCTGTATTTCAGAAACATTCTGCATCAGCATTTACCCTTCTTCCAAGTCACACATAACCCCCAGCTAGCATACTGCTTTGAGCTAAGGTGTGGAGGAATGCTTGAGTGGGGGATTGTGTTCAGCCGTGTGCGGCTCTCAGGCATTGGAAACCAACTTTGGTCTAAAGTTTGAGTTTTGAATCTCCATTCCTTAATCAGATCCATTCAAAGATGCAGATTTACAACATCTGACACTTACATATATAAAAAGTGCCATGTTTAAGAAGAAAAACTACATTTTTAACTGAATCTAGCACTATTTGTAGATGTTCAAAGCTCTGTCCAGCTATTTGCATGTCAGAACAAGACTGTCCATTTTCAGACCTATGCATTCACACTAAAGATGGCACTATTTAACTCAGTTTCATTAATAGTTGGGAGTTATACAACACAAGTCTCCAATACTTCACCCAACCTCCACAATATCCAACATCCCTCTCCACAAAATTACAAGTTAGAAACATAGAAACATAGAAAAAGATGGCAGAAAAGGGCTATAGCCCACCAAGTCTGCCCATTCCAAATACCCGCCCCCTGGTTTCACTCCCTTAGGGATCCCATGTGAATATCCCATTTTCTCTTAAAATCTGATACGCTGTTGGCCTCAATCACCTGCAGTGGGAGTCTGTTCCAATGATCCACCACTCTTTCAGTGAAGAAGTATTTTCTGGAGTCGCCATGGAACTTCCCTCCCCTGATTTTCAGCGGATGCCCCCTGGTGGTCGAGGGGCCCATGAGGTAGAAGATATCTTCTTCCGACTCAATACGGCCCGTGATGTACTTAAACGTTTCAATCATGTCTCCCCTCTCTCTTCGTTCCTCAAGTGAGTACAGCCTCAGTTTATTCAGTCTTTCTTCATATGTGAGATCCTTTAGCCCCAAGACCATCCTAGTGGCCATTCGTTGAACTGACTCAATTCTCTGCACATCCTTCCGGTAGTGTGGTCTCCAGAATTGAACACAATATTCCAAGTGAGGCCTCACCATGGACCTGTATAGCAGCATCATGACTTCAGGTCTCCTGCTGACAAAACCTCTACGGATACAACCCATCATTTACCTTGCCCTGGAGGAAGCTTTCTCCACTTGTTTGGCAGCCTTCATGTCATCACTAATGATCACCCCTAGATCACGTTCCGTCGTGGTCCTGGCCAAGGTCTCACCATTTAGTTCCACATGCTCTCATATATTTCAAATCTGGCAAAATGTGGCCTCAGGTACCCCTCCTCCACCCTTAGTAATGTTCAATAGAGGTAGGGATACCAGTGTTTTTATTCCTCATTGGCCCACATTCTTTTATTGCAGTTATTTAAGTAAACTTTTTTTAAACTTTTAAACTTTTTTATTCACCATAATCTTTTTAGAAGTTTTAGAAGTTTCCTTGAGATTATTCTATTTAAACATATTCAAATAAATTGTATACTTAGCTTAGTATGCTACTGGGTTACGTGATCCGACATGTTTCACAACAATTTGCTTTATCAAGGATCCCCCTGTAAAACATTAAAAAAAGCTTTCAGTACTTTATATCTTACTAAACAAACTCAGCCCAAACTTCTAATACCTTCCACCTTAACACACCCTTCAGTGCTTACCAGAGCTATTATGTCCACCATCTTACTCAGAGTTTTTTTGCTCCTTTTATAGTACTTTCTCCCATGACTAACACCCTTCCCCCATAGAGGAACTAGATCAATGTGGCCCATTCAACCTCAGAATTTAGGCCGTTTGGAGCCACCATATTGTGGAGGTTGGGTGAAGTATTGGAGACTTGCATTTTCAGGCCTAGACATCCTATTCCAAGTTATCTTCTCATTTATTTAACTTATTTTATATCCCATTCTGCCCACTGAGCTCAGAATAGCAGGTTAATACACAATTAACGGGTTACAATACATAATATAATGGGTTAAAACTTCTTATATCTTATCCATAAAATCCAATTTACATTTTTTTCTTTTCTATTTTTTTTAAGTGAGAGTGGGGTTTAAAAGCAATTTACTGTATCTAATATGGCAAGAACCTAATATCAGTGAGCATAAGAGGCACGGATTGAAAATACAGCCTTTCCAGTAGTTTTAGCATTTACAGCTCAGAGAGAACAAGAGGAGGGAGAACCCCAAGCACAAAGAATGCTTTTTCAGTCCTGTGATATCAAAGTGACATTCAGTGCGACTGGTGACATCGCTGCTGAACTAAAGAGGCACCTTTTGTGTTGGTCAGATGATATATTAAAGTGTCACACGAGGGGCAGATAAGAAAGAATCTTTGATTTAACTGATTGGTTGGTTATGATGCTATTGAGATGCAACCTGTAGAGTTTGGAGGAAACATCTTCAAAATGAAAGAAATAAAAACATTTCCAGCCCTGAGAAGTTTCTGCTTCAGTTTATTTCATTTGATATATCGCCTTATCAACTAAGGTCAAAGCGGTTCACACATTTTCTTTGTCAGGTACTCTAAGCGAAAAGAAAGTGGAAGGTCAATGAGAGGAAGTGATGGGTTAAATCTGTCAGGTCTTGCCAAGCAGCCTTCCTTCCAATTTCTAGTTCAATACTTTAACATAAAGGGAGAGGCACAAGGCTCTGTACAGAGTGAATAGGGACTAAACCTTCCCTTTGCCCTGCCATCCCAGCCTTGGTCCCTCCCCTCCCCCCAGCTTTGCATGCTTGAATTCTACCCCAAAGCCGTTCCTTCCTTTTTCTGCATTCCAGCATCCTAATTATCCACCTGCATCCCCCTGGGAGTCCTTGAACTTGAGCCCTTCTACAAGCCAGCACCAACAGAACATCCCAGAATTAACCCCTTGCAGCTCAAGTAGCTAGTTCAGATTTTGTAAACCAGAAAATCTTTTCTCTAGCTACATCTGAAAATGAAAATATTTTTAAATATTTCAGGCCCACAAAGCATCCAGGACTGACAGAGCTCCTAGAGCTCTCATCAGCCAAAGTATAAAAAAAACCAAAAAAACAAAGAGCACATTCCCTAGGCACCAAAATTGTTGTTCATCTTTTTAGGTACATTTTTAATTTAAAATTCCATGACAAGTTTCAAGTTTAATTATAAGTTTGATCAATTCACAGTTTCATACTTCAAAGCATAAGAACATAAGCAGTGCCTCTGCTGGGTCAGACCAGAGGTCCATCATGCCCAGCAGTCCGCTTACGCGGCGGCCCATCAGGTCCAGAACCTGTATGTAACCCTCTATCTATACCCTTCTATCCCCTTTTCCTTCAGAAAATTGTCCAATTCTTTCTTGAACTCCAATACCGTACCCTGTCCTGCATTCCAGGTGTCCACCACCCGTTGGGTGAAGAAGAACTTCCTAGCATTGGTTCTGAATCTGTCCCCTTTTAATTTTTACGAATGCCCTCTAGTTCTTATAGTTTTCGAAAGTTTGAAGAATCTGTCCCTCTCCACATTCTCTATGCCCTTCATGATCTTGTACAATATAAAAAATAGTGAAAATGGACTGCATTTATTTCAATAAGACGTGGACCAACAGACAAGTACAAGAGGGAAAAAGGGTGGAACTACAAATTAAATTAAAGAGAGACATAAAAAGGTAAAAACAGCACATTCTCTAGATACATTTTTAATTTAAGATTCTGTGACATCTTCTTAACCAGTATAGAAAACCCAACTGTTTGCCATCATAAATTTCACCTTATCATATCAGCCCTGCAATGAGACATGTTTCTATAATGCTATCAGGTGTTCCCACCACTTTACAGAGGCACATAAGAGGCAGGACTGCTCCTTGGACCTTATAGTCTAGTCAAAACAGATAAAAACTAATGAGGCCAAGAAGAGTTAACCAGGTGGCACTTAAGGTCTTTTTACTAAACTGCGGCAAAAAGTGACTTTAATGCATCCGTTTACTGTATGTGTTTTTTCCATTCACTAAAGCTATTTTTACTGCAGCTGCAAAATGGCTGATTTCTTATTGTTTTCAGTCTAAGGCCCTGCCCTATTCCTGCCATTATTGTGTAGCACTTACCATTTTGTTTTATTTCCTTAGATGTCTCTGGTGTTTTCGATACTGTTAATTTGGAGCTCTTCTAAAACTGTCGAAACTTGGGCTTGATGGTGATGTGTTTTTTTGGTTTTCCTCCTACCTTATAGGGTGGTCCTTTAGTGTTCGGAAAGGTCAGTTGGTTTCTGATAGAAAAGCTGTCAGGAAAGGTGTGCCTCAGGGATCAGCCCTATCAACATTGCTGTTCAACATCTATATGTCTACCTTGGGTATAAGGTTTCGGTCTTTGGGCGTTGACTACCGGATATATAGATGATATTTTGGTTTTCTTCCCTATGAAGGGGTATTTTCAGGAATCTGAGTGGACTTTGACTGAGGTCTGTAACTGGATAAATGATCATGGCTTACAGTTGAATGTGGAGAAGATTGAGATTATGATTGTGGGTAATGATTGTGAAGAGAAATTGCCTGACACGTTTCGGGTCATGGGAACTCAATTGATGGTGAAGAATGAGATGACCATTCTGGGTATTAACTTGGACTCTGCCCTTTCAATGGGGAAGCAGATTCTTAAGGTGATCCAGCGTGGTTGTGCTCATTTGCACATTTTGTATAGACTGAAATCGATGCTTTCGCCACATGCTTTTCAATCTGTGGTTCAGGCTTTGGTCTTGTCCCATTTGGATTATTTTAACATGTTGTATATCAGTTTGACTAAGACAAAGATTAAATCCTTGCAGCTATTCATGAATTCTGCAGCAAGATTAATAGCGGGTATCTCAAAACCAGATCATATTACTCCAATTTTGAAATCCTAGCACTGGCTTCCTGTCCAGCAGAGATTACTATACAAAGTGCTTTCCACTGTTCATCAAGTGTTATACCCATCTGCTCCGGTATGTTTCCTAAATCTTTGGGAAATTTACCAACCACCCTGTAAATTCTAATCTAATCTAATCTTCCATTTGTGAGTCGCACAAACCTGTATAAGCTCTAGGCGACTGACAGAGATCAGGAGGGGAAAGGGGGAGAGGAGCAAGGGAGGGATAAGTGAAGGTAGGGGAGGGTGTAGAAAGAAAGCATATAGCATTAGTTGTCAAAGAGATGAGTTTTCAACTTTTTCTAGAAGACGGTGTAGTTGGCCTCTTTCCTGATAGCTTCTGGGAGGTAATTCCTTTTACTCCCAGATAGGTTAGCATGGAGTTGAAGATTCGACTGTAGTGAATGTTTGTGGAAGGCAGATTTAGCTGAATTCTGTTTAGGATTTTTCTGGATGTGGATCAAGCCGTTGATAATAGCTGGATAATGGGAGCAGCTGAGTTTCCATGCAATATGTGGTGTAGGATGCATGATATTTTGAAGTTTATCCGGGATGATATTGGAAGCCAGTGTAACTGTTTGACGAAGGTTGAGATCGAATCGAAAATTGAGATTTGAGGGTGGTATGTGGCTGATTAGTGTCAAAGAAGATAGAATTCATTATGTGAAAATGAATAATTCCATGTTTTCTATTGTTGGAGTAAAACATTGGAATTCTCTTCCCATGGCTTTTAGATTGTGTGAAAATTGTATGTGGTTTAAGAAACTGCTAAAGACACAATTATCTGTAGATGCCTTTATTTGATGTTTATAGGGTGGCCATTGCTTTTCATGATGTTCTATTATGCTCTCTGGGGTTGAGAGATGCAGAAGATGTCTAGACTAGTATGTTATTGTAACATTCTTAGGTTTAATTGATGTTTGTTTTGTGCACTGTTTGTTTTTAATATTATGCATGTTCCTCCTGTTCACCGCCTAGATTTTAAGCGGTTTATACATTTTTAAAATAAATAACACTTATTTTATATGTGGCAAAGGCTCACACTGTAATCCTACGCCCTACCCAGTTAGCATGCACTAATGGGGATGCACTAACTGATTAGCATAGGAACACTCACTCTCCACTCCCCCAGACACATCCCCTCCAGAAAATTAAAATATATTTTTTAACCCCATGTGTATAAGTGCCAGCACTTGTGTGGAAGTTGTGAAATCACCATTTCTACATTTAATCATTGGCACTCATACTTGGAAGCTGTTGAGTGGTGGCGCTCTTTTTTTCTACATGTATTTGATGAAATCACTTCTCCCACCATATGTTCTTGTGTCCTTATAAGTAGCGTATATAAGGCTCTGCATTTGGCAGAGCCTTTTGCAAAATGTTTGCAAAATGTGAATATCCTGACCTGGATGTCCCATTTCCCACATAAAGACCCCTGTATGGTATGGGGAATGGGGCAGAGGAAGGCTGTGGTTAATCAGACAGGTGGGTGAAGTAAGGACCAGTAGAGGGCAAGGATTCACATGCCACCATCTGAGATGCTGTTTATGTAACAGATGTTACAGTAATTTTCTGTAATTATATTAACAATGAAAACAATTATTTTTCCATATTTCCAGGGGGCCATTTTCCCCAAATTACTGTAAGGCTGCATCATAGAGAAAATTCCCCCAGGAATAGTCACTGTTTCCCCTGTAGCTAGTCAGTAGAATAATCCATAATCATTTACATCATAGGCAGTTATGGTAATGTACTGTGCTGATGGTGCAGCCGAGGGAGCTATTACAGAGAAGGAGGGCTGCCAGCCTGCAGTCTCCATCATGACTATGTCTGACAGCAAGAACAGAAGCTCCATGTCCTTGGCACAGAAACAGAGGACAATGAACTTAAGACCGAGGGACCTCAGCATTTACATGTGGAATGGTCACATAAATATTAGCACCTGTGTTAAAAAATGCATGTAAGAACAGATTGTTTAAAGAAAAAGGAAGAAAGTCAGGCAGCTGTTCTGAAAACCAGCACTACCGTGTGAGTTTTTAATGAGGGCAATGTCAGAACTAGGAGGGATAAAGAGTTTGTGTTCAGTGAAAATCAAAAGCAGAATGCATTTAGTCGGCATTTACTGAGCATAAACACATATTAAGATTTGGTCTGTAAGTGATGTTAGCTTGGATCCATTATAGTTATAGTTTATTTAAAATTTGATGTACTGCCTTTCGATGAGCCACACAGAGTGCTTTACAATACATAAACCCCCCCCCCAATTCTATAAAAAGCACTACAAATTTGGACTCCTGCAGAATTTGGGCAAGCAATATAATTGAATAACATAGTAAATGACTAACGTGACCATTTATTTTTTTTCATCAAAACGGGACATCTACTGATTTTCAGTCCCGCCCCTAATCCCGCCCTAGCCCTGTCCCGCCCCCAATTTCTTCCATTCATTTTTCATGTACACACAATATTTTATTAATTCATAATGATAACCATAAAATAAAAAAAACAAAGCACACTGTATGCAGAAAAAATGTTAATTATCATTTATATTCATTTTTTTTTTCAGAGGTCCAGACAGATGACTTTAAAATATTCAATATCACCTCAGTAACAACTATAGAAAAATAGACAAATATAGTGCAAAATATAGACAGCAAATATAAATTCTCAACACTGACACATTTTGATCACTAAATTGAAAATAAAATCATTTTTCCTACCTTTGTTGTCTGGTGAGTCTCTGATTGCACTTCCTTCTAACGGTGCATCCTTTCTTTCATTTCTTTCTTTCTCTCTCCATGCCCCCCTTTCTTTATGTCTTTATTTCTCTCTCCCTGCCTCCCCCCACGCCACCACCACCGCAGACAATTTCTCTCTGCTTCCACCCTGCCGATGCCGACGCAGCAAAAGGGCCAGGTGAGGTGAGTGCAGCGACTGCACAACGGCCAGCCCAGAAGCCTTCCCCTGACATCAATTATGACGTCAAAGAGGACGTTCTGGGCCAGCCAATCACTGCCTGGCTGGCCTGGACCTTCCTCTCTGACGTCAGAATTGACGTTGGGGAGAAGGCTTCTGGGCTGGCTGTTGTGCAGTCGCTGTACTTGCCTCACCTGGCCCTGTTGCTGTGTCAGTGGTGGGGAAGCAGGGAGAGAGTCCAGGCTCCGCGATCGCCTGTCTCGTCCCCATGTACAGCTTTGGGCCGCTCTCTCTGAAAACGGGACATTTCAGCTCCCAAAGTTGTGCGTGGGGACAGCGGGACAGGGGATCTAAAAACGGGATGGTCCCATTCAAAACAGGACGTATGGTCACATTATAAATGACGGCAGGTGTTGGACCTGTGTGGTCCATCCAGTCTACCCAACAGTCACATTTATTCTCAAGGCAACAAACCAGTAATTACTCATTTTGCTTGCTAAGTTTCAGTATAAGATATCCTCCCCCCCCTCAAGATAAGTAACTCAGACAATTTGAACGTGGTATAAAATACGTACTTATCATTGCTCTTGATCCTTTTTGCTGCACATGGGTTGGAGACCAAGAAGTCTGTCTGGCACTGGCTACACCGCCCCACACTGCCCCATGCCTGGAGTTGCTGTAATAGCTAACTTCCCGTCCCCCCAAATCAAACTTGCCATATACAGGACACAGACTATAGAAGTCCATCTGGCATCATCTTCCTTCCCCACTGCTGGTCTTCTATTTAAGTACCACTCCTGCACATCATAAATGAAGATATAATCTGTAGAGTTTTGTGTCAAAGCTATCCGCTTTCTGTTTAGGGATCTTATGGTATAGATTATTTATTTATTTATTTATTTCCTGCTCTATCGATATAATTATAGACAGATTACATGATCACATTCACAATTTATGAAAACATAAAACAAGAATAACAATTAATAACAATCATACACTACATAAACCCCCCACAATAGTTTCACTCACTAGATTCAGTCAAGATAAAAACTAATATTATTTCCACAAAACAGGAAATTATTCAGCCTTCATAGACAGCACATATTAGTTGAATAATGCTCCATCATTTTTTTATCCCTCTTTAAATAATTGTGTTTATAATATGGTCTTAAATTTCTTCAAATTCTACAACAACCACATATCATCTGGGATAACATTCTACAACTGAGGACCTTCGATATAAAACTGAATTTCTATATTTATGTAAGTATACAGAGTGAAAAGAAGGTACATTCAACCTATTTAAAGTTGTTGAATGTATTAATATGGAAGGTTGATGGGGATGAAGAAGCAATAACAGGAGAAATATTTAACACTTTTAATGCCATCAAAATAATTTTATAAAGAATATGAAATTCTACAACTAACCAATGAAGGGCTATAAATAATGGAGTAATATGTTTCAACTTTGATGATCCAAAAATCACTCTAGCTACTGAATTTTGAGCTGACTGAAGGGATTTTAAATAGAAATTCCAAGCAACAAATTATTACAATAGTCAAAGTGTGGGATTACAGAACTTTGAACAACCATATGAAAATTTCCCAGTGTTAAAAAAATCCTTTGTCTGATATAATTACCTCTCCTCGTGGTTATGGTCCTGGGATGGATTGGGCCCTTGGCAAAATATGCTCTATTTCAGAAATAAAATGGAAATTGAATGATTTTGGGGTTTTTTTTGAGTGGGGAGCAGAGATGGGGTGAGATATGGAAACCTTAATTATAGTATAAACACATGTGTTGCTATATTTGCAACAAAAAAAAATAAAAAAATTGCAGTGCAGAGAGGAAGGAGGAAAGGGTTTTCAATTTCATAGCATCCAAGACTTAAATCTAACATATAAGGACACACTGATTTTGCAATTAAACCTGTGAAGTACCATAAAAAACACACCCCAGAATAGCATCCTAAAATATTCAGAGACCCAGCTGTTCAAAGACGATGTTCCTGCCTCCAATAGAGACACTTCCTCCCATTTTAATGAGAGCTTACTGCTGTGCCAAGTGGAGACAGCATTGCATAGTTTTGTTCTATCGATTTAAAATCTCTAGATAGGCACATAACCTGTGAGGCTTGTGTGTTAGTGGGTTTCACACAAAACTCAAGTGGAATGACTTGAGTTCATGCTAGGCTTCAAGGAACTCTAGTCTGCATCCCACGCCTATTATGACATCATTAAATTCTTCAGATCTACACAAACCATCAAATATGAGTTACACCAGTCAGATCAAATGCATCCTAATTCATCTCATCCATGACCAGTTTGCTTTTGCCATTCTCTCACGTGGTTCATTGCAGCTTTGTGTTTCAGCAGAGATTATGGATAAAATAGTGTGATTGTCGTAATTGTCCAACTGAAGCTACAGAAATAAAGGCTAATTAATGCAAACAGAAATATGGACTAGCTGGACAAGCTGTTGGGAGCTAGTTCCCTTCCTCTGGTCAGGACAGGGGTTATGAGACCTTCATTATTTCCAGGAGTGACCAGACAGCACAAGTCTCTGCTTTTCTGCAGCTGTAAAGCAGCAGAACCATACTACATTCTTTTGGGTTCCTCTCAATGAATGCAGGTGCCCATCTCTGCTTTCTCTGTCAGAACAGAAATGTGATTTAATGAGTGGACTCCAGTGAACTGATACACAAGTTAACACACAGAGTGTCTAAAATGAAGCATCTGGAAGGAGCTTATTCTATACAAGGTGTCTACTGTATAGAATACTGGCTTCCCTGGCCATATACACATATTTAGGCATGAACACTTGTGCCAGTCAGTGACATAGCATTTGGGGTGGTAGCACCCCGCATTGCCGCTCTGTGCATCCCCCACTCTTCTCCAATGCTTGAGCGTCTCCCTCCACACACACACATACCTCTTGACATGTTCTCTGGTGTGAGCTGCATCTTCCACTTTCTTCTGGCACTGGCCTCAGCTCCCTTTTGATGTCATGATCTGGTCCTGTGAGCAGGAAGTGATGTCAGAAGGAAGCCAAGGCCAGCAAGAGCAGCATGTGGTAGATGCTGCTCGCGCCAGTGAACATTTAAAGAAGTATGCGGGGGGGGGGGGGGATGAGAGGAGGAGAGGCGCCAGTATGCCCCACAAAGATGATGCCCAGGGTGGTCTGCCTTGCCCCTTTCTATACCACAGCTGCCAGCCATGTTGTACATGCTAGTGCCCAAATGGCAGAGATGTGTGTAAATTATAGCATTCTATCACATACATGCATTAATGAACCCATGTGTACACCCCCCTTGCAAACACCAGCTATGGAAGTTAAGTAGATATCGTATCACTTTTCTAAAAACACCCGGGCTATTGTTAAAACACTGGGTTTTCTGAAGTCTAGGGTGGACTATTAATGGAGGCACCATTTCTCTCACCACCATTTCTTTCCTCCATCCTGCCCCCTGAGATAAGCCACATTGCTCTCCTCCACTTTCTACTCCCCTCATGATGACTGGATCTATCCTATCTCTCCTGGTGGTTATGACCCTGGGACGATGTGGGGCCTGAGCATCTGTGCACATTCAAGGCTCTGTAATGGCCCAGCACCAGAACTGAGAGAAAAGTTCAAAAGAGAGTTCCAGTCATCATAGGGGGTGGGGTAAAAGAGTGGAGGAGAGCAATGCCAGTTACTTTGAATTCTGGGGGTGGGTTATTATTGGAGGAATCTAAAGTTTTAAGATGAAATTTACAGGGTTTTTCAATTGGGGGGGGGGGGTTAGGCTATTATTAGAGATGGGCTTTTATTAGAAATAATACTGTATTTGCAGAATGGCACTTAGGCAGAATTTGGCCATTTACAATTTCTGCTAATGTGCAAACACAGCCATGTAAATGCCATTGTCTTAAATATATACATGCATATTAGCACCTATGTTAGAGAATTGTCCCTAAGAGGGTAATTTATAGAAGGGTGCCTAGTTTAAGAAGCCAAATAAGTGTTATTTAAAAATGTTAGGTGTTATTTAAAAGAGGCATAGATACTTACATGCATGTAGAAAATAGTAGTGTAAGTGGCAGAAAACATAGCAACATTTTAGGCACTGTTACACCTGCCTGAGAGAGAGAATAGTTAAGCGCTAGAATGTGTTGCCATTGCCAGAGGATGTGGTAAGAGCAGTTAATGTAGCTGTTTTTTTAAAAAAAGGGTTTGGACAAGTTCCTGGAAGAAAAGTCCGTAGTCTGCTGTTGAGACAGACATGGGAGTGGATCGGTGGCATGGAATGCTGCAACAATTTGGGTTTTTGCCAGGTACATGACTTAGATTGGCCTCCGTGAAGATGGGCTACTGGGCTATATGGACCATTGATCTGATCCAGTAAGGCTATTTTTATGTTCTTATGCGAGCCAAATATAGGACAGTCAAGCCATTGTGACATCACTGATGAGGTTGGCTCTTAGGCATTAGTGGAATGAGGCATTATGCATCACTATCAGCTCTGGAATGCTGCTATTATTTGGGTTTTTGCCAGGTACTTGTGACTTGGATTGGCCTCCATGAAGACAGGATACTGGGCTAGATGGACCATTGGTCTGACCTAGTAAGTCTATTCTTATGTTTACCTAGATTATTTAAGCATGCATGCAAATTAGCATATTTATACTATACCCATGCACTTAAAAACTGGCCAAACGCTGCCCCCATATATGTACAATCATATCAGCACATACTTTTAAACCAGTCAGAATATTTTAATATGCCATATATGTGTGCGTGTGGCCACACACGTGCAAATGACTTTATAAATGACCCCCTAAGATAGTGGTATCCAGTGCGTGACCCCCAAAGTCCTTCATTCTAGCCCTGTTGGCGGAAATGCTCTTCAAATCCTATAAATGTGTTAATTTCAATCTTGCTCACTTGATATAGTTAACTGCATCTCATTTATGGAATTTGCTATTGTTGACAATCCAAAATAATGTGAGTTTTGAAAATATATCCTTGAAGTGTTGTAGAATCAATAATTTGTATCGCAATCTATGAAAAGGTGATGGAGACAGAAAGGGAGTGGTAAAGGAGGAAAAAGAGGTAGCTGATAGGTTAAACAGGTTCTTCTCGTCAGTCTTCACAAGCAAGGACAAATCCAATGTATCAGAACCCGAAGAGATCATAAGTGGAGACCAAGAAGAAAAACTGTCGCAAATAGAGGTAAGCCATGAGGATGTCCTGCAAAAGATAGATAGATTGAAAAGCGACAAATCACCGGGCACGGACGGAATCCACCCAAGACTATTAAAAGAATTAAGAAACGAAATAGCAGAAACACTTCGACAAATTTGCAACCTATCCTTGAAAACTGGGGAGATCTCGGAGGACTGGAAAATAGCAAATGTTACACCTATCTTTAAAAAGGGATCGAGGGGTGACCCGGGGAACTACAGGCCGGTAAGCTTGACTTCAGTTCCGGGCAAGATGGTAGAAGCGCTGATAAAAGACAGCATCTGTGAGCACATAGAAAAAAATGGACAAATGAAAGCGAGCCAGCATGGCTTCTGCAAGGGAAGATCGTGCCAAATGAACTTACTGCATTCTTTGAAAAAGACTTGGGTGTGCTGGTGGATACAACAATGAAGTCAACGGCACAATGCGCAGCAGCCGCAAAGAAAGCAAACAGAATGTTGGGTATTATTAAAAAGGATATTACAACAAGAACGAAGGAAGTCATCATGCCACTGTATCGTGCGATGGTGCGCCCGCATCTGGAGTACTGTGTCCAATATTGGTCACCATACCTTAAGAAGGACATGGCGATACTTGAGAGGGTTCAGAGAAGAGCGACTAAACTAAACTAAACTAAACCTTAGGTTTGTATACCGCGCCATCTCCGCATGCGTAGAGCTTGGCACGGTTTACAGAATTAGGATAGAAAGGAACTCCAGAAGAAGAGGGGTTATAGAAAGGAACTAAGAGGGTAGAGAGGGGCCAGGGTACCAGAGAGCGGGAGGTGTTAGATTTTTGAAAAGAGCCAAGTTTTCAGGTGTTTGCGGAAAAGTTGGAGGGAGTTTGAATTTCTGAGCGGGGATGTGAGGTTGTTCCAGAGTTCTGTGATTCTAAAGGGGAGAGATGTTCCTAGTTTTCCTGGGCGGGATATACCTTTTGTAGAGAGGAATGATAGTTTCAGTTTTTGGGAGGATCTGGAGGAGTTAGGGTTTGAGGAGTTCCAAAGGAGTGGAATAACGGGAGGAAGGATGCCGTGTAGGATCTTGAACGCTAAGCAGGCACATTTAAAGAGGATTCTGGAATGTACTGGAAGCCAGTGAAGCTTGGAGAGACGTGGTCGAACTTGCCTTTTGCGAAAATAAGCTTAGCCGCGGCATTCTGAATTAGCTGAAGTCTGTAGAGGTTTTTCTTAGTTAGGCTTATATAGATGGAGTTGCAATAGTCCAGTCTAGAGAGGATGGTGGATTGAACAAGGACGGCGAAGTGAGAATGATGAAAGCAGGATCTCACATTCCTCAGCATATGAAGGCTAAAGAAGCATTTTTTTATCAAGGAGTTGAGGTGGTCATTGAAGGAGAGAGAAGAGTCTATGATGATGCCCAGGACTTTGCTTGAAAATTCAAGATGAAGAGTGGGGCCCTAAGATAATGGGATGGAGGTGGGTAAATGATCTAATATTGGGCCAAGCCAAAGTAATTTTGTTTTGGACTCATTCTGTTTCATTTGTACAGATTGGGCCCAGGATTGGAGGTTCATTATACATGCGGATATGTTTCCAGCGAGGTTAGTAAGGTTCGAGTCAGTCTCAAGGAGGATGAGGATCTCGTCAGCATAGGTATAGAGAGTTTCAAGGGGGGAAAGATGGAGGAGTTTCAGAGAGGACATGTAAATATTGAAAAGAATAGGAGAGAGGGGTGAGCCTTGAGGGACTCCACATATCGGATTCCAGGGGGAGGATAAGGTACCGTTTATGTTAACGGTGTAGAAGCGGGAACGTAGGAATTTCGAGAACCAATCTAGGACTGTGGAGCTTATGCCTATTTCGGAGAGTTGGCAGATTAGGATATCATGATGGACGACGTCGAAAGCTGCGGAGAGGTCGAATTGTAGAAGCACAGCGAATTTTTTGCGAGAATGGAGTTGTTGCACTTTAGAGATTAGTGATGCCAATAGGGATTCGGTGCTAAAGTTGGGTCTGAAGCCGAATTGATGTGGTAGGAAATAGAGAATCTTTCTAGATAGGATGAGAGTTGAGTGGATATGATAGATTCTAACATCTTGGTTAGGAGAGGTATATTTGCTATTGGACGGTAATTGGATGGTATGGAGGGGTCAAGGTTGGTCTTTTTCAGTAGAGGAGTCAGAGCAATGTGTCCCATTTCGGAGGAGAAAAGGCCCGATGATAGGGCAGAGTTTATAAGATTGGTGAGGGAAGCGATGGCCTGTGTAGAGATATTCTTAAATAGGTAGGAGGGGAAAATGATAAAAGGTATGGAAAACCTTCCATGTGCAGACAGGTTAGAAAGGCTGGGGCAGAGGAGACATGATAGAGACTTTCAAGATCCTGAAAGGCATAGAGAATGTAGAGAGGGACAGATTCTTCAGCCTATTGGGAACCACAAGAACAAGGGGGCACTCGGAGAAATTGAACCAATGCTAAGAAGTTCTTTTTCACTCAGAGGGTGGTGGGTACCTGGAATGTGCTTCCGGAGGTTGTGATAGGACAGAGTACACTACGGGGTTTTAAAGAAGGATTGGATAAATTCCTGAAGGATGCGGGGATTGAGGGATACAGATAGAGGTAGAGATGGGATTATGAAAGGGTATAGATAGAAGCATAAAGGGGAATAAAGGGTTTTAGACAAGGATCACCTTAAAGGTGATGGACCTGATGTGCCGCCGCGGGAGCGGACTGCTGAGCATGATGAACCTCTGGTCTGACCCAGCGGAGGCAACTTCTTATGTTCTTATGTTCTTATGTACCAGGTCTTAGTGCATGCTTACTTGAGAAATGAGGCAACAATGTCAGTTGGGTTCTATTTATTTGTTGTTGAATTATATTGCTAATTGAAACGGTATATCTCTGGCAAATGAAATGATAGGAAGATGTGCTTTGTTGTATTTGATCAAAATAAAGCTTCACAAACTTTCTCAGTATTATTCACACAACAATCTTTACTTGCTCCCAATATTTCAGTGTGAAGAAAAAATACAAACGTGCAAAAGCTACTGATATTTATAGGGATCTTCAGACTACCCTTTGAGTAATATAACTCAAGACGGTTTCAATCCTCATTGATCCCAATGATATAAGCTTGAAAATATTGATTTTGCTTTAAATATTCTTTACTTATGCATTTTTCTTATACGTTTAACGGAAACATATAAGAAAAATATATAAGAAAAATGCATAAGTAAAGAATATTTAAAGCAAAATCAATATTTTTAAGCTTATACTGTTGGGATCATTAAGGATTGAAACCGCCTTGAGTTATATTACTCGAGGGGTGGTCTGAGGATCCCTATAAATATCAGTAGCTTTTGCACGTTTGATATATTGGGAGCAAGTGAAGATTGTTGTTGCATTTGAATCAGCATCTTCTTGATTACTTAGCCAGCTGAATAATTCAATTTCTAAGACTTGGGCCCTTTTCTTGGATTATGACACATTCATATGTTTAATGCCCAGTCTAAACAAGCAGGTCAAGATGGTTCACAAAATGTGTAAATTTGAAATCCTTGGTGGCCCTCAGAGCTTTCTCATTTTCACATTGTGGTCCTTAAATTTATTATTTTTGTTGTAAGATGGCGTCCGTATAGGACATAGGGCTATAGTGCCCCCTTAATTATTTTTTAGTTTATATTTTTATGTTGGTTTACTCTATCCTGTTAATTGTTTTTTTCTTTATTAGCTTTATTTTGTCAGTTTTCTTTGTTTTTATTTACTTTTTGGTTTCAAAAACAGACCATTAACGAACTGTTATTAAAGTTTGGAATTCAACAGTTTACTGTTTAATGGTCGAGAGGCCTTATTCCTACTGAAGCCCATCCTACCTGTTTCATGGGGAGTGAGGCATTGCTTGACTCCGCTTTGAGAGCTCAGGCTTTGCTTTGTGCTGTCTTGACTTGTACCAGCTTTGCTTCATCCAGCTGTTTCCTACATTGTGTCGGATGGTATCATCCGTATCTGCCTGCTTAGTGTTGGGTGTCTCCTCCTTCGCACTGGCTGGTTCTTTCATTGTGCCAGTTGGTGTTTCTCGTCGGGGTTTTTGCAGGGGCCCTTCCTATCCTGCCTGCCGATGCTGGTCAAAGTTTGCAGCTCACCTCATTCAATGTTGTGATGGTGGATCCATTGGAGAATGGGCCCTGTCTGTCTTTCTGTGCCAGCTGTTTTCCTACTTCTGAGTTGCTCCTGCGTGCTCCGAACTTGGTGAGACCAGAGGTTTGGATCCTGTGAGAGAAATTGTTTCCTGGCAGCATTGAAGTATTGATACATCCAGTTTCCAGCTGTGTGAGGATGGTCCATCACTCTTATAATAACTTCTTTTTAGATCAGGCCATTGGAATTCCAGCTCGTTGTGGCCATGTTTATTTTTGTTAATTTTTTGAATTTTTCTTTTTGTCTCTTAGTTTTGTTTTAAAGGATACCTCAGTATTATTTTATATGCTTTATTTAGTATTCTTTTGTTTCTTTCATTTGGTTTTCTTTATTAGTAAACTTTAAATTATTGAATTTATTTGGTCTTTTAATTTTTATTTTTTTAGTAAGTAAGCAATTGTTTATTCAGGTGCTTTAGTTAGATTGTGAGCCTTATCGGACAGTTAGTATTGTTTTTACAAGCACCTTGTTTGTGAACCGCTGTGAACTTCGAAGAGGTATTGTCTATATACAAATAAAAATTGTATTGTATTGTATTAAATGGAAAAGGTTGGAGACCACTTCCCTAAGGACCCAGAATCTTCAGTGATCCCATACTTCTGAATACAGCAGCAATATAAATTAGCTATAATCTAGACTTGCTGCTTTCTGGTTTTGTTGATGAAAATTAATGTGTGCCAGAGTTGCTCATTTAGGGCCAAATTCTATAAACAGCACAGTCAATTACTGCACTGATTAAAGCCAATTAAAGCAATTCAATTAAGCAGCGGTAAGGCGCCTACCACCACCTAACTTATGGCGCCATTCATAGAATATGGCCACTAAACTCTATTCTCAACCTTCTTGATCTTTCTGATGATTTTGACACTGTTAATCACCACGTTGATACAATGTCCTTCCTTGGGTTTCAGGGCTCTGTTATTTCTTTGTTTTCTTCTTATCTTTTTCATTGCACTTTTAGTGTATGCTCTGGCGAATTCTCCAGAACCGATATCTCGCTATTGATCAGCGTAGCCCAGGTCTCTGTGCTGGGACCTTTTCTTTTTTTCCATCTACCCTTGGTGCTCTGATCTCATCCCATGATTTTCAGTTTCATCTCTATGCTGATGACTCACAGATTTACATCTGTACACCTGACGTTTCTACAGGAATCTCAGCCCGAATCACAACCTACATGTTCGACATTGCCACCTGGATGTCTCACCACCATTTCAAACTAAACATGGCCAAGACTGAGCTTTTTATCTTTCCTCTTAAGCCCACCTCTCCTCTTCCCCCATTCTCTATTCCTATGGATAACACTCTTATCCTCCCTGTCTTGTCAGCTTGCAACCTTGGGGTCATCTTTGACTCATCTCTCTCCTCTACACAAATTCAACAGACCTCTAAAGCCTGCTGTTTCTTTCTCTATGATATTGTCAAAATCCAGCCTTTCCTGTCTGATCACACTACCAAAACCCTTATCTACATTTTCATCACCTCTCACCTAGATTACTGCAACTTGCTTCTCATAGGTCTGCTAAACCATCTTTCTCCCCTTTCAATCTGTTGCATGGCTTATATGCTGCCACTGTCACTATGCTCACGTTACCCCTCTCCTCAAGTAATTCTGTTGACTCCCTATCCACTTCCACATACGTTCAAACCCCTCTTATTGACTTACAAGTGTGTTCACTCTGCAGCTCCTCAGTATCTCTCCTCTCTTATCTCTCCCTATGCTCATCCCCGGGAACTCCATTCATCAGGTAAGTCTCTCTTAACTGTACCCTTCTCCTCTGCTGCCAACTCCAGACTCCGTCCCTTCTATCTTGCTGCACCGTATGCTCCATCTCTGGCGGTGTTCAAATCCAGGCTAAATCCCACGTTTTCAAGGCTGCTTTTAACTCCTAACTCCAGTCCATGTCTATTTTGCCACTCCCTCTGTAATTCCCTACCCCTACCCTGTCCTGTTTGTCTGATTAGATTGGTAAGATTTGTCGAGAAGGGATTGCCTCTTACATGGTTAATGTAATATACAACGCTGAATGCATCTGGAAGCGCTATAGAAATGATTAGTAGTAGTAAACATTTTTTTCCTGGAGGTTTGAATTTGTGGGCACAATTTATGTTCACAGTTGTAGATGTTAACTCTTTGCTTTTATGCAAATGGTTTGCCACCAAGTTGCTCTCACATCTTTGGTTAACGCAGAATGTCGCTGAAGTAGTATCCATTACATCATCCATCATTTTAACCTTTGCGTTCATGCTCACTGCTATGAAGTTACTCATGTTTTACAGGACTAGGGGGTGAGAAGGTGGCATAGAGTCTATAATCTCAACACTGAAAATGTGTCCATGCATTTAAAAGCTATTAAATAGCATCATTCCTCAAACTCCATTGTAAAGAATATTGTAGAGAAGCAGAAGTTGCTGCAAAGGAAATACAGAAACCTACTCATGATTTCATCCTACCCCTCCCCATTGCTTTTTCTTTGTGTTTTCTCTCCTTTAATATACCTTATTGTAGTTCACCCTTAATCCTTCTGTGCCATGTTAGTCCGTTCTGTCTTTGTATTTGATAATATGTATTTTTGTTGTGTACCCCCTGATTATAAATATTTTATATAATTGCTTAGTATTACGATAGGCGATATATCAAACAATCTTTAAACTTGAAACTAGAACTAGAACTTGGAGCCCCAGACCATACAGTACCAATATGGACCTACCTTGTGAGACTAAAAAGCATGAGACAACATGCAGAGAAGTTAATATGGACAAGACGGCATGAATCCAGATTGCTAAATGATGGTGGATTCCTGTCGGTCATGCATAGTTGGCAGTGGATAACCACAAGCAGCTCCATTCCTTTTGGTAGATCTTCCCTGGTGTAGGGCTTGGCTTGGCTTGGCTCTTGGCCCTTGGCATGGTGTATATTTTTGTCTGAGCTCTTTTCTCAGCCTGGATGCCAAGAGAGCCCATGAAAATGGAGCTTCCACCACTCGTAAGTTTAGATCAACCAGGTGCACCGATGAAAGAATTCTTCTTGAGTTGCAGCATTTTCTTGGGATTACCTTTCCTAAAACAAATCTATTCACCGTGGAAACTAAAGCCTTTCTTCCCTGAGAAGCTGCTTTTGTGTAACCCTTCCATCCGAGCCAGGCACCTGCGAAGCCTGAGCACAGGTCAGGAAATGCAATGCAAAAGGTCTGGCATTGAAGTTCACCTCTTAAAAGGAAACCCTGTGAGCTGTAGGCTGCTTGGGAAGAGCAGATGGTAAGCATTATTCACCCTGAAATTTCTGTCTCTACAGTGGTCACTCAGTTCAGCACAGAGATTTAGTAGCCTTAATGAATCTGGAGGAAAGTGTTTTGGTTTTTTTTTAGATTGCAATACTTTACTGTAGACCTCAAGCAGGGTTATCCAAAGACGTAGTGATGTGAATGTCCTTTTAGAATCATGTAGGCTCTTTCTCCAGACATGAAGACACTCCCATCATCATCATCCACCCTTTTGTTTGATTGGTTTATACAGGGCCTATGATGTAGCCAACATAGTCCAAGATGCTTATCTTGGTATAAGTAAAGTTGCATGCTTTTTTTTTAAAGAAATATATATATGTTCTAGATCTATTCAGTGTAAGAGACAAATTAATTCCAAGGAGGTCAAAGATTCCAATAGCACTGAAAGTGTCATGGAATGGACAATTGCTACAAAGTAAAAAATTGTGTACAATGATCCACAGAATAATCAGCAGCAATGGAAAACGATATGCAGGAAAGGAGAAAGTTCAAAAAAAAAAAAAAAGGAAAGGAGTTCAGCCAACCCAACTCCTGCCAACAGATGTACTTAGAGTTACCAAAGTAGTGCTGCGTGCTTTATTTTGGGATAAAAAAAAAGTTTCCAGGGTGGCCAGATGTTTCAAACAACAACCTCACCAGTTCAGATGGCTGTTTGGATTATTAGAAAATTAGGTAGTAGGGCATGGGAGGGGGTCTGGGTGTTGGATTTCATGCTGGACTTGGAAAAACCATAAAGGAAAACTGGGAGGCCTGGAATAGCCGGCCAGACAAAGTGCTGGAGTCCAACACTGTAACTCAGTTTAAAGGTGCTTAGAATGCTTCAAGGAACAGGGCTGAGAGGCTGGGTAATAGACGAGGAGGGGACTGGTGTTGGTTTTAAGTATTGAAAATGTATATGCCCTCCCCACATGCTAACAAATTTTTGGGAGTGCCTGGGAGCGGAGCATGGGTGTGTGTTTTAATCAGCGCATTTACATTACCACACGCTACCTATTCGCACAAGACCACTACATAAGCCCTTATTGCTTACAAAATAGGTGGCGGTAAGTGCTCATATGGTAATTGTTTTTAATGGCCCCCACACTAATGGATGACATTAGTGTATGCCCATTAATATAAGAAAATAGAAAATCAACCATTTTACTGCTGCAATAAAAATGCCTTAGGGCATGGGGGAAAAAATCCCATCTAAGGGCGCACTAAGGCAAATAGGTTATGGAGACAAGGACTGTCTGAATGCATGAAAGCATGGGACAGGCACATGGGATCTCTTAGGGAGAGGAGGAGATGGATGCTGCGGATGGGCAGACTGGATGGGCCACTTGGCCTTTATCTGCCATCCTGTTTCTATGAGCCATGAGGAAAAACAATCAAATTGGTAGAGAACCAGAGAGGGGAAACAACTGGCCAGACCGGATGGGCTCTTTTGTTTATGTCTGCTCTTATTTGCCATGTGATATGTTACTATGGAGGCCTTTACTAAAGTCCAGTAAGCAGTTACCACTTGAATAAGTGCGATACATGGCAGACACCCACCAGCCTCAAATACCATGATGCCGTTTCGTGGGTTGCTTTTTTTTTTTTTTTTTTTTTTAAGGAAAAAGGGATGGGATTTGATATAGCACCTTTCTGTGGTTACAATCAAAGTGGCTTACATATAGTAAATATTTGTGACCCTGGGCAAATCACTTAATCCTCCACTGCCCCAGGTACTCAAGATAGATACAAAAAGGCGGTATACAAGTCCCAATCCCTTATCCCTGTGGCAATGAAGAGTTAAGTAACTTGCCCAGAGTCACAAGGAGCTGAAGTAATCCCACTGTACTAACCATTGGGATTTAACATCCAGGGGATTTTTGTTTCGACTTTTATGATGTAAATGCCTGTTGCAACGTTCTTCTAGAAGAATACAATGTGAATTATGTTAGAGTGGTAATGCTACAAACTCTTTAATACGTGAATCTTATATACATCTCCCTACCCAGGCCTTGTCTTCAGGTAGCAATTGAATAAGTTAAAGGATCTTATAAACGTTGACCGCGGCTTCCACTCTCTCTTTCTTCACAACTCCAACAAATGCAGCTGGGTCTTGTTCCTCAGTTTTATTCACCTGGAACTAAGAAGATTAAATCTGCTTTTAAAGCAGAGACCTTCCCCCCCCTCCCCTCCCTTTTTCGGGAAGCTAAAAGGAAGTGGCTGCAATCCCGCGGTTAAGAGAAGTCACTCTTTTCCAACTAGCATGGGCATTTATTTGTATATTTGGAACAAAGACAGGTCAGAACACCTTACACCTTTCATATTTAATTAAGGACAAGACTAATCAGTACCGGTATTTTGAATCTGAAGCTTGAAGCATTCAGAATATATCATCTTTAATATGCATGCCCTGGATGATCTACCTTGCACTCTCTCCCTCCCCCAAGCCTCCTCTCCTGCTTCTTAAGACTTTCCTAGGTCCCTCTTGGCTCGGCATGAACGCAGTTGGCCAGGATCCATCTTGCAACAAAGACTCGCATTCCAGCTGTCTGCTTCTAATCTCCAGTGTCAGCCCTTGTTAATGTTTCAGCGTGAAATCCGAAAGGGCAGAGCTGCACAGAATATTAAAACCAGGAGCAGAACTCTGATGGTCTGCAAAGAGCCATGAGGGAGGAGGGGGGGGGCTTGCACTCACTTCCTTATGTTAAATAGAGAGAAACTGAATTTTGAGGGGGGGAGGGGTAAGGGTCATTTTAAGGTAGAGGGTGGACTAAAATTAAAAATAAATGTGGAATGAGATGAATTGCTGAAGCCAAATGAGTATGTTGGAATCTGAGCTGCATAACACATTATCCTGCAAAATGTCATTACAGTGCTCAAAGGGACTGCTTCTTTCTTTGGAAATGAGAGGTTTCTGCCCTGTATGTTAAAAAGGCCGTACAATAGACCGAATTTGAAGTGTAATGGGAGAAGTGATGGAATGATGCAAAAAAAAAAAAAATAAAGAGTTTGCCTGGTGTTATGGGTCATTTTATCCTTACATATATTTTCATTCTACAGCAAATTAAATTTGTGCTCCTTTTTTAAAAAAAATTTCATTCAGCAGTACACCCCCCCCTAGTTTGCATAAAAGACAATTATGACCAAAGGGCCGCCGTGTGAGCGGACTGCTAGGCATGATGGACCACTGGTCTGACCCAGCAGCGACAATTCTTATGTTCTTAATATTACCAAATATTGCATAGCACATACACAACTTTAAAGTAGGGACCCCCTAGACCTGCCCCCCAGGCATGCCCAGTTCCACCTAGGCATGCCCAGTTCCACCCATCCCCGCCCCGTTACACCCCAGTCCTGCCCCAAATCCCACCCGAGCCCCCACCCTTGCTGCTTGCTCTCGTCAGGTAGGAGAGAATCCGCGCATGCATGTGATTCAATGGCATCACACACATGAACGTGCAAGTGTGGATGCCCTCCTGCCTGATGCGATTTCAAGGAAGCTTTTCAAAACCCAGACAAAGTGCCGGGTTTTGAAAAGCCATCTGGACTCCTGGACGTGTCCTCGAAAAGGGAAAATCTGGATGGCTGGTAACCCTACTTTAACGAGAACCATGGGGGTAATTATATAAGCAACTTGAGCATGCTTGTAGAGCAGCATTTTACATGCGCAACTGGGCACCTATAGAATTGCCCTATACATGCATAATAGCAGGCACTAGAAAAACATGGCACCTACTTCTATGTAATATTTTTACTGGATTTAGCACCTGTAGCTCAAGGTGAATTGCATTCAGGTCAGGGCAGGATTAACCAATAGAGCCCGAAATGGTCAGGGGGGGCCCGATGAAGGAGGGCATCAACATTGTTTTTTCCAAACGGCGATAGGCCCCTCTAGCATCAATCGGCAATGCAGGCCCCCCCAAATCAGCAACGCGGGCTCCACCCCGATCGGCAACACGCCCCCTCCCCCCAATCGACGGAAAGTAAGACAAGCAAGCAACGCGGGTAAGAAAGGCAATGGGAACTGTAATTGCGGTACTGCTTGCCCAAAGCTTCCCTCTGACGCAGCTCCAATTGATATGAGGTGGACGGCTGCGGTAGTGGGTAGACCCCTGACGAAACTTCAGTGAAACATGTTGGGTCTTACTGCATAGTCCGTATGAAAAGCAAGATTTCACCATTACTAAGTTAAGTGATAATAACAATATGTTAAGAAATGCATGACGTTTAAATTGTTAAGAGACCGGTGAGGATTTCACTGCTTGTATCTCCCCGTGTTTACACCTTGGTGGGACGGAGGAGTGGTGGTTCTGAGGTCTCATGAAAAGACAAAAAAGGAGTGTTTTCAAAATACTGTGAACATACAGTCTAACCAGATATCTAGAATTTGGGCATTAGTGCCAATTCTGTAATGGCATCTTGGCACCAAGATTCCACAATAGAATAATTGCGCAATAGTTTAATCACGTCAATGGCAGTTGTAACTGCTAGCAGAGGCATAGTAAGAGGGGCGGTCTGGGCACCATCATGATGAGGATGCTGGCACCCGTCCTCCTCTCTCCCCCTGCCTCTTCCCACTCCTCTCCCCACTGCATGTGCACCCTCTTCTCTTTCTAGTTGTTCACCACTACGAGTAACAACATCACCATGCTCCTCGCGACTGCGTCAGCAACCGCTGACGTCACTTCCGGGTGCCACACATAGGAAGTGACATCAGAGAGAGAGGATGTGGTCGCAAGGAGCACGTTGAAGTTGTTGGTCACGGCGGTGAGCAACTAGAGGTTATGGGAAAGGAAAGGGAGCACGCATGGCAAGGGGGTTGGGGAAGGAGCAGGGGGGCAGCGAAAACGTAAAGGAGAATGGGAGTTTTCAGTGTACTGGGGGTTTCCCCCCCCCAACGAGAGCGCAAGGACTTGTAAATGTAGTGGGGGGTTCCCCCCCACATCCCCCCTCACAGCAGTAATGGGAACACTTCAAAGCAGCGGAAGCGGCGCCGCGCATATGTCCTGCACACAAATGTTGCCACGGGATTGTCAGCACGCCAAAGTCTGGCGCGCTTTTGATGGTGTACCGTAAATCCTCATGCCTAAATTAAGCGCATCCAAAATTCAGATGCGGAAAACATCCATTTTCAAAACTACTAGATGTACATCTTTTATTTCTGAAAATCACCTATTTAGACATCTTGGACATGAGGACTGCCATCCTTAGGATGCCTAACTTTTTTTGCCATTTTCGACCACAAAAACATTCAAGTTCAAAAAGTCCAAATCCAGACCTTTTGAACATGAGAGTAACCATCATTGTGATGGACTGGCCACACAGACTTGCCAACAGAGCAGTGGAGCACCTTAGAGGACACTGCTGTGAACTTCAAATAAAGGGTGCCAGACGTACATCTCACCATAACCACCTGTTTGTACCATTTTAAGATGGGTCATATGGCTATTTCATCTGCTTACTTTACAGCCAGAAAGAAACCCCCTATTCTATTAGAGGTATTTCCTCTTCTTGGGCAGAGTCATCGGTGATCTCTTTGGAGGAGATTTGCAGGGATGCTACCTGGTCCTCCTTGCATAATTTTACCAAGTTTTGCAGGATCAATGTGGCGGCCAAGCAGGATTCTGCTTTTGGTTTCTCTGTTTTGGCAGCAGGCTCATTAGTCCCACCCTGACTCTTCAGGACTCTGACTCTTCAGGACCCTGACTCTTCAGGCTCTGTTATGTCCCACTTTTCCAGGAACAGAGCACCCTTTATGTGATATTCATAACAGTGCCCGCTAAGGTGCCCCACCGCTCTGTTGCCATGTCTGGGTGGCCAGTCCATTGCAGGACTGGCCCTTCCCACATCCAAATGGTCTTATTCTGGGCACTTGAGACTTGGATGAAATTTTGATTAAAGATGTGATATAAAGATAGATGTCCTGGCCGTCTGGGCGTCCCAATGGCCTGGATGTCTAGACAGAGGATTTAAAAAAAAATTATTTCTAGACATATATTGGTTTGCCTTTCAAAAATAGACATTTTCTTACTGCTGACTTTAGACGTCTAGCACCATACATCCAAGTCAGACTTTGAAAATGCCCCTCCATGTATGTTCAAGTTTGATGGTGGAGATAAAACTATTCAAGGAAAATTATGCTTATGGATGTTGTTAGTGAACTAACTCCATCAAATATTAGTAACACTATTAGCAGAAATAAAATGAGCCTGCAATAGATAGCATGCACTAATGCCATTAGTACATACAGTATAGAAACATAGAAACATAGAAAATGACGGCAGAAAAGGGCCATAGCCCATCAAGTCTGCCCACTCTAAGGACCCACCCCCTTTATTATACTGACCCATCCCCCTGCCTTTACACCCTTAGAGATCCCATGTGAATATCCCATTTATTTTTAAAATCTGACACGCTGTTGGCCTCAATCACCTGCAGTGAGAGTTCATTCCAATGATCGACCACCCTTTTGGTGAAGAATTACTTTCTGGAATCACCATGAAATTTCCCTCCCCTGATTTTCAGTGGATGCCTTCTGGTGTGCGAGGGTCCTATAAGACGGAATATATCCTCTTCCACCTCGATACGGCCCGTGATATATTTAAACGTCTCAATCATGTCTCCTCTCTCTCTCCGTTCCTCAAGTGAGTACAGCTGCAATTTATTCAGCCTTTCTTCATACGGGAGATCCTTGAGCCCCGGGACCATCCTGGTGGCCATTCGCTGAACCGACTCAATTCTCAGCACATCTTTCCGGTAATGAGGTCTCCAGAATTGAACACAATATTCCAAATGAGGTCTCACCATGGATCTGTACAGCAGCATTATGACTTCTGGCATCCTGCTGACAAAACCTCTACGGATACAACCCATCATTTGCCTTGCCTTGGAGGAAGCCTTTTCCACTTGATTGGCAGTTTTCATGTCATCACTAATGATTATTCCTAAATCACGTTCTGCCGTGGTCCTAGCTAAGGTCTCACCATTTAGTGTGTAAGTTCTGCACGGATTTCTTGTACCCAGGTGCATTACTTTACATTTTTTAGCATTGAAGCTGAGCTGCCAAGTCGATGACCATTGTTCCAATAGTAGTAGGTCGTGCGTCATACTGTCAGGCAAAGTGCTTTTACCTACTATGTTGCACAGTTTGGCATCGTCGGCAAACAATGATATTTTTCCTCTAAGCTCTTGGGTCATATCACTTATGAATATGTTGAATAGGATCGGGACCAAGGAATGTTCTAAATTTGGTCCCAAAATTCAGCCTACAGTGGTCAGCCAATTTAAAGGTGCTGATCGCCATGAGCTAAATTTGATCTGGATATACAATACACTGCTGGAGGAAAGTCAATGGTCTGCTATTGAGACAGGCATGAGGGAAGTCACGGCTTACCCTGGATCAATAGCAAGGAATGTTGATACTATTTTTTTTTTAGTTATAAGTTTTGCTTAATTACAATATTATCATCAATATGGAATATCTAAGAAAAAAATTCTACTAACTGAAATAATTAGAAAAGTATACATATATTTGTACACAATAAATTGAAATTGGATCCAAGATAAAGGGGGGGGGGGGGGGTGGGAAGAATCAATAACATAGGAGAGAACAAAACAATCACTCAAATCTTCTCCACAGCCTAGCCTAAGCAGTGAACATATCATAAATTTACAATAACATTAACATCCTCCTTAACTTTTAGGAAATCTTCTATTTGCTTGGAATAAAAAAAAATCCAAAGAAAACCTGAAACTTTATTTTTATAGGAAATCAAACAAATGCTGGGAAATCTTAAGACCATAAGAATTGCCATACTCATACTGGGACAGAGCAAAGTTCCATCAAGCCCAGTATCCTGTTTCCATCAGTGGCCAACCCAGGTCCCAAGTACCAGGTAGAAATCCAAAGAATAGCAACATTCCAAAGCTGAGATTGTGGTGTCATAATGCTTCATTCCACCAATGCCTAAGAGCCAAACTCATCAGTGATGTCACAATGGCTTGAATGTCCTATACTTAGCTCATGTAAGAACATAAAAGTTCAAGGCACAACAAAGGAGTCATGAGGATGAGATATCAATAATTCAGCCACGGGTATAAAGTTCAAAGTTCACTTTATTGATAGTAGCACTGCGAGGACTCAAAAACTTTGAGGCTGGTGGAGGAGAGGAAGCTTTTGAGCTGGTAAAAAATCACTTCAAAATCACCTGTTGCAACACAGCGGTAGAAGCTGGAGCTGGGGGATTCACCTGAACTTTTCCCCATCTCTTCCCCATCAAAAATGGGCAAAATATTCTCTGTTGAAGTCTATGGCATCAGAGGACAGGAGCTCAAGCAGGTACGTCCTCACTTCAAATTGCCATCTTGGATATAGCTCGACACGATAGATCACAAGCTCCTTCTGTTACATCTGAGTGAAATTGGAATATCAGACCAGGTCCTGGACTGGTTTTCGTCTTTTTTCTCTGAATGGTCCGCCAAGGTAGTCTTTAATGGAACATCCTCAGATTCATTCACCACTGAATATGGGATCCCACAAGGATCAATATTATCTCCTCTACTATTCAATATCTTCCTAACCCCTCACCTAACATTAGGGCAATCCACTGACTTTACGATGTTCACCTATGCAGACGATGTCCAACTAGTTCATCCAATAGACCTAAATAACCCAAATGAAGTAATACTCAAAACCAAAAATTGGAAAAAGTCAATTCTTGGCTTGACTCTAACATGCTTTCTTTGAATATTGAAAAGTCCAAATTTCCCATCAAAGAACTTTCCTTACAGGTTCCCTTAAAACTCAAAACCCTATCTATCAACGTTGTATCTTAATTAAAATTATTTGGAGTCACCTTTGATAGCAAATTAAATTATCACCTTCATATTAGTACAGTGGTCCAGCGTTGCTTTTACCGGCTGCACATGATCAGAGCCCTATCTTTTTTTAAAATAAATCTTTATTCATTTTAAAACATACACAAGTGCATACCGAAATACAACAATTAACACCAAATAACAGCACTTATTACTAACAAATAATAATGTAGACATATTTCCCCCTCCCTTCCCCTCCCTCCTTCCCACCTGAATGTGTGTAAAACTCAATACAATATAAGGCTTAGACTATTAATTAATTAGTGGATACAAAATCTACCTAAATTGCTAGAACCAGCCTCTTTGAACATTTTGATTCACTCCATTATGATCTCTTATATAGATTATTGCAATGCCCTTTACAAAGGCATAACAAAAAAAGAAATTAGAAGACTCCAGATAGTACAGAATACTGCAGTAAAATTATATTTAATGCAAAAAAAACATGACCATGTTACTCCCCTTTTACATAAAGCTCACTGGTTACCAGTAGAACACAGAATCACCTATAAAATACTTTTGTTAACTTTCAAAATCCAACAAAATAACCAACCAGAATTCATTAATAATCTTCTTATCCCATATAACCCTTCTAAGACCCTTCGATCGTCAGCCCAAAATCTTCTCTGTCACTAAAGCACATAAACATAATGAGATCTTCCATTTTTTTCCGTGACTGCTCCTTCTCTTTGGAATAGTATCCCAGCTTATTTATGCAAAGAATCAATTCTTAATCAATTCAAGACAAAGCTAAAGGCATTTCTTTTCATTGATGCCTTTGAGATTTAACTGCCCTTTTAAGGGCAACCTAGAATGATTTTATTTCTACTTCCCCTCCTACTGTTTTTCCCCTAAATTGTTATCTTTTACCTTCAAAATTGTAGTTCTTACCCATTTTCATCTTGTTCCCATTCGTTATGGTTTTATGTCTCCAAAAGTCTTTGTCATCCCCTGTCTTCTTAAATTTGTATTTTAGCTATTGTATGCTTTTATGATTTTGTACACCACCTAGAAGGCTGATTAGGCGATATAAGAAATTTTAATTAAACTTGAAACTTGATTTGGGTTTTTGTCTAGTACTTGTGACCTGGATTGGCCACCATGAAGATGATCTAGAGACTTTCAATGGGACAAGATAACTGAACTACAGGCAGTCCCCAGGTTAAGTACGAGTTACGTTTTTAAAACCGTTCTTAAGTCAGATTTGTATGTAACTCTGAACATTTAGATTTTAAGAGTCTTGCTACTTACGTTTGCTCCCAGCTGACAAAAAGGCCAACTGTCCCAGTGTTCCCTCTAAGATACAGTATGCACAACCACACACTGTTCTTAAGAAGTGTAGGAGTCTATGCCACTGGAAATACTGCTCAGTGAAATCAAATGGAGCTGTGACCGCGTTCTTAAGTATGAGTCATACTTAAGTCGGGCATCTGTAACTCGGGGACTGCCTATATTCATATGACTTTTAATTCTACATTTCACAACCAAGACTGAACAGCTACCTGGCCACAACATTCTTCACTTTTTGCAATTTCCTCACCATATTCTTTGGAAGACTTAGATACAAGATGTGACAAGAATCCAAGCAGGAAGTAATAGCAATATGTGCAAAAGATGCAAAACTCTCCTTCTTTAATAGTTGACACAGCATCTTCAGCTATAACTGCACTACATTTGACATTGGATGGGCTAAGGTTAATACAGCACCAGTCTTTACTGCAAAACTAATATCTGGTCTTTCATTTCCAACAACTGATCTCCAATAAGTATAGCTTTGGAATGCTATACTTAGAACTTATGGTAAGGTGAGTGAGGGTGGGACTAGGCCCTTAATAATAACAGCCACAAAGAGGATTAAGTATGAAAGAAAATCATTGATTTTCATGCAGAGGAATAGCTGACCTGTTCCCTTCACAAATCAGGAAAAAAACAGACATGTAAAGTCACTCTCTACATTCATAGTTCTCTTCCATGGCCTGCTTCTGTAAGCCTACAACATATACTTGTCTGCCCCTCCAAAAGACAACCCAACCACCTTATCTCTATCCTGGAGTCCCCAAAGTTCAAATCCTGTCTCCCAATACTCAGCACAATTGGGCCTCGCTTAACCCTAGCTTTCAAATCACAATTAGCGGCATTTTCAAAACACAAAAATAAAAAAATAAAAAATTGGCACAGACATTTTTCTCTGCAAAATATCCAAGTGCCAAAATCGACGTTTGCCCTCCAAAATGTCAAATTCATAAAGGGGCATGTTAGATGCATGTTTTGGGTGGAATTTGGGCAGGCTGTGGGCCGGGTTAGACTTGGATATTTTGTGGCAAAAAATTGAACCTGTGGCAGGACGTCCTAGATTGAACTTAGATGTTCTGAGCTAGACCTATTTTAGAAGCATTTACATGTCAAAAAGTACACAAACTGACCAGATGACCACTGGAAGGATTAAGTAATGACCTCTACACTCTCCCAGTGGTCATTAACCCCCTCCCACCGACCCCAAAATATGAATAGTACATACCTGTCTCTAGAACAGCAGCATCTGGTATGGGAAAGGTTAGTAGAGCATCACACAGGTGTCTTAAGTAGCCTGGTGGATGGGCTAATGAGCCATAGAGAGGAAGACCCAAGCCCATAAGACATTCTAACCACTACATTTATAATGGAAACTGTGAGGCCACAGAAACATCCAAGTTGAAAATATTCAAATCTAAACCATTTGGACTTGGAAGGGGCCAGCATTGTAATGGACTGGCCACATAGACATCCCAACAGAGCAGTGGGGCACCTTAGAAGGCACTTCTGTGAACCTCACATAAAGGGTGCCAGATATACATCACACCACCATAACCCCCCTTCTAATGTATGGTGACCACTCCAAAACATCTCCCAAACCTACTATACCCACCTGTCTCCCACCCCAATAGCTCTAAAGGCTGCAGATAACATGCCTATGGCAGTATAGTAAAATTTGGGTGGGTTTTGGTGTACTCACACTTTCTACCATAAATGTAGTGGTTAGCGTATCTTATGAACCTGAGTCTTCCTCTCTATGGCTCATTAGTCCACCCACCAGGCTACTTAAGATAGTTGTGATGTTCTATTAACCTTACCCATACCAGATGCTGCCGTTCTAGAGACAGATATGAATTGTTTTATTCATATTTAGGGGGGGGATGTGAGTCCACTAAAATCTTACTATACTGCCATATAAGTGCCACCTGAAGCCATAAGGGCTATTTGAGTGGGAGACAGGTGGGCAATGGGGGAGTTTTGGAGGGATCAAAGCTAGCTATCTAGGGTGTACAACTTGCTACCTATATAACACACTTTGTAGACCTAGGCAATGATATTCAGAGGCATTATCAGATAATGTCATTGAATGCCATGTCTGACCACCTCAGCTTTATTTGGGTAGTGCCAGGGTGGTCATGGCAAAGACTTAGCACTGTATTTAAATAACCCTACAGGCAAATTAGGTCAGAGAAATAACTGTCCTAACTTGTCCAGACAGTTATCCAGGTACTGGTACTGAACATAAGGAAGAAGTGGTGGAGACAGAGACTGTGTCTGAATTCAAGAGGGCCTGAGATAGGCACGTGGGATCTCTCAGAGAGAGAAAGAGATAATGGTTACTACAGATGGGCAGACTAGATGGGCCATTTGGCCTTTATCTGCCATCATGTTTCTTTGTTTCTATAAGTATGACACGGATAGCTTCCAGCTGTGGACAAATGCCTAGATATTCAGTACCAGTATCTGGGCATAGAAAAAACAGAGACTGCCAACATTCTGCGAGTTTAATATGATCACTGTGTTTCGATGCCAAAGGTATGGTTGATTGGTACCATTTCCAGTGGAATCAAATATGTTAAATCTGTGTTCCTTAGGAGTCATCAACACAGAAAAGGCTCAAAATCTGAGGGAAAAATGAAAGACAATCCAGGGGACAGCTGAGAGAAAGTGCATCTTTTCCAGTATTTATCCAATAAACACCTATAGTAATTTAACTAATTAATTAATTTATTTTTTTGCATTGGGGTATTTTATAAGTGTTTATGAGTTAAAACCTAATCAGAAACCCAGTCATGCCACATATCTTCTCTCTTTTTGCTGGATTCAATTTCTATTTAATCTCAAAGATCCACCCTTGAATTGAACCAGGACAGTCATTCATCATCTGGAACTTCTCCTCTCCATTTCCCCCCAGTGGAATATAAAGTTGTATATCATCTACAAAGATTATTAAAAAAACAAACAAACCCCAAAACACCCCAATCTAGTATTTCCCAGTAACCTTAACTTAATGGTCTCAACTACAAGTTTAAAATGAGGGAAGACAATATAGAGCCTCAGGGCTCCTTTTATCAAAATGCGCTAGCGGTTTAACACGCGTAATACCGCACGCTAAACTGCCAGCCGCGCTAGCCGCTACTGCCTCCTCTCGAGCAGGCGGTAGTTTTTGGCCAGCGCAGGGGTTAGTGCGTGATGAAAAGTCACGCACGTTAACCCCGCTAGCGAGGCTTGATAAAAGTAGCCCTCGGTGTTCAAGAACTACCTTGGAAACCGCACCATGAGATCTAACATTTTCGCTGTTAATGCTCCCTCCCTCTGGAATTCCATACCTAATTACCTCTGTGAAGAGCCATCCTTAAATCAATTCAAATCAAAACTAAAAACATTTCTGTTCCACGACGCTTTTGAACTATAACTGTCCTTTTAAGGACTTAGTAATTCTTTTCCATTTTTGTTCTACCCTTACCTATTCTTCCCTTTTTTGTTTTCTTTTCTCCAAATATTGTAGTTCTTACTTTTCTCCCTTATGTTTGCGTTTGTCTATGGATTAAGTGCTCCTTTTATAAAGGTGCGCTAGCGTTTTTAGCACACGCAGCGGATTAGCGCGTGCCGAAAAACTACCACCTGCTCAAGAGGTGGAAGTGGCTAGCATGCACAGCATTTTAGCACGCGCTATTCCGTGCGTTAAGGCCCTAATGCACCTTTGTAAAAGGAGCCCTAAGTTACTTGTTATACTAATAATCCCCTAATGGTTATTATTATTTATTTTAAAAAATTATTTACCGTTTAAAACTAAACGGTTTACAAAATTTACATACACAGTAATTAAAATGAACACATAATAAAAACAAATGCATAGTTAAAAAAACATAAAATAAACAAAAACAATCTTCAAAAAGATACCATAATGTGGATAAAACGATCATGGATAGTTCATTAACTTTGTCAAGAATACCTAAAAAAAAAGGCATCAACAAATAGCTGCGACTTTAGTAATTTTCTAAAGCTCCCCTTTTCACAGCAATTTCTTATCTGACCCACCAAGGAGTTCCATAACTTAATTCCTGCGCAGAAGAAGGTCATTTTACCTAAAATTATAAGAACCACTAAAAACCCTTTCCTCATCCCCTTGTTGCGTAGCTTTGAAAGAAGTACAGTATTTTGTCATTCTTGTAGCTAAAAGATGTGTTTGTGTATATGTGTTTCACTGTCAAATAATTCACTTTGGATAAAGCTTCTCTCCTTCTATTATCGTTTCAATGATCCTTTTCAGTTATGAAATGCAACATTATGCTTTTTTTTTTTTTTCTTTTAAATTGCATGGAATCTCTTAATCCGGCTAATCCTTTCTCCAGACAAATGGGTTATTTAAAATCAACTGCCATTTTATCAGTCCAGTGGAGCAGAGATTCTGGATTCGGCCCTCTCCTCAACAAGGCATTCTTTTCATGAGCTAATATGACACCACAAAAGGGTCAAGGAATTCCAGATGCCAGATCTCTAGGATTTAAAGGCAAAGCAATACGAGGCACTATTTGCAGGTTCATTTATTTCTTCAGACTTGGTTTTATATCACATAAACAAGCACCAGAAATCATCCTTAAACTGGAAGACAATGAAAACATTTTTATAGCTAGCAAATGTTTTATGTCCATTTTTAATGCTGATAGGAAGATATGAACTAGAAGCCACATTCAGATGCAGGTGACGTTTGAGGACGTGGCTGTCTCTTTTTCCCAGGAGGAGTGGGAATATTTAGATGAAGGGCAGAAGGAGCTTTACAGGGAGGTGATGAAGGAGAATTATGAGACTCTGATCTCCCTAGCTGCCACTATACAATTTTTTTGTGACTCTTTGTTTTTCCCTCTATTTTTACCATGGACCCCTGACGAAGGTTTGTCCAAAACACGGACCATGTCGGGTCCCCTGATTGGTAAAAGGGTTTGCATATATATCTTTTTGTCACAAATAAATCTTGCCTACGTCTTGTACAGATCTGCAGTTTTGTCTTGTTTGCTTGCGATAGGAAGATATAGACATTATAACTCTTTCATGCCTTTGATCTGGATTTTCAGGCAGGCTAAAAGGTATCAGCAGAAATTCTCTCCCCTGAAAGTTAACTTCTGCAAGGTTGCACATTTTTCTGAACATTGCTGAATGTAATGTAAAATTAATTTGTAGATATCTACTTAATAAAGAAGTGTTTTGCACTTCTGAAATATTTGAAGAATATGAATATTTCCTAAAAAGATAGATATATTTCATAGTATAAAAATATGTATTTCCATATTTTTTCCTATATTACCACTAAGGTATTTTCCTATAGTTAAATATTTTCCAAAATAGGTTCAAACTATGGGCTCCTTTTACAAAGGTGTGTTAGGGCCTTAACGCGTGGAATAGCGCACGCTAAAATGCTGCGCGTACTAGCCGCTACGCCTCCTCTTGAGCAGGCGGTAGTTTTCAGGGTAAATGGCGCTGAGAAATCAGTGCTAGAAAAAATTGGAGGAGGGGCTTGGATGTAGGTATATAAACCAAGGTGCTTACGGGCAAGTAGGCATATTGAAGGCAGATTTGGGGCAGAGTTTGTGCGTGGTTCATGTTAGGTGCTGATGGCGTATGCCTCTTAGGCCAAGAAACCCCTGGCTTAATATACTGGCACTTAGGGGCAAATTCTATAAGAAGCGGTCACAAGTTAGGCACTGATATAGGCACCGTCCAGCGCGATTCAAGCACAATTGGGTGCTGTTTCGTGAATCACGCTGAGCGGCACCTATTTTGGAGGTGTCCATTAAATAGGCCAGCTCCAGGCACCACTAAAAGTTAGGCGCCCATGCGAGCACTTAATCACGCTTAAGAGCAGTGATTAAGAAGGCGCCTAACACATAGCCACATCCACGCCTAACATGCATAGCGCCTATTTTTATTGAAGGCCGCCTAAATTTTTAGAGACGTCTTGTTACAGAATCGCGCTTTCCTGATAGGCGCCGACGTTTCAATTAGTGCTGATTAAAAAGCTTAATTGAGCTTGTTGTTCAATTTAGATAGGCGCCTATCTAGTTGGGCGCCTCCGAAATAGGTGCCTAACTTTAGGCGCTGGTTACAGAATTTGACATTTAAGCTGATTTAGACGCTGCTTGGTGTGATTCAACACATGGCGCCCAATTTTGATTGACATGCAGTAGGTGCCATTTTTCTAGATGTCTACCGAGTTGGGCACCATTTATAGAATCTGACCCTTAGGGTCTAATTTTATAAATGGCACCGCACAGTGCCTAACTTGCAGGCTTGGTTGTCAATCAACCACACAGCACAGTTTATTGAATCACGCCTAGCGGCTTAGGCATCCTAATGATAGGTGCTGTTAGATTAGGCCAGGCACCCCCGAGCCACCATCCCCCCTGAACCCTCCCAAAATGGCAGGATGGATGCCCACTCCTTTTTGCCACTGGATGCCCCCCCCCACCTATCCAAACCTTCCCATATCTTTTTTAAAAGTTGGAAGCAGGAAGCCCGCTCTGAGGATCCTGTTTTGGGCTGCCAGTCCTAAATGACAGACCTTCCCCTCCCTGGTGCATCATGTGATGCACGGGGAGGGGCCAAAGGCCCTGGGGCCTTAGGCGTCTGAGCTAATCAGGCTGTAGGCACCTTCTTCTGAGGGAGGAGTCTAAAGGTTTAGAGATGATCGCTGACCTTAGTGCATCTAGCCCTAAGAAGACTGAATATTGCTTCTAAATGAATAACTCCAGGTACCACCTTCTCTCCACTCAAAGAATGCCCTGCCACTAGAACTATATAGCTGAAACCATTTTAAGGACATAACACTGTTCTTGTGCTTCAGTGAATAAGAAAGATTAGATACCACTATTCTAAGTTACTGAAGAACAAATTATATATATATGCAGGGCTCAATTTCAGACTGTTCACTTAGGGAGTACTGTGAATTACAGAATGACAAGGGGGCCAAATTTTTCCCCATCCCCACGGGAACTCATTTTCCATCCCATTCCGGTGAGTTCTTTTCCTGTCCCTGCCCCATTCCTGCAAGCTCTGTCGCAAGCTCTGTCCTCATCTGCACAAACCTCAAACACTTTAAAATCATAAGTGTTCAAGACTTGTACAGTTAAGGTAGAGCTTACAGGAATGGGGCAGGGACAGGGACAATGACAAAACTCATGGGGGCGGGACGGAAAAATCAAGTTCCTGCAGGGACAGGGAAAATTTGTCCCCATGTCATTCTCTGCCATGAACACAGCATCATATTTCAAAGACATGGTATGTGCATACTTTCTCTCTGAAATTTGCCATGTGCATTTCACTTCTCCATAATCTTTTTCTGCAGATAGATTTTGCAAGGAAAATAACATACATCATCTTTGAAAATGCAATCTGCACACATTAGTGTCCAATCTGACCCAAAGCTCTCCTTGGGGAACGTCTCCCATAAATGTGGCCAGGGGAACGACATATGGATTTCTAGCCACTTTCAGGAAGGGTGATTTACAGACAGCCTGGATGCACAGTGAATCCAGACTTGCTTAAAGACTTTGCAAATTGTCCATTTAAAGTTTATGACTCGCTTGAGTTGAGAGTGTCATATATACATATATACTGTACATGAAGACATATGGAAATAATTTCATAAACATTTTTCTGTTGGCTTTTGAAAAAAAATACCCCAGGGCCATATAATCAAACACCTCTCTGCTGCATCTCTTCTCATGTTAACTTTTACTTGCAAGTCTCTAGATAACAAAATACCACCCTTCCCTTCTTTTTTTAGCCGTACGCCATAAGGAATTTTCTTGCGCATACTAGGTGGCCATTCTTTTTCAACAGGTACATTTTTGTATCAAGCATACTGAAGCCTGCAATCACTCGGCTTCCCTGAGCTTCAGTGGCCTTTTCCATTGGAGAGTTCAGGCCTTTAATATTGAGGGATACCATCTGAAGCTCAGCCATATCTATAAATAATTTGAGGTGCCTGCTTCCCTCCCATCAGTGTCCTAATTTCTCCTGCTCCCATTTCATCATGCAGATTGCTTTATTCACACCTCCTTTCTCCTCACAGTACTTCACCCTGATTCCTTACCACTCCCCCTCACTTTTCCCCTGGACTCTCATGGCTTGTTTCCATCAAGTCCCATAGGCCACTTCCTGTGAGAATGCAATGCCCCCCCCCCCACGCCCTGCTGAATTCCACAGGTAAAGCAAAAAATCTCCTTCCCTCTCCCTTCCCTATTTGATTTAACCAGGAGTTTCTACCTGGGAAGGTAGCTCACCTTGTTAGAGTACTGGGCAGACCTGCACGGTCTGTGTCAGTGTATGGTCGTTTGGTGGGGGATGGTCTGGGGAGGGCTTCAGTGGCTGGGCGGGTGTAGATGGGCTGGAATAGGTTTTAACGGAGATTTCGGCAGTCGGAACCC
The DNA here is from genome assembly GCF_902459505.1 of Geotrypetes seraphini. Classification (NCBI taxonomy): domain Eukaryota; kingdom Metazoa; phylum Chordata; class Amphibia; order Gymnophiona; family Dermophiidae; genus Geotrypetes; species Geotrypetes seraphini. Next base: position 35,799,868 of record NC_047096.1, read on the forward strand.
AAGCACAGTACCAGGTAGAGCTTTGGATTCTTGTCCAGAAATAGCTAAGAAAAAAAATTTAAAAATTTAAGTTGAATCAGGTTGGACAGACTGGATGGACCATTCGGGTCTTTATCTGCTGTCATCTACTATGTTACTATGTATAAGAGCATAAGGGTTGCATACTGGGACAGACTGAAAGTCCATCAAGCCTAGAATCCTGTTTCCAACAGTGGCCAACCCAGGTCACAAGTACCTGGTGAGATCCCAAAGAGTAAAACAAACTCCATTCTGCTCATCCCAGGGACAAGCAATTGATTCTCCCAAGTCCATCTCAATAATGGCTTGCATACTTTTAGGAAATTAATCCAAATTTTTAAAGCCCTGTTAAGCTAATGACTTTCACCATATTCTCTAGCAACAAATTCCAGTGTTTAATTACATGCTGAGTGATGAAATGTTTTCTCTGGTTTGTTTTAAATGTATCGTTAGGAGCTTCATCACATGCCACCTAGTCGTAATATTTTTCAAAAGAATAAACAAACGATTCATGTCTACCCATTCCAATCTACTCGGTATTTTATAGACTTTTTGTGGTCTATTCTCCAAGCTGAAGAGCCCTAACCATTTTGGTGACAGGTCAAAAGCGCACGCCGACAAAGGTGCGCCGAGACAACTGAGCGCAAGGTGGAAGCCCGCGCCGAAGAAAAACAGTGTTTTAAGGGGCTCTGACAGGGGGTGTGGGGGGGACCCCCCACTTTACTGAATACAGATCGCGCCAGCGTTGTGGGGGGTTTGGGGGGTTGTAACCCCCCACATTATACTGAAAACTTCACTTTTTCCCTAAAAAACAGGGAAAAAGTTAAGCTTCCAGTATAATGAGGGGAGTTACAACCCCCCAAACCCCGCACAACGCCGGCACAATCTGTATTCAGTAAAGTGGGGGGTTCCCCACCCACACACCCCATTGGAGCCCCTTAAAACACTGTTTTTCTTTGGCGCGGGCTTCCGCCTTGCGCTCAGTTGTCTCGGTGTGCCTTTGTCGCTGCGCGCTTTTGACTATGAACCACCATTTTATAAGCTTTTCCTCATAGGAAAATCATCCCATCTCTTTTATTATTTTCATCGCTCTTCTCTGTACCTTTTCAAATCCCACTATGTCTTTTTTGAGATGCGGTGATCGAAACTGCACACAGTATTCAAGGTGCGGCCGTTGTTCAGTTCTGGGGCAGGCGCTAAGAGGCTTTGTAAGCTAGGTATCTTTTTGACTTAACAGCAATTGCACCTTTTCATGATGTTAAGGATCTGTACTCAATATTAGTGCATGATGTTTTTGTGTATGTCTAGTTTTTATTTATTCATTTGGTTTTATATCCCATCCTCCCAATGGAGCTTAGAACAGGTTACGAGTTATATGCATAATAAAACCTGGTAAAATATAAAGTAATGTAATGTAATTTATTTCTTATATACCGCTACATCCGTTAGGTTCTAAGCGGTTTACAGAAAATATACATTAAGATTAGAAATAAGAAAGGTACTTGAAAAATTCCCTTACTGTCCCAAAGGCTCACAATCTAACTAAAGTACCTGGAGGATAATAGAGAAGTGAAAAGTAGAGTTAGAGGAAAAATAAAAATAAAATAAACATTTTAACAAGACAGCATTGATCTAAATACTTTGGAAGGTAGAAGAGAGGAGAGAAAGGAATAGAAGCAGAAGGGGGAGTCGTTGAACAGTAGAATTCTGGAGAAATTTAAATGATAGAAATAGAACAAAACAAAGACAAAAGGCAAAACAATAGATAAGATTAAAGATAAATCATAAGCTGGAAAGGAAAATAAAATAAAACTTTGTCTTCAATCCACGGTTTCAGCGTCAGTGATGAAGTGGAGCAAGTAAGTTTAGGAGGAGCGATTGACGTTTCCAGAAAGGGCTTCTTCAGGGAAGAGACTTGTCAGACAGTCCCAGGATGCCTATGTCTCCTCCCCTGCGATGTTCTCCCATCCATGCATTCCCTCCCAGACACACTGCCCGTGCCCCAGCCGCTCCAAGGAGGCTGCCCCAGATGAGGCCCACGGTGAATGCAGGATTCTCTCCTCTGCGGGAAAGCCGCCCGGAGCCGACAGTTGATCTTCTTAGCGGATTGCATGGGGGGAAGGGTTCACACTCTTGGTAGGATCGGGTCTGTGTGCTCTCGGTGGTTGTGGCTGGTCTCGTTGCTGCTTAGGTGTAAAAGCAGTTGATCTCCACTGCTGCTGATATTTAAAAGCAGGCAGATTGATCTCTCCAATGGACTGCAGGGGGAGGAGTTCACACTCCTGGCAGGATCGGGTCTGAAAAACATGGCACGGTGTGACACAGCATGACGCGCATTGCATTACAAATATAGGATAGTAGCTTAGCATGGCAGACAGTCATATTACAAGCACAGCATAACATGATAAGCATAGTATTACAAGCATGGCAGACATAGTATTATCTATATAAGCGTAGCATGGCAAACATAGCATGGCAGACGTATTATACATGGTGAACATAGTATTATCTATCTAGCTATCTATAAACATAGCATGGCAAACAAAGTATGGTAAACACAGTATTATACAGTAAAACCTTGGTTTGAGAGCATAATTCATTCCAGAAGAATGCTTGTAATCCAAAGCACTTGCATATCAAAGCAAATTTCCCCATAGGAAATAATGGAAACTCAGACGATTCGTTCCACAACCCAAAAATTTTAATACAAAATACTATACATACTCGTATTGCAAGACCTTGCTCGTTTAGAACAGTTACTACACTCCTGCAGCGTTAGAAGAACCATCGGCTCAGTTGTGATGATGTGACACGTGTATACTGTATGTACTCGTATTGCAAGACATTGCTTGTATATCAAGTTAAAATTTAATAAAATGTTTTGCTATTCTTGCAAAACACTTGCAAACCATGTTACTTGCAATCCAAAATTTTACTGTATATAGAAATGTAGCATGGCAAAACAGTATACAAAACGTGGCTAACCTAGTATGACATGACAGTATGACACTTAATGTGGTAGAACCTAGCATGGTGGACCTGGGAGAGCCGATATTGTATAGTGGACATAGAATGTGAATTTGTAGCATGATAGACGTGGAATGGCATATATAGTAAGAAAGATACAATGTATAGTAGAGTGGGAGAAAAAGGTGATAGTATTACAAAATGTGGCGAAGTATTGTATGACAAAGACATGGCGGTTTGGTAGGGTAGAGCATTATATGATGGTCAGTATAAGGTGCGGCAGCTGCTAGTACGGTGGGCAAAGTGCATCAGCGTTTGAGATTTGTGACAGCAGAGGGCTGGTGCTCTTTGTTAGGTTTGGGATTTGGGTAGGTGTACTCTCAGAGTGGGTTGTCATTGCCTTCCTGAAGTTCAGTTTCTTCATTATCAATTGTCTAAGGACGTGTACTTTGCCAGTGGGCATATATAGAGATGGAGTTTGGGTGGCGTTCGCAAATACATTCTATTCAAATTCTATATATGTGTTTATTATAAAATATATTAATTTACCAGTGTACTTAAATAATCTAGACACAGACATTTATACTCGGTGGTGCGATTTCTGCTTCTCATGCTACTGTTTGTAAGTACGCATAGCTACCTCTGGTTCCCATTTTCAAAGACAGACACCTCAACTATCTAGTCACATCCAAGTTACAAAAATGGGCTCTGATCAACAGCTGACCGCTGGAAGGGTTAAAGCATGATCCTTCCTTAACCCCCCCAGTAGTTGCTGTCCCCCCTCCCTCTCCCCTGAAAGTGAAACCAGAAAGGAAAACCAGGCTGCATGTCATTTGTAGGCATAGGCATCCAAACACTTTTTTTGTTTGGGGGCCCAATAGGTCCACCCTAGAACCTGCCCAAACTCTCCCCAAGCTCTGCCTCAGACCCCACCCAAGTGCTTCCCCCGACCCTACCCCCATAATAATAATACTAATTATAATGCCATTTCTTCCATTCATTCTTCATGTACACACAATATAATCTTATTAACAATACATAATGGTAACCACATAATTAAACTACACAAAGCACACTGTATGCAGAGAAAATATTAATAAACTATCATTTATGTTCTTCTTTTCTCAAAGAAATCAAAGCAATTTAACAAACAGAAATAAAACAAAAGATGATAAATAAGAGAATATCATTTTATTGGACTAATATATGTTTCAATTAGCTTTCAGAGGCCAAAACTTCCTTCCTCAGGTCAGTGCAATATACTGCAGATATGCTATCTTGTTCTGACCAGAAGGGGGATTTTGGTCTCTGAAGGTTAGTCAAAAATATGTTAAAATTAGTCCAATAGAAAGATCACCTTATTTCCATTTTCTATTTAAAAATGTTAATCAACACAGCTTCAATACTACATTATCCTAAAGAAAAAAGAATTTATTTATTTTTTTACCTTTGTTGTCTTTGATCTTCTCTCCATCCCTCCCCCTATGGTCTAGCATCTCTCTGTCCTCACCCTTCTCTTCCCTTTTCTCTTCTTCCCTGCCCCCACCTCAGGGTCTGGCATCTCTATCTCCTTCCCTTCCATTTCTATCTCTCTCCCCCCCCTCTTACCCCATGGATTGGAATCTCTCCTCTGTTTCCCTTCCATTACCTCCCTCACCCCATGATCTGGTATCTCTCTTTCTCCTCTCTCTTCCTTCCCATTTCCTTCCCTGGACTTCCTTCTTCTTTTCCTCCCTCCCAATTTGGCCTCCTCCTTTACCCTTCTCTTTCCCCAATCTGGTACGACATTGCTTTCGGGGTTCTTCTCTGGGATGGGCACCTCTCCTATCTTTTCTCCTCCAGGGCAGACAGTTGCTTCCAATCTTTGGGCCACTGGAGTGTCAGTAAGCTGAATACATTGCCTTCAATGGTCCCAGAAGCTTTCACTCAGTGTCAACTTCCTGCCCCTGCAGAGGCAAAGCTACTGGGCTATCGAAGGTTTCAAGTTTCAAGTTTATTTATTCTTAATGAATCGCCTATTTTAAATCACTAAGCGATGTACAAAGCCTTAATACATACAGATTGAAACCTTAACACATGCAAATTAAATGTTAATGACAATATAAAGTAAAATTTTCTTAAAAATTAAACATACTTAATTACATACGTATATTAAAATGTTAGTTAGGGTATAGAGACATACTTGAATTGTGAGGATAAATAGGGAAGAAATTACAATAATCGGATAGGAAAGGAAGAGTAATAACAACGGGAAAAACAAAAAGGAAGGGGAAATAAATTTATAGATAAATAAAAAAACATGAGAAACTATTAAAAATCATATGCATCTTTAAAGAGAAACGTTTTTAGTGTTTTTTAAAAAATGGATAGATCTTTTAATTCCCTAATGTGTTGCGGTAAGAGATTCCAAGACTGAGGGGCAATAACAGAGAACATGTCGTTACGCCTAGTTCCAATCACCTTCAACGAGGGGACCGACAAAAGGTTGGAAGAAGATGAACGAAGTGAACGAGACGTGTTATACGGGATTAACCATCTATTAATGAATTGTGGTTCGTTGAAAGTGATGGTTTTAAAAACTAAAAATAAAAGTTTAAACGTAATACGGTGTGTAACCGGTAACCAATGAGATTTGATAAGAAGGGGAGTTACATGATCATATTTTTTTGCATTAAAGATTAATTTGACGGCTGTATTCTGAATTAATTGTAGTCTTTTTTTTTCCTTTAATGTAATATTAATGAAAAGGGAATTACAGTAGTCCAATTTAGAGATTATTAAAGAATGAACCAGTGTTCAGCTGACTGACGCTGCTGGCTGAGGGGGGGGGGCCTGTGTTTGGGGTGCTGGAGCAGTCACAGGTCTCTGATCTGCCTGTGCATATCCGTTGGCTCTGCCAGCCCCTATTCCCTCTAATGTCAACTTCCTGCTCTGAAGCAAGGGACCAGCAGAGCTGGTGGCTGCACACAACCCCATGACTGATCCACACACCTTCCCATTACCTGGAGGAAAGGGTGCTCCGGCCTTAGGCGGGGATGCTCAGCCCTGGGTTCCTCCCCTGCCTGGCATGCCACTGACTATTCCTCCATTCTGCATAGACATCTGTGTGACTATTTTCAAAAGAATGCTGCTAGAGAGACATCCTTGTGCTTTGTTCCATGCTGTTTATAATTTAAATGTTTCAGTCTGTAAAATGGTTGTTCAGAATGGACATCTCCAATGAAAGGATGTCTCTAATGTAAGGTTGTCTGGATTTTTTTGAACAGGAAATCTGAATGTCTTTCCTGTTCAAAATTTACCGTGAGATGGAAGCTTTGTTAGGATTACTTGGATATTCTTTGGAAAATGCCTCCTATGTATCTTTATAAAATAGCACCTAAGTGCCTACTTGGCCTCTTAAACTAGGTACCCCTTTAAAATTATCTTCTTACCCCTTAATTCTAAATGTAAGTGCAATTTGCGTGCTAAGATCATAGGTAGCTGATTGCTTTTTTTGTTTGGGGGGGTCTAAAAGCTCCACCTTAGCCTCAGAATCCTGCAGTACGACCTCTCTCTCTCTCCAGCTCCCAACTCCCCCACCTAACTTCCCCGGCAGCTATGGCGCAGCATCAACGAGCAGGCCTGCCCCGGAAGTCTTCATTTTGAAGTGCTGATTATGGAACGAAATGCATAGATTTGTTAACTTACTTTTATACTTGTGGGCATTTTGTTGGTTAATGTATACAGAGGTCAAGATGATTGAGATACTCACCAGAGTAGGCCAAGAATCAGATAACCGTTTACCACTTTGTCCACATCTGGTTGGCGTGTACTTAAAATACTACAATTATTGACAATAATCAGTATTTGCAATACTTAATAAAACACTGTGGTAGAATAATTAACATAGTAACATAACATAGTAGATGACAGCAGATAAAGACCCGAATGGTCCATCCAGTCTGACCAACCTGATTCAATTTAATTTTTTAAATTTTTTTCTTAGCTATTTCTGGGCAAGAATCCAAAGCTCTACCCGGTACTGTGCTTGGGTTCCAACTGCCGAAATCTCCGTCAAAACCTACTCCAGCCCATCCACACCCTCCCAGCCATTAAAGCCCTCCCCAGCCCATTCTCAACCAAAAGGCCATATACAGACACAGACCGTGCAAGTCTGCCCAGTACTGGCCTTAGTTCAATATTTACTATTAGAACATAAGAACATAAGCAATGCCTCTGCTGGGTCAGACCTGAGGTCCATCTTGCCCAGCAGTCCGCTCACGCGGCGGCCCAACAGGTCCAGGACCTGAGCAGTAATCCTCTATTTATACCCTTGTATTCCCTTTTCCAGCAGGAAAATGTCCAATCCTCTCTTAAATCCCAGTACTGTATTCTGCCCTATAACATCCTCTGGAAGCGCATTCCAAGTGTCCACCACACGTTGGGTAAAGAAGAACTTCCTGGCATTTGTATTGAATCTGTCCCCTTTCAACTTTTCCGAATGCCCTCTTGTTCTTTTATTTTTTGAAAGTTTGAAGAATCTGTCCCTCTCTACTCTCTCTATGCCCCTCATGATCTTATTATTTTCTAATTCTAGATCCTCTGTATTCATCCCATGCTTCTTTGAACTCCGTCACCGTTTTCCTCACCAACACCTCTCTCAGGAGCGCATTCCAGGCATCCACCACCCTCTCCGTAAAGTAGAATTTCCTAACATTGCCTTTGAATCTACCACCCCTCAACCTCAAATTATGTCTTCTGGTTTTACCATTTTCCTTTCTCTGGAAAAGATTATGTTCTACATTAATACCCTTCAAGTATTTGAACGTCTGAATCATATCTCCCCTGTCTCTCCTTCCCTTAGGGTATACATATTCAGGGCTTCCAGTCTCTCCTCATATGTCTTCTGGCGCAAGCCTCCTATCATTAACTCGTATTTTACTCATACTTTTGTTGTTTTTATTCAGCATTGGTAATATTTTGTAAAAAAAAACAAACACTGCGCTAGAGTAATTAATATTCTTCTGTGTTTATAATGCTTCAATCGATCAAGCACATTTACTTGGCAGTGCAATTCCAGAATAGATAACGTTCACTTATTTATTCTTTATCTTGATTTATAGAGATAGATATGTTGTCTGACTTACAGTCACAAGGCGATCAGAATACGTAAGTTTTTAAAAAATTTATTTTAATGACACATAAATCATTATAGGTCATGCTTTTGCCCCCTCTTCTACAAAGCCGCGCAGCAACAGCCCCAAAGCCCTTTAAATCTCTATGGGCTTCGGGCTGTTACCAGCGCGGCAGCTGCTAGCATGGCTTTGTAGAAGAGGAGGGGGTTGGTTTTTTTGGTTTCAGCTATCCAATACCTTTTAAATATATATTTAAATGAACACTGTTTGGTGAATTTCTTCCAGTCTAGTTTATTATATGTAGGAAAATGAAATTATTGAATGATATTTATGTTACCTGTATAGATAATAGTGTAATATGTGGAATATCTTTTGTTCTTTCATTTGTATGACACTGTTTTTGATTAAAAATCAATAAAGAATAAGACACACAGTGCATTTATCTGTTTCCATAGTGAGTGCATAACACACATGTAACTATGATATTTAAACCTTAATGGATGGTTTAGTTTATAGTAGTGTCTCTATTTCTTCAACGCTGTTGGTATTATTAGGGAAAGGGAACTTGTATACCACCTTTTTGTGGCTTTGGCATTCAATGTGGTGGGTACTGGAGAATTAAGTGACTTGCCCAGGGTCACAAGGACCAGCGCTGGGGTTTGATCTCACAGCCTCTGGGTGCAGAGGCAGCAGCTCTACCAGTGAGCCACAGCCCATCCTCCTTGAGCCATAGTCCTTCCTTCCATTTTTTTCTGACAAACATTTGATCTACTAACCAATAAGGTGCGCAGAATTGAATCGGTTCAGCGGACGGCCACCAGGATGATCTCGGGGCTCAAGGGTCTCTCGTACGAAAAGAGACTGAACAAATTGCAGCTCTACACTCTCGAGGAACGTAGGGAGAGGGGAGACATGATCGAAACATTTAAGTACCTCACAGGACGTGTCGAAGTGGAAGATGATATTTTCTTTCTCAAGGGCCACAAGAGGGCACCCGCTCAAACTCAGGGGCGGAAAATTTCATGGCGACACCAGAAAGTATTTCTTCACAGAGAGAGTGGTTGATCAATGGAACAAGCTTCCAGTGCAGGTGATCGAGGCAGACAGCGTGCCAGACTTTAAGAATAAATGGGATACCCATGTGGGATCCCTATGAGGGTCAAGATAAGGAAATTGGGTCATTAGGGCATAGACAGGGGGTGGGTAAGCAGAGTGGACAGACTTGATGGGCTGTAGCCCTTTTCTGCCATCATCTTCTATGTTTCTATGTTGTGTGATTCCCTTTCATCCTTAACACAAACTCTTGTGTATTAATATTCATTGAAATTATGCTTTACTTATTAGGTTTGGCTAGCGTGTCTCCTCACTACGCTACTGGCTGGGGATAAGGTACCATATAACATGGAGGCCGAGAAGATTTCTAAAATCAGGAAAGTCAACATAATAAAAATAGCACACATATTAATTTCTGAAATAAAAGATATTTTAGGGCAAGACAAAGAAAGACCCAGGGAAAAGAAGAAAGAAAAGCAAAGGAAAGACTGGAACATGTTATGTAAAAGCCAATATTGTGCTTGAATGCAATTCTGTAGAAACTCATAAAAAGATGCTTAAGCCTTGATTCTATAAAGTCCGCATAAAGTTAGGCGCCAATATCATCACTAATTCTATAAATCTTAGGCACCCATTATAGAATCATGCTTAGCATCGTCTAAGCATGCTTAGGTGGTGCTCAGTGTCCTAACATTTAGGCATTCCCAATGCCAGGGTTTTCTTTGCCTAAAGTTAGGTACCGTTATCAGAGCCTAATGGCACCTGATTCACAAAGAGGTGCCTAACTCAAAAACACGACCATGATCCGCTCCTAACCATGTCCACTTTTAATCTAGGTACTTTGGGCTAAGTCCTTACTTTTTATAGAACTGATGTTTTCAAGTTAGGCACCTAACTTTCAATTAAGTCCAATTAAAGACAATTGTAAGGTGTTGAGTGCCAATGCCGGCACAGATTAAGCTTATTAATCAATTAAAGTAGGTGCTAATTGCAATGGGAGCATGCACATGGGAGAAGTATGGCCCGGACATAAGCAGGGCTTGCAGTTACACACGTGCCAACCACATTTATATGACCACAGTTATGCTAGGTTTATGTCTAGTGTATATATAGATACTGTATGTACATTACATTAGCAACTTTTATTCCGCATAAGAGGTTATCTGAACATTTCCAGGAGAGTTACAAAGTAGAGCGGATTACTTTGGGGGAGATCTGGACATTTTTCAGGATCATTACAAGATAGATAATTTAACTAGAAAGTTATAGGATCTGGAGAAGATAGAAATGATCCATTCGGTGTTAGTTTGTCTTGATAAATTTCTTGAATAGAAGGTTTTTTTGTGGGCGCACTGATACCAGATTACAATGGAATCTGGGTGACTAGATGCTGTCATAGGATAGGCTCGCCCTGTATAGCATCAGAGTGCTTAAATGGTGGTGCCCAGTAATAAGTATAGAATTTCCCCCTCAACCCCCAGATTCTGTTAATGGTGCCCAAAATTGTGCCCAATCCTTAGATCCATGCACAAATTAATTAGTTAATGAGCCATTAACAATTAATAATTGGCTGCTAACAATCAATTGTTGATGTTAATTGGCTCTAATTTGGGTCTGTGTGTGGATATGGTTGTATGCAAATTCTAAAAAGATCCATGCCCAAATCCTCTTGTGTGCAACCTAAAAGGGAGCATGGGATGGGATGGGCATGGATGGGTCATGGGCACAGTGTTACAGAATTGGGGGGTTGCATACCCAAGTTGTATACCAGATTTACACCAGAATTCAGTTGGTATTAAGTCTTCACACCCAAAATTGGGTGGAGCAACACTGGCTACAAAGAGCAGTGGTGAGACTGCTAAAGAACCTTTTGACCAAATCTCCCCCACACTGAATCAGGCCCATTGGCTTCCAAAGCACATGCACACCATCATCAAACAACTCATGCTAGCTTTTAAGTGAGGAAGCTTCCAATCTACCACCCTCGGCAGCTTCTCTGATCTCAACTTGAACTCAGGCTGTGCAACACTGCTGCAAATTGCCTACACCTAGAAATGGCCCAGAAGTGATCATACTCTTACAGCATTCCTAAACTATGAAACCGACTCCCCCACCCCCTGCCATCAGGGCAATTGACAATCTCCTGGCCTTCCGGAAGGCAGCAAAGACACTAGTATTCATGAACTAGCATGCTCCTGGGATTGCAATTATTTCCCATGAATGAGGAATTCCCAGTAAGTACAGGCCATAAGCTCACGTTGATTAAGTCCCTGCCCTTTGTACACACCGCCCGTTGCTATTACCAATTGGATGGTTGGGCTATAATCGACCAAGACACGGTACACCTGTAACATGGGGCACCTGAGAATTTCTGTCAACCACTACTTATTCTCCTAGCTACCGTAGCCATACAGAAACCATTCTTAGATTCTCTATAGCTTGTGTGTTCTTAGTTACTCCTTAGCATGTGTGTTATTGATACCAGTCTTAAATTCTCTGTAGCTTATGTTTTGTGGATCCCGATGACTACTGTGTACCTATCCTTGTAGCCCATTCTAGGCTGCTGAGGAGGACGAGCTATAAAACTAACTAACTAAACAAATTCTTTAATGAGAAGTCAGCCTGGAGCATTCTTTATAGAATAGCCCTGAGTATGAATTTTCCTGGCACCTACTTTTCAGTTATACTCCTTCAATATTCAGTCATTGACCAAGACCCTATTATAAATGGATTAATGCAGGCGCAAGCTGGTCACTTATATCTGATTTTGCAAAAACTAGGAAAATTTTTTTTGGGGGGAGCACAAAGACCTCAAGTGCCCGCAGCTACATGTTGTTAGAACTTGTCTTGACAAGTTAGCTGAATGCGGGCTATCACTGGTCTAAAACACACTTTTTTAATATGTTTAATTTACTTCTTTTTCTTCTATTTTCTTATTCAGTTTTTATCTGAACATTCTTATCCCTTACACTACAGGAACCCGTGACCTAATATAGATGGTACTTAGCTTGGGATTTTCTCTGCCAAGCTTGATAGGTGTGGTACGACGGAGCGTCTCCATTTTGCTCCAAGAGATTCAAAAGAGCTTTCTCAGGATATGGGTAATCCTATAATATGAACTGCAGATAAACATATAATATGAATTAATGTCTAAAAGGACCTACTTTTCAGTGCCATTTATTAAATCCAGCCCAAAATAAGAAATAGTCAATGAAATGTAAAGTGAATCAAACTGATAAACTAAAATGCAGTCCCTCTCTTCTCAGACAAAAGAACCGACTAGACATCGATTCAGCATCTATGACTACCAGAGGATCACTTGTAGTTGCCACCACTCGCATTGCAATCATTGACCTATTCAAAGAGAAAGTTGGCAAATACATATTAGTAATACTTTCATTTCTAAACCATGTAATAAAATAGAAAACAGGTGCAATTATACCATTAAGTGGGCTTATGCAAATGTAACAAGGAAATGGCAATAATCAGGGGTTAAAGACAATTTAAACTTCTAAATGTATTCTGATGAATGTAGAAAACCAAATATACAATCCAAACTTATTAATGGGTAATTCAGTTGGCAACTGGTATGAGACAGCTAGGGAACAAGTAATTACTTTCTCCTGACTTTGAAGAACAATGAATTTGGCCCTGAGCCCAAACTTGTAAAGAATGGGCTACAGAGAAATGGCTGGAACCCTCCCCGTTTTTTTCTCCATGTACATGCTTAGAAAATTAAATGCAGTACGGTACTTTAAAAAATGGTTCTATTGTATTTATTACCAGGATATTTTTTTTTATTTTTTTTTTACCAGAGCACTGTATGCATAAAGAACAGCTTTCTTACAAGGCCCAATTTCACTTGGCCACCTTGTTGTTCTGGCCTCTCATTGAATCCAATTTATATATCTGTATAAACATAGTTTATTAATGCACCAAGCCTGGCTTCGCTGGAGACCGGTCTAGAACCTATTTTTCTCAGTGGATAGGCTTTGTTAACCTTGAGTAGGTCACTTTTATCGCCTGTTTCCTCAACTACCCTTATATATTCTCAGCTTTATGAGGTAGGGGCTTGCATCCGTGCAGAATCTGTTGCATGGGGCTTTGGTGTACAGTCCTATATAAACATTGCACTAGGAAAAAAAAAGGATATATTTATATAAATTGTGTTCAGAGATTTTTATTAATCTAACACTGTTTTCGAATAGGCATCAGTTGCTGCTTGTTATATGCAATAATCTAAAATAAAGCGTGTACCTAAACATGCGTTAAAAGCTCTTTTACATACATAGAAGAAAAGGCTGGCATTTATACGCTGTAGACTGCAGGCATTTTGCTCTGACTGCAGTCCTTCCTTGATAAATGACAAGGTAGGGTAATAGGCCCCGGTTGCCACGGTAACCAGACAGCAGCACCGTGCGCCTTGATTTTTTTTTTTTTTTTCATCTGACAATCAAACCATAGGAGCAAAAGGAAAAGCTGGAGATTAGCTGGTGCAGGGAATGAGGAGGAGAGACGGGGTTGCAGCTATGGGAGGGCTGGTGCCCAAAAACGAAAGCTTCTCGGGCGTGATCTGACCATCTTGTGTTTTGCAAAATGTTGTGTCTGAAATGCTACTTGCCTGTTCTCTGCCTGTAGACTCCAAAACCTAACTTCCATAAAAACATGTTTCTTTCCCTTATCACCAACAATGCTCTCACTGGGTCTCACCAAGCTGTTTCTTCTGTCCATATCCTTTCATGCTCTTTTTCTGTCTTTTAGCAACACAGAATCACTTCTGGATTCATTTTTCCCCCCAGCTGCAGAAGATAACATAAAGAAATTCAGCCTCCTAATCAGCCACCAGTGCCGCAATATATAAAACTCGGGGGTTATCTACACAGAGACATAAGCTGAAAGGATAAAGGAAAAATTGTAAACTTTTCCCCGCTTTATCAAAGGCAACAATGTAAATCAGGGGTGTCCAACCTTTTGGCTTCCCTGGGCCGCATTGGTCGAAAAAAATTTGCTGGAGCCGCACAAACACGCAAACGCTGTAGCAAGACAGAGGAGGGAGCCGGCAAGACGGTAAACACCCGGGGGCAGCAGAGGAAAACACTGCATCGCCCTCGACCGGGGCCGCACAAAATACGTCACGGGGCCACATGCGGCCCTTGGGCCGCAGGTTGGACACCCCTGATGTAAATGATCCTTAAACATTGCCTTTCTTTTATTCTCTGTGGAAGTCAAAAGAGAATTATCAGGGAGATACTCTGTTCCCATTTTCCCCAGCTGTAAAAAGACCCAAAAATGCAGATTCACTAAAAAAAAATTTTTTAAAAGGCTTTTGATAGTTTAGGTCCCTTGTTCCGCCCAACGATCACCATCACCCCCACCACTACTCCTCCCAGAATAACCTGGATAAATGGGCTGTTTGAAATCTGTTTCTCTGAGGGTGTGTCCTTGTCAGGTCATGTTGTTTTGCCAGTAGCTGCTTTTTGGTGCCCCCACCCCTCAGAAGCTGTTGCTCTAGGTCAGTGTTTCTCATCTTGGTCCTGGAGTACCACTTTGCCAGTCAGGTTTTCAGGATATCCACATTGAATTTGCATAAACTTAATTTGCATACACTGCCTCTATTATATGCAAATTTCTTTCATGCATATTCATTGTGAATATCTTGAAAACCTGACTGGCAAGGGGGTACTCCAGGACTAAGTTGAGAAACACTGCTCTAAGTGTTTGCCTTGTCTTACCTGATGACTGGACTGGTCTGCTTATGCTGAAGAAATTCTTGAATTCTTGAATCTTGTAGAATTTTAGGAAAGTATTGAACTGACTGCAACTGAAACATAAAAGGTGATGGTAGATAAGGACGGTAAAGCCCATTGAGTTGTCCCAACTCGTTTCTTAGTTGATGGTTTAAATTCCAGTTGATATCTGACTTTTCCCTCACTTCTTTGCAAATATGAGTTCTCCATGCTTATCTCAAGTTTTTCCTGCATTGCTTTACTATTTTGCCTCCCCCTGGAAAGCTCTTTGTCACTCTTGCAGTAGGGGTACAGGAAAAGGTAAACCTAAAGACTCAGGACATTGTTAGCTTAATATGTGGTATCTGAGGTCTCAAAGAAGCAAGAACCTGAACGGAAATTATGGGAGAAATTTCATCTTCTGCAGAGAAGCATGCGGGCCATAAAAGCTTGCCTGTGGTGGAAGTATGAAATATAGGGTTATCCATTCCAGGATGTGATTAATTCCCTCTGTGAACATGATGAAGGACAGGAGAAAAGAGGAAGAACAATGTAAAAGGAAAGCATAAATGAAACCCCCACCACCACCACAAATGATGGTGCCAGTATGTCTTAGATCAATCATTTATTGATATCCCTCTTTCTGGAGGTAAAAAGTATTTTCTATCAACTGGGACTGACTGGGACTCCAGTGGGGTAGTCTATTGTATAGTTTGCCCTTGTAGCAAATTGTATATTGGTCATTGGTTGCAGGAGGCTCATTCCATTGACGCTCTCAGATACACAGTTTTGCTACAAGCCAGGGAATATTTGGAGGATCTGTCAAAGTTTTTATTAACTAAAGAACAAAGATTTATTTACAAAAGGCAAATCCTATCACCTTGTGGATTAAATCTAGATATCGATTGGTTTCAGATATAATGGTTGTGACATCATCATTGATATCACTTCCGGGTCAAGATAGAACAGCCACATAAAGAGAGCAGATATAGGGAAGAATTTCTTAGTTTGCCCTGATTCTTTTGCATTCTGGGTTGATAAAGCCGTGACTGGGTATGTGATTCAACATTAGAGAATATTAGAACGTTATTTAACTTTAGATTAATATATCAGTTATTTAAATGTGGTAACAGGTAGAGGTAAATAGTGTTACCAATATCACGTAGTTTTTAACATAGGTTTTTTTGTTTATATTTGAATTAACAGTGTCCCCTCCTGATGAAGAGCTGAAACTCGAGTCGGGGGGGGGCCAGGGATTTTAACATGGCTATTCAATTATCATTAAAGCACATTTAAGCACTGGCACTTTATTTTCATCTGTGGTTATTGATTATACAGCTAACCAGCCATTTCAGATAAGTAATATTTCAACTTTTATCGTTTACAACATCTAATGGTTGGGTTCGGGACTGTAAAGGCGATGATGGTCCCTTTAATAACCACAGTTTGGTGTTACCAATAAACAATTGGTTATATGATCTGAGCACTTTACATATATTTATTTATTTATTTATCGTGACTTAGAGCTGTGATTAATGAAGACTGAATTGAATATTTGGGGCCAGGTGACAACTCAGAAGTTATATGGGCACCACCCACAAAGCTAAGTGGGCAAATGTAGGACTTCCTTTTGTGTGGTCCAATCTGCCCACTTAGCCATGTGGACACCAGCACTGAATATGGCCAGTGCCTTTATAAGTGCTAACTCCTCCCCAACTCTACCCCTAGATGGCCTCTATAGAATGACACGGGGACAGGATTTGTCCCTATCTCCGTCCCCACGGTTAACTGGAAACCATCCCCGTGTCATTCATTAAGGAGAGAGGGAAGAATCAGAGTAAAAATGGGCATAACCACTGACCCTCAGGTCTTGCATTGAAGAATACTGGTGTAGTAACATAGTGATATAGGAATTGATGGCAGATAAACCTGAATGGTCCATCCAGTCTGGCCAACTATACATGCTCCATAAGATAATCATTTAATTTAAATGGTCCTTTTTCTTAGATATTTCTAGGCCAGAAACCCAGAGCCCTGCTTAGTAGTATGCTTAGGTTCTATCTACTGGAGTCTCCGTCAAAGTTCACTCCAGCCCATCTTTTAATCATCGAAAGCACCACAGCCCGTTCTCAACTGAATGTCCATATATGGGACACAGACCGAGCAAGCCTGCCCAGTACTGGCCTTAGTTCTTTCAATGTATACCCATTATTTTCTGAATAGAGATCCTCTGTGTAGAAGGACTAAGGTTGAGATAGACACTAAAAAATGACAGTCTCTGGTATTCAAAGCAGATATTGTGATGTCATAATGTCTCATTCCACCAATGCCTAAGAGCCAATCACATCAGTGATGCCACAATGGCTTCATTAACCTATACGTGGCTCCTATAAGAATCAGAGTATGAATGGGCACAACCACTGACTCTCAGGCCTTGCAATGAAAAATGCTGGTGTAGAAGGACTGAGGTTGAGATAGACACTAAAGAATGACATGGAATCGTTTTCCGCGGTTATTCGCGGGGACGGGAACAGTGGTGAATTTTATTACTGTGTCATTCTCTAGTTGAGATAAACATTACAGAATGACATAGGATGATTTTCTATGGCTATCCGCAGGGACGGGGACAAATTCTGCCTCCATGTCATCTACCTGGCAAGTGCTGTGGCAGTCAAAGCTGCTATTCAGTACCAATGTCTGGTAAAAATACCATTGAATGTTGACAGCCAGCCCACGCAGTGTGGTTTAAGGATGCAGGAACCTCTCCGGCCCACTTAAAGCATAGTGAATATCGAACCCATTTGTGTTTCAGAATCACGTCTTCAAAAATGTGCATGGTTTTCTGCTATTCAGGGACAGAATGTTTAATTTAGGTACATCTCAACTTATAAAATAACAGATCTTTGCCAATACGGGCATTCAATCCATGTTAATGCTCTCATATGGGAGCTGTATTGCTGGCCTTCAGTTTCTCCAGATCCAACATTAGCCATCCATAACTTGCCTTTAAGTGGATCTAATGCTTAGCCTAAGGGACAAATGCAGGCTGCCTACCACAAAGGGATTAAATCCATCAGACCCTGACCATTCCCATTAAAAATGCCTGTTTTCTAGGACATTTTAAAACCTTTATAAGCAGAATTTATTGATGATGAATAAATCAACTGACAGACAGAAGTATCAGAGGGAGAGTGAAAGAGTTATCAGTCACTATCCACCAGAGGCATAATGAGGATAATTAAGTACTGCAGTGGCTGAAGAGCATTTTCATACGGTCAACAAAATTGGTTTCCATTATCAAACTAAGTTCCAGAGCATGTTGTAGTGCTTTAGTTTATTGTTTTATTTTTACAATAGGAGAAAATAAATGTGCATCTTTATTCTCTACATCGGTGTCTCGCAAACTATTTCCAGCCGTGGCACACTAAACAGGTGGCTGCAGCTCAAGGGCACCTGGAAGTGCGCGTACGTCGACGCGATGATGTCACTTGCATGTATTATATCATCATGTGCATGCACGAAGGCCCTGCATCCGGGGCCTTGATTGAGCCAGCAGTGGGGATGGGGGGATCAACAGGAGAGGCGTAGAGCTGCCGGAGAGGAGGAGAGGTGCAGTTGCCTCTCTCCAGCGCCGGCATCTCGTGGCACACTTCAAATCTCGCCGCGGCATACTAGTGTACGGCAGCACATAGTTTGCGATTCACTGCTCTAGAGTAAACATTAAAAGGGGCAGCGGAAAGTCATAGAAATGCAGAGGATGTGCAGTAGCCACAAAACTTGCTTGGTCCACTCAGTCCACCCCTAAGGGCCTGATTCTATATAGGTTGCTTAAAAAAATCAGCGGCAACTAGTGTGGCTATCTCCTGATGAATATCAAACTTGCCAGCCAGCCCAATGACCAACTACGTTGTGCAACATGGCCAGTTACTGCCGATTTTCCATGGCTGGCCAGCTAAGGCACGTAGCCTGATAGACCCGCCTAAAAGGCAAGGTGCTTAATGTCGTCTAAGCAGAGTTAGGTGTCGCTAGGCCCCCTGACTTTAGGTGCCCCATATTTATGCCAGGCCTTTCTTGGCCTAAATGGCTGCACATGGCCCCTTTCTTGGCCTAAGTTAGGTGCACATGGGCCCCTGTTCTTAATCATACACATAACTCAAAAAGACGTCCACCATCTGCCCCCATGCCTATTTTTAGATAGGCGCTTGGGACAATGCGCCTAGCTTTTATAGAATCATGCCTACCAAGTTGGGTGCCTAATATGAAATTAACCTCACTTATGAGGTGTTAAGTGCCAATTATCAGCACTGATTTAGCTTATTAATTTAAATTAGGTGCCTACGTCAGCTAGGTGTACTGATGTAAGTGCCTAATTTTAACACACTTTATAGAAGTTTGGGGTAAGTGCTTATCTATTGTGTTGAAGACCTCTGTCAGTCTAGTCTCCTTTTCCTCTCTGTTGTGTCATTAACTCCCTCTTTTACAAAGCCATGCTAGTGGCTGCTGAGAGGCAAAAGCCCTTTAAATCCCTATGGGCTAAGGGGCAGTCACCGCAGCGACAGCTGCTAGCATGGCTTTGTAAAAGGGGGGGGGGGAGTTAGGCCTCCATAGTTCAGGGGTTAGCACACTTAGCTCAAAAACTAGCAGTTGTGAGCAGTGGCATAGTAACGGTCGGGGCGGACCACCCCGGGTGCCATCTTAGTGGGGGCACTGGCACCTCTCCTCCTTTCCACCCCCACCGCTCCTTCCCACTCCTCCCCTGCCCAGCGCATGCCTTCTCTTCCCCCCCCCTCCACGTTACCTCTAGTTCTTTGCCGGCATGAGCAGCAGCTCCAGCCTGCTGCTCACGCCAACCTCGGTGCTCCCCTCTGATGCTACTTCCGGGTCCCGCGACTAGAAAGTGATGTCAGAAGGAGAGCTAACGCCAGCACGGACAGCAAGTTGGAGATGTTCCTCATGCGGGGAAGCTGAACTGGAACGGGGGAAGGGAAGGGACATGCATGTGTGCAGCAGGGGAGGGGGGGTGAAGAACAGGGCAAGAGGGGCACTACTGCTTCAAGCACCTCCCACCCTTGCTACACCAGTGGCTATGAGATTAGATCTCGCTGGGGCTGGTATTTTGTAAGGACTAGTAGCAGAATGTGAAGGAGATGACTAGCTCATTGCCAACCATGAGAGTCAACTGTGATTTTAGATTCAAACGGTTATATTGATGCAAACATCATCAAATCTCTTCAAAACTACTATTCACAAACAGGCGAAAGAAAGTGATCCAACTCTGTCAGTCTATCAAACTGTTGATGAACCTATTCCCGCACCCCTTCCCTCATCAAATCAATTCAGACATATCCTAGAAGGAATAACCATGAAACACATTTTATTTGTGGAATAAATCTGTGGTCTGGAGCTTGTCCCATTCTGGTGGGCTTGCTTTCCTGGCTCCACCTGAGTGTGTGGTTTTCATGCAATGAGCATTTTATTTTCATTTTGGCTCAGATTCTGAGCAAAAGAGATGAAAAGCTAAAACAACTGCTTGTACAATGGCCTGCATTTGGTTAGCAATAGTGTGGAAGGGTTGCCATGTCAGAATTTGCAACAGGGTAGACACTGGAGAGGGTTAGGAAAACACGAGGTGTGAGCTGACAAAGTTTAAAGAATCGTCTAGAGTTTGGCAGCTAAAATATAAATTTGAACATATAGACTGCAATAAAATCAAGAGAGCAGTTCTCTGCGTGAAAAAAAGACCAGGATTAAGGGGTGATCCTACCTGATAATTCTAAGGTGGCCAAACAGGTAGATAAGTTGAGGGAAAAAGCTTGAAGGATGCTTGGGTGCACAGGAAGAGGACTGACCATCAGAATAAAGGATTACTGTAATGCCCTATTTAAGGGAATGGCTCAAAGGGAAATCAGACGTTTGCAGATCATTCAGAACGGTTCAATTAAACTTATTATGAAAGCCAAGAAATTTGATCATGTGTCTCCTACTTAAAAAAGCACACTGGCTTCCTGTCACACATCGCATAATGTACAAATTAAGTTTGCTTACCTTTAAATCTCTGATATCTAAAACCCCAGCTTTCATTTACAAATCATTGATTCCTTATACTTCATCCAGATTACTGAGGTCTAATGACCAACATTTATTAATCATCCCCTCCCTTAAAATTATTAATACACGACGGCATTTCATCTTTTCCGTTACAGCTCCTCAAACATGGAATTCCCTTCCAATTTACTTAAGAGAGGAAAAAAATTTGGAGAAATTTAAGAGCAAACTCAAAAGCTTTCTTTTTAAAAGAATTGTCTAAGAGTTAAAAGAATTCTTTTTAAAATGATTAAAAGAATTGTCTAAGAGTTTCATTTTATCTTCATATCTTTTGAGATTCTTTGTTCTTTCCCTTCCTATTGTTTTTAACATTAACTGTCTTTTTTTCTATTAATTTTTTCTATTAATTATTTCTTTTCCCATTCTTTCCTCATGTTTTATTATGTTCATAAAATTAGTCTTTATTATGTTTTGTAAGATTTAGTTTTTTGTTAGTTATGTTTGTCCCCCCCAATTTTGTAATTTTATTGATTTGTTCATTGCTTAGAATTTGGAATAAGTGATTAATCAAATTTTATAATAAACTTGAAACTTGAGGTGAGACCTCTTTTGGAGTGCTATGTGCAGTTCTGGAGACCACACTTTCAGGGGATAGTTCAAGTTCAATTTATTTAATATGCTGCAAATATAAAACCAGAATGCAAATCTAAGCAGTTTACAATAAAAAGTTAAAAAAATTTTTTAAAACCAACAAATTAAATAAGGTAAGAACAAAAGGAAGATCAAACAATTGAGAACATGGGGAAAAAGGAAGAAAAACAATTGAGAACATGGGGAAAGAGGGAATCAGAGATTACAATAAAAATAAAAAGGTTGGGGAAAGGGATGAACAATGTGGTAAGGGAGAAAACTAAGTATTTAATTCTGCCCACACAAAAGAAAAGTAGCCATCAGGAGGAAATAAATTAAGAGCTAAAGGCCAAAGAGATGTAGTATGCCCTTAATAGTACCTTGAAGGTTACAAATGATTTCTCTGAATGAAGGTAAAAAGGCAAAGAATTCCAGAGAGTAGAAGCCATAACACAGAATGAAGAATTCCTATGGAAATACAGGAAAAGTTGTCTAAATGAGGGAATAACTAATAACTGCTGTTGTGAGGAGCATAAGGTTCTTTAAGGCGAGTATGGGACCAGAAGACTATGTAAAAACAAGGGAAGACCACTACTAAAATAATCAATAATCTTCATCATAAAGCAGGTGATAATCCTTAACTATCTAAGCCTATATACCCTGGAGGAAAGGCATGATAGCGGAGATAGGATAGAGACATTTAAATAGTTCCAAGGCTATGCTTATCAGGACCCCATGGTCACAGACAAATAAAATTGTGTGATCCCTGGAGGTGCAGAATAATGATGCATCTATGAAGAGCCCATCCAAGTTGCAGCCCCAAATCTAGGTTTTGTGACCCCCGTTTGGGGTTCTGACCCACAGTTTGGAAAGCTCTGCTCCAAGGAATAAATACAGAGGACATAGGCCTCTCATTAAAAATGACATAGATGGTTACTGCTGATTTTCATTGGCTGGCCAGGGCCAGATAGATCCGCCTAAAAGGCTGGTCCAGCTCTGGCTATTAGCTGTAGCCAGCCAGCTGATGCAAATTGGCTTGGCTGGCTAAGTGCAAGCTGCTGACCTTTGCCCCGAGTAGTCAATGCTTGCGACCCTGGCATTGAATATCCGGGATCGTCAACAGTTCAATATTGGGTGCTGTTTCTTTACAAAAAAGCTGTGGATACCTGGAGCAAACTTTCAGTGGAGATGGTAGAGAAAAGAACAGTATCTGAATTCAAGAAAATATGAGAAGGCACACACAGAGAAAGGGATGGTAGAGTGGGCAGTTCTCTTTCTATCTTGAGTCAACAGGTGGTTAGTATTAAATTTTAACAAATTGTTCTCAAACTGCTGATTCTTTAACACACATGAGCATCAGTTTGCATAGAATCTGTTATTTATTCACCCAAATCCAGGACCACTGAATAAAACTCCGTACCTGTTACATGTGGTTGATAAACAAATACATCCAAATAACAGCACTTATAAACGGGAGAAAATGAAAACCAATAATTGCTGTTTTGAATAAGCAAACTTCCTGAACACTTAGCATTTGTGAATCTCTCTGAACCTCAGCTTGTCCTAAGCAAAGGAGAAAAACCAATTGGCATGAAATATGGATGAAACCAGAAGGCTGGGGGAGGGAAGCATAATCTAACAATTTTATTTCCAGTACAGAAACTTTGGGGTTGTGTTTTGGGTTTTTTTTTTTTTTTTTTTTTTGGGGGGGGGGGGGGGAAATAACACTTTTGGATTCTACCCCTGAAGGAAGACCACTATGCTTCTACTAGAGAACATGCCTTCTTTTAGCAAGTTTCATTACTTTGGAATTCCCTTCCCTTTGTAATCTGTCTTAAGCACTCTTAGACCAAAATATTACTA
This sequence comes from Geotrypetes seraphini, assembly GCF_902459505.1. NCBI lineage: Eukaryota > Metazoa > Chordata > Amphibia > Gymnophiona > Dermophiidae > Geotrypetes > Geotrypetes seraphini. The sequence continues at coordinate 35,823,284 of NC_047096.1, forward strand.
AAGATGCATTTATTTGTTGTACTGGGACCTAACAGTCTCTGAGGGGTCTGCTAGTCCACCATTTTGCCCTTCTAACAGTGTCTCCTCTCCTTCCTGCTTGTTTATCTTTTCTTTCTACAATTTGTTGGCGGCTTTTCTATTCTTATTGAGGGCAGGTGATTCTGTAAGTTCTAATGAGCCGTAATAAATCATAAGCAATTATTAAAACAGGCTAATACTGAAAAATTAAATGAGAAAATAATGATAATGAAGCTTAGGAAAATTCCTTTTCAGCTTATTGTCAAACATCTAGGGAACCCCAACCGGATAATAAAATAACACCAATGTGCAATGTGGTGGGAGAAACATATGATCCTATTTGCATAATTCATTCTGGAGGGAGGAAGTTGAAGTCAAGCCTTTGATAATACCCCCATGCTGCAGGGCTCACACACGTCTGGTTGGAACACTTTGTCACAAAAACCATGCCAAAGCGCCAGACTGGCAAGTGAACAGCCGCAACCTTTAGCAAAATTTTTTGTATCAGAGTGACAATCGATATTAGAAATGTTAAATAAAAGTCTATATAGGCATATGATTCCAATGAAATTAGGAGGAGAGCAAAGAGGAAAGACACTGAGGCCCTGATTTTATACAGTCCGTCTAAAGTTAGGCGCTGATATTGGCGCATGACTTAATCGAGCAATAGGCTTAATTGGTGCCGATACTGGCACTCAACACATCGCAACTGACTTTAATTGTACAACTGACAATTAGGTGCCTAACTTGAGAAACTTGATTCTATAAAAAGTTGGCACCTAGCCCAAAACGCCTACAATAAAAGTGGGCGTAGATAGGGGCAGATCATGGGGGTGTTTTTGAGAGGCATCTCTTTGTGAATTAGGTGCCATTAGGCTCTGATATCAACATCTATATTTAGACATAGAAAACCCTGGCATAAATTGGGGATGTCTAAATGTTAGGATGCTGAGCGGTGCCTAAGCACACAGGCGACGCTGAGCGTGATTCTGTAATGGGCGCCTATGTTTTTATTTATTTATTTAAAACATATATATTTCGCTTTTAGCCAAAGCGGCTTACAATTCAACATACATAATCTTTAAAACACACAAGTCTCATAGCTCTTCCATCGATATTGGCGCCTAACTTTAAGCGAACTTTATAGAATCAGGGCCTGAGAGTTTCCCCCTCCAATAGCGATATCATTTGTACTATATTATGTGATGCCTGAATTATTCATTTTGGTCTTTCTCCCCTTCTATCATAGATAGTTACAAATCTGTGAATATTCTTATTGTATTCTATGTCCTTTCCTTTTGAGTATAGCATTAATTAGAAACTTGCCAACTCCCTCCTGTTTTTTTTTCCAGTGTCTTGGACTGGAACTGCGTGCGTGGGCCATGCAAAAAAGTCTGCACCCTCCATCAATCAGCTTGGACTTGCATGGAAAACGCCTCCCTGACCTGCTCACTGTTATCAATGGGAGCCTGTAAGAAGCAGATATAAGTTAAAAGCCAGATGTTTCCCATCCAACCCCATCACCCCCATACTGTACTCTGGCTACTGATAACCCATTCACCCCTTCCCTGCCAGGAAATTGTCCATTTCCCTTCTAGCCTCAGCCAGATTGTGCCTGAAATTTTGCTCGGTGGATGCTCGTCTGTCTAGCTGTTGCAATTCCACATGTTCTGGAAATCCCTCGTGAAAATAATGCACTCCATGGTATGAGTAAGTATGGTTGGAATGTCAATGTAATTATTTGCCTTTCTTCACCTGAACTAAAAGCAAGTTATGTACAGGTTTTTCCCTGCCCAAGAAGGCTCAAAATTTAAGTTAGTCCATTGAAAGACATGGAAATCAAGAGCGAGAAAATAGTTGCCAGAGTTGGGGTTTTTTTTTTGGACCACTTTAACATATTTTATCGTGACTAGCTTTTTGGAGTTATACTGCCTTTTCTGGGTGACAACAAGTTTTTACCTGCTCATTTTTCTAACCAAAATGTTAGTCAAGAAATATGTAAATCCAACAATTGGGGAAAGGAGGCAAACCGTTGCTCATAAACTCTCCCTTTTATGAAGTCGCTTTAGTGTTTTATCACCGGCTGCGGCAGTAAAAGTTCCGACGCTCAAAGAGATTCTATGAGCGTCGGAACTTTTACTGCCATGGCCGGTGATTAAAAAAAAATGCTAACATGGCTTTATAAAGGGGGGAGAGGGAATTATTTTGAGCTGCTTTGAGAGTGTGCTTATATCTGCATATTTGTATTTATCCCATATCGTTTACTTTAGAAGCTTATGGTGAGTTATGTTCAGGTACAGTAGGTACTTCCCTACAGGGTGGTGGTGTCCCTCCCCTGCCTTCATCTCCGCCCCCCCTGCACCTTCCCTATTCGCTTGTCGCACACACCCTTTCCCTTCCTCGTACTTCTAGTTGAAGTTGTTGCTCACGGTGCTCAACGACGTGCTCCTTGTGACCCCCATGAGCTCTCCCTCTGGGTGACAGGTCAAAAGCGCACGCCGACAAAGGTGCGTCGAGACAACTGAGTGCAAGGCGGAAGCCCACACCGAAAAAAACAGTGTTTTAAGGGGCTCTGAAAGGGGGTGTGGGGGGAACCCCCCTACTTTACTGAATACAGATCGCGCCGGCATTGTGGAGGGATTTGGGGGGGTTGTAACCCCCCACATTATACTGAAAATGTCACTTTTTCCCTAAAAAACAGGGAAAAAGTTAAGTTTCCAGTTTAATGAGGGGGTTACAACCCCCAACCCCCCCCCAACGCTGCACAACGCCGGCGCAATCTGTATTCAGTAAAGTGGGGGGGGGGTTCCCCACCAACACCCCCCCATCGGAGCCCCTTAAAACACTGTTTTTCTTCGGTGTGGGCTTTCGCCTTGCGCTCAGTTGTCTCGGCGCACCTTTGTCGGAACGCGCTTTTGACTATGAACCCTCCCTCTGAGATCACTTTCTGTGTGAGGCACCTGGAAGTGACATCAGCGGGAGAGCTGATGGTGGTCATGAAGAACAGGTTGTTCACCACCGTGAACAACTTTCCAAGTTTATTAAAATGTTGATATGTCGCCTTATCAGAATTCAAAGCAGTTTTTACAAAAGTTAAAATTATGTAAAAAAAAACACCAAAACAGGACAAGGCCATTAAACGAAGATAAATGAATATACATGACATACCGGAATGACAGGAGATGGGGAGGAACTACAATGTTTGGATAGTAAAGAACAAAAATAAAGGGAAAAACGAAAGGAGGGGAAAATGAAATGGAAAGGCCAGAATGGCCAGACTAGTATAAAATTCGAAACAACAACCAACTAGAGGTATGGGGGAAAAAGAAGTGGGTGCGCGTGTGGAGGGGCAGAAAGGAGGAGGAGTGTTGGCGCCCACACCAGCATGGCACCCAGGGTGGACTGCCCCCTTGTCCCCCCCTCCCCCATTTACTATGCCACTGCTTCTCTATCCAAGAAACACTTACAATGTAAGGACCCCTTTTATCAAGCTGTGCTAGAGGTATTTAGCATAAACCGGCGCGGAAAATGCATAGAATTCCTGGTGCCTAACTACGCCTAGCGATGCCTAAGAACCATTAGGCATGATTCTATAAAGGTGATTGATTGACAACCATGTGGAGCAGCGCCTACAAGTTATTCAGCTACAAACACGGAGTTTGTAGTAGGTGCAAACTGTACATGAAAATTTGCACACATTGGCTCAAGATGGATTTTCGAGTCAGGTATAATAATAATAATAATAACAGCTTATATACCGCAATACCGTGAAGTTCTATGCGGTTTACAAAGATTAAGCAAAGGTACAAATTGATTGACTTTAAGAGGGGAGGAAGAAAGAGGGTTAATAGGACAGGAAATCCATTTTTGAGGAGAGAGTGATCAATAGAACAAGTTAATCGCTATAGAGAGGAGAGAGAAGAGAGGATCAGTTGTCTAGATACTTTAGGAACAGGTGTGTTTTCAGACGTTTCCTAAATTCCTCATAAGTAGTGGGCGAAAGCAATTGTTCTAGGTCTTTACCCCATGATGCTGCTTGGTGCGAGAGAAGATGTTCATGGTGTTTTTTCAGTTTACAACCTCTCACTGGGGGGGAAACGAAGTTGGAATGTGAGCTTCTCTTGTGTCTGTTGGCTGAGAAGACGAAAAGGTCTGTTATATATTTAGGGGCAAGTCCGTGTAGTGCTTTGAAGCAGAAGCAGGCAAATTTAAACTCTACGCGCGTCTCCATTGGCAGCCAATATAGAAACATAGAAACATAGAAGATGACGGCAGAAAAGGGCTACAGCCCATCAAGTCTGCCCACTCTGCTTACCCACCCCCTGTCTATGCCCTAATGACCCAATTTCCTTATCTTGACCCTCGTAGGGATCCCACATGGGTATCCCATTTATTCTTAAAGTCTGGCACGCTGTCTGCCTTGATCACCTGCACTGGAAGCTTGTTCCAATGATCAACCACTCTCTCTGTGAAGAAATACTTTCTGGTGTCGCCATGAAATTTTCCGCCCCTGAGTTTGAGCGGGTGCCCTCTTGTGGCCGAGGGTCCCTTGAGAAAGAAAATATCATCTTCCACTTCGACACGTCCCCTGAGGTACTTAAATGTTTCGATCATGTCTCCCCTCTTCCTACGTTCCTCAAGAGTGTAGAGCTGCAATTTGTTCAGTCTCTCTTCGTACGAGAGACCCTTGAGCCCCGAGATCATCTTGGTGGCCGTCCGTTGAACCGATTCAATTCTGCGCACATCTTTACTGTAATGTGGCCTCCAGAATTGCACACAGTACTCCAGATGAGGTCTCACCATGGCCCTGTACAACGGCATTATGACTTCAGGCTTTCGGCTGACGAAACTTCTATTGATACAACCCAATATCTGCCTTGCCTTAGATGAAGCCTTCTCCACTTGATTGGCAGTTTTCATGTCTGCACAGATGATTACTCCTAAATCTCGTTCTGCTGAAGTCCTAGTTAAAGTTTCTCCTAAAAAGAAGTACGTCCTGCATGGATTTCCGCTTCCGAGGTGCATGACCTTACATTTCTTAGCATTGAAGCCTAGCTGCCAGGTTGAGGACCAACTTTCCAATGTAAGCAGGTCCTGCGCCATATAATTCTGTAAACTGCATTCACTTACTATATTACATAGTTTGGTGTCATCAGCGAATAGTGTTATTTTACCTTGAAGCCCTTGAGTCAGATCCCCTATGAATATGTTGAAAAGGAGTGGACCCAGGACCGAGCCCTGCGGCACTCCACTGGTCACCTCTGATGTTTTAGAGAGGGTACCATTAACCACCACCCTCTGAAGTCTGCCACTCAGCCAATCATTGACCCATGCAGTTAGTGTCTCTCCTAACCCCATCGATTCCATCTTGCTTAGCAGCCTGCGGTGTGGGACACTGTCAAAAGCTTTCCTGAAGTCCATGTACATGACGTCCAAAGACTCTCCCAAGTCCAATTTTCTTGTTACCCAGTCAAAGAAGCTGATGAGATTGGATTGGCAGGACCTACCCTTGGTGAATCCATACTGACTGGGATCCCGAAGATTCCCTTCATTCAAGATTGTGTCCAATTTGCTTTTAATTAGTGTTTCCATGAGTTTGCACACTATTGATGTGAGACTCGCCGGTCTATAATTCGCAGCCTCTGCCCTGCAACCCTTTTTATGCAGAGGAACGACATTAGCTAATTTCCAGTCCAGGGGAACTTTCCCCTTACTTAGGGAGAGATTGAATAGCTCAGCCAACGGTTTCGCCAGGACATCGCTCAATTCTCTGAGCATTCTTGGGTGCAAATTGTCTGGTCCCATGGCTTTGTTCACCTTGTTCACCAATGCAGCTGCCGGTAGTAGGGTGTCACGTGGTCAAACTTCCTCAGCCCAAAGATCAGTTTGACCGCTGCCTTTTGCATCAATTGTAAACGCTGCATGTTCTTTTGGGAAATTGCTAAGTAGGCGATGTTACAGTAGTCTGGGTCGGGTTTTGGACACTAATAAACAGTATAAATAGTACATCATCCTGCTGGCTTTGCTTGCTCTTTGGAGAGCCTACTGTTCCATCCCACTTCTTCTGTTGGTAGGCTATCAAAGTCTGCATGGGTTGGCCCCCAAATACCTAACTGATTGTTTTTCGGATCATATTGCGCTTCCTCAAGTTACGTTTCTCCGACCATTGGGATTTGAGGATCCAAATTAGAAAGGAACTAAAACTACAAACATCAAGGGCGGGAGTGTTTTCCTGCGTTGGTCCAGAGCAATGGAACAGGCTTTCGCAATATATAGGGCAGCAGGGGAATCTGATGACATTTCAAAGACTGCTGAAACACCATCTCTTTGGTAAGATGAAATATGGCTGAAGGTTGGGCGACTGTTTTGCAGTTGTGGGGAGGATTGCTGTGAATACTGCCGATGACTGCTGTCAACTGCCCCGTGTTTTATGTTTTTTAGATTTTATTCAGTAGGTTTTATGTTTGTAATGATATATATTATGTCTGTTTACTTGTGCTTTGATTTGTATAAGGCGAATAATAAATAAACAATACAATTTATGGATGGAGCTGGGAGCCAGATAGGAACAGAAGCTCTATGCTGACTTCATAAAATCCCATCAAAATTAAGACCTCTTCAAAATAAACCAAAATATGTTTTTATTTTTATTTTCCTTCACATAAATGTGATGGACCATCATATTATACAGGTATAAATATAAGTAAAGCAGCTGTTATCTCTAATATAATGTTCTATCACATTTATTTGAAGTAAAAATGAAACATTTTAGTTTGAAGATATATTAATTTTGATGGTGTTTGTCATGCTTTATTAGGAAGTTGTTATAAAATAGACACCTTTTTTTGACTCTCCATATAAGTGTTCTGTTATAAAAATTCCCCCCTTATGTACAAATTCTGTCTAATGTTCAGTTGGGTGAATGAATAGATAGTTTATCGTTTATTAAAACTTGATATACCGCCTTAGTTGCAGCACAATTCAAAGCGGTGTACAATAAAAACAAATTTTTAAAAATAAAAATGGGACGCCATTAATTATAGGACAGAATCACTCATTCATACCAAAGAACATAAGTTTTATACAAAGTACTGCAAAAATAAAATGTGCTCGCCCTTACTCTTCGGTATGGTAGCTCTGATCCAGGCCATATCCTCCTCCCTCTGTTTACCATGCTTCGGAACCATGGTATCTGCTGGTATATGGATGGACCATTTTTTTTCTCTCCTGAAGATCACTGACTCAAGCTTTGTGACCCATTTTCCAGGACATTCTGCTAAGCTTGGAAAGGAGCAGGGAGGCAGGCTCCAAGCTAAAAGCAATGACTCAGCAGTTTCTGCTGCTACTGTGCATTTTCAGTTCAAATGGAATTATGGCTGGTTCTGACACCATAAGCCTTAATTTTTAAATTCTCTCCCAATTTATTCTAGTCAAGGCATTGCAGTGGCAATTTTTGGTCAGAAGCCATACACCCAGACTCCTTCTGGTACCCAAGAACCATGGCTCCTGATTTCAGTCACCGGGTGTCGCCACTGTGCACTGCTAGTCTTTCTCCCCTCCATCTCCAAGGATTGTGATTGAATGCTGCCTCCAAGTCAATGGAGGGAATGGCAGAGCAGATCCAGCAATAGAAGCCAATTCCTATCACATAGCATTACTAAGATTGTTACTGAATTATTGAGACGGCACACGACAGGCCACATTAGCCACCAAAGAAGCACACACAGAAACAGCTAACATGCCTAGTGCCATTAGAAAAATCTAATATTGTGGAGTATTGTGAGGATCTATCCTTGGATACTCTTTTATTTTTAAAACACTATAAAGAGCATTAGCCTATGCAGATCAAACCAGCACCCATGGTTTTATTAGCATCACACTCTAACAGACAGAGCTAACCAACCAAGGTTATCCATAATGTATGCATAGATGAAACTCAAATCAGTGTTAGAAGTTAGGATAGGCTGAGCTTGGACTAATGTTAATCTCTATGGATACCCACAGAACTGCTTTCCTTAAGGAAGATGGAACTGCTAGGTGTCTCTCTTATGACCTAAGACAGTTACCAGTTATTGTATATCATAGTTTCCCTCTGGACTTTACTTTGCAGGTTTGCCTTTAAGGTTGCTTTTAACCTGGGGTTCTGGAGCATTAAGCCCCTAATTTTATAAAAAGTGCTGAAAATTGCATGTGCAAATTTGAGTGCATATCTGATCTGCACATGCAATTCAATTGAATAACAAGCTAATTTGCACCAATAATTAGCATTTTAACAATCAAGTATTGGTGATAATTAGAATCAATTACAAGTTATGCATGTAAATTTAGGCATTCAATCTGTGCCTAAATTTTACGTGCGTGTCAAAAAGGGCATAGAAATAGACAGGTCAAGGTTGGATTGGAGGTGTTTCTTTAAATTACATTTGTAGTAAACATAAGTGGAGATAAGAGCGACGATTTGAACCCGATGGGACTTAGCTAAGTTGAACTATATCTTAGCAATATTGCTTCTAGTATAGACAGTGATTTTTGAATTTTTTCATTATTATTATTTTTGATTGTTATTGAAGCCTTCTTTCTGAGGGAGGGGGGGGTGTTTAAAGCGCTTCTCAGTCTTTTTGCTTCCGTTTTGAATTTACACTCAGCGTTTTTGTGTTTATTAGCACTTATATTTACTTTTGAAAAAATTCTTTCGGGACATTGTGATGTACGGGGCAGTGTTTATTTAGACCTTCTTGGTCTGGTGCTAGTCATCAATAAGAACTTGCCCGGGGCCAAAAATGAATCGAAGGGTTGACTGAGCTCGTACTGAGGTCCCTTTATCTTTATTATTAATCTTTTTTTTTCACCAGATTGGACGCTGGTGTCTATTCTCATCGGGAGTTTAAAGCTTTTGCCAATTCTTTTTGGTTTAGTTTCTATTTTTATTGGTGAATTTTTTGTTTGTTTCTTTAAAGCTTATTTAGTAAGAATAAGGGCATCCATGCCTAAATTTAGGTGTTATCATGAAGCCAATACTTAGTTACTGTTCTCAATTTATACAGTATTATGTAATGTAATGTAATGTAATTTATTTCTTATATACCGCTCCATCCGTTAGGTTCTAAGCGGTTTACAGAAAATATACATTAAGATTAGAAATAAGAAAGGTACTTGAAAAATTCCCTTACTGTCCCGAAGGCTCACAATCTAACTAAAGTACCTGGAGGGTAATAGAGAAGTGAAAAGTAGAGTTAGAGGAAAAATAAAAATAAAATAAACATTTTAACAAGACAGCATTGATCTAAATACTTTGGAAGGTAGAAGAGAGGAGAGAAAGGAATAGAAGCAGAAGGGGGAGACGTTGAACAGTAGAATTCTGGAGAAATTTAAATGATAGAAATAGAACAAAACAAAGACAAAAGGTAAAACAATAGATAAGATTAAAGATAAATCATAAGCTGGAAAGAAAAATAAAATAAAACTTTGTTTTCAATCCACGTATTATCAAGACAGTATCACATAAATTTTAAATGAACCTCTTTTTTTAGCATTTTTCGCAAAGTCTTCAGAAGTGCCAGTAATAACTAAGTGTTTTCAATGGTTAAAGTACTTTTTCAAAACTTTCAAATACCCAAAGGGGAATATCAATCGATCACTGTTATCACAATCCCCAAATATAACCCAAGAAAAGTGGGTAGCACTACAATCAATTGCCTACAACCCCACAATTGCAGGAAAAAAATCAATAAATATATATACAATATGTAGTGAGGTCTCAGTGCTACAGTCCAAGCTATGGTGCGCTGGAAACTAGAGCTCCTGGCTTAACGTGTACAGCGGGACTCTTTTTCAAGTCACGCTGTGCACCATCATGGACCTCACATGTTTAGCCGAAAGGCTGTTTCAAGAAGAGTCCCTCCTTGTAATTTGTTCTGCACCATCCCGATCTGATCAATTCTTCTTTCGGCAAAACATGTCAAATTGACAGGTCCCTTCCCGATACGAGCAACAAAAAGCAAAAGATACGTTTTTAGCTTTTATATAATGCTATTAAGCAAGTTTGAATGAGCACGGAGCATTTTAAAGAAGTAAAAAAACAAAGAAAATAAAAACTAAATAATTAACAAATTAAAAAAAGCAGGTCTAATGAGGAGGCCAGTGCCGAAAAAGTACTTTAACCATTGAAAACACTTGGCTATTACTGGCACTTCTGAAGATCTTGCAAAAAATGCTAAAAAAAAAAAAAAAAAAGAGGTTGATTTAAAATTTATGTGATAGTGTCTTGATAATACTGTATAAATTTAGGTGCTAGCATTTGCGACACATTTTTGTTTGTGCAAATGGCCATACCTAAAGTTAGATGCAGTTCCCGGACATAAATGCTATTCTGTAAACCATGCCTAACTTTAAGCATGGTTTATGGACTAGAACTTTTTCAGTGCCGATTCTTTAGGTTCCAGATATAGAATTTACCCTCTGGCCCCCAAATTCTGTCTATGGCACCTAAGGTTATGCATGGACATCAGTGTGCATAACCCATGTGTGCGCGCTAGTTAATTAATTGGCCTAATCAATGCTGATAATTTCCAATTCATAATTGGCACTAATTAAAAGTGACGTGCACCACTTGGAAAGCGCAATTCTATCAAAAGTACATTCCAGTTGCAGTGTGTGAATTTGAAAAGGGGTGTGGCCAGGTGTAGATTGTGGGCCGTCCTAAAAGTTACGCATATTGTTGTAGAATACACGCACTGCGCACACAGCTTAGGTGCCGCCATTTAGGCCTGGTTTTAGCTGGCCTCAATGGATGTACCTAACTTTGTGACGCTCACAGGTGCTAAGCGTGATTCTATAAAAGGTACGTACACAAACCTTGGAGAATCACACTAAGCAACATTCTAGTCGGTGCTGATTGGGGGGGGGGGCACCATATATAGAATATGGCCCTTAAGTGCATAAATTAAACAGTAGAAGTCTGTAATGATTTTCAGAAATAACAGTGGAACATCAAATTGTCAATAAGAGATCCCCTAGACAGGGAAGTCATATAGGCATATGTGCCCTTATAAAGTAGCCTATATGAAAATTCTCACGCAAAGTTACAACTGCTCCAAGGCAGAAGTAACCTTTTATGTATAGGTGTTGGTAGATATGTATGTATTTTACAAAATATGCACAACAAATAGACCTGCCCCACACCCATCCTCCATCCTGGGAATGTCTACATATTAGGACTGCATTTCATTTAAAATTGTATTCACGCTTAGTCACTCAATTACAGGTAGGTTATGTCATTATTTCCCACTGCAGCTCCTTGTGATTTTGGACAAGTCACTTAACCCTCCATTGCCCAGAATCACAAGGAACTGCAGTGAGGAAAATGAAATAAGAAACCTTCAATTGCATGAACAGTTGCAGCTATAAATGTTAATCAAAATGCAGCCCTAAATAGATTAAAGAATACAAAGTAATGAATAGATAGGAAATACAAATTGAAAAATGACAAATTAAAGAATCCAGGACTGCATGAAGAATAGATACGAACAGCCTTACAGCCTACTTCAGCAATACAAGCCTACTACAGATATATTGCATGGCAGTCGGGGCCTGTTTTCTAAGCATCTAATCTTATGTGCCTATGCTTCTGAGCAAATTTTAGAAGTGCCTATGTGAACACTGTACAAGTTTCAAGTTTATATAAGGGAAAATTCAGATGTTACTGACTAGACTTACTGGACTGACGGAACTACTAGGAAAGGCAGGGATAGAAATACAATAGTTGAAAGCAAATAAGACAATTAGGGGAAGCAACAAAAGGAGGGGTTAGAACAGGGGTGTCAAAGTCCCTCCACGAGGGCCGCAATCCAGTCAGGTTTTCAGGATTTCCCCAATGAATATGCATGAGATCTATTTGCATGCACTGCTTTCATTGTATGCTAATAGATCTCATGCATATTCATTGGGGAAATCCTGAAAACACGACTGGATTGCAGCCCTCGAGGAAGGACTTTGACACCCCTGGTTTAGAAGAAATCAGAGATCTTCAGATGAGCTAAAAAGACAGGTATCTAAAATAAGGCGTATGGTCTTAACTAAGGGATCTAACAGTCAAAAGCATCTTTAAAAAGAAAGCATTTTAACTTGCCCTTGAATCTATCTATATGTCTCTCTTCCCTTATATAAACCAGTAAGGTATTCCACAACTGCAGTGCTGTAACTGAGAAAATGTATTGTCTGCGGGCATTGATATTTTTGAGTGAAGGAACAGTCAGTAAGTGCCGATCACTGGATTAAAGTGTTCTGGTGGAAAAATAGGGTATCAGGACCTTGCCAATGAAGGCTGGGGCTCTGTACAACAGTGATTTATGAGTTAACAGACATATTTTATAGTTTATTCGGTGTGTAACCGGAAGCCAATGAGATTTCTTGAGAAGCGGTGAAACGTGATCAAATTTCTTTGCTTTCATTATAATTTTAATAGAAGCGTTTTGGAATAATTGGAGGCGTCTAATCTCCTTTTGGTACTACATATTCAGGTCGCATAAACCATCATACCAACAGCAAAAACGGGGGAGTGTATGGCACAGTGGTTAAATCTACAGCCTTAGCACCCTGAGCTTGGGGGTTCAAGTCCACATTTGTTCCTCTTGACCCTGGGCAAGTCATCCAATCCCCCCATTGCTCCAGATACATTAGATTGTGACCCCACCAGGACAGACCGGGAAAAATGCCTGAGCACCTGAATAAATTCATGTAAACCATTCTGAGCTCCCCTGGGAGAACAGTATAGAAAACTGAATAAATAAATAGAGCTGGGAGTAAACTTTACACTGCCCACTTTATCTTGCTCCATTTTAATCACAGTTCCCATTCCCATTTTTCAGGTTGTATGCAATAAAATACATTCTTACTGTTAAGACCATTTATCAGCTAAGCCTTCATGCTCATTCTTGGTGTGTCAATTGATTGTTTGGACTTTGTTTCTGGATTCTCTGAATAACATGTTGGAAATACAGTATAATACAACAAAACATAGCAAAAGAAACTCGGATATGTGAAATATCAATGAATATACTGTGCCACACTTTCACAAGAGATGATGATGTCGCAAATAAGTGAAGGCAGTGCTGCTTTAGTTTAAAGGGGTGTATATTTCAAAAACGGAGGAAAAAGCCTCAGACAAATGCCCTCCCACCACCACAATGGTGGATAAAGGTGGTTGGGTGGTAACCTCATTGGCAGAAAACCTCCATTGCACTCCCTATTATGTAAACTATAAGCAGGGCTGTCTATGCAAATGATAGATGAAAAAAACTTTCAACTTATCTATGATCGGTACACCGACGATGGCCAGCGTTTCACCAACTTGCTGCCTCAGGGTGTAACAGAATCCGATCAAACTAGAGCCAGAAAAGAAAATTATATCAAAACTGGACTCTAGTTTGATCGGATTCTGTTACACCCTGAGGCAGCAAGTTGGTGAAACGCTGGCCATCGTCGGTGTACCGATCATAGATAAGTTGAAAGTTTTTTTTCATCTATCATTTGCATAGACAGCCCTGCTTATAGTTTACATAATAGGGAGTGCAATGGAGGTTTTCTGCCAATGAGGTTACCACCCAACCACCTTTATCCACCATTGTGGTGGTGGGAGGGCATTTGTCTGAGGCTTTTTCCTCCGATTTTGAAATATACACCCCTTTAAACTAAAGCAGCACTGCCTTCACTTATTTGTGACATCATCATCTCTTGTGAAAGTGTGGCACAGTATAGAAAATACAGTATAACAACACATGCCTTATCTGCATTCTGGAAGTCTGAGAAGGACAGACTTTCTGCAAGGGATTGGCTGTTTGTAGACCATTGGACCTCACTTGGAACATGCTGTACTACTACCTAAACTGCATCTTCCATGAATTAGATGATGATGTCAATGTTCCCCAAGGCATGCCTGGGATGAATGCCAAAATATAGCTTTTATATCAGGATGATTGTTGAATCATAGTTGGTTGGGACACAAGCTGAACACCAGCTTATTTGAACTAATGCTAGAGCCAAATGAATCAAGAAGGCAACTGAGTGATAACTTATAAAATCAAATGTATCTAAAATGCACACAGAGAGAGGACATGACAACAATTGGTGAAAGCAGTTCATTGATTGCCATTTGTATGCTCAGAGCTCCAGGCAGATGAAATTTAATGTGGACAAATGCAAAGTGTTGCACATTGGGAAGAATAACCCAAATCACAGTTACCGGATGCTAGGGTCCATCTTGGGGGTTAGCGCCCAAGAAAAGGATCTGGGTGTCATTGTAGCCAATATGATGAAACCTTCCGCCCAATTCTGCTAAATCGGCTAGCGAACCTTAGTAAAAGGATCCTAATGTGCGGCGGCAGCCAAAAAAGCAAACAAGATGCTGGGAATTATTTTAAAAAGGATGGTTAACAAGACTAAGAATGTTATAATGCCTCTGTATCGCTCCATGGTACGACCTCACCTAGAGTATTGCGTTCAATTCTGGTCTCATCATAAGAAAGATATAGCGGCACTAGAAAAGGTTCAAATAAGAGCAACCAAGATGATAAAGGGGATGGAACTCCTCATAGAAACATAGAAAGATGATGGCAGAAAAGGGCCAAGGCCCATCAAGTCTGCCCACTCTATAGACCCTCCCCTTAAGATTAGCCAATGTTTTGCCCTGACCCACTTAGGGATCCCACATGGGCGTCCCATTTATTCTTAAAATCTGGCATGCTGCTGGCCTCGATTACCTGTACTGGAAGCTTGTTCCATTGATCAATCACTCACTCCGTGAAGAAATACTTCCTGGTGTCGCCGTGAAATTTCCCGCCCTTGAGTTTGAGCGGGTGCCCCCTTGTGGTTGAGGGGCCTCTTATTTAAACGTCTCAATCA